>NC_136813.1:77769652-78969652 GCF_951394365.1 Tetrao urogallus | reverse complement strand
GTGTTGAAGGGGAAAACACAAGATTTGAGAGACTTCTTTATTCTACTGGAATGTAAATGCGATGGGTTGTTTACATGAGTATATGGGTACACAAACATGTCTACATGAATATGTAGAATATTGAGGAAATAAAACCCAACATTTATTATGACAAAACTACATAAATGCGAACAACGTTGAGGAGAGAGTCCACAGTACTGATGAACTCTTGCAAACAGGATTTGTACAGCTTGCTATGACTAAACCATAGGATAATCCAGTGCTGCACGATTCAGCATTCCCAGTATGTGGGATTACTATGCTCTTTTTTGTGATGGCCCTGAAACACAGTATTTTAATTAATTCCTTATGGCATTGCTGTTCTTAGTGGGATCCATAAGGGACACTAGCAATATCTCAGTACAGCATCAAACCTTATCTCACAGGAGAAGAAGGATAAAATTCAAGTAACAAGTAGGAAATGTGTGCATGTTTGGTGATGCATTACTAGCTCATACACGTGCCAAATGAGATCCATTCTGATATACTACATATATACTGCATGAGGTTCAAAAGGGCTAAGTGTTACTGCATTTTTGTCACAACAACCCCAGGCAACCCTACAGGCCTGGGGAGGAGGGGCTGGAAAGCTGCCTGATGGAAAGGGACCTAGGTGTACTGATGAATATGAGCCAGCAGTGTGCCCAGGTGGCTAACAGGGCCAATGGCATCCTGGCTTGTATCAGGAATGGTGTGGTGAGCAGGACATCCTGCCCCTGTACGCAGCACTGATGAGGCCTCGGCTCGAGTACTGTGTTCAGTTTTGGGTACCTCAGTATAGAAAGGACATGGAGGTGCTGAAGGAGGTCCAAAGAAGCGCAAAAAGGCTTGTGAAGGGCTTGGAGAATATGTCCTGTGAGGAGAGATGAAAGGAACTGGGGCTGTTTAGCCTGGGGAAAAGGAAGCTGAGGGAAGGCCTTATTGCTCTATATCTGAAAGGTGATTGCAGTGAGAACAGCATTGGTCTCTTCTCACTGGTGACAAGTGACAGAAATGGCCTCAAGTTGCACCAGGGTAAGTTTAGTTTGGATATCAGGAAACACTTCTTCACAGAAAGGGTTGTTGAGCAGTGGAATAGGCTCCCCAGGGAGGTGGTTGAGTCACCATCCCTGGATGTGTTTGAAAACCATTTGCATGTGGTGCTCAGGGACGTGATTAATGGACGGTTGTTAGAATTAGGGTAGTATGGTTAGGTTCTGGTTGGACTCGATGATCTTTATGGTCTTTTCCAACCTGTGTGATTCTATGATTCAATTATTCCATGTAACATAACTACAAGTTATGTGAAAGTAAATAAATGAGATATAGTAATGAATACAAATTGTGAAACAATTGAAGTTTGGCTAGTTCAGCTCAGCTAATCAGGTTTCCCAGAAGAGACTGTACTTCTATTTTAAAACTTATCAGATCACCTTTCAGTCAGAAAGTACAGGACTTTGTAAGTCATACTATATTCTGTTAACTAAGGAAATGGGGCAATCAATATCGTCTGATTTAGATTAAGTAAAAGACAACTAAAATAGAATTGAAATAACATTGAATAAGATTAATGCTGGTTGGGGCTGTAAGGTATGTCTGCAGGATGTGCTCAAGCTATTGCGCAGGTGATAACTGAAATGAAGAAATTCCAAGAAAAAAAGGACATTCCATCCTACATCATCCCCAAAACATTTAAGTATATAGAGCTACTTTTATATTGAGTCATAGTATATACTTCAGTAAAGATTAGAACATCATGACTCATAAAATGTTTAAACTTGAAAATAAAACATTTTCATTTTCATATAAAATAATACAATTTTAAAGCTTCAGGGAACTTTATTGTCTATCCAAAAGTCAGACTAATGGGAAAAAATGTTAAGTAAATGTGACATAAAATAAGTTGGGATTTTTTTGGTCATGTAGTAAATAAATACATAAATATTGTTTCAGCCTTTATTTGCATGACTGGGGCACTTATAATACAATCACTGTTCTAAACTAATTACAGGACAGATCTCAGTATATCTACAGTCTTTTAGGTCAGAACTGTAAAATAGGAAAAAACGTGACTACCTTACTTTTAGTAGACAGCATGCTATACACAAAACTGCATTTCACTTAAATGATTCTGAAGCTTATTGTAGATATATTAAAACTAGTAATCTTTACTTAAAAGGAAGTATTTGTCAATATATGCTTAGGAACAGTGTACACACTTACTTTAAGCTTGGATTAGCACAACTCATAAGTAATTACAGAAGATATTTAGAGAGATTAGCCTTATATAGACAGGTTCCAGATTGTGTTTCTCAGTGAAGTACAGCTAGGAATTTACACATACCTTGGCCTACACTGTCATGTTTTCTGGTACATCCTCTCTTTGACATATGATACTTGAATTCTTGCCTTGAAAAAAAAGAAAAAATTACCCATCCTAAATGAATGAGCACCCTTACCTCAGAGAAACAAGTGCACTTTTTAACCACTTCTAATGCAGATGGTGGAGTCCATATCTCCCACAGTGCAGGTTAATGTGATGGATATGGAAGCTTTCTGGTGCTGGCAGAAAGACAGCTCATTAAAGAAAAATTGTACTCATTGTGGTTTACAAGGAAAACTATCTCTGTTTCGTTTTTTAAAGAAGAAACTTGGCTGTCTAAATAAAGACTAATACTGAAAGTGCGAATCCCAGCAACACAGGGTATTTCTGTACTCATAAATTCTATACAAAAGATCTTCCAAGAGCAAAAAGCATCAAGATGTAATCTGTATTTGACATTTCCTATTAACTATGCTGAAAATGTAGCATACAAACTGTTACAACTTCCTTTCTGAAATAATACTCCCTAGATTTCATATAAAAAGGAGACTAATTAATCCAACTGCTTGATAGCTGTGCATTCCAATATTTTCATGGAAACAGCCAGACCAAAAACTCCCTGAAGCCATATTGAGGAGTTATGAATTGTTAGTTGAATCTCTAGGGCAAGTGCAGGTCAGCTGTCCCAAAATTTTCAGCTCTCCCGCATCAATGAATGCTCTGGGTGCACACATACTTGCTTCTTTTCACTAGAAACAAAGTCAGGAAAAGAAAAGATTGCACGCAATTCAGTTTTGGTTGCATGGGGACAGGATGACACTTGGACATTGCTGTATGGGACGGAAGCTGACAACAGCTCCAATATACACAGCTGAAACATAACCCTCCAGAATTATATTAAACATATACATATATGATTTCATAGATACGACTTTATTCACAGGATGTGGTGAAATTTCAGCAATGAGAATTTCCAGGTGAAAATTCAGAATTTCAATTTGGTAGAAAATTTGTCTTAGTCAGTTTATAGAGTTCTATAAATTCAAAGAATTTAAGGAAGGAAGGAAGAAAAGAAAAACTAGGGGCAGTCACACAATCAGTATGAAAACATACGTTAACAATACCATGTCTGCAAATCTTTCTAGGCAATGACAAACTCAGTAATTAGATATCTGATATTTTGTACTGCTCACATGATTGAGCACCGAGCTTCACAAATTAAAATTCCCAGTCATTTTCAGAGATCAGGTCATCCATATGTCCAGATGTGCAATACGCTAATCTTCTACCCAGGAATGGAATTTTCACTTCTTTCATTTGTATATGAAAATATTCCCATTCTGCATTAAATGCCTCTGATTTTTGGCTAAAATTTACAATCATTCAGAATAAATTTATTCTTTTCATTACTTTATTGCAGCAAATTGCTGCATCAGAGAATATGAATTTGAGATTAATACAAAGTGTTACAAATAGTAATTCACTATAAACGCTTCACATTTTTACTGTTAGCTATGCAGCATACAAAGTTTGCTTCTTTACATAATTTCTTAGCTACTAAGGAAGTGCTCTGTACAAACAGGTAATAATTCCGAAGAACAAAAATATTCAGAAAGTAGAAACTGCAATAACACATCTTCTATAAGTAACTATGTAAATATTAAGACATAATTATAGTAAGGAAATACAAGTGCAGAACACTTACAATTGTGCTGAATCACAGAATCACAGAATCACAGAATCACCCGGGTTGGAAGGGACCTCAAGGATCATGTAGTTCCAACCCCCCTGCCTAGCAGGGCCACCAAACATACACATTTAGATCAGGTTGCCCAGGACCCCGTCCAACCTGGCCTTGAACACGTCCAAGGACGGGGCATCCACAACCTCCCTGGGCAGCCCGTTCCAGGGCCTAACCACTCTCCTCGTAAAGAACTTCCCCCTAACATCCAACCTAAATCTTCCCTCCTTCAACTTGGATCCATTTCCCCTAGTCCTGCTATTGTCAGCCCTTATGAAGAGTTTACTCCCCTCCTGGGTGTAGGTTCCCTTCAGGTATTGATAGGCTGCAATGAGGTCGCCCCGCAGCCTTCTCTTCTCCAGGCTGAACAAGCCCAACTCCCTCAGCCTGTCCTCATAGGGGAGGTGCTCTAGCCCCCTGATCATCTTAGTCGCCCTCCTCTGGACCCTTTCCAAAATCTCCATGTCTTTCTTGTACTGAGGGCTCCACACCTGGACACAGTACTCCAGATGGGGCCTCACAAGAGCCGAGTAGAGAGGGACAATCACTTCCCTGTCCCTGCTGACCACCCCTCTCCTGATGGAGCCCAGGATCCCATTTGCCTTTCGAGCTGCCAGAGCGCACTGCTGGCTCATGTTGAGTCTCTCGTCCATCAGGACCCCCAGGTCCTTCTCTGCCGAGCTGCTCTCAAGGACCACTCCTCCCAGCTTGTACGGGTGCCTGGGGTTCTTCCGGCCCAAATGCAAAACCTTGCACTTTGCCGTGTTGAACCTCATTAGGTTCACCCGAGCCCAGCTTTCCAGCCTGTCGAGGTCCCTCTGAATGGCATCCCTTCCTTCCACCGTATCAACCGCACCACTCAGCTTGGTGTCGTCAGCAAACTTGCTGAGGGTGCACTCAATTCCCTCATCGATGTCATTGATAAAGATGTTAAAGAGCACCGGTCCCAAGACAGACCCTTGGGGGACACCACTTGTTACCGGCCTCCACCTGGACATAGAGCCATTGACCATCACCCTCTGTCTGCGGCCTTTCAACCAATTGCTTATCCATCGGGTCGTCCACCCATCAAATCCACTTCCCTCCAATTTGGAGATGAGGATGTGGTGGGGGACCATGTCAAAGGCCTTGCTCAGGTCCAGGAAAATGACATCGGTCGCCTTCCCTTCGTCCACCAATGCCGTCACTCCATCATAGAAGGCCACAAGATTAGTTAGGCATGACCTTCCTTTGGTGAAGCCGTGCTGGCTGTCTCGGATCACATGCTCATTCTTTATGTGATCGAGCATGTTGTCCAGGAGGATCTGTTCCATGATTTTCCCAGGCACGGAGGTGAGACTCACCGGCCTGTAGTTCCCCGGGTCCTCCCTGCTCCCCTTCTTGTATATGGGAGTGACGTGACCCTTCCTCCAGTCGTCCGGGACCTCACCTGACAGCCACGACTTCTCAAATATGATGGAGAGCGGCTCGGCAACCACCTCAGCCAGCTCCTTCAGGACCCTGGGATGCACGCCATCCGGCCCCATAGACTTATATTCATTCAGTCTAAGGAGGCACTGTCGGACTTGCTCTGCCCTTACAGTGGGGAGGGATTTACCTCCTTGGTCCCCACATAGAGGTTTGGGGATGCAGGGCTCAGGGACGTGAAAAAGACTAGAATCCTGGCCACCAGTGAAGACCGAGGTGAAGAATTCATTCAGCACCTCAGCTTTTTCTTCATCTGTTGAAGCCAGTTCTCCTTTTAAATTTACCAAAGTAGGTACACCCGTTTTGGCCTGTCTCTTCTGGCCAATGTACCTGTAGAAGGTTTTCTTATTGTTTTTCACATCCCTTGCCAAGTTCAGTTCTGCCTGCGCCTTGGCTTCCCTGATCCCACGTCTGCAAGTCCGGACAGCATCCCTGTACTCTTCCCAGGTGACACAGCCTTGTTTCCAGAGCTTGTACACCCCTTTCTTCGCCCTCAGTTCTCTCAGCAGGTCCTTGCTGAAATACGTCTTAGAATTTCCAAATGAAGGAAATGTTTTCAGCATTAAAAGCTACGTAGGGAATATATGTGGCAAACAAATCAGGAAGTTAAAAATCAACAGGAGGTTATAAATAAGCTTGTGATCTATTTTGTTCTTATGCCTACACTTCTTACATCTTCGAATATTTTCCAGTTCAATTTCTCCATTTGAAGATGCACTGAGGACAGATTATCTTCATTTAAGTAATAGTATGTGTGTAAATATCAAGCTTTATCTTATTTATGTTTTTGTGTATTGTATGTAGTTCTACCTTGTTTAAAGTCTTCTGCATAGACCATTACTCATGTTGCCTCTGAAGACTAACACTCCTATTAAAGGTAGTAGGAAGCTGAACGAGATTGATCCACACACAAAAGAATAATGCTTTCCTACATAGATTTTTACCTGGGAGGTTCATTATTCTTAGAAACCTAGTATCTCCGGAACCTTGAAACCTTTTATCTTTACCACTTCCATGACTCTTAACATTTAATCAGTATACTCCATGAAACACAAAATCACAGAACTGTAACTACAGAATTGTAGGGGTTGGAAGGGACCTCTAGAGATCATCAAGCTCAACCCCCAAAGTATATGAACAAAGTTATATTTTAGTAAGTTCATTAAATTCCTTTTAGGATTCTGTATGCATGCACACACGCACCTTAACATCCCTTGTTTTCATGAACACTCGTCAAAATCAATCAGAATTAACTTTTAAAATTGATCAGTTAAACTACATTAAACTTCTGCCTGGACACTCTCATGCAGAATTAAAGAGGCTTGCATTTGGTTTAATTTAATTTATTCAGGATGTGAATCCCCTAATCTACTTTAATTTTGATGCTCTGAATTCACAGCTTTAGTCAATTTGGGTTAACTTTCCTGATTGTCTTTCTGTAGACAAGTCCTAACACAATTTAATATCTAAACCAGGATTACCTTATAATCTATTTACATATTCTCACTGTACATCCAAAGCCTAATTTTATGACATCCTGGATGAATTTCATAGGCGTGTGCAGGTAGAATGGCCAAGATGCAAGATGTGGAGAAATCACAGTATTTCTTTCAAGTCCACCAAAAAAACAGTTAAAACCAACTGCATTGAGGTAAATGCTTGTTTCTGGAACTTGGGTGTGATGGATACAGTAACTATTAGGGTCTCTAGTTATCATATAACACTTTTCACAGAACTAAAGGTGCTATTCCTGAGATATCCGGTGTAATTGCCCTCTATCTTCACAATAATCCTTACAGTTCCAACTGGATGCAGTACTCTGCACAGCAGTGTGAGAAATAAATTAACACTATGCACTCCTCAGCAACTGCCATTTTGCATTTCAGTGGTGATCTTTACAGCCAACTCAGATATGGCATGCAACTCCTTTTGGATTAGTGAGGAAATCAAACAACAACAACAACAACAAAAAAAAAAACCAAACACATATTTCCTTACTGTATTTGTAATATTCCCTGAAATTAAGAGTGCTATGTGTTGGCACTCAAATAATTGATTTGTCAGGGATTCTGGCCTCCTTCTTGTGTCGAAATTTTCATGTAAAACCTTAAGAAATTTCTCCGCATACCTCCTATCATTATCAAACAATGAAGTGTGCACTTTTCTGTGACATTTTAAAAAAAAATTGCCTTTTTATATGCTGTAGCATTATAAATCATGTGTAGTACAACACTTCCGTTTTGTTTCGGTTCTTTTTTAAGTATTGTGATGAGATGGACATCATGGACATCACAGTGTGCAGACATTTAGAAAACTGAGTGGGCAGAAGGAAAAGCTTTGATCTTCTAAAGGCCTTTTAAAGGCACTACCTACCTTTGAAATTACCACTATGAATGTCTTTTATTTATACATGCAGTGACGATGAATGCAATGCTTCTATCTATACAGCACATTTTACCCCAGAGATCTGAATATGCTGTACAACAATAGGTAAGTAATAGACAGTACTCTGTACTGAGTAACTAGTGCACAGAGATATTTAAAACTTTCTTAGCAGTCACACTAAATGGCTTCTTCTTCATCAAGCAGAACAAGACACACAGTATTTTCTATACAAGGAAACTTCATTTTCTTATGTAAGTTTGTATAATTTATCTGTCAAATAAAGATGATACTGGGAAAAAAAAAATTCAAGTTCTAAAGTTTTAGAATGCAAATATCTTTGCATTAAGAACTTTTTGTGTAGAAACTGCCCTACCAGCAAAAAAAGTCAGATTATTAGTGGTACCTCCTGATACTGACATGAGAAATCCTAACTGTGTCCCTCGTGAGGGGTCAGGGTGAGAGCCCATGAACACAGTGCAGAGATAATAACTGAGAGTCTGTAATTGGACCACTGTGAAGTATGATAGATTTCTGAAAGTAGTGATTCAGATCTTGGGTCTCTCTGTACCCAAGAGATCTCATCAGTGAAGATGCCAGCGAGAAATGACTAAGTTTAAGATCTGATATTTTGGGTCAAAATTCCCCAGATGGGTGGTAATGGTCGTATATATTTTAAAATGACATGGGTTATTTTAAAATAACACTTTCTTGCCCTATTTACCACTTATTTACCACTTCCTGTAACATCTGAAATGTTTACAAGGAAATTCTTTCAAACACTTTTTTGTATGTCTGGAGTTTCTGCTTTATCTCTAGGCACTGCATGGTGCTTGTTTAGTGATCTAAGTGTTCATAGCAAGACAAAATCCAAAGAAGAATAGCTGTGACGATTATGCAGTGAGTAGGGCTTCTTAGGGATGGGAGGTGGGACTTTTCTGAACAACTT
Organism: Tetrao urogallus; assembly: GCF_951394365.1. NCBI lineage: Eukaryota > Metazoa > Chordata > Aves > Galliformes > Phasianidae > Tetrao > Tetrao urogallus. The sequence goes on along the minus strand of NC_136813.1, from coordinate 78,960,772 downwards.
TTTTGACCTACTCCCTAGTCATAGATTTTAGGATACACAGAATTTATATGACATACCCCTTATTCTAATCACAGTTGCAAAGGACCTTGAACATAACAGGTCTGTAAGATCCCAAGGACAGGGACTGCATTTTTTTCCCCCTTAGAAAAATAGTTAAGAATGAATTACCAAGACTTTACAGAATCTTTGGATGCCTCCATACAAATTATACACCTAAGCAACAACTACTGCAAGTAGATAAATTAAAGCTAAGAAAGTAAACATACTGGTATTGAAATAATAATAATAATTTAGTTCCTGTTTTTCTGTTGGTTTACTTTGGGTATTTTACTTCTAAATTTTTATGGTATAAACCTGCTTTGTCTGACAACATATTTACATTGGTTATAAGATATCCAAGTCAATTTAAACCACAAATGAGCATAGACAGACATCTCACTTGGCAAGATGTCCTGATTTATCTTGTCAGGAAAGCTTGTATTTGTTCTTTTCTCCAGCTGTTTTAGGAGCTACTCTTCAAGGCAGGAAAGATCTTCAAAACATTCATATGTAATATCATTTTAAAATATTGAACAATGGAAAATTCAAACTTCTAACTTCCATGATATGAACTGGATGCCCTCTACAAGAATGCTGAATGATTGTTTTGGTTGGCTTTGTGCTTGTTTGGTAAGGATCAGAAATTGTTGGCAAGATGAATATGCCCTAATGTGCAAGGAAAATAGTGAAATATATTTATTTAACAATCATATCATTGTGTTGACTCTCTGGATAATACACTGAAACTGTATGTCAAACTCATATATATGTATATACATATATATACATACAGTAAAGTCAACCTCTTTCCTAGAAACAGCAGTGATAGCTCCGAAGATAAAAATTAAAGCCACTCAAGGTTATCTTTCTGTTCACTGAAACTACCAAGAAGCAGGGTGAACTGAGTTTGTTGAATCACAGCTTTGGATTTCTCAACAATATTGATAAAGTGTTAGTTCTAACACAGTGCCATCAATTATCCTTTAGAAGTCTATGACTAAATCCCTCTCAGGCTCAACACAAGGACTTCTCAGGATAAATACAATTTCACGTAGCTTTCACATTTCATCAGCAGACAGGAGGAACTGGTTGCTTAGCAATAGTAATATTGTCATATCTATACACACACATATATATATACTATGTTGAAATTTGTATGATATTCACACTTATATTATGAGAGAGATGCTTAATGGAAAAAAAAAAACCAGAAGCAACTTCAAAACTTAGCTTTTGAGAAGTCTCAGAATCAATTACTTTTTTTTTTTTTTTTTTTGTAAAATGGTTTTACCTACTCAACATCTTTATACAACTTTATTCAAATGCTGTGCATTTGCTGTAGCTACTCATTCATTAAGCAGTGACTACAGAAAGCTAGACATAATGCTGCTGCTTAATCACGCGGGTTTTATAGAGATCTGTTAAATGTTTACCAGCTTGCTGTAGCGGGATCTGAAGATAGCAGACTTTAATGCTCTGTTACTTAAATTTGGAGCTGATCTTCAGGCATAATTAAGTCTGCAAATGATTTCTAGTTGCTCCCTTTTCACCTGGCCTGTACTGAATGCTTTGTTTTTTTCACTCTGTGACAATGGGTACATGATCTTAAAACAATTACCAAAGAAGATCCATTTGTAAAATAAACAGACAAAAAGCTTATCATTCATCTAATGAGTCACTGATTAGGCCTAGGAAATTATTTGAGATAAACAAACTACTGCATTCTTCTAGTTCACCCAAACTTGCTGGTCAGTGGCCAGCTCGTTAGCAAAAGGGCTTCTAGATAAATCAGAAATCCCATATAATAATTGTCTAGGAGATTGCTGTACTACTATAAAGCATGTTTGAATAATTAGATGTTATTTGCCACTTTCCGTATCCTCTTTGTTAGCATTAAAAGACATGTTTGAAGTTGAGCACTATGACTACTGCATTTTTTCAGATTCAGGATTAAATGCCAATTCCTTTGTATAATAACCATCATCCAATTCAAATTAAAATTTACAGTCTATTTCAATAATGACTGCTCAAATTTGGGAATCACAGCTATTTTGGTTAATAAATCTTTATTCTTAATAGCGACATATTATTATTTAAAATTGTTAATTTTAGAAATTAATATTAATAATAATTATTATCAATCCATTGAGCCAAAGAATTTGTCTGCATTATTCTATCATTCAACTTGTTTCTATTCACTATTCTATAGAAAAGTAGCTGAGATAACCTAAGCAAAAAGTTTAATTTTTTTCTTATATTTACTTTTCTAGTGTTCTATTTTATTTGCCTATAGTTTCTTGCAGGTGTCTTCTAAACAATAGCCAACAGTGACTGTAAAATGTTCCCATGACATATTGACACACTTATCCATGATAAAGAAGCAGCAGGAAGCTAACAAGCTTCTAATGACCTTATCTTGTAAAAAACAAAAATACTTTTAAAAATATTTTTCATTTGTCTCTATTATTACATTGTTTTTCTTCATCACTTCTAGAAATACACAGATTGTTGTTGGTTGTTTTTTTTTTAATCTTTGTAAGTAGACTTGTTTCTCTAGCATTCTTTATGAAAAATGACCAGGTTGAATCTTTTATTTTTAACAATGCATAAATTTAGACAAATAATGACAATTTTAAAAGCAATTTCATTATTTATTAGGGTGGGGGAATAGAGAGTGCTACAAACAGGAGGGGAATCAACTCTTTGAAAGGGTAGATAACTGCAGGATAAGGGGAAATGGTTTTAAGTTGAGGGAGGGGAGATTTAGGTTGGGTGTCAGGGGGAAATTCTTTACAGAGAGAGTGGTGAGGTGCTGGAACAGGCTGCTCAGAGAGGCTGTGGATGCCCCGTCCCTGGAGGTGTTCAAGCAAGATTGGATGAGGTCCTGGGCAGCCTGGTCTAGTATTAAATATGGAGATTGATAACCCTGCCTGTGGCAGGGGGGTTGGAGCTTCGTGACCCTTAAGGTCCCTTCCAACCTGGGCCATGCCGTGATTCTGTGATTCTGTGAACATCTCCTATGGAGGTCTTTAAAGAGCTCATAAATTACATGAACAATTGATTATGAAATGGTATGATCAATTCAAATAGCAACTGAAATCTACTTCTCATTTTTTTCACTGACTGTAACTATTGCAGTAGTATATTTCATTTGCAAATTACATTTTTCCCAGAGTTACAGAGGCAGAACTGAAGGAACAGCCAAGGACTGCACAAGAACTTGCAAGAGCAGAAAAACAGTTTTATGCATTGTTGCTTTTGTATAACATTTTATATTCAAACATTGATCAAAGTAAATTGAATGTTGAGTAATAAACCTTAATTATATATCCACATAGCTAATAATAAAGAGTAAAGTAAAACAAACTGTAATCCAATCACAAAGCATGCAAATGAAACAATCAGGTTAAAGATGCTGAATTGGCAGTGTTAACAAAGATCTATAGAGAAAGAACATCATTTAGCATAGCAGAGAAAAAAAAAAAAGAAAAAAAAACTATTTGCAAATATAATTTCCCTGATGTACTTCCTTTTTGGTGCATGCTAATTCTTTTAATAACAGATCTCCAATGGTTCTGCATTGAATATTCAAAGGAACTGAATCAATATTAGGGAATCGTATTATAACCTGCCAGAAAGGAAAGAACTCATTAGAGCCACTGAGAATTTCTTTTAACATCTGAAAACAAAAATTGTTAGGACACTGCACCAAATGATACTGCATCCAAGTGCTTGAGAACTATAACAGCTATTCCTAAGTCCAGGCTACATTCTGCTCAATCTGGAAGCAGTCTGACTTATTGATTGTGTCCTTTTATATGTAGATTTTATGCTTTTTTGTATATACTCAAATATAATGTTAGAAATTATAGTAAAGCTTCCTCTGTACAGTAAATCCAATATATCAATAAAGTACATGTTAAATTCTAATAAAGAACTACCTTTGTTCTGTTGTCCTTGGGGAAGTACTGTGCTACACTTCTGATTAAGTCCACAATGATGACTTAAATGACTGAAAAATGACATCCCTATCTCCTGAAATAAGTAAACTAAAGCTGTTTGTTGAAAAAAGTCTGATTGATTGATTGTTTTCATGCACAAAGAAGATGAAGTTAAGTTCACTTTAGTATTTAGCAAAATATAGATGTAAGAATTCAGTAAACACCTACGGGCTATCCATATTTTAGAATATCTGGCTGAAAATGTTATCTTTGTCCATGTCTCTAAGACCAAACTTTGACACAGGACACATAAAAACCTAAATAACAGGAACAAGCATGGAACAGAGGCAATCTGGTTTACAATTGGCAAGAAAGACTGGGCAATGGTGAGCACTTAGATTCTACAATGACGTCTTATTTCCACACACTGCACTATGTTTCCCACAGTTGATGATTTCTAGCCAAAATAAGCACTAATTACATTCTCAGAAGGTTTCTCATACAGCTACTGGGATTCTCCCCTACAAAGCAATACATAGAGTCTACAGCTTCAAAAACACCAGTTAGTTTTAGGCAGTTAAGGACTCTGCTCCATCAAGTGCTGGTATTTTGAGGTCTTAGCTCACAACCAGGACCGACTTACAGAATATAATTTCCAAATGTCATTTATGTCACAGTTACAAAGGCAATATGATTTTAGCTAGAATACAAGTGCTTGAATCTGAAACAAAAACTGGCTTAGAGCTGACACGTATCTGTAAGCATTTAATCTTCCTGAAGGGCCAGAAATCACTAGCTTTTCACATCATATCCAGTGCTGCCAGACTACGGTTGTTGCAGAAAACCTCAGTTCCTTGCCCCAGATGGGCTTCTGCTCACTACCTCATCACTCCAATGCATTTTCTCCTTTTGTCTCTTCCTACAAATACATAACAAAGCACCCACTTAGTGCTTAATGACTATGGAAAGGATCACCTGAGTATTCGAAGGCACAAGTGATAATTTTTATGGCTCTCATAAAGTGAGATGTGTCCATCTGCAAATTTAGCTACAGAGCCACATCCAGTCTGGCCTTGAATGCCTCCAGGGATGGGGCATCCACAACCTCCTTGGGCAACCTGTTCCAGTGCGTCACCACCTTCTATGTGAAAAACTTCCCCCTGATATCTAACCTAAACCTCTCCTGTCTCAGTTTAAAACCATTCCCCCTTGTCCTATCACTATCCACCCTCATAAACAGCCATTCCCCCTCCTGTTTATAAGCTCCTTTCAAGTACTGGAAGGCCACAATGAGCTCTCACTAGAGCCTTCACTTCTCCAAGCTAAACAAGCCCAGTTCCGTCAACCTTCCCTCATAGGTGACGTGCTCCAGCCCTCTGATCATCTTAGCAGCCTTCCTCTGGACTCATTCCAAGAAGTCTGAGACAAGAAGTCTGAGTCTCTTTTTTGCTGGGGGCCCCAGGCCTGGACACAGTATTTTTATTTTTATTTTTTCCATGTAAACACTAAAACAATACTTTGGCTTAAAGCTTGGATAGAAAATTTCAGCATTCGGATTTTACCAAAAAATGACAAAAAACACTCAAATAACATAATCTTCCGCTCTTAGGTACTGTTTCCTTTGCATTAAACAAAATACTAAGTTGTTTTTTTTTTTGTTTTTTTTTTTTCATATTCAGACAAAATTTACATTTCATAGGAAGAAAGGAAAAAAATTTCTGACAGTGGTCTACTTTAATGAATTCAAAATTGCAGACAGAGGCTTTGCACTTTGACAAAGATAGCTGTCTTAAAAGATTTTGGGGGGATTTTTCATACCTCTACTTTTATTGTGTCCACAGTCTTAGCTCCTGGAAGTCATTTTATTGCTATCACTATGCACTTGCATGAATGCCTGCATGTGCTTTCCGTTTTTCTTTCCTGGTGGGAGAGATGAAGCTTCTATGTTATGACATATCAAGTACTTACAGTCATCGTGAAATCATACAGAGAAACACTGCACATCAGTGTCACGAACATTCATCTCTAGTAACCACTGAGTTGATAAAACCAGAGCAGTACTGTGAAATCACAGAGGCAGAGGATCTATGCAAAATAAGCTATTCTGACACCAAGGTCATTTTTCATACTGCTAGAATAGTGAATACTCTATATTTATTCAAAGGTGGCACACCTTAATTATCAAAATGCATTTTTAAAAGCCCTGTGGGTGCATAGGGATTTTAAAAACACCAGTCACATGAACCTGTTCACTACTGCAAGTTTCACTATAAGCATATTTTAGACAAGCCAAACCAGGTTCTTAGTTCCCAAAATTTAATGATCTGCTGCATATTTATCTGGGCAATCAACACGTTTTAATAACTTGAGCTTCTGTACTTCATAGATGTAAATATTCTACAAAAGTGTAGTGAACTGGTAAGGGTGTACTTCATGGAAATATTCAATATTTCTGCAAATAGAGATTAATTTCCAAGATAATGCATTCTTTGCAATGTGTTCAGTGTGCTTTGGTAATTAGCATTGTAGTGCTGTAACATGTAGTTCTACATACTGCTTCAATACAAGATAATAAACAAAATAGAAATAGTTTCCTAAGAGATAAACCATAAAATCATAAATAAAACTCCACCTCTATCATCAAAGTAGCCTGCAATAGAATTAGTTCTCCATCACTGAGTATGTACAAAAACCTCTCTGGAGTTGGAACAAGCCTTGGAAGCATACGTGCTCCAGATAGTTAGGAAAAGATCATGCAGATGCAATTTCATCTGTGCATTGGAGGCAACAGTAGACTAACTGTACAACAGATTTCAAGCCACTTAATTTCAAGGCAAATCAAAGCAGAGAGGAATAATTTACTGCCTCTTTGACATGGATACAGTCAATGAACAGAGCACAGTCAGATTCCGCCTGGAAAGTGTAACAGCTGCAGCAAACATATGGAGCTGCCATAGAAGAAAAGCTGTTCGGTTTGTGGAATGAGACCCTAATCAAAGTGATTGATGCTGGATATGATACAGAAATGTGGCAGATATCCCTTTCGAAGGAAGAAACTTGAGAGAAATACAAAGTGCTCTAATAAATGGCACAGGCTGGAACGCCTGCAATACTCACAGGATAAATGTTAAAATCACTTAGACTTGCATTAGCAATTAATCAATTTCACTTACACAAAATATAGAAAACTTAAGTTAAAATGAATACGCTAACCACATGAATACGCTAACCTGGACTGCAGTCATCCTGAATTCCTACTGTGCATACCTGTTACACTGTTACTTTATCCTTTTGTGGTTGTTGGAAGTGATATATTACATATTAGAAAAAAAGGTGTGACAGAGGTAGGATGTACTCAGTGATCTGATGTTGAAGGTCAGGTTCTAGAAAACCAGCTTGCACTGAACAATGTCATCAAAGAGTAAAAATATCAAAGCCACTGGACTTTTGCCATTAACTTGAGGGAACCAATCTTTTTTAGAACTTCGAGCAGAAGAGAAAAAGCAAAATTTCCTTTTTCAAAAATTTTTATTGGTACGTTTTTGTCTCCTCGAACAGTTCTGACAGTCTTTCATGCTGCTTCTGCCCTACATCTTTATTTTATTATATAATAAAAATCAGAATTAAACTTTGTTAAATATTGGACATGATTCTATTTAAAACAATACTTGGGAAATTCATATTCAGTCAACAATATTTATTAGTTTCAAATGTTATTTTAAATAGTAATAAACTACTATATCAGAGCCTAACTAATAAGAAAATGATATCAATTGAGGTACACAATTAAATAAACTCCTGATGCTCTATTTCTCTGTTTCCTTTTTAACTTCTGATCCTGGCTTTGTTGCAATATAGTATTAAAACAAAATTCTAGAAAGTTTTCTAAAAATCTCCTCAAGCTTTATTCACACGCATTAGACCACGAATATGCACTGAGCCATAAAATACAACAGGCAGATAAATACAAATATAAAGTGGTAATTATGAAACTTTTAAAGTACACATTCTTAATAAAAATTCTGTGTATGAGTGGATTTTTCAGTGTAGAAAGTTCAAGTGAATTTCCCAGTCAGTACAGTCTGTATTAGACAGAAAAGTAAACGTGCAGACTTCAGTAAACGTATAATAAATCTTCCAGTCTGATGAGTTTTATTACCTTTTAATGATCATTTTAGTGTATTCTAGGTTTCAAATTAAAATAGTCAATCATTTTAGCTACCACAGATAAGACGACTTCTGGTAAACATGAATGCCTTCTTGCTGCTAATTTTTCTGACTACATTGATTTTCTTCAATTACAGACTTAATTGGATTACGTGTAAAGGGGAAGACCCCTTTTATAAATCTGATTTTAACCTGTATGACTGCTGTAGAAGCCAACAAAGAAGTCCATATAGGTAGAATGGGAAAAAACAACCAATCTTATTCAGAATTAATCAACTTTCAGGATAACTTAGATGAATTCACTTCTTCTAACTTTGACTATTTTGTTAAGCATTTATTATGACTTGTTTTTTTCGAAATATTCCCATTGCCTAATGGGGAGAAAAAAAGCTAATAGGAATTATCTAAAATGAGTTAAGTGAATGTGCCTTCTGGACATTCTGGTATCTCTCTGACATCTCATCTGTAGATGTCTACACAACTAACCTAGAACAGAAAAAATTCCAAATACCTCCTTTTAGGGGAGACAATTGCAAGAGTCTTTAGCTTTCTTCTTGGAGATTCCTCTGTGGATGAACTTATTTTCTTTCAAAATACTCCAGCTGGTAAAGTGATCAACAATAAAGTTTAGCTCTGGAGCAGCAGATCTTTTCCATATGTTTATGGTATCTAGCCAATACACTCCTCTTTGTACCTTGAGTTCATTTACTCTCATTGAAATAACTGAAAGCCAGCAAATCTCGGTATCAGCACAATCAGGATTGGTAACTGTAATGCTCTGTATTTTCTTTTTTAGTTAAATTCTGTCTTTTGTAAGCAAGATCTACCATATTAAACAGAAATTGTATTTCATAAATATTCCAATCACATAGCAAACTTACTGATAACAAGCAGAGCAGCAAAGGCTTTTAGTCAACTGGCAAAGATTCCAGATTTTCCTTGCAATACCATTACTGTACGTTCCAAGCAATTACATACAATTTAACACACATTACATTCTGAAAAGAAAATCAATAGTTTTCCTATCTTCTGAACCTTTAAAACCTGATGAAAAATATCCATGATACTGTCTACAATTTGGAAAACCATATGTTTAGTGACAAGACTACAAAAAGGAGTATTATATTTTTCTTCCATCACATTTCCCTAAAGAGAATGTATTATTTATTATATCACCTTTGAAATCCAAGCAGCAAAGGGAATCTAAGTTTGTCACTTCTACAGCTGACTCAGGACTGTGGGTCAGTCCTGATGCTCTTTCATAAAGAGACAGGCAAAAGTGAACTAGCAAATTGCATTTTGTCTTCTGATTCACTAAGGTGGGGTGGGAAGGGGAGGGGTAAGGAGAGAGAAGAAGAAAGAAAAAAGCCCCGTTGCAACAAGGGTAGTTTTCCGAAGTTACTCTCTCCTACATCCTACAAGTATCTTCTCCTTTATTTAAGATAATGCTTTACTCAGTGTTCATGTAATCCTATCTACAGAACAGATTTATGCTGTGGGACAGGGACTGCCTCTTGGATCACTGGATCTCAAGTTATTTATTAATATCATGGAAACTGATCATTCAAAAGAAACCCTGCTGACAACGCTGTTTATGATACAAACCAGGATGCCATCAGCTTTCCTGGCCACCTTGGCATCAATCAAATCCCCCAGGTCTGTTACCTCTATAGTTTTCCAGCCACTCTGCTACAAGCCTGTAGTATTGCCTGGAGTTGTTGTGGCCAAAGCGCAGGACGTGGCACTTGGTCTTGTTGAACTTCACCCCATTAGCTCAGCCATCCAGCCTGTCCAGATTCCTCTGTACCCTTGCTTATCAAAGAAAAAAGATAGTGCTACCTCAGAGAATCTTTGACAAGATGCTACTCAAAAAAAAGGCAGCTATTTTTTTGTATGGTTCAGATTTTAGAGAGCACATGTGCATGAACTAAAAGCAACTAAGTACTGGTACGAGTGCTTGTATTAGCAGCAAGCATAGTAGACGACTGACATTCTTTCTACAAAATATAAATATTCATAATACAAGGTAAGAACATCTTGTGTTCACAGACTTCCTTTTCAAATAAATGTTTTGCATTTTTTTTGTCTTTTTCATACAGGTAGCAGGCTACCAAACCCCCATTTCTCAGCAGTCTTCTTTTCACTATCTGAACATCATATTAACTAATTCACAAAAGCCCCCAAATCCTTTGGCAGGCAGAGATTATAATTTTGGCTCTATCTAAAATCTAATCTCTTCCTAAATCAGTTCCTCCTCTTCCTTCTATTTGTTTTTCAGAGTCTTATACAAATTTCTGTAGCTTGCACTGTATCGTTTTCTTAGGTCCAAGGTTTCCCAGTCTAGCAGTACAGATTTTTTTTTTCCCAAATTCTGAGTGGTTTACAATTTTGACCGGTCCCTGCTGCTCTCCAAACTTTATTCTTTAACTTCTTTAACAAGTTTCCTATCTTCAGTCAGATTTTCTGGTTCTTCAGACTTCATCTACCTTTGTCTGTTAAATATTATTTACCCTCACAAATCAAAATGAAAAAACAAAAAAAAGAAAGAAAAAAAGATGATCTCTTCCCTGTAGGGTCAATTCTTTCTCACTTCATCATGACTATTATTTGGATAATTTTAGCATGAGGTTTTATGAAATTTAAATACAAATATACTTGGTTTTACAGAATTCTGAAATACTACAGTCAACTAAAAACTATTATTTAAAAAATATTTTTACTGACATATGTTAAATGTAATTTACAGATAAGTGTCACAATATTTTGGTGCTAAAAATCCCAGTGATATATTTAACGATGTAGGCTGACTGAAGGACAGTTGAATATGGCTGACATTTGTGAATCTCTGATTCTGCTTTATTGTTTACCTATGAGAAATGGAAGTTCCCAGAAAAGTCTAAACTTATTATTAGTCTCTCTCTCTTCTTTTTAAGTACATCTTTCAGCAGCTTCTTTTTGAATCTTCCTCTTTAATACTTACGTATGTATTTTTTGTTAAGTAGGATTTTAAAAAGTGAATGGTTCAAATGTCATACACAACTGCACCTTCAAGTTAGCATATGTTGCCTCCTAGTACTCACTCAGTTTCTAGAAAACTAGAAGGCCTATGCATTATAGAAAGTACTGAACTGCATTATGTTTGGCTAAGGAATAATATATTCTTACCATACGCTAGTTTTTATATATGTGCTATATATGTTATATACCTAAAAAGTGAAGTTACATACATTTATATATATAAATTGCAATAATTTCATGCTTGTACTCCTGTAAAAAACAGAAGTTATTATTTAATTTTCAAGACAGTTATCATTAACAGAATAAAGGGATATGAAATTCATGCCCAGCAAATTAAACAAGTTGATATTAACTTCAGCAGGAGTAAAGATGGATCTCAGTTAAATGAACAAGACTTTACACACGAGCATTAAGGTTGAGCGTCCTACATACTAAAACAGCCACACACAGATTTAGGATTCCGAACACAAAAGTGAGAGGATAAACAGTTAATAGAGAATCAGATATATTTATTTGTCTCTACAGATTTTGTACAAATGAGATTTTGCATTTATAACATTCTTTACAATGTGCTATCTATACTGTGAAACTACACAGATCATTAGCATTCAGTTTTAGCCACAAACAAAAGTCATACTTCTCAGTATTTCAAAGCCTATTAATTAGTAACACTGGCAGTTGTGTCTTAGATATCTTATTGTCGTTCATCTAACAGCTTTATTTTGGTTTAAAATGATATAACTAAAGGGCTTTTTTCCTCTGTCATTCTTCATTTGCAATCTCAAGTAGGGATAAGCCCACACAGCCACAAACCCACACATAATATGGCCTTATTAACTGAAAGCAAATGCATCTGTAACAAACAATCTCTGCTTCTAAAACAATGTTTTAGCCATTTCTGACAACACACTAGACAAACTGTTAATCCAGCAATGCCAGATGATGTACAACCTAGAAATAAGTGACTTTAGCTGATGACATTGTAAATCCTAGATTTATTTTAAAGTAACAGTTTCATAAGTTCTTATTATCTGTATATAAACCCAGGTAGTATATTCTGAGTGGTTACAGTAAAAGAATCAGACGCTTCCTTCTGTATCCGTTAGGAAAAGTTTCCATCTGTTTTATTTACTTGGCTTCATTAGCAATTCATCTTATTGCATTTTCAAAACAGAAAGAGAAATCAAAGTACAAATTCTTTTAAAGTCAAATGACTCAGTGGCTGTCAAAGAAGAAAACCCAGATATGCTGTAAACTCAGTCCCTCAGTTTTAACATGAAGTTAAGGATCTAAAACAATATAAACATAAGTAACTAACATTTATGCATGCAGTATGTGCTTCTCCTAAAAACTCAACTCATGCTGAAGTCACAAACCTCAAATCTTGTTTAACTGAAACAGTAGCTTTTCCACAAAACAGATACATTCCTTCAAGCATATATTTGGTAGAAATGTTGCACTGTGTAGTAAGGAAATCCGTAATAGTAATTTGATTACATGTTTTTGAGAGTGTAATTCAACTGCCCATGCAAATTTATCTATTGCCACATTCAGTGTTTCCCTTCCTGATATCAGCAGTTGCTCCCAGAGAGGTTCAAGTCTCTGTAGGCTCTGTCACATGACAGCACTGGGACGTCTTCAATATATAGTTCTCCTGCTGCATGGGTAACCCACTCTTAGTTCATACAGGTATAATTATGACATCTTCAGCAAGAAATGAGTTATTGTCTAAAGACACCAATTTCATTGATCAGGTCTACATTAATAGGGAAATTTTGAATGTGTGACAGAAATGCAGTTGCCTATGCAGTAGACAACTGAAGTCAGGTACCTCACTTTTGAATGTTATCCTGGTCTCCTTAAACAGCATTTCAGTAGACTATTTGGAGTCCACAAAACAAACACGAACACCAGTCAATAAGTCTTAAATGCAGTAAAAGTTAACAAACTGTTCATGAAGAGGTATCAAAAATTAAAGTGAAAATGTTTAAAATGGAAGTTCTGTAACACTCAATATGAGCACAAAATGAACAGAAAATAAAATCTTCCAGAAGAATGAATGACTTCCACATTATAGAAGAAAAACTTGCTGAAAATTGCAGATGTAGTAGTTGACTTATGAAGGACCAGGGAAAGATTAATCTCTCAAGAGGCAGAGAAAGAAGTGTTACTTTTTTTTTTTTTATTTACCTTTAGCAGTCTTTCAGAAAGTAAGCTTTTACTTTGAAAGGTCAAAGCGAGTTCCCTGGTGTCTGTTTCTCTCTCATGACAGAGAAGACAACACTTTCATTCATCATTTTAAGTCTGAAGAACAAAATCTTGAAATATCACAGTAGAGGTTCATTAGAGAAGCTAGATTTCAGAAAGCTGGCTCCAGTATATCAATAAAATTTCTTGAAAATATCTTTAAAAAAAAGGAAGTAGTATTTAATGAGTAGTAGCACATAAACTATCTATAAAGTTAATTTTCATGTTGGATTTTTGGCTAAACATCTTCATTTTTTTCAAACAAAACTACAAATCATGTGATGAGAAAGTACCAACAACTAAAACAGGCATCTCAGTATTGACGGTTTGTAAAAGCCCTCCTTCTGTAGTGCTAAGGAAAAGAATAATGTTACAAAATGTCTTGTGCTAAAAATTAAGTATTTGTGCTTATCCAGTGGTTTGAAGAATTCAGAAGAAAAAGCATCACATTGTTCATATATGTATACTTACGGCACAAGGGCCCTGCTCCTATTCAGTTGTACTCAGTGAACTGCATAATACTTCAATAATTACCACACTAATATTTGGTATTTCAAAATGAAATCTATGTTTTGGGTTTTTTGCGTTTTTTTCTCATATGGCTGTTATATTTTGCAAAATTAAATAGATTAACTAATTAACTCCTTATGTATCTCTATCTGCCTACATTTGGCATAGCCACTTTCAACAGGGCATACGCTCTGTAAAAGGTCACACACAGTTTGGAAGATCTGAAAACATATTTGCCATGACAAGGATTGCCTGTGGGCTGTGAAGTACCCTACTTTCTGCTTAAGTTTTGTCACTGTCGGCAATATTTAATATTTGACTGGGAGCTGTCATAGACAAAGATCGAATGCCTGATCCTGTACACTGGCATTATACTGTCTTATTTTTGAAGATGAATATCTTGAATCTTATTTAAAATGAGATGATGTTCTGTGGCAATATATAACAGCCACTACACTGGACAGGTGTAGGAAAACAAAGACATCTATCACAAAGAGATCCAACTGTTTCAAGAGATAAAGGAAGGGCAGCACTGATACACGGATTTATGTTCACTGGTCCAGAAGAAGCAGCGCTTTTCTTCAAGTCAGAGAACTTGACTTATTCCTAAAATGAAACAATGATGTTGAATCATGATCCACTTCTCTCTAAGCCTAAAGCACTCCACTGCTCCCCAAAAATCTGCATTTTTTCAGGAATTGCTCTACTGTATTTGTCTTTTTATTTTTGAGAGAGGAGATACTATAGAAAAAGAGAGGAGGGGAGAAGATATCATTTTTACAAGCCTTAATCTATTTGAAACCATTTTAGTTAACTGAAATTATGAAAATTCAAAATGGGCAGACTGAGGCTATTCTGCTGTAGCTGTGTAGAGTAAAAAACCTAGTGAAGAGGAGGAGAGGCACTGTCACGATACACCATAGCATGAATTCAGAATTTATTTTCTTTAGGTGCTGGACAAGAGCACATTTTTATACAAAGCTCTGTTCATGTCCCATAGCTATTAAGGGCCTGTAGGAGGAAATGTTGACAGTGTCTTTCTTAAGCCCTCTTGTAGCTGATACTGTAGCCACTGCCAACTTGGCACTGGTAGGATTCTATTGGACTCTGTGTGGGATTTGTAAAGCCTAACAAATCAACAAAAATTTGCCTTATTGCAAAAACAGGATTTTCTCTTAGGAATTAAGTATAATGAAAGAGAGGTTACTTTAATGAAAAAAAATTTGCTAGCATTTAGATGATCCAAATAAAAATCTATACATCCTTACGTTGGAAAAATCAATTTCATACCTTATAGTATCTCTGCAGGGAAAATATAAATCTGAAAAGTTGTAAGATTTGGGGAGACTCACAAACAAGAAGAAGAAGCAAGTACCACTTATTGATGCTACATTATATATTGTTTTACTTAAATTCACAGTTAGTATAGTACAGTTCATCTGTACTATGAGGTTTAATTTTTTCAATTTTCAGCAATACTACTTAAATGGTCCCTTGAGATGAACTAGATAATTCCAGATCATTTTAGATGTTTTAGATACTCAGCGATAGGAGAAATACAATTTACAAATATTATCAGTGCATGCAGGTTTGCAGCACACATAGTTGAGCTCCAGAATGGTCAAGTATTATGCATCTTGAATAAGCAAATGTTCACAAAGAAAAAGAAACTAGGGAGAAATTACAGATATTTTTCATGCAGAACTTTATCAGGAACGGGACTTTTTGTTTTATTTTTCCAATCAAGAATGCTGGTATTTCAGGGTTTTCTTAAGCATCATGTAAGATACAGATTAAAATCTGCTCATTCTTAACACACTTTCTGAAAGTACAGAAGAACACAGAAATGGTTACACTGAGTCATATCAAAAGCTCATGGAGCCCATAAAACCGAGTCTCCTTCCCACACCGGACAACAGCAGATGTCTAAATAAGAAAAAAAAAAAAAGCCTAATAGCATGGTTACGTGCCAGCACTCTTCCAGCCTCTATCTCCTCTCTTCTGCAAATAAACCTTTGGTTCAGTTTAACACCAATAAGTGATAAGAACACTGCAAAAGGGAAGGAAAATACGGTGAAAACTGATTCTTGACTATGAATGCTGAAGCCATGTTATGTCTGTAGACTTTGAAAAAGACTGTAGAGAAACTACAGCATTGTAGGGAGGAGAAAATTGGAGCCAGTGGCTCTCAGGGTGCTACATGTTTATTCATGTGAACATTTAATGCAATACCATACTCCTGCTGTCATACTTTAGAACGGACATAAATCAAGTCACTGAACGTTGTGGCATATGGTTAGGCTGCTGATTCCTCCCAGTATTTCAGTCAATACTAGGTTACAAATCTAATCTCATGCTGCATTTTCAACTACAAAACCGTTACTTTAAAGTAATGGTCTATTGCCATTCAGAGCAGAAAGCTGTTTTTTGAAACGCTTACCACTTCAGAGAAATGTTTTTGAGTTACACCGTATTCAAAGACATGTCAAATCATTAGATCCTGAGCTCTTGCTTCTCATAGTAGCACCTTTTTTTCTTCATTTTGGTAAAGTTGCTGCTGTTATGAAAATGAGATCAAATCATTAGGGGCCCTGGGACCTGAATTTCATGCAGAAAAAACAGCTGAAGCTTTTACGTGCCCTTGTCTCTCGCTTTAGAGTGAACGCTATTCATGGCAAGGATTTGCCTTTGTATGCACCTCTATTTCCTCAGCAACACAGTTGTTTAAACATTTAAATAGCAATAATTTGGGAACAGCAACAACAACAAAAAGTGGAATTAATGGTAACAAAAATATCTTCTCCATAACATCTCTAACCACTACTGGTTCTCTATGTATCTTCTGTAAACTTCCAGGTGTTAGATGAATGTTTCACACCATTTGAGGAGGTGGGAAAGGGGAAGGAATAAGACAGCTTATCATCACCCTAAACTTAGCATCTGAATGAAGAGCCTAAGTAGTCTGAATCATCCGCTGAGAAATGATTCTCTTTTTCCATTCTCTACACAAAGATCGAAGCGACAATAGATTGCAATTCAGATATCAGGAGTTGGGTGCTGTAAGTATTTAACCCACATAAAAATGCATAGATAATCATGATGATACTGAATAGATCCTGTAAAATTCCTTGCATGTAAAATCCTATTAATATTTCAAGGCATTGAATAAAGTTGCTCAGTTTACATAATACTTGTTTACAGATTATTATATCCATAAAAATTTTGAAGGAGAGCTTCAGTTCTGCAGTGTTCTAAACTGGAAGGCACAACTCTATTTACATAGTGCATCTGAAAAAATTCTCCAGTGAAACAGTTATTTCACTGTATCTAGTCAGCTTTCATGTGTTCTTCAAAGACTGTATTTATATTATGGGAGGTTTGCTTCCTCACTTTGGCTATTAAAAAAAAATAATTTAGGAATTTGTAAGTTCCAAACACCTTGTAGACTGTTAATTGTACATCAGAGACTTTCCTGAACAGTATCTACCTAATGCAATTTATTCCTTTAGTGTCTGTGAAGGCAGGGAAAGATTTAATTGCAAATGTGCAAAAGATACAGCTCTTTGCAAATTGCTAATTTTATTTCA
Organism: Tetrao urogallus; assembly: GCF_951394365.1. NCBI lineage: Eukaryota > Metazoa > Chordata > Aves > Galliformes > Phasianidae > Tetrao > Tetrao urogallus. Next base: position 78,943,263 of record NC_136813.1, on the reverse strand, counting down.
TAAATAAAAATAATAAGATTAGACAAAACACCCTTGAAATCACTGAGCTTTGGCTTCTTAACACCACAATAAATACACATGTGTAACAGAAATTGACGCAGTGTTGAGCACCTGACATCTATGTTGTACATGTTTTCCCGGGATTTAGTTTAGATTGGTAAAGTGGGGAAAATATTCACAGATGTGCTCCCCAAATTGACTAAAACTTGTACACTAACATAACATACGCTGCATTTATTTCTAGCTTAGCACTACTACAAAATTTACTGGCCTTACAAAGTTATTTCATTTTGTTTGGGTATGTATTTAATGAACGGGGAATTATTCTAACCAATTAAATCCATAGTACTTGGTTAAACAACTCATGGATATTTACACAACTTTGAATGTGACACTCATATTACAAGAGCAAAAGCTCAAGGCCACAATACCTGAGTAAACATCATCTACTTTAAGAAAAAGTAAGACTTATGCTGTATAAACCTGGAATGTTCGAAGGCTCACAAATGTGATAGGCGGAGTAGAGGGGGAACATAAACATTTTGAAAAAAAATGTTGTATTTTACTTGTAGTTCAGTCTTCTGCCAGTAAGCACCAATTCTTTAACGTGACAATAAAGATAGACAGTGAATGAAAAGACAAATTTTTGACTCCTCAGCTAAGAAAAATAAATTTTAATACTCCAAAAGCAATTTCTGAAAACAAGTTATAGAACAAATTACTTATCTCCTGAAAATTGCACTGAATTTTCTGGAATAGAATGTATTTCCTAAGGCCTAGAGCATGTTCCCATGATGCACGTTCCCAAAAAGCGCACTGAGTCAGGGTGCAATTAGTTTTGTATTTGTTTCTTTTTTTGTTGTGTTTTGTTTTGCACATATGTCATTACAATTGGAAGAATAATTATAGGCACCCACACATGCACACAATCAAAGCCAAAAAAAAAAAAAAAATGTATCTCTAATAAGCAAAAGGGGTATGGCTTTTTTTAGGCTGAAAAAAGTAATATTAATATCCTGTTGAATAGGAAAAAAAAAAATGTCCAAAATGTTAGTGGATACACAATCACATTTTCTTCTCTGAATCCTAACTCACATCAAAGAATGAAGTTACTTACACTTGTCATTTCTACAGATGTTAGCATATGGACTTAATTTAATTAATTTAATTAATTTAATTTGCTGTATTCACCAAAAAGCCAGCTAATACTCAAGACAAGTATAGGAGAGGAACTACTTTCCTTAAGACATCGTACTGGCATTTACAATACTTGGATATTTGAGATATTAGTTTTGAAAGAGGTAACTGCCATAATGCCTACTCCTGCCTTTAAACTCAATCATGTAACATACAGCAAGTGATATTTTAGAATTGCTGTTCCATTCTAGTCAGTAGAATTATTGTTAGTGACTTGAATTGGAAATGGATTGAATAACAAATAAAATGACACAGAAAAAGACTTTCCATGTTCCAATTAACTTACATAATGTTCTACTCCCAGACAACTGTTAATACAGAAGTTTTCTAGAAATTAAAATCCAGTGATTTATGACACATTTTAAAAATTGATATAGATAATTCAACAAACAAGCAAACAAATTCCAGGTCATTTTTATTTAAGGTGTATAATATAAAAATCCTACATGATCTCCCTCTTTTTATACATATTGTATTCTGTTCTCATACCTAATAAAAATAATGCTGCTTTGAAGATGTTAAATGAAGACATTCAGTACTTCAATTTTTATTTGTGTAGAAAGAATTAAGAGCTTCATGCTCTATTTCTGGCCATTTGCAGATGCATAAAGCAGTCACTTTAGAAAATGAACTCTGTCAAATTTATAGCTGGTTTGTTCTCATTTAGTTTAATCTCTGCTGGGTCAGCAAACATGCTGCATTTATACAGTGCCTACCAGTAAACGCACCCTAACAAATTCTGTAGTGACTGAAGAATTAAAAAAAAAAATACTCCCTTTAACTGTTAGTACATTTTATACTAACATAATGGTGTAATATTTGCCTAATGAAAATGTTATAATAAATATGACAAGGACGCAACATATTTTGAAAAAGTCATTAAGGAAGCAGATAATATACTGTCAATTATCTGTTATTCTCAGATAAAATAAACTGCAATTAAATATCATCTTTAATATTTGGGAACTCATTTATTAGTTCCACATTGCATCTTCATGAGTTGATTTAACTATCTATATGCTCGATGGCACTGGCTATTTTGGAAAAGTTCTTTCAGACTGAAAATATCAGTGTTTACAGACTAAATGGCTTTAAATGGTAGGTACTGAACACTTCAAAAAACTTTTGTATTTTATATAATTTTGCACATTGGAACACTCACCTTGACAGAATGCATGTTCTAATAAACTTGTTAGGCAGCAATGACATTTCAAAATAATGTCACTGTTTGGATCAAAAGCAGATATTAGTACAAATGTCCTTAAATCGCTGTTGCATGGAGATAAAAAGCTCAGCAAATGTTAAAATGCAATTGGCTTGAACTTCAAAGTTTTTTGACTGTATGTCTCAGGCTGTACAACTAAGAACATCTATGCCTCCAAATCCCTTTTTCATACAAAATGTTGCTATGAGCATCCTGGACTGAAGCACCTACTAAAATTATATTTTCTTCGTTAAGACCTAACCACACTGAACAGTATTGGAGTCTTCCTCCATGAATGAAACTGCTAAGATCTGACTGTGACAGGTCAGATGAACAGACAAGGTTCAAATTTCTTATCAGTAATGAAAACGTAGTTTGGAAGAAAATTTGGCTTCCAGTATGAGAATAGTTTATTTATTTCAGTGTTAATAAACTTACTTACAGTTCTGATGATTCACTTGCATGAATCAGAAAATACATTTCGACTTCATTGTTTTCTTTGTAATAAAAAAATAAAAAAGATTATTATATTCTTGATTACACACGTGGGTAGAATAAAATGTTAAGTTTATTTATCTGAATAGATCATAGCTATTAAAAGAACAGAAAAGAAAATGAAGGATTCATTCTCACATTCATTATGATTGCTGGTCTAGAATGTAACCATGGTATTCTAGGGATGAAGTTCAGTTAAGCAAGTTCTCATCGAGAACTTCACCTAAAGGATATTTCCCTGTCTCTTTCTTAAAAAAAAAACCTACAAGATCAGAGCAAAACTCACCTTTCTGCAGTGTAGAATTTTAGCTTTTGAACAGAAAGTGTCCTCAAACATGCTTTCCCATTATTTTCCACATTTCTGTGTCTGCCCTACATACTAACACCTGATACATTTTTGTAATCTTATGGAAGGGCTGCTTAACTGGGAACAGGAAATTCTAATATTCAAAATATAACAATGATAGCAATCTAGTATAGCAAGTATATGCTTCAATTTCTGTTTTGAACTTGTCTAACTTACAAGATAGGCTGAAGCATATGCTACTCAATTTAGAGATAAAAGAATTGGCCTCGTTAATAGAATCTGCCATTGAAGACACAGGTGTGGATTTTTTCCCATTGGTAGTAGACTAAGAGAGGTTTTGTAAGAAGGAAAAAAAATGTAAATACAATGGGGCCTTTAAAAGGGCATCAATAAATATAAGTAGCATTAGAAACAGACATATATTTCTGCCACCACATTAAAATATCACTTAAGTCTGATGGAAAGCTTGGGTCCAACTTAAAAGATTAGATGATTCTTACAGTCTGATCGTAAAATTCATCCTTGGAATCCAAATTTCTGAGAAGTGATTTGTTTGGGATTGTGAACAGTGATCTCAATATCAATATTTTATTCTAATTCTATCTGTTTAAGATAGCTTTTATTTGGAGAAAATTATTCAGTATCCATAAGCTAGCTTTACTAATTGCATCTGTAACTATTATTGCAAAAGCTTTCACTACCTAAATCATATTCATCTTTAATTTCTTTTAGAAGTCATTACTTAAACAGAAGTTAATACATAGCATTTCATTTAGAATTTTACAGCAATACACAAGAGTCTTTTCTCCTCGAACATCTTGTTTTCTCACCTGCAGGCTTGCAAATAGCCATATGAGGTGGAATGGTTACAGAAGAGGGAGAGGTGAGTGGAATTTAAGGCATTAGCCAAACCCTTCTACCGTTCTGCTCTGTGACAGCACCTTCCCTAAGCAGGTGTAAAAGAAACAAACAACTAGAAACTGAACAAGATGATTTATGAATCCAGGATGTTATGGCTCTTAAAGGCCATAACAAGGTATTAGGCAGCTCTGGCATCGCTGCAGGGGTCACGAATGACTTGTATCATTGCTCATCTTAGAAGATTTTCTCACTGTATGTAAGTTTACAGACATTGAATGCTTTAGAATATGTTGCATGAATACAGTTTACACTAGTTTATAAATGTTAAAATTTTGGGGTATCCCACAGTCAGTTTAAGGTATATGGATATTAGACCTCAGAGAGCCTTCCAACAAACGCAGAATGAATTTTATATTTAATAATAGAGTTTCTAGAAAGTTACTTTGTTCTCAAGCAAATGCCATGGCAACACAATTTCTGAAAACCTGGGGCTAGAATATAAGTAGAAATATGGGAAGAAGAAAGTCTTTGTGTTACCAACGAATCAAAGTTGGACAACTCAATCTAAATTAAGTATGAATCCATTGATGGGAACTTCACTGATAATCTTAAATATTTAAGTCAAAAATGATTTTACACTTTGATAAAAGAAATTAAATGAATCATTTTCAATAGCAGAAGAATGAATACCTGTCAGCTCTTTAACAAAAAAACTTTTTAAAAAGTATTTAAATACTTCATGTGATAGACATGGAATCTGAATTCTGGAAGAAAAAAAAATAGTAATGTGAATGTTATTACTTTTGATTCTTAGTTGAACTGGAAAATATCTCAATTGCACTGTATAATGAAATTTAGAAGGAAAAAAAAAACAAACAAAAACTAACAACTGGTCTGTAAAGATGATGCTGAAACACAGGAAACGTGATTTTTTAGAACTGAATAGCAGATCAATAGCAGGATCTCAGACTCACAGCAACTACCAAACTTGGCAGCTTTTTCCCACTACCTCCTAATTTTAGCACTGCAGATGAAAAAAAAAAAAAAATAGACTAAAATATATCAAAACCAAATAATAAATGAAGAGTAAAAAAAGGTGTGACTTGATTGAAGACATCCTGTGTTTACCATACGTAAACTTATTTCACCCCATCACAAAAATGCTCAATCTGAAGTTCTGAAACTATGAGGAATGCCTGTTGTTTGAAAAGTACAACGTAAAGACAGAAAGCATCTTGGTAAACTAACCAAATAAATTAGACGTGTAAAGTGAGCCAAATGGAAGAAATCTCAAGATACTTAAAAGAGTTATTTTGATTCTGGAAAAAAATGGAACTACAAAAAAACTTGACATGTTTATGTCTTATTGGAGAATTCTAATAAGCACATAGATTTTGGACAGTTCTTGGTATCCTACACTTTTAGGATCCTACTTCAAAATACTCATCCATTTCTTTGCAATGTGTGGCACAGTTCTCTAAAAACACCTCTGCATTCTGTTCTAATGACAGTAAATGTAATATTACTATCATTCAAGAATGCAGAACCCTTAATGGATGCAACAGTAATTATTCTTGTACCAAATGATATCACATTATGTCTTATGGAAACAACAGCACTCCAACACTTCTGATGCTTCAGTTAATAATCTTTTGAATGCCCCAGCCAGGAAGGATAGTAGGCCATCCTATTACTTTTGGCTGGAGGAAAGAGCGACAGCAAACCCAAGAGCTGTGGGTTGCACCTAAAATTTAGCACCGTACTTGTTTTATTCTAAGCTGGGATATGTCCTTCTCACTGAACAATCTGGACTTCACAGTAGTATGCTAAAGGATGATGATGTTCCTTCTGAAGACACTGATTCATTCATTCTTAAAAAATAAAATTAAATTAAAAAAAATAAATAAATAAAAATAAAAATAAAATTGTCCATATGACTATTCTTGCATTATAGACAGAAATACACTAAATATTAAAAATCTAAGTTACTTCTATTATTTACTTATTTAGTGTATTAAAAAGCTGAGGCATATGCGTGCAAGCATAAAAGCATGTATTCATTAGAAGACCGTGATTTTCTTTTTGAGTCTTAATGCTGTTTTAACCTAATTTAGGTGCTTTGAAGTCAATTCCCAAGTTTAAAGCATTCTGTTAAAGGTGCCTGGATGCTGCAAGATTTGACTTCCACACTGTAAATCTTTACAGTACAGAACACTCTATGTTTCTTACACAACATAAATGATACATCATGGCCATTAACCTTCCCTTTAGTTGCTGATAAAGTAAAATAGGCCCATTCTTTACAGTAGTAGTAATTAATCTGTTCAGATAAATATTACTCTTGCTGCAATAAAATGCAGTATTTTACAGCTGCATACCATCTTTGCAAACTATAAAGTGGTAATTAAAACTGAGCCTGAACAGAATGCTAAGTGAATCTTTGAAGGTAAAGGGGATGAAAGAGATTTCCACAAACCTCCCTCAGCAAAAAAAACTGAAGCATAACATGTAAGTAAAGGAATGTTTGTTCGTTTGACTTTTTAATCCACAGCAAAATTATAACATTAAATGAATTCCTGATAACATCTTTAGTGAAGGTTGTTAATTTGATCTAGTTAAATATCTAACATATATGCCTGGTATATGTTTTATTGTATGTAAGTTAGCTAAACAGGAAGCTACAACTGAACAACTCGTATAACTAAGAATTTAAGTAGCTATTCTGTAATTATATAAACATAATTATACTAATAATATTAAGAATGTAATGAAATGTAGTATGATTTTAAAATTTGGGAGACATGAGTGAGCCCAAGTAGACGTTATAATGAGGAGACATGGAGGATTTACATTGAGTGGTAGCATTAATACTCCTGAAAAATATCCATCCATGGATCTCATCATATAATCTAATAGTCACATAAAGTATCTGCTGGATAAGACATGAAAACAGCAACACTACTTGTTTCCTTCCAGTGTATTTTCCTCGTGACTAATACTGACAGAATTATGATTTAAACTGAATGTTGAAAGAGATTCTGGAAAAGAAAATAATAACTTTGGAAATAAATTAGTATAAGGACACATACCAGTTTGTGCAACTGCTGGGAAATAAACATTCAAATATTGTTTTCAGATAATTTTCTATCTCTAAATGTCACAGTCAGCATTATTTGGATCTCACATACCAAAATCTACTTCAATCAGACAGAAGATTTTTCAAAACATTAACAACATAGATTATGTGATCAACAAAATAAGAAGACAAATTCTTTTTTTTTCTGTTTTTGTCTCTCTTGCTGCCCACCATACAGGGCCACAGACCACATAGGATCTCATAGCAAAGTATTTCACCCAAATGCATGAATCTAAAGAAATTCATAGGATTAGAGAAAAGTTAGACTGGTTTGGAAAAGAACTGTGGTAACTACAGAAATAAATTATTTCTCAGGCATTTCTCTCTAATTGTGCGAACATGAGATGCTAGCATTAAATAGAAGGCACAGGAGCAAATGAATGAATGTTGTCAGTTTGCCATATTCTTGGTTTCCAAGGTTATAATATAAATTAAATTTCTGCACATGTTCATGTGTTTCAGCAAAGTTGTGAATTTATAAGTCAAAATGAAGTAAAAGTGAAACAATTTTCTTCCCTCTTGCCTTCTCAAAAAATTTAATTTCTTATTCTAAAGGAAAAACAACACAAAGTGAATGAGCTATATGCAGACCAGTATTCAGGGGAAGTGGCCACAAGTTGCACCAGGGAAGGTTTACATTGGATTATCAGGAAGCATTTCTTTACAAAAAGGATGATAAAGCAATGAAATAGGCTTCCCAGGGAGGTGGTTGAGTCACCATCCCTGGATGTGTTTAAAAACTGTTTGGATGTGGCGCTCAGGGACATGATTTAGCAGAGGGTTGTTAGGGTCGTATGGTTAGGTTGTGGTTGGACTTAGTGATCTTTAAGGTCTTTTCCAACCTGAGCAATTCTATGATTGACTAATTCAGTGCCAAACAAAAAAAAAAGAAGAAAATGTATATCTTTGCCATTCAAAGCTATTTCAACTACTAGTACCAGATAGTACCAGATGAAGTAAACGCAAGTAATACAACAGTTTTCCCAGTCCTCCAGAATCCTAAACATGAAGATGATGTGTACCAGAATTAAAACTATCATTATTATGATACTGGCATTATTAATTATTCAAGTTGTACATATTTGAGTGCAATAAGCTACCATTTTCCCTATAACAGTACATCGATTTCTTAGGCTTACAGCTACTAAATACATATTAAAGTATACTTTAGTCAAATGCCACCTTTTGAAGTAATGCAGCTGAATGAATAAACTAACTTAATAAATAATAAGAATTGTTTCTGAAGGCAGACTAAAGTCTGATATGCACAGAGATATGCGCTGTGAAATAAACGTTATGCAAGCATTTTTTTGTAATCAGATAGTATAAACACATACACACACAGGAAAATTTCAGGACCGGATGTACAGTTTAGTGAAGTCCACATAAAAATTCCTGACACTATTGTAGACAGTGTTCACAAGCAGATCTTGAAATACACCAGGTACTTGAAGTACTTAGTTATTGTTTCACCCATGATCTTTACATATTTTTTCTCTACTGCTGTGCTTTCCTTCTCTATTTTAACCATAACATGTAATTTCATATTAACAAAACAATATAAAGACCTAATATTTTCTTAGAAAATATAATTGTAAAAATTGCATACAATAACAATTGTTGCAATTAAATTCCTACAGTATAAATTGATCCCCTTATAGGGAATATATACCCACGTCTCCGACTACCTGAGTTTCTCACCACGCTTTAACAGTTTCTGACTATCCTACATTATGCACAAGTACCATGAGAACAACTTGGGCTGTCCTTTTGCTACTGAATGACCAGGGACAACTAATCTGGTATCATTTCAGTGCTAAGGGAACCAAGAAATTATAGGTTATTTTGGATCTACATTAATTCCACAATAAACTTTTTTGAAATCAACACAATAAAAATAGTTATAAGAACCTGTGAAATTTTCAAGTTTACCATAGTCAGTTTTAAATATGTAACAACATAGCCACAGTTAATTCAGTTAATTCACAGTTAATTCACATAATTCTCAAGGTGGAAAGGGAACTGAAGTGAAATCTATTTTTAAAGTCTGACCCGTTTTGAACCTTCACTTCCTACAGGAAAACACTTGCAACTAGGCAATACCTTTACCACTAGTGATTAATTTTACATGTTATCAAAAGACAATTTAGGAAAAACAGTTGGGAAGAATCTTAGTTTATAAAGCTAACGACTGCAGTTTAGATGTCTCGTGGTAAAATGATATTGAATGATAGATGATAGTTTAAAATCTGAATTAAATGTCTTGTCACTATCATTCATTCACTAATTTCACAACATTGTTAGGCAATACTCATAATCTTTTAACTGATGGGACATTTACTCATTTCCCTCTTTCAAGAAGATCATTTTCTACACTTCAAAACTAAATAAACAAAACCCAAATACATAAGCCTCATCATCCTACTTTATTCTTTTTACCAGTACATAGAAATCTCCTAACATTTTAAACTGTTTTGGAAGCATTACTAAGACTACACAACAGTAAGTCTGAACAGAGTAGAGAGAAAAGGCTACTGACTGAATGCTGAATAGTTACCTAGTGAAAGAGCTGTATTCTGCAAATCTGCTCAAGAAAAGCAAAGGTTTTCATTTAACAAAGTCCACATTGGATTTGCAGAAAACAGAATAATAGAATACTAGATGACCTATCTGGCATCGTTTCATTATTGTACTGAACCACCTCTTAAATCCCATCACTTAAGAAATTTTAAATTTAAATCAGTAATATTAACCTTCCCACAAAGAGCTTTATATATACATAAATCTTCATACTGTTTGCTACTACTACATTCACTTCCTTTATTACATATGTATTGATTTGTATTTATCTTGCAAAATATCTTTGATTCTGACTGCATCTCTGTAGAGATAATGAATTTTAGTGAACACTAAACATAAAAGCAAACAATAGGTCATAGTTGGGAATATATCTTTCTCCCAAGTGATTTTTCTATTGCTGTAATCACCATTTCTCCCTTTTGAAAGCGTTCCGAGGTTTATTTCTGATGACAAAATTCTGATTCTAGAAATTAGAATTATTCTGATCAATAATGACAGCTATGTCCTTCAGTTTTTGCTGTTTTCTCCTCTTCTGCTTCAGATACTGGCTGAAAAATGGGTTGTTCAGCAGAAGTTTATTCTCTCAGATATAAAAATCTGTTTCATGACTGTCAGTTTACTTTGTTCCATGAAATAAGGAATGGCGCAGCTGTTTCATGAGTTTCCACTTTGAAGGCAAAACAAAACAAAAAAAAAGTATTCTCCTCACACTGATTGCTGGTAGTAGTGTTCACTAAGAAAGCAAACAGAAAACTAAAACAGCTGTAGCACACAGTATATTACAAAACCAATGGGACACACATAACGAACTACAAGACATGAGCGTTTGCTCCAAGTGATTTCTGGTACGGAACCTAACACTTTACAGGAGCCTAACAACTATAAAACATTGTTAGAATCAATGTGATTCTAACAAATTATTCTTCAAAGAGAAGCTATAATTCTGAAGAAATAATATGGTTTAAATAACTTTTTTTTCTGTGTGATGACAAATAAGGAAGACATTTAGGACATGTGGGGATTTTTTAATAAAAAAAAAGCAAGTATTTTCAAAGATATAACATTCTAGTACAGAAATCAGAAGTAACTGTAGGGAAGGCTCAATTTCATGTCTAGCAGAAAAGAGCAGTCATTTACATAATGCTGGGAGAAATCTAGAACTGGTGTTATACAGTCAAGAACAGCAGATGAACAGACCTGAAGGATTAATTAGCTGAGCTGATGCATTACCCAATAAGATTCTCAGGACATTGTCACTGAAAAGCAGAAGTTTGCCACTTGTAAACCTTGAATGATAAATGAATAATGTACACCGTATTGTTTTGAATTCTTAGAATGATTTCAATTTGCTAGAAACACAAAATCGTAGATTGTTAAGAATAACATACAGAGATTGAAAATAAAAAAAAAAATAAAAAAATTTGAATGTTATCACCATAGAAAAGTAAAAATACTTAGAGGAGCAACTTCCTAAACGATTTCTGAATAATGGGAACATTTGCATTATATTTATTGTCACTGTGTGCCTTTATCACTTTTATTGTTGTGCTGCAGTATAGCCCTTTGAAGGTCTGCCAAACCACTGCGGCTTGCTAAAATGCAGGGCTGAATTTTAATTAAGCTTAGCAAAATACTCATTGAATTTACTGGGCCAGATTAGGCCAGTCAACCTGATAGACATTCAGAGGGCATCTTGCTTACTTGTGTTAATAACTGACAGAACTGATTAATAGATTTTTGGGAAATAGTTATAATGTGAAAAAAGAGGCTGTCATCACCTCCTCTCTGAGAATCTCAGCTTTTCTGTTACTTAATAGGGCTGCAAAAGATTTTTTTTGAAGAGAATTTATTAGGCATTGAAGAGTAATTCAGTATTAATATTTGTGAAAGGTACCTCACAAAGATAATGAATTTTGTTTTACTAAAGTGTTTATCAAACTGTATCACAATCCAGAGAAAAGGATCCTCACTTCTTTTCTCTGTGACAGCGAGAATTAAAGAAGTTTAGAAGCCAGATGGGTTTTGACACAGTTGCAATGTCCTTAGGATACTGCTCAGGATTATTTGTTCAGTTGTTTTCTCCTACCTACTCCTGCAGTAAATTGAAGAAGGAAAAAAAAAATAAATTAATAATGTTATATAAAAAAGGTAAAGAATATGCATAAGTTTTATAAGTGACAGTAAGAAACATTAAAACCTAATTAAGGTTAATAAGTTGAGGGTCCTAACTTTTGTATCACACACGAGACAATATATAATGATTAATTTAACTCATTATTGTCGTGGAAAAAAAGTGGATGAAATTAAGAGACAGAATTTGCATTTGTTTCTCAGAGTCGGGATTCATGGTATTAATAAGTAAAATTTTAACTAATTAAAATAATAAAAATTAAAAAAAAAAAATTAAAAAAAAAAAACAAAAAACAGAAAATTTCTTATTTGGTGACTGAACTTTAATGACCAAATAACAGAGAAATCAGGAGTGACTTTCAGCAGAAGCAACAGTAGTAAAGAAATTACTACAAAGCTCAACATTAAAGACATTGATAGGAGAGTTATTCTTTCCCTAACTGAAAAGTTGAGAAAAACAGACTTGGGAAAAATGTACAGTTAAAAGAAGGACATTAAATTAATGTTGGAAAGTCCTTTAGTTTGTCACTGAAAACAGAATTGAATGGGGCTAATGCTCAGTGGCCTTTTGCAGCTTTTTGGTGTGCAAATTTAATGCAGGGTGTACAAAAAAATAGGAGAATATTTTAGAAGAAAGTTTTCATGTAGGGATTTGCCTATGGACAGAAAACATAGGAATAAGGTTCAATAAAAATATTGTTTAGCACACGGTATTCCCCCCTCTCTTGTAGTTAAACTTCTCTATTATTAATCATATTAAGAAGACATATATCTAAGCTGTCCTTACTATTATATTATTAATTAGAATGTTTGTGTTTCTAAGCAAAGGATTTTGAGTAAGCATTTCAGAATTGGACAAAAACAGAAGGAGAAAAAAAGAAAAAAAACAAAAACAGGTTAAAAACAAAACAAAGGAAAACAACAAGAAGAACAACATTTTACTGATTACTTATTCTATTAAGAGAAGTGGTATGTCAAAGGATGATGTAAATTATACAGAAATTTCCATAACATTAGCTGATAGAAAATTTTGCTTGGAGGAAAGTATTTAAACTTAATTTTTCTGCAGTTCAGTGACCACATAAAAGAGGAAAAGAACACTTAGAAGTACTGTCTCCATCATGTTTGCTCCAGCTATTCACGGCATCTTCACTTTCTCACACTTACAAGGGTCAATCTTATCCCCAGGGTGGTGTCTTAATTGGGTGAAATGTTTACTGTTCAAAAGACTGACGAAGTGTAGAAAATAATAATCATATTCCAAACTTCTACTTTACTGTGTTGTTTACAAGAATCTCCCTTTGAGAGCTATATCAATGATATGCAAATTTGTTTCTGTGTTCCTGCTTCACTAATATCAATCTAAACTTATACAGTAAAACCCACCATTTTTTTTTTAATTATTATTAAGATATATAAGGTTCATCAAGCTTAATACAGCTCATTATTTCAATATTTCACCTCACATCTCCTTCCACAGACATATTATGTACTTTTCTATTTTAAAAATCTACACAATGAAGATAAATACTACATTACATCTTTCAATAGCAGATCAAGGTCACGCAGTAAGGAAAGTAGAAGTAACATTTACTCCCCCACGAGGCTTCACATAGACAGCAGTTGTTTAATCTTTTGATTATTATTATTATTTTTTTTTAAACAGACTGAAAAATACTAGCTTTTTGGACTATGAGGGAATTATCCAACCTGTTTAGGAATCATTCATTAAAAAATTGTTTGATATAGCTACATAAAGTCACAGATATCGTTGCATTACATTTTGTTTCTTCACAATTACAAATAAGTATTTTTTCAAGAGATGTTGTAAACAGAGTTATCACTTTTTCTTCTAATATCAAAATAACAATTTTTCTAAAACAGTATTGCTTATTACAATTATTGTAATGTTTGGCAGCTAAAAGGATATTTTCTCACAATAGGTCCCTTCCTATCATCCCCAGTATAATTTTGGCAGGTTTCCAAAACAGTTACCCTCCATCTGCTACTGTTTGATAGAAATGGTACCTTGAGGCCCAGTTGACCTAAGACCCCTTGAACTCTCCAGCAGTTTAACAATTTTTCCTCAGTCGATTAAGTGGACAGGAAATGCTGTATGAAAACAACTCTGGTTTTACACTTTATTATACCCCGCAGCACAGTCCCCTAATCCTGCAGTTTCCAGCATTTTCATACTGAGACAACTTTCAAGTCAGTCTTTTCAGACTCTCCCTTGTGGCAACCAACAGCAGAAAACCTCAACAAGAAAAGGTGCTGAAGCTTTCCAAGCACCCTAAAAAATGAAGTATTCTAAAGCCTGGGGCTTACAATGAGGGAATGTGGCTCTCTAATGAGGGAATGTGGAATTGCTGCAAACTCAGCTGGAGGTTTAGGGCTCCCAGGACTCCTACTTTACATCCAGAGGCTTTCTCCGCTTCCTAATGTTTAACAGAGCATCATCAAAATTAACTTTTATTAAAAAAAAAAAGATAAAAATTGTAACTGATACATACCAAGAGATTTAAGATATGACACTACAGAAGATGTGCTGTTACTGTTCTAATAGTAAAATGCATAAGGATTCTGCATGTTTTCTCGATACAGATATTTTCTCAATACAATTTATGTGTATCACTCCAAAAATAACACCTCCTACTTATTTCCATGGAAACAACAAATACAAAGAGCACAATAACAATATTTGATACAGCAAATTTCAGCTACAAAACAGTTTTTCAACAGTCACCACCATGAGCTATGCACTCTCACCTGTGATGAACAAGAGCCTGCATGCATGCTTGTAAAAATCTGCACCAGAGAAGGTGACCCACTGTTTCACAGCTGATATGAGTACGACAGTGTGATTCCCCATTTAGCCAACCTTTTATCAGGCAAAATAGACAAAAATCAGGAGGCACCAACTATGGACTATATAGTGGGTACAATAGAACAGTCCACCCAAGACTGGCAATGTGCTACAAACAGGAGGGGAATCAACTCTTTGAAAGGGTTGATAACTGCAGGATAAGGGGAAATGGTTTTAAGTTGAGGGAGGGGAGATTTAGGTTGGGTGTCAGGGGAAATTCTTTACAGAGAGAGTGGCGAGGCACTGGAACAGCCTGCCCAGAGAGGTTGTGGATGCCCCATCCTTGGAAGTGTTCAAGGCCAGATTGGATGAGGCCCTGGGCAGCCTGGTCTAGTATTAAATATGGAGATTGGTGACCCTGCATGTGGCAGGGGGGTTGGAGATTCATGATCCCTGAGGGCCCTTCCAACCCTGGCCATTATGTGATTCTTTGATTCTGTGATCACAGTGTAGCAGTCTGAGTTGATGGCTTGCCTGGGTTTCAGGAAATCCTGAAGGATTATCTATATCCTAGCCCAGAGGACAGTGCACATCCCTTAACCTGGTGAGGACTGCATCTTGAACTTTTTCTGCAATGGGCAATTCATATGTTGCCACTCCATGGACTGCCATTTTGACTCTGTCTCTTAGTGATGACAACACTCATATATGTCTCCTCATCAGTAATGATGCAATCCAGGAAACTGTCACCTTCAGTCTCCTATTGGTTCGATAAGTCCTGAGACACTTGCATATGGTGTTCTTTCTGTTCCCGTGTGGGCACTTGTGGGACCCATCCAGCAGAAATTGTGCACTGCTCCAGCATTGCCACTGCTGTTTCCAACACACTGAAATTGATATTCAGCTCCATACGCAGTTCCCCGGCTGTAATTCACCAATTTGTGCAGATGAGCTGATCAAGACACTCTCAGTGTGGCAGCTGTGCAACAGCCTTCCAGAATGTGGCTTGTCTTTCATCTCACTATCACCAGTGCTGAAATGCACAACCCAGCCACTCACTGTGCTCACATCCACTGTCTGATCTCATCAACATTCAGCAAACATCAATGGATGTGAATGGATGCAATCTTTTCTTCATGGAGGAATTCAATTATTCTCCTTTGCTTCATGTGCACTTCCATGTGAGACGCCAAATTGTCAGACTGCCCCCCCCAGAGCAACAAAATGTAATGGAATATTGGTGGAAGGTTCAAACTTTACTGCCATACCACCAACATCTGCCTCTGGCAATGTGGACTAATATAATAAAATAGGAGGCATTACTTTTGGAGAAGCCTTCATATTTTGTGTTTATACAAAACATAGTTTCCGTAGATGAATATACACTGCAGAACTCCTTTGATTTTCAGAGGAATCATCATGTCACATGTTCAATAAATAAACTCTGAAACATAACGCTTTCACTTCTTAGGTCCCTATGTTAGATTTCTGATTTGTTGGCAACAGCCAATTATTTGATCGTGGCAACATCCATCATTTGTCAAAGACTCTAAATTGTCTGGTTACCTAATGAGTCTATTTGAGAAAAATACTATGAAGAGAAAGAACATAGTAGGAAGAAAAGTTGGCTATTTCATTCTTGTCTTCTCTCTGCTAAACCCTTAAGGCTCAGAAAACAAGTTAGATCAGAAAGTGAATATAAAGGAAAGGGAAAGGAGAGAAAACATGAGAAATTCAAAATTAACTAAATGTTTCATCTTATTTGAAAAATATTGTACATTCCCACGATTAGAGACAGGTTCTTAAATAGCTAGAATATTTTTCAGCATGTCTACTTTTTGTCTTGAGAGTATCTGATGTACTGTAGTTCCAATTATATTAGTGAGAAGAGAAGCAGTCACTGACATCCTGATGCAGCTCAATATCATCAGCCATCTTGGCAAACAAGCAGAGTATAATTCACAGAATCACAGAATCACAGAATTGTAGGGGTTGGAAGGGACCTCCAGAGATCATCGAGTCCAACCCCCCTGCCAAAGCAGGTTCCCTACACCAGGTCGCACAGGTAGGCATCCAGGCAGGTCTTGAACATCTCCAGAGAAGGAGACTCCACCACCTCCCTGGGCAGCCTGTTCCAGTGCTCCGTCACCCTCACTGTAAAGAAGTTCTTGCACACATTTGTGCGGAACTTCCTATGCTGCAGTTTCCAGCCGTTTCCCCTTGTCCTGTCTCCACTCACTACTGAAAACAGTCTGGCCTCGCCATTCTGCCCCCCACACCTTAGATATTTATAGACCTGGATCAGGTCCCCTCTCAGTCTTCTCTTCTCAAGGCTGAACAGACCCAGTTCACTCAGCCTTTCCTCATAGGAGAGATGCTCCAGGCCCTTCACCATCTTCGTGGCCCTCCGCTGGACTCTTTCCAAGAGATCCTTGTCTTTTTTGTACTGGGGAGCCCAGAACTGGACGCAGTAATTATTTCATAGTAGCAAAAAACTTTAAGAAGGGAAAGGTTCACACAAAGATGCACACACTGATTATCAACGATCAGAAATTATAATAACAGATTCTGTTTCACAAGTACTTAATGCACATCTTCATTCCAGAATACATTATCTACAGCCAATTATTCTGAAATGGGAGCCATAAAGCTATGAAATGAACCTTTTCTTGAAGTCACTCTTCTTATGAGGTCAGGTGGAAAGTTTAAATAACTTAAGTATCATTTAAAAGTGTTTTTTTGCTTAGACCAAAATATTTATTACTTATAAAATAACATACATGAGTCAAGCTGAAGTACAATTAATAAACAAAAGCCAGGGTGAAGTTGATATGACAGTATTTTGAACAGTATGTTTTTTTAGATGTATTTGTATGGTTGTGCATGTCTCTATGCAGAGAAAAAATATGCCACAGAAGAAGCTCATTCTGATAAGACAGGTAGGAAATCACTGTTTTGATTGCAGAAGACATATATGAAATGCATGTGGGTCAACAAAGGATGTTCCCAAGTCTAACTTAATCAAAACCTAGTCTACTTTTCAAATACATTCTTTTTTTTTTCTCTCTCTTTTTTTTTTTAATACTAATTATGAATACCGTGATTTCAAAAGTTTAAATGACAGAGCAATAAAAGTTATAATTTTGTTTTATTTTCAAACTACAGAGGAGCTCTATTCAAAAGAGTTTCATTCTTGTAACTAATACCAAAGTCTTTTTACTTTAGCTGTTCTATCTAAATGCCTTGTTGATTTAGTCCTGTAAGCAAAAGTTACAGTATGCAATTTCATTCAATATGTTTGATTGCTTTTGGGCTTTATAAACACAAGCTCCTGAGATGAAATCGTGTTCATGTCCAAGTCAACTGCAAAATGTTATGCAGCTACCTTGTCACCTGCACCTTGTAACAAGACCCTTTCCTAAAAACATATGTAATGAAGATAATGCTCAAAAAAGCAAAGCAGTTATTTAACAAACATACATTCCGCAATTTGCCATGCAGGAAAGTTACAGCACATACGATTTTATTAGGTAAGTGTTCCTGGACAAGACAAAGCGTAAGAACATAGATAGACTCAGAGGAGAAAAAACATTTCTAGACTGATAGAAACCTACATTAGTCTTTGTAAAAAGCTTAAACGGTATACAGCAAAGGCTTGTTCATGATATCTTCACAGAGCAAAGCATATCTGTGGGAAGGCATCAAACAATCCTATCTTATTGGAAAGCCTATGGTAAACAGTCTGATCCTTGTTATTAGATTGAAAAACAAGCGATCAAAATCCACGGTAATGTTAA
The DNA here is from genome assembly GCF_951394365.1 of Tetrao urogallus. NCBI lineage: Eukaryota > Metazoa > Chordata > Aves > Galliformes > Phasianidae > Tetrao > Tetrao urogallus. The sequence continues at coordinate 78,924,750 of NC_136813.1, read as the reverse complement.
AGTGTCACTGTAGAAACACTTTTTTAAAATTCTTCTAAGCTACTACAAATACTCTTCAGTTACATACTGGGTGAAACAATCAGATCATAGAATCATAAAATATCCCAAATTGCAAGAGACCCATGAGGACCATCAAGTCCAAATGAAGCCTAAATATTATTTATACTGAAATCGGATGGCATGGATATAAATCATAGAATCATAGAATCACCAAGGTTGGAACAGATCTTCAAGATCATCCAGTCCAACCACACACCTATTGCCAATATTTCTCACTAAATCATGTCCCTCAGTACAACATCTAAATGGTGTATCACTATAGCTTTACTCCCTTCTATTTCTAAACTTTTACTCTGATTTTTCTTCTGCTTACATAGTAGTTTAAATATAAAATAATCAAATGGTAAAGAAATCATGGTTATGACTAAATTGTATGAATAATGTTGATTCATTTTAAATAAATGCTCCTGGTTTCTCTTTAACCTACCTGGGATAAAATGTTTCAGTTACAGGAAATTTTTTCCAAAGAACTTTTTTGAATTACTCTGAAAGAAGAATTTTCAGGAAAATATTGATGCTTACAAAGAACATTAAAAAAGAACCTTACAAAGCTCGTAGTCTCCCATAATTCAAAACCTCAGGCACCCTAACATAAATGAGAGACTAAACTTCCTAAATTCTCATTTTTCTAATCTAAACTTGTTATCAATTTTTGAAACAAGAAACTTAACAATATGTCTCTAACCTGATTTCTAACCATATATGTATTTCATCTTGTATTTATTTTATGGCAACTGCTGTCATAAAATGTCACGTATGGTATTCATACGAGAAGGAGAGTCTTCTAGCCAGGAGAGAGAATCACAAAACTATGACACTTCCTATACGTATCAACTATGGTAGACCTTTTCTAACAATTTCAGCACTACCATTTTGAAATACTACTGTTATCTCTTATTACAGCTCCCGAAAAACATTGCAAATACCATTCCAGGGTAATTAATAGCAAACGCTGACATTTGCTGCAAAAACAGATGAAATTAAGACCAGAATGGATAAGCTACTGCTTCTGTATCCCGGAAACAAATCACATTCCTATGATATATTAATAAAGTTAATGCCTTTCATAAAAGTAAAAAACAAAACAAAACAAAACCAGAGTATTTTCAGTTAGGATAAATATTTTTAATAGTAATTCCTAAGACTTTGTTCATTACCAATATACTAGAATGAGGACATACTGGAAGAGTGACTAGAGAAAGGGAAGAACGTGAAAACATGAAGAGGACAAAGAACAAGCTCCAAGTAAAGAAGGTTGATCAAGCGTGCTGAGGGTACAGGAATGATGAGACTGAAGGTACTTTTATCTGCTGAGGCCATCTTAATGAATTACCAGGAACAGAAGATGGACTAGAGAAGGACTGGAAAAGGATGAGAGAGGAGCTCCAAGCATCCATGAAAAACAATATTCCACGAATTTGAAAGATGAAAATTATAGAAGGGATGGTACAAACACTGAAGAGATAAGTCAGGTCAAGTATGCTTCCTTTTCCGACAAGGAAATTAGGACAGGTTACTTTGCAAGAGAAGAGAACAAAGACAAATTTTAATGAAAAAAATAAGAGGAAGGGAAGAGAAGGCACAACACAGAGGAGCATAAAGGCCCAGCAACTGTGTCCATGGAAGAAGGGAAAGAGAGGCTAGCAGTCCATTACTGAAAGAAAATAAGAAGTCTGCAACACTGTCATGTGGGAAACAAACAAACAAACAAACAAACAAAAAACAACAACAGGTAAAGGTACTGATTCAAACAGTTTCAATTTCACCTAGTGTTTACATTCACTTTTCAGCCTTAAGCCTTCAAAGGAACTTAGTGAAGAAAACAAAATCATGTGAAACATGGAATTCAGAGCGTGTGAGCAAGCTGCTGACCGGACTGCCAATAAGATGATAAGAAGTCATATCAGATTAGGCTACCGGAAAGTAAGTAGCCAAAGCTTAAGAGTGAAATGAGCATTATCAAAAAAGGAAAGAAATATAGATTCCCTGATTCAGTCTTAAAATGTATATTATACAAATTTATTTTAAAAATATACACACAAGTCAAACTGTTGAAAAATCAATTTGATTTTAGCTTCTTACATGTCTTACAATGTAGGTTATCCAGGAAAAAAAAAGCTCCCTATGTGTATTCTAAAGTAATACAGAGATACAGATAGCAATAGCAGTGGCTTTTAATTGAATTAGAAATTATTAAAAGTGGAAACATTAAATTTTTTAAAAAATCAATTTTTATCTAAATTATCCAACATGCAGTCTTATTCACTTAACATATAAAATGTAATCCTGGTCTCTGTGTTTTCACATTGTGAAAGTAATAAGAAAATGAATTACGTGGAGTGAAATCCTGGTACTAGTAACATAATGCAAGTTTCACGTGGATGTCAATGGAACCAGGATTTATAAGTCAGGTATTAGTGGTTCCCTCCATTACAAATACATTTGTTTAGTTGTATATTGTGACAAAATCAATTTTTCTTCTTCTGGGCACAAATCATGAATAAACTCATATTTACTAGAGATAAAATAACTGTTCTCGAAGAACATTCACAGTACTGCAAAACTAAATCTTGCTTAAACATTCAAATCCTTCTGCATATAAATCTTTATTGACATGGTAATAATGTATTCTTCCCATAGAACCCCTGCTGCATTCAGTTATAAAATGAACAGTACTTATTTAATAAGAATTACTTAACACTCTCATTCATCCTCACTGTTAGATCCTTCTAATCATTGTCTGAAAACAAACATCATCATCTCATTAGATTCTTTGACTCTTCATAGTTATCAATAAATCAATTTCTGCACCACTATGAGACCAGAGTACATTGTTATCCTGTTCTAGAGAAGAGAAATAAAAGCACAGATGAAAAATCAGAAGTAACTTCTAAATTCATGTGTTTAAAATTACAACAAGTAGTCAATATTTTCAGTGATGTTACTACCAGTTGCAAACCTTGAAAATAATGCATCAATCATTAACAAATAGCAAAGAAGTTTTTTCTAGGAAAACAGTAATGTACTCTCTGGACTACATGAGCTAAATTTAGTTCTTTGGGGCAACATTTCATTTTCTTAACTGTCACACTTTCATTTATTTATTTATTTTTAATAGAAATAACCAGTAAACACCCACAGATTAGAAGCTATCTTCACACTATTTTTAGATGAGGGTAGGCTCTTTAAGAATTATTTAATGACATGTTCTTAAACAATCATTCCAGTCACATGCTTACAAAATGCCTCCTCCAAATTTCTTTTTCTTGCTCTTAAAACCAGATCCAGCTGACCAACAATTATACAATGTTTATAGGACTGGTTAATAATAAATATGAAAAAAGGGCAGAACCAAAACTTGTTACCTTCCTAATGATTTCAGATATTTCTGCAATAATATCGATTAAAAGAGAATAAAATCTGTTGTTCAAATACATTTTGTATACTTCATGTTTCTAATAACATTAAGCTAACAAATACAAATTAATCATGGCTAAATATATACAATATTCATAGGTTTCTGAATCAGAGTAACTGGTAAGAGTAACAAGTTACTGTCTACAATACACTGTGACATACCATGCTTGAAAAAAAGACTGTCCAGAACGCTTTGATCCATGTTCACTTGGCTTTGCTTTCCCAAAACAGGCTCCTGCCCACAACTTTCCTCCTGCGCGCTACTCATGTCTCTATGCTAACTTTGGTTTCAGTCCCTTCGGTCTATGTTCAATTTGGGCTGCCCACAAACCCATCTTCTTGGATGCTTTCTTCACCTCTCCTTTTTGCTAAAGTTTCACTCAGCTTTCCCCCTAGGGTTTCAAAGACATCTCCCACAACTCCAACTCCCCTCCCATCTAGAAGACTGCTTCCTGAGCTTTTCAGTGCCTTAAAACACTGTTCATTTCCTCATGCAACCTCAGAATGCACCAGGGTGGGCTATTTATAGAATCATAGAATCACAGAATGATAGAATGGATTTGGTTGGAAGGGACCTCAAGGTTCATCAAGCTCCAACCCCTACGCCACAGGCAGAGCCACCAAATTCCACATTTAATACTAGATCAGGCTGCCCAAGACAGTCTTCCTTTCACTCACTCATATTCCTAGCCACACCTCAAAGAGAAGGATCATTAGAACCTGAGAGGAAAAGAGAAACGACTCTCTATACTGGAAAAGCATGTTAGCGTAGCTTTGGAGTAAACAAACAGGGAGGCCAGGCAGCAAAAATACAGGCATACTGAGATAAGTGAGTGCAGCAAGAATTGCTGAATATTGCAATCAGCAATATTTTATTACTAACTGTGTCAATAGCCAATCAATCTAACATCATCAGTATTATGTATGCTCAGTGAGGATACAGATACGCTGTGTAACACACTACTCAAGACAGGAGGCTCCTATTAAGAGAACAGAGACAGTGTCTCCTCCTTACGCCTGCTCCTGGTTCTGGTGCCAACTTAGGTGACTTGCAGCAGCCTGAACTTGCTGCCACCAGCTAAGCATGGCCACACTGAGGGTACTGCAGGATTCCCGCTGCAACTGCCACCCATGCACAGCTCACACTTTTGTCAAACTGGCTGCAAAATCTGGGGAAAGATAAGAGTGCATCCTGCATGCAAAATCTGTTCTGAAATCCAAGTCTCTCTTCTGTAGAATATGCTAGCTGCTAGAACTATTATTTTTAAGTGGGTAAAGCTGTGTATTTTTCTCTGCTATTTGTCTTGAAATCTGCTCTCCCGTTTGGACCAAAATGAGCCAGAAGCGCCTTGAGGCAGATTAGCAGTTGAGTACTAATGCTTGTGCCATACATTCTGCAAACTGACTGAGAAGGCAAGGAGAAATCTTTCTGCTTTATACTTCTGAGCCAATTTCATTCTCCTTGGGTATTTATTTACTCTATACACAACGTTTGTAGACCTATAAAAGCTGTGCATCCTTTCCAACAGTAGTGACATGATAACAAATTCAAAAACTGGAAACTAAAAGAGTTTTGGGAGGTTTGATTCTAATCAGCTTTAAGTAAAGACACAGTGGTAATTTTTTTTTCTTTCTTGTTACATTTTTCTCATCTTTAAAGAGATGTTTGGATTATCCTGCAGTAAATGAGAAATCCCATGGATTTTACTTTCTGTGCTAGTGTGAGAATAATTAAATAGAAAAACATATTCTCCCCAAGCCTAACGAACTGCTGTCAGCGCTCACAACATTAATATTTTTAATTCTCCCCATAGCGTTCCCTACTCTCAACTATTGAGTGCATGCTATTTGCTGAAGCGTTTTTTTTTTTTCATAATCACAGTGCTGATTTATGTCTAAAGTTTTGGTACATTTTCCTCCGTCAAACAAAAATGAAACTCTCATAATAACCCTGCTACAGATGTTTCGTTTGCCTACATGCTCATGAAAAATGGAACCAGAAATTTTCAGATATTTCAATTTTTGTCAGTACTTTAAAAGTTGCCTTAGAAAAAGAAGCAAGTTTACTCTCCATCCCACAATTATTTTAAGGTAATAGCCTAGTATTTTTTTATTTTCAAATTTAATAATTTAAAATAGGTGTGCTCTATGACTCACAAATCATTAGCAAGTCAGAAATCAGTGATGATTAATGATTGAATGTAGCTACATTTAAATTAGAAAAAAAAAGTATTAAAACAAGACTGATATGTGTTCCCTATATAACTTAAACAATGGCTTACATACAAACCCAGCAGTGATGAATATACCTTCTCCCAGGGAAGTGTCAGGTATCACCTCACAGTGTATGTGATGTCTGTAGTTACAATAAATTTTTTGTTAAAATGTTTATGCCTCAGGGTCACACAGGCAGTCAAGAAGGCATTGCAGTTTGCTTTAGAAGATTTTGGTTGAATTTTGATTAGGTTTGCTTCAAAGCCAGAGGTTGAAAATATCATGGTAACACATCAGTTTTTATTGAGATACTTCCAGTAAGGTTAAGTCTCGTTAAGCTTTAGTGTTTGGGGCTTTTCTTCTGACTGTATGAAGTTTATGTCTTACTTTGTGATGACTAGTAGCATCATTTAGAGAGACTACAGAAAATTTAGATATAGAAAAAATGCAAATAACAGAAGTGAAAAAGGATAAAGAACATAAAATATATGAGGAAAACTGATATATGAAGAAATAGCATTCATCTAGAAAAACTGAAAACTCCAAGGTTTGGATCATACCTTAAAGGTAACAGAAGCAAGGATGGAATTACTTTATCCCATTTCTGAAATACTGTAATAAAGAGCAGTCAACCACAGGAAAAAAAAAATAACAGTGTAGACAAGCAAATTAAAAAGTGAGAAAATCATAAATGGATGTGGCTGGGAAGCACTATGCAAAAATATTTGCACACAATATGGATGTAATCACTTAACAGACAATACTAGTTTTCCTGCAGTGGCCATGAACACAGATGATAGACTTTCTTTCTTACATTGTGGAGTCAATAGACTCCAGACTCTATGGCCATGATAACCTCCATTAAAGCTCTCACAGAAAACAACAACTTCTCTGGGGAATGAGGTGCTACTGCTGAGTCTGAAACACTTTCTTGGTTCATGAATCAACCCAAACAGGAAAAAGAAGTAAACCAAAATATATATTATAAAAATATATTGACACTTGATGATTTCATAAAGAATTTTATCTAAAAGCACATTAATGTAACTAACTAAGCTGTGGTATCTTTCATAGGCTACTGCAAAATTGATATAATGATACTATCTCAATAATATAGTCTAAAATTTTTGGAAGATGAATTACTTTTCTAAAGACAGTTAGATAGATGTCTACATACTTCTCTTATTTCATCATTATGTGTTTATAATGTAATGTTTCAACGGAACTGATACACAAAATGTTCTATTATGGACTTCATGCTCATTTATCATCATGTCAGTATTTATACTATATGGGCTATGGGGAATAAAAATAAACAAAAACAATTTTGCCATGCCTATCTTTTCTAGACCAGATTTTTCACAAACTGATGCCTGCAGTGAAAGCTCTGCTCTGAAAAACGATTCTAAAAATCCCTGAAATAACAGATCTGTTTACATTTTTCATTAACTAATTTTCTTATTTTCCTACAGAAAAGATATTGAGATTTTTCAGATTGTTAAATTAATTAAATTAAATTACAAAGAAGTAATGTACCTCTCCTTAGAAAAAATAAAGTTCCAAATTAACAAGTCGTGCCCCTGTAAATACTTCTGCCATCTCATATCAAAGCATTTCACCTTGACATCCTAAGGTGTCCTTATGAATAAAAAATGACAGGGAAGGGAAGGGAAGGGAAGGGAAGGGAAGGGAAGGGAAGGGAAGGGAAGGGAAGGGAAGGGAAGGGAAGGGAAGGGAAGGGAAGGGAAGGGAAGGGAAGGGAAGGGAAGGGAAGGGAAGGGAAGGGAAGGGAAGGGAAGGGAAGGGAAGGGAAGGGAAGGGAAGGGAAGGGAAGGGAAGGGAAGGGAAGGGAAGGGAAGGGAAGGGAAGGGAAGGGAAGGGAAGGGAAGGGAAGGGAAGGGAATCCGAAGTTAAGCTAGGCAAAGGCAGTCTGAAGTCACTGAGATAGAAAGCTATGTACCCATAATTTTATGTCTACAAGTTCAATTGTCAAACCATATCTTTATTTTGATTTGAAACAGAAGCTATGAAACATATAAAGATCTGGGATCCCACAGAAACAAATTATCTGATTAAGCTTAGATAGAGAAATATTCCCAGAAGAAGTATTAAAGGAGACTTGGGTGAATATTCAAAAATTACCTTCAGCTTAATTTACAGCTAATTGATAGTTATCTGTCAGGAAACAGAAAAGAGTGGATTACAGCCTCACAACAATCTGCCTTGGTGGGTTGGAGCCCACAGCAGAGCTGTGCAGGCAGCACACTGAAGAATGAAACCTGAAGCAGACTGAGAGCTTTGATGCATTTCCTACAGCTCCCTGTGCATCCACACCAGCACCATTACCTCTGCTGATAGATATGAGATATTTATTATGCAAAGTTTAACTGCACAGCTGCTGCTCACTCTGTTGACTAATAAACTACAGCATTCAAAAGTCACTTTAGTTCTGAATGAGATGGTCTGCAGATGTTTAAATGCACTTAAATTTATGTATGTTCACTCCATATCTTAGGTGCTTAGAATTATTTTATTAAGCTTATTGACTTAATCCACAAAGGTGATTCAACCGATTTCTCTCAATCTTGGTGTTAATAAGACTAAGCAATGAAGTGAGTTTATGTTTACTCTCTTCTTCTAGAGAATAAATGTTCTTCATCAGATAATCCCATAATTACCATAACAGGTGATGTTGCAAACTCTAAAGACTTGATCCGAAGAATGGTCATGACACAAGGTTAAAAACAGTCAATTTATGAAAAGTACAGAGCCAAATTTTCAAGATCAAGTATGCATACACACTGGGAGGAATACTTCATGCCCTAAAAATCTTGTTACTAAGGAAAAAAAAAAATCCTCCCCAGTGTTTGAAATAGGTTGTTTATTACGACATGTTAAAACTGCAGTTTCTGTCAGTTACACTAATGAAAACAGTGTATTTGTTGTTTTGGGATTAAACTAATATAATTTTCTATTACTTTATTTGGAAATATTCTACAAATAATATGAAACATAAAAGATTTCACACTGTATTGACTATTTAGATAAAACTATGCATTCAATAAATAGATTAGCATCAGGAGAGAGAGTCATTTTATTTTGGCTTAACAATTCCTATGACAATACACCCAAGATCATAGAATTCAGTGCAGATGTTCTCATTTCATTTTCTTTTGAAAGTATAAGGGTTATACGTCAAAGTAACATCTCAAAAAACTCTTCTATAGACTACTAATAACTTCTTTAACAGCAGAAAACAAATTTCATTATTATTGTGAGGTGTCTGAATAAACTAACATTCCAACAATGGCAATAGCAGAAAAATTGATCCACTGAGCTAGCTTCTGAGTCCATCCTGCTAACGACCACACCAAAAAATTACTGTGTTATGACTCTCAATCTATTCACATTCGTATCACGTCACAGCATTTCAGGAGTTGGAAAGGATCTCAATAGGTCAATCAAAGAATCACAGAATGGCTTGAGTTGGAAGGGACCTCAAGAATCATCAAGTTCCAAACCCCCTGCCACAGGCAAGGTTCCCAACTGCTAGATGAAGTACTAAATCACATTGTTCAGGGCCCAATCAAACCTGGCTTTAAAGACCTCCAGAGGATGTGCATCCACAGCCTCTCTCAGTTCCAGCACCTCACCTCATTCTCAGTAAAAAAACTTCCCCCGACATCTAATTTAAATCTCCCTTCCTTTAGTTTAAAACCATTCTCCTTTGTACTATCATTATCTACCCATATAAAAAGTTTTTCCCCATATTCCTCATGCTTACATTCTCCCTTTAAACACCAGAAGACTGCAATGAAGTCTCCTCACAACCTTCTCTTTTCCAAGCTGAACAAGCCCAGTTCCTTCAGCCTGTCTTCAAATCAAAGGTGCTCCAGCCCTTGGATCATCCTCATGGTCTTCCTCTGAACCCTATCCAAAAGCTCCACATTTTTTCTGTCCTGGAGGCCCAACATGGATGCAGTACCCCAGCTTGGCCCTCATGAGAGCATAACAGAAGGGGACAATCAGCTCCCTCTCCCTGCTGGCCATCCCTCTTTGACAGAATCCAGGATACCAGTGGTACACCTGCTGGTTCATGTTCAGTTTTTCATTAACCAGAACCCTTACATCATTCTCTGCAGGGCTACTCTAGTTTGTATACCTACCTGCAATTACCTCGACTCAAGTGCAACACCTTGCACTAAACACTTTGTTGAACCTCGTATGGTTCAGAAAAAAGCTCTCTTTTTGAGTTTATCAAGGTTCCTGCAAGGTTCCTCTGGAACCTTCCTTCCTTCTACTGTATCAACCACACTGTTCAATTTGGTGTCAACAGATCTTCTTTTCCCCAGACACAACAGACCCAGGTTACTCGACCTTTCCTCATGTGGGAGATGCTTCAGGCCCTTTATCATCTTTGTGGCCCTCCACTGGACTCCTACCAGGAGTCATTCTATTCCTTAGTCTCTCTCTGTCCTTGTTTTATTTAAATTACAAAATTCCATTTTGGTCCTAAGAAATGCTCTCAAGAATCCAAATAAATGAATCTATATAGATATGTTTTTTGATAAAATTAAAGTTTGGGAAATTCCTTGAATAAATCTTAATTTTATAGTTCTGTTTCCAATCTCAAATAGTGTACCATAACAATTTAGTAAGGCTTAAATGCCATAAATAAATGCAAAAGAAATAGATTATTTCTCAAAGAGTATACAGTATAATGATTTCTACATAATATATATCATATGCATAGGGCTTATATAAAATTTATAATTTGCAAATGTTCTGTTATAACAGCTGTAGAGGAGTTTTTGCTGTAGCAGGAGTTTTTGCCAGAACAAATAGAGTGTAAGAAATGAAGATTAAGAACTGCTGAAAAAAAGAAAAGGAATAAGTTACAAGTGATTGTGACATTTCATTTCGCACTGGAAATCACACATGAACATAAAGATCAGACAAAGGTTAGATTATATATCTCCACAATTTTCACTATCTGACTTTCAGTTATTGATGCCTGAATACCATCAGGACAAAGTTTTTGAAGCATACAACTGAAAGAAAAGAGGTAGAGGCCGTGCTTTGTCGTTTGTTAATTATACCGGTATTACAGATCATACACCTTTTAAGGTAATACTGGTTCCAATCTGAGATGCTGAAATGTCTACAGTTTGTATAATGAGCTCTTTCTGGTCCCCTGGAATGAAACATTTCTTTAAGGATTTGCAAGCCATATTGGACTAAATGATAGGAACATTTTATTTATTTTCTAAGCAGCACAGAATGTTAGCAATAAATGTCATAAAAATGTATCAACAGACCTTTTCTTTAATATCAATTTTAATTTAAAATATTATTTGTATACTATTTGCTGACATTTTGATCCATTTATTAGAAATAACAATATTTTAATTAGTAAGGGATTTTTATATAATGGGATCTTCATGTTGGATGATGTATACATATACTAATTCTGTAACATTTGCACTGCAACTCATTTAGCTTGTGCAAAACACTTCCTTTCATATATTTCTCCTTTGTAATTTGCCCCGTAGCCAGCCATCAGCAGCAGGAAGAAAGAACAACTCATTTCACAGTTGCACACTGGCAATAAAATGTTCCAAGGAATTTCCCTCAAGGTTTTGTATTTCTGTATTTCTTATAAATCTTGCCCTTGATCTTACTCTTAAAAATAATTCCACAATTACTGGAATTTTTCTACTCTGTGTACCACAGCTTTTTTTTTTTTTATTTATTTTATTTCAACGATTTGAGTTTTCTGAATGTTGTTCCTTTAATGAAATTTTATTCCATGCATTATCTTCTGAAATGCTCATCACCATAGCATTTGAATAAGCTTTTTTAAACCAAACAGCTTCTTCACTTAAAATGATGAACAGCTAAGGAAGAAAGTTTTACAGAATATACATTTGATCATACTCTGATATGGAAATTCACCTTCTGGGGAGCAAAGATATAACACTTTCTGTTTATATCCTGATTTTTCAAAACGAAGCTTTGGCTTATTTTGGTTAAAATCCCAAACATATGTTCAAAGTTCTTTTAGATTTTCTATTGGTGCCTATAGATGTAAAAACACACTAGCATATGTCCCACAGCAGACAGTCTAAAGAAATAAATATTTGGGTAGAACTCTTAACAGCTATTCTTAGTTTTGCCACTGTTCTACTCTTTGGCCTTAGGCAGTTAAAATGTAAGCTTTGAATTCAACATATTAAAACTGGACAAGAAATTTTTGTCCTGTATTTTTTTTTTTTTTTAATTTATTTAGAATTATCTGCTTTTTTAATTAAACGATCTATTTCAATTAATAGTCAATAGAGTCTTCCTGTTTTACACTGTACATGGTGGTATAATACATAAGCAGTTCTAGCTTATGTCTTTCAAGAGGTTTCAAAAATATGGGTTTGGTTTTGTTTTGTTTTTTCTTTTTAACAAAGATAGAAATTTTCCCAGGATCCTGAAGGAACTGGTTGATGTTGCAAAGCCACTCTCCATCATATTTGAAAAGTCATGGCTGTCATGTGAAGTCCACAGTGACCAAAAACAGGGAAACATCAGTCCCATTTTTAAGAAAGAGAGAAAGGAACATCAGGGAACTACATATCAGTGAGCCTCATGCCTTTGCCGAGGAAGATCACATAGCAGACCCTCCTGGAAGCTAAGTTATATAAGTTCTATAAGTTATAAGTTATATAAGTTATATAAGATATAAGATACATAAGATACATAAGATGAGATCTTATAGTTTTAAGATACATAATATGAGACAACCAGCATGCCCTCACTAAGGGCAGACTGTCCTGGCCAATCTGATGATCTTCTATGATGGAGTGACAACGCCAGTAGACAAAGAAAGGGCAACTGAAGTAATCTACTTGGATTTGTATAAGCCCTTTGACATGGTCCCACACCATATCCTTATCTCTGGAGAAATATGGATTTGAAGGGTAAAGTATTAGGTGGATGAAGAATTGGTTGGATGGTTGCAGCCAGAAAATTGTGGTCGTCTATGTTCACATGGACACTGGTGATGAGTGGTGTCCTCCAGGAGTTGATCTTGAGATTGTCGCTCTTTAACGTCTTTAAGAACAATGCAGACAGTGGGATCGAATGTATGTCAGCAAGTTTGCTGATGACAACGAGTAGACAATCTTGAAAAGTTGTCCTGCAAGACCCTAATAGGATTCTACAACATCAAGTGCAAGGTGCTGAGCTTGGGTCAGGGCAATCCCAGATATGCCTACAGACTGGGAGAAGAATTAACTGAGAGCAGCCCTATGGAGAAAAACTTAAGGGTTCTAATGGATGAGAAGCTGAGCTTAAGCCAGCAGTGTGCTCTTGCGGCCCAGGAAGACAACTATATCCTGAGCCTGATCAAAAGATGGATGATCAGCAGGACAAGGGAGGGCCCTTCCTGGAGAACTAAATCCAGGCCTAGGATCTCCAGAAAAAGAAAGATGCAGAGCTGCTGGAAAAAGTCCAGAGGAGGGTTATTAAGATGATCAAATGTCTGGAGCACTTATCCCAAGAAAAAAAGGATGAGACAGTTGGGCTTGTTCTGCCTGGGGAAGAGAAGGCTCTAGGGAGAACTCCTTGTGGCTTTTCAGTGCTTAAAAAATGATTATGAACAGAAGAGAGACTGACGTTTTACACAGTCTGACAGTAAAAGAACAAGAGGGAATGGATTTTAACTAAATGAGGGGAGATCTAGATTACATATTAGAAATTTTAAATAGGAATGGTGAGGCAAGGGAGAAGCTGCGAATGTCCCATCCCTGGAGGCATTCAAGGCCAGTTTGGATGCAGTGCTGAGCTGCCTGAGTTGGTGGGTGGCAGCAAACTGTCATTTTGAGTGAATGAAAAGCATATAAACATGGCTTTCAATTTGTATTCTGTTATCCATCATGTATTACCATAACTTCAGTAACTACAAATCCTATCACTGATTATCACGGGTAGATTTAATTATAATTTATGCATTTGACCATTACTTCCTGTCATGGTTTTATGATTTTTGTTATCGCCATTCCACATCATAACATTACATAGTACACTGGGAGTTAAAGAGTTAATGCTCCAGTTCCATGAATTGTCAATATTTCTGGGTACCTAGTTCTTAGAAGAGAAGAAGAAGCACATATTCCCCAGAGGACTTTGCATTTCCATTCAGAGGGAAAGATAAAACTGTTCACAGGTCACGAGATGTGCCCCTTTTCCCTTTCTGCTCCTCTCAGAAGCATGTGTACTCTAGCTGTCTCACCTTCAGCATTAGAGTAAGGCCTTCAGTTTTTGGACACTCTCTCATTTTATTTGATTAGCTTCAATTTCAATTATATTTTATTACCCAGGCCATAAACTGTTGACACTTATACCAAGGCAAGCGCAAGCTTTCAAAAAAATCACTCATAAAATATGGCACAGCAATATATAAGCAGTAACTGCCAAAATCAAGTCCTACCAAAGTACATAACAGTGTTCTATATATTGTGGTATCTTCTTAGTTTCACTATGGCAATTGAGATTTATAACTTGAAGATAAGTAACTGACAAACTTCAAGAGGACTGAGGAATACGCATGGTTCTCAGTTTCACAGAAAATGAACATCCTTAAATAAGACATACTTCCTAACGTGATTTTTTTTTTTCTACATGCAGAACGGTTCAAGTGTTTAAGATGTAAGCTGAATTTCAAATTATACAGTAAGTCTGATATTATTCACTTCTAAGCTTATTTCTTAGTTGAACATGGAGGTACTACCATAGTGCGCTTACATATAACTCTTCTCCTTAATTTCTTAGTTACTGTTATATGTACCAAGACTTCCTCCTGAAGATGAAATTTCTAGAACTTCATATTTCATTACAAGCTGTACCACACTGAAAAAAAGAAAGCATGTGTCTAGATTAAACATAATTTTTTATTTAAATCCATTATGTACTGACTGGAGGTAAGAAAATGGAGTGCTTTTTAATGTCATTTCTACATTAAATATTTACTGTCTATGTAATAGACACTGAACATACTCATAAAGTAAGAGAAACAATAAGGTTTTTAGTGGCTCTGAAACTGAAACAAAAGCTTGAAGGGTGTGTTTGTTTGCTAAAAGCTTTTATTTTATAGTACTTCTTTTTGCCTAGTGATCAGCAAGTACACAATGTAAGAAAAACACCACACAACATAACTTATCACAACATAACTTATTCTAATGTATTTTAATCCTCAGTTTCCCTCTCTTATTTAATTTTTAACTTTTCTACCTCAAGGTTGATTTCTTTTTATTATGTTTGTTGAGCACCCATCCATGCTCATATTTGTTTCTTTTTATATTTTAAGTATGCATGCTCATATTTGTTTCTATATGTTGGCTCTAAACTGCCTACAGGCTGTAAATTTACTTTCTGTCTGACCTCATGCCTATATTGTTAATTTGCTTTCCTTCAGGGACTTTCATCTGCTTTTATTTCTTGTTTATCCTAAACTAATTGAAATGTAAAGTACATCAAGAACATGAAGACTGGAAAAAAAAGTTACTACCTTAATAATACTTTCATGTGCTATGTCTCATCTGCGCACAATGAACAGCAAAAATTATGAAAAGAAGCATGTCTCCCATCTGCTTACTTACATAAAAAACTTCAATTTAAAGAGAGTCTAGAAAGACAAACCAGAAGGAGCATAAGAGGAAAAATATTCATAAACCAACTGTATTTCTGCCAATAACTACCTGAACCACTGAACACTGAGATTATTCTCAAAACTTCAGATCTTCTTCACTGTACAAAAAAATAAGTGATTCAGAAACAGGAAATTTATGAAAAGAAGTAACACAGAGCATGTTGTACCAGATAAGATAGAAACTGTTATTTTTGAGTTGTCTTCTTGTACAACAGTAGGACCCCTACCAGTACCTGAGGGCGGCCTACAGGAAAGCTGGGATGGAATTTCTTATTAGGGCATGTAGCAATAGAATGAGGTGAAATGGCTTTAAACTCTTAAGAGGGTAGATTTAGACTAGATATCAGGAAGAAATTCTTTACTGTGAGAGTGGTGAGACACTGGAACAGGTTGCTCAGTGAGGTTGTGGATGTCCCCTCCCAGGAAGCATTCAAGGCCAGGCTGGATGGGGCTTTAAGCAACTTGGTCTAGAGGGAGGTGTCCCTGCCTATAGCAGGGGGGTTGGAACTAGAAGATCTTAAAGGTGTCTTCCAACCCAAACATTTGATGATTCTATGATTATAACTGAATCTCACAAAAAGTCTCTGAAATAAATTAATGAATTATCAGTAAATAATCAGATAAAGTTTTATAGATGAGCTTTTTGAGAAAAACAAATCACATTCAGAACAGCGCTTATATTTGGTGTTTTGTGCTCTGATACATTTTCAAATTTTTTAGAATTCAAAACTAAGCATAAAGTTTTCAGTTGAATTACAAAAAGCACAGCTCAAGAATTTGCCTGTGATGTAGGAAGCAACATGAACAAATACTCTCATGTTTGGAAAAGCATGCAAATGCTGCATGCAGTTAAACATTTTTGCAACGGTTTGCACGCTTCAGCAAATTCTGTGTGTCACTGATAAAAAGGATGACAATAGGATTTTCAGGGTAAATACTTCTTCAAAGAAAGAATGGGAAGCTCTTCAGAAAACATACACACACACCCCACCATGGAACAGGTTAGAGATGCTATATAGTTTAAGTGCATATATCACAAGAGTATAGTGATATTAACACTGAGAAAACATACATAAAGACAACTGGGTTAAACATGTAGAGGGCGTCAAATAGTGACAATGCAGAGAGGAACTGCAAATTGCAAGTATACATAACATGATCATTGTGGAAAGAAAATGATGTCTCATTTTTGCTTCAGTAAAAGGATGCTTTCCCTGTGTAATGCATTTATATGGCAGGAATAAGCAATCTCACAAAAGACTGTAAGACAAAAGACCAGAAGAGCGAATTTTAAAGCTACATTTTGGACACTTACAGCACAAAGGGAAAAATAAAATCTCTGTGGTTTGACTGTTATTGCCTGTAACAACAGTTAGGATGAAACTGAAGAAAGTAATCAGAGACAGAAGTAAAAAATGTCTGGGATGTTGTATTCTCAATCGTTTTATCAATTTAATGGAGAGAGAGCAAAATATAAGATTTTACTTAAAGGCACCATGCTATTGATTCTTGCTCTCTTTCTTCTGGCCATGGTCTTTTATTATTAAGCTGTCTCCCAGATAACAAACAATTTAAAGAATTCATTGTAGGTACGATTCTCAAGGATTTGTAGAGCTTCTAGACTCTGCAAGTTTCAGTTTCCTACTTTTTTTAAATACTGTTAATACAAGGTGAGCCTTTGAAAAGACAAATATTACTTAAGGTAAAATCTTCTATGAAAGTCAGACACCTGCAGTTTATAATTTAGAAACGTCCCTCACATCCAATTTTAAATCTATCTGAGTACTTAAAATGTGGGATGTACAATATACAATAAATCTCTATAGAGTATCTATAATAAAAATGTGAAAACAACAGCTTTTATCCATGAAATATTCTAATCTACTAGTGAATACTGTAGGACTCAAAATTGATAACTTAAAATTAAAAAATATACATATGAATTAGTATGGCAAGGAAAAAAGCTAGACAGATCTAAGATTACAGTTTGAGGTATGTAATTATTTACTACCAAAAAGGAAAAAAAGAAATGCTGTGGAATAAAAAACAAACAAACAAACAAAAAAACAACTGTACAATCTTCACCAGAAACGGTGAGGGTTTTTTTTGTTTTGTTTGTTTGTTTTTGTAAGGATTTCCATGTTAACTTATATCTTACGAAGACCGATAATTATTATTAAACTAACCTCTGTTTATCTCTTGTAAAACCTAAATTAAAACCCAAGAATGGTGGAGACACCTGAATGTACTTGAACTTTTGGTGCTGCGATTATCAGAACTATGATGAAGAAAATCCAGACTAAATATTCACATATTATGAACATAAAAAAAACGAGTCTCCTTCCCCATCCATGAAGTACACAGTATATTTGAGAGATTATCCTGGCTAGATAGTACTACTATTTTCTTATGACCTTATCTGTTTGTGACTGTAGCACTGACCAACCTCTGTTGAAACTTTCAGAATAAAGAAATGAGTGGAAGGCAAAATGTATTTTCTTCTCACAACCTTGGCTTAAGTAGAACTGATGATTATATTCCTGAAGAGACAAAAATTAAGCTTTACAATGCCAACAAGGCAAAGATAAAGGCAAAACATTTTTAGCCCTACGACCTGGTAACAACAACTTTTGTTCTTGTATGCCTGGTATTCCTCCTCTATCAGCCCCAAATACACAAATCAAATGCTTCCTTTCATTTCTCATCTATTCTACAATACATAAACTAATTTCACACTAGTTTATGCATACAATTACCCCTCTAAATCCCAACAGGGGAAAAGGAAGTCTGACCTATTGTTGCAAATCCAAAGTAATTCCAAATCCATGTCAAGAATAAATGATTATCATAATACTCTCTACTGAGTGACTGGTGATTACATCATGTAGTGAGTACAGATGCTTTGTCTGAGTTATAATGGAAGTAAAAATTAAGATCCCCAGTTGCTACAAATCATCAGAGTCTCAATAACCAGGGAGAGAACTACCTGTAACTGATTAAGAGCTGTGCTTTTCTTGCTCCTGGTAAGACCATAGGTGCAAGGGCTCAACAGACAGAGCATGCCGTTTCCATCACTGGTCACTGCAGCAAACAGTATGAGAACAGTCATATTCAACACAACTGCAGTTAACCTTTCCAGTTCCAGCAAGGACTCAAAGTCCTGCAAAGTAAGTACTAATACTATCTGTTTTTAATATCCCCTAATGTATTACTTTTCCATGCACCTAGCTTCTTATGCCCAGGCAAACTTTAACACTCTGTGATGAAATGCCTCCTGTACCTCTGTTGCATAATATCAGATCTTTGAGAATGGCAATGTGGGTCTTAAAGAAAGCAAAGAGTAGCATATTTTGTGGTCAACGATCTAAACACAACTTTAGAAATGAAGGAAAAAAAAAAACAACAAAAAGGACTGTGGCATCAAATTCAATCATTACTAAGTAGTGACACGTTAGTAGTACTATTTCAGTTTTAAACAGCTGCAATTTCTATAATGACAGTTACACAAAAAATAATGTGGGAAGGAAATGAATGCATATAAAATTACTGACCATGCTACAAGACAATTCTTGCAGTGTCTGTCAGTATAGAAAACTAATCTTAAATATTTTTCAATTAAAAAATAATTCAGAATATGTCAATAGTTTCTAGTTGACATTTTGTCAACAGGAAGTGATTGTACTCCTCCAAATCCTCCAAACTTGGCGATTTTGATTACTAGGATTTCTTAAGTAAGATTTGACATGAGCGATAAGACATAGCAATATGAATTTTAAAAACTGTCTAACATTTCAGGATCCATTAATGAAATTTACTTCTTTAAATCTTTTAGCACATAATGCCACATATAACTTTGAACATATTAAATCACGTGCAAAGGAAAGATTTGATTTCAATCTTTGTCTCCAAAGGCAGATAAATCAATGTACGTAAGAAGTTAGAGGTAAGGTGAAAAATGAAATAATGCAAAATACACTCTGAATTTGAATCTTATTACTAAATGACTTCTATGCCTATGATGGCACTGCTTGAGGACAGATGTTTTGCATTAAAAATAAACAACTTCTGTTTTAAACTGTTACTTTGCATCAATTCATCAAAGATAACTGGAAGAATGTAAGTATTTTGTAATTTTCAGAGTGCACATCAGTGGTATTGTTCTAACTGCTAAATATTAATAATGCGACTGTACAAAAACATTGTTTCTATAGGGTTTTTTTTTGTCTTCTCATGGATTATTATCTTTGTAAACTGAGCTATTACAGACTGCACTAATAAAGATTATATATTTAGACTAAGTTTTGCTAACAAAATATTATGTTATTATCTACATTCTCAACAGAAGTCCTTCTGAAGAAATACAAGGAACTGTAACTGAGGTCCCTCAAAGTACAAGTACAAGATGCAAAGCTTTGAACCTGCCAACACAAGTCTCTAGGGCTATAAATATAAATGGTCAATTTCTGGTCAGTAAAGGACCTCAAGATTCTTAGTAAAGATGCTTTTAGGGATAAATGTTAAAGAAAGACCAAGCAAGCAGACTGTGGTATCAAAAGTAGAAACACAATCCTAAGCAAATCAGTAATGGTTCACACCCATGTCATGCTCCGCAAGGATGGGAAACAAAAAATTTGGATTGTGTACCTACTACTAACTATAGAGCATTTTTCTACTGCTTGGATCACTGCCCTTTGGAGATTCTACGTCTCCCTGGAGATGGTTACTGCCACTTAGGCCCAGATGAGCAGGAAAATGGAGAGCACAACAACAGAGAAAGGATTATGAGAAAGTTTGTGCATATCAGTTTTCACAGTCTCGCTGTTTGGAATAAATAATATTAATTGGACGTGTCAAATAGTGTTGATTTCATTGAAACTCATTGCTTCAGAAACAGTTTGGTCTCCATCTGCCTTCTAATAAGCCCTGTGGCATGGAGTCATTTAGATAAAGTAAACTGCACACAGAAGCACATTTCCATTGCCTAACAATTCAAATCTGTTCCTATTTAGTGGTAATCATCAGCAGAATGCAAGAAATTACATGATCAATCAAGAAGCACTGAAAACAAAATATTTCAGAACAAGGCAAAGCAGGAAATAAAGGAATAAGAAAACCTGGACTGAAATGAAACCTTATCTATACACCAATGTGCGCTGCTCAAAATGTACCGAGTCTCACACAGCTCCTAAGAATCTACTGATTTTGAACTGAAAGCACAACAAGATCTGAAAAATCAGAAAAACAATGCATTGTATGTGGCTATGTCTCATTTTTTTTCGTTTGGGAGCCAAGACTAAAGAGCATCTTCACATTGTAAGAACCTGGTCTGTGCTAATTAGTACAGCTTAGAACAATATGTACTAATAGAAATTCTTTGATTAGAACAATGTTATATCTTTGATTTTGCATAGCAGGTATGCTTCTTCAGTTCACACACATTAGGTAAAATGTTTAGTCTGTTATGCTTTCCATGAGGATGGGCTGATAAATCTGAAAGCAAGTCAAAACCACACTGCAAATTGCAGTACCCTGCACTCCTCTAATAATACTGATTCAGATTAGTGTCTGGATCTTAATTTAAAAACCATTTGTAATCTTGGAAAATATTTTCTTCAATAAATACGTCCTACATAGATATTATTGGATAAAAATTGGAAATACATGTGAAATAACATTATTGAATTCAATACTGAATACAACTATTGCAGATGTAGATAAAGAATTTAAAGAGAAAAAATGCCTTTCTACTTACTAACAGTACTGTATCTTTGTGTCCTTTCATTCTCAAGACAACAAATATGTTTTTTTTAGCAAAGATAATAGAGGAAATTGGAATTCAAAAATTTGAGGCAACTTAAAATAGGAGTGTTTGGTGCAATTTATGGATATACTGTAGACACTGGCCATATGTTAGGTATTCTGCATTTGAAAATTTTCCAAGTAAATATATGACATGAGCCCCAGTATACCAAAGATTCGAAAACTGCTTAAGAATAACCTATTTATAAAACACATATACATCAGACATGTTATTACTGTGCTCATTTTTTTTTAGTTAGGAAAAACTGTACTTCCACTGTAACTCAAGGCTAGCTTCATGAATTAAATTATATGTATTTTATTACATATATTTTGTAAGAAAATATTTTTTCAATACGTTTCAGATTCAGATGTGTACATGGATATGAACTTCACTGCAGGTTTCAGCAATCAATTTACATATCAACTACAATACGCAATATATTTTATTTTACATTTCCCACTTCTCCTCTGAGTTATACATTTCACACAAACCTAAGAGAAGAACACGAGAGAGGGAGTAAAAACTACATTCCAGTAATACCTATTTTTCCCAAACTGTATATTAAAGAATGTGGGAATTTTGTTCTTTAGGATCGAGTTTGTCTGTGTTTTCTCAAACAACTGCAACGACAGAGAATTGATAAAACAAGAATTGTTCTAATAATAGAACCATTTCCCCTTTTAAAGGAAAATCTATTTTGGTATTTCTTAGTCTGAAATTGACTAACTTGAATTGTATTTCTTTAATTAATGAATAATTCAACGACAGAGACAGCAGTCCAGGTAGAAGTTGCAGGGTAGGTTACCTCATATTCACATCAAAGCTGAAGTGTCTGGCAAACTGAATTAGCTGGATAGAGCCTTCTTGTTCTTTTCGAAGTTTTTCATTTTATTAAATTTCTCTAATGAAAATTCTTGATACACAGAACTATGTAAGAAAACTAAACTCAACATTTCCAACAAAATCTATTGTACCACTCAGACACTCACAGGAGAGATTCTCAATGTACACTGTTTTCTCACCTGCCACCAATGAGAACAACACAAAGGAAGAGAAAGACAGGACTATTTATATCATTTAAACACAAACAGCAGAACCAAAAATAGCAACAACAAAAAAATTGGGGGCAAGCAAATTCAAAAGGCAAATTTATTACTCATACTTTACCAGATAATTCCTCATGAACAATGAGAAATGGCAAATATGACATCTAATTACCGCTTGGGCTTAGCTATTTTATTATGTGAAGTGTTGCATCATTAAATTGTGTTTTATATACATTTAAAGATCATTAACTAATTATATCTAATAACTATATCTAATGAAAGTTAAGCTTTCATTAATGACATATAATTTGACGTTATTAAAAAGTGATAATTTTATTCTACTTAATTTTAACGTAGGAATGAAGTGCACTATAGTTTAATTACAGTTATGTAAACATTTATATAAAACAAGAATTGTTCCAATAATAGAACCATTTCCCCTTTTAAAGGAAAATCTATTTTGGTATTTCTTAGTCTGAAATTGACTAACTTGAATTGTATTTCTTTAACTAATGAATAATTCAAGAAGTCACGCTGGAAGCAGTACAGAAAGTAGTGGAGAAAAAGAGTTCTGATATGATGTACTGCTTTAAGCATTTCCACTGAACAAAATCGCTCTCTTCAGTTATTTGGAAAAAGAGTATTTCAAGCCACACTCCAACTCTTAGGCAAAAAAAAAAAACATGAATGTATAACACAGATAACATAATACAGTGTAGAGAGGAGTTTCTACACTGACATGACCACTGCTTAATCCAGATGACCACTGTGGTCCTTTTCAACCCAGGCCATTCTATGATCCTGTGATGTGATTTGCGCACTGCTGAAAAATTTTGTAATTCTTAACATTTCAAGAAGCTCAAAAAGTATAAAATAATATGTGATATGTATTTTGCAATAGGTATTTGATTAGTATTTCTGCTGTTCTGACCATGTGGGGGCAATAGATAGGTAGTAATTGCCTAAAAAAATCACTTGTCAATTTGCTAACAAAGCATGCTAAACATGGGTTTACAAAGGATGTGCATTATACCTACATTTGTTCACTTTTACTCAGAATCTATTAATTTGCCAAATGGTGTATTTAGCAGCCATTTTTTTTCTGCATCAAAGTAACATGTTAAATGTTTTATGGCAAAATCTTAAATACAGATAAAAGTAGAAGAAAGAACAAAAATGTATGATTCAAAACATTGGAACATACAATATATTTTTAAAGAAGTGTTATTACTTATATATTCAATATATTCTATATTTTAAATGCAGCCTAAGACGATTCCTCTTCATTCAGTGTAGCCCCAGCAAGTCAAGAGGTTTGACATCCACGCCTGAGACAATCAAATGAAGAAGAAATATCCTTACTTTGGCTAACTACACCTATACTCACATGTAACAGGACCTGTTAAATCTACTTCCTGGGTATTTATCCATAGGGATTCTATAAAAAACAGTCTTACACAAAAAGTGTCATTTCATATTTATAGTGAATATACACGATCACTGAGCTCCGTCAAGGTGGCCTACGTAATATGACAAGTTTCATAACAGGCACGTATCATAAAATCTCACAGTGTCCCATATTTTTCCCATTAAATATTCATTTTTAAATAAAAATTTATCAGTTAATAATATGTTATTAATTTCATATTAATAAACTTATTAAGTCAAACACTAATATAATTAACATTCTAGTAACAAAGAATCTCATTTTTGATGAAGTGATTAATTACTGGTTAGCAATCATGGATGAATGTTCAATAATCTGACTAAAACAAAAAAATATATATATTTTAACGTGATGCATACTCAAGCATCCATGTGTGATTTCCCCCTCTGTCAAATGCAACTCACTGTTTTTTCTTGTTTTGAATTTCAGTTCACTCATCCAAAGAGCTTTAGTGCTTTCAGAAACAGTCTTGATAAACAGGAATTTGATTTTGTGTCAAACTTTCAGATATTACTGAAAATAATTAGTATTTACTACAACTATGGAAGGTTGAAAACAATTTGCAACATATGACAGCTGCAGTTCAAAATCTTCTCTCATTAATCAGAATCCATCTACGGTGAAAAGAGGTCATTCATTCAGCAGTGTTTTAATCCAAGACTTTGGCTAAAGATTTTAGTTCTGCTACGGATGCTGCAGAAAAGAAACTCCTAATGAAGGCAACTGTAAAAAGCTTATTCTTTTCAATTTTAAATAGGTAGAAGAGATTCCTATTCTTCTCTACATTTTCAACAATAAAGCAAAACTATTTCCAAGGAAAACACCTTAACCAACAACAGCTGATAATGAGATAGTTCATAAAAGTATTGTTTTAATTGTTAAAGTGAGAAATAAAATGTATATTTACTAACACATAGAACAAAGGATCCAGCATTCACCATCTCAGAAATTTTTTTTACAAGCTCATTAACATTTACAGACTTACAGCACTTATTATTAAATATTTGATTTCGTAACAATCATTTTTTTTCTATTTCTTCAATTCCCTTTGAGCATTTTCTGATAATACAATTCAGTAACAGAAAATGTTGTCCTTCCAAAATGAAAATGATCAGACTGGAAGCAGAAGGAGAAGAATCCTTTTTCTCCTTGAATCAGTGAGAGTAGTTCTTACATTTTCAGTGTTCAGGGCCAGTGGGCTGCAGTTTCTTATTTCATAATGCAACTTGAACATCTAATTATTTTCAGCCTGACAGCCTGAAACCTTGAACTGTACACTAAGTCAGCTGAAGCATGGTGAACAGCAGTATTGCCAACTTATCAACAAATCAACTGTGAAGTGTCCTCCATGCAAAGAACTTGTTGCTGTGACAGCTGAAACTGCTGAATTAACTTTATACTGTTGCAACCATATTATACTGAAACATTTTATAAACTGGAAATACATTCAGTTTCTCAAAATTTAATTTGCAATGTAGTCATGGCTTAGTAAATTTTGCAATTTAAAAAAAAAATCCCACCTACTATGAAAGCAGTAAAATTTTCAGGCACAAGAAAGCACTGGGAGAAATGTGTATGCTGGATATATAGCAGGTCTTAATGACTTAACTACTTAATTCATCTTGGGATCAACACGTCTTTAGTTCACGACATTAATGAAGTTAGATTGATTTGGATTATAACATGCAATGCAAAATTAATCCTACAGTAACTACTGAGGCCGTACTACTATTTCAAATGTACAGATTGCATTTTGGTAGATTGATTTTATTAATCAGACTTATGGGCACATTTTGTAGCAGATATTTTGCAGATATCTGTAGATGAATTACAGGCAAGAAAATGTTACCTTCATAAGGAATTTGTACTTCATCTTTCTCTTCAGAACTCAATTCGGTCTACTATGTGACCATCAGGAGACAAGTCAGGAAATAATATAATGTAATCAATAAATGTCCATGTTCATATTTCTCTTTTTTTGTGAAGGAAAACAGAAGTCAGTACTGGGTTTTGGTATACAAATATGGGAGGTGCAGCTTATGAACCTGTTTATAAAGCTTTTTCATTTTGTTACAATATATATATATTTACAGTCATTATCAGTTTTTTATCTATGTTTATAAAACAAATTTTAAATAATTAAGAATACAGTAATGTTTTTACCATGCCACTGTAGTCATTTATACAATCTTCATGTTGACTTAGTAAGTTAGATGAGAAACTCTTTAACATGATAATATGGAAACTAGATTTGTTACAGTAAGTGCAAGACTTTCTAAAGTGAATTATGCAGTCAAGTAATGTACTGCAGAAAGTCACTCGAGAGATGGAGCTCATGACTGAAAGCAGAAATATGAAACTTAAGTTTACATGTTAAAATATTTTTGTCCTCAAACTGATAGAAGAATCATATACTTCTACAATAAATCTTAGAATCTGAGAATGTCCTGGGTTGAGAAGGACCACAATGATCATCTAGTTTCAATCCCCTGCTACGCGCAGGGTAGCCAACCACCAGACCAGGCTGCCCCGAGCCACATCCAGCCTGGTCTTGAATGCCTCCAGGGATGGGGCATCCACAACATCCTCAGGCAGCCAGTTCCAGTGCGTCACCACACTCCCTCTCTGTGAAAAACTTCCTCCTAATATCTAACTTAAACCTCCCCTGCCTAAGTTTAAAACCGCTCCCCTTTGTCCTATCCATATCCACCTTCATAAACAGCCATTCCTGCTTCTGTTTGTATGCTCCTTTCAAGTATTGGAAGGCCACAATGAGGTCTTCTGGAGCCTTCTCTTTTCCAGTTCCCTCAACCTCTCCCCACAGGAGAGGTGCTCCAGCCCTGTGGTCATTTTAGTGGCCCTCCTCTGGACCCGCTCCAAGAGCTCTACATCCTTCCTGAACTGGGGGCCCCAGGCTTGGACGCAGTACTCCAGATGAGGCCTCACAAAAGCTGAGTAGAGGGAGCAATCACCTCGCTCTCCCTGCTGGCCACTCAATTTTTAATGCAGCCCAGAACACAGCTGGCCTTCTGGGCTGCAAGCGCACACTGCTGGTTCATGTCCAGCTTCTCGTACACCAGGACTTGCAAGTCCTTCTCTGCAGGGCTGCTCTCAAGGAGATCTTCTTCCAGTTTGTATAAATATCTAGGATTGCCCTGACCCAAGTGCAGCTCCTTGCACTTGGCCTTACTGAAGCTCGTTAGGTTTTCATGGGTCCACTTCTCCAGCCTGACCAGGTCCCTCTGGATGGCTTCCCTTCCTTCCAAAATATCAATTGCACTGCTCTGCTTAGTGTCAGCAAGTGCAAACTTGCTGAGAGTGCACTTGATGTATGCATGCTTATTTAATTACTGTAGATATCAACAAATGCTTCCTTCCAAGTCACTGTAATGGTTCCTTTCACTGTATAGAGTTTGAAGGATCAAGAGCAAGACTGACAAAAATATTTAGGCATTTAATGATGCAGTTCACCCACTGATGGAATTTTGAAAGTATGAAAGTCATATTCTACACACAGATGCCTGCAGGGAATGGTTACCAAAGAGATTACAGTATTTTTTACCATTTTCATGTGAAGCTTCAGGTATCTAAAACCTCCCACAAATACACAATGTAAAAAATTTGGTAATTTTAAGTGCCTAAGTTTTTGATTTTGTTTTTGGAGTTAAACTGTTTTCAGTTTGAAGCACGAAGTCAAAGTTATTTTTAGGAAATACTGGATGCAGTGTTGTATGCTGATTCAGGATTAAATGACAGAACCAATAAGAGACAATGAAGAAGCAAGAAACACAGTGATATAAAATATGACATAAAATACTATCAGTGTTACACTGTCTATAAAACTTAAAGTGAACCTTATAATTACATGAGTACATTTTTTGTTTTTCATACTAAAAAACTGGATAATTCAAATGTTCCTCAGGATGGCCAACAAACTTAGTAACATTATAAGATAACTTCAAAACAACTAAAAATTACAAAATTGGTAAACAAATGAGATTATGAAATAATACTTTGATTTACATTTTATTCTGAGTATGAAATGGACTAATTAGTTATTAAGAAGTATTTTCAGTATAAGCACATCCAGTGTAAAACAGATTCTATAAAAATGCCAGTAACAGTGACTATATATATTTGTTCATGCATCAATACTTCTACAGCTTTCCTCTACATTATTTCATTCTGATCAAGTAAAATTTCAGCTACGTGGACAAAATGTAACTGTATTCATCTGTCAGGAAACGTACTTCTAACATATTCAGCTATCACTAATATATTACATTATTCCTTAAATTATCTTTCCAGCTGGAGTGCTGGTCTGTATTACTGATGGGAATTTTCCATTTTCCAAGAAGGATAAAATTTTATTTTCACTTCAGATATTTTCAAGGCCTTAAAATGGCAAAGGATACAGAGAGACTTTTTAAAGCTATTGTTAAAGTTATTGTTCTTTGAGATGCTAATAAATGATACATCAGCAAGGCCGCACACTGACAGTCCTTGGCCCTGACAGAAGAACTTAATTAATCCATCTAATTTATTGATCAATTTAGATGTAAAATCCCATCAGAGCTAAATTTAGCCTTTCAGTCACTCTGAGTTATGAAGCACAATTTATTACATAACTTCCCTGAGAGGGAAATTAAAAAAATATATACTATCAGTCATCTAAGAGGTGCTACCAAGACTGGTAAATTGGATTATAAAAGCAACACTGGACACTGACATTTGCTGTAGTTTCTATCTCATGTCAACCTGTAATGGAAAAAGAAATGGCTAAACTAATCTACTTTCTATAATTTCTAAAAGATGTAGAAAATAGGCAGCAGAGCTTTTTTACCCATGTTGGTTTTGGTTAGGAAGTTATAAAACTTTCATAAGGACGGAAAAAAACTTTGAATTATATAATGCTTTGTTATGCACAATGACAGAAATGTCTACGTCACTCTGGCATCCCCCCAAAAATCTCAGGAGAAACAGTGAAACCACATAGTCTAATACACCTTGACACTTAAATCAGAGTTCATAGCTTAAAACAATTTGAATCCAACCAGTATTATGTACAGCTGAGTCAAATAAATTGTTAGGTCATGGCTTTTTAGTGAAAATAAGGCATTTTCAAAAGATATCGCAAACATTTACAAAGATATATTCAAAAGATATACCAAACATTTATCTATGATTCAGTTCAGAAATCTGTTCCTCCAGAATATCTTAAACTATCATAAGCAATCTTAATTATATACGAGTATGTAATGTATATACATACTATACGTGTATACATATATGTATTAAGTTAGACGACCAGAGAGCACTGCAGGCCTTTTTAATTTTTTTGTTTGTTTGCCTGCTTTTGTTTTAAATGATAGCAACACTTTAAATTTTTGCATGTCTCTAGCATGAACTTTGTCTTAGTTTCTTGATGTTTTTCTGTGTTGAAATAGAATCATAGATCAACAGAATCATAGAATCAGTATCCTCAGATGAAAGGGATCCTCAAGGACAGTTGTGTCCAGCTCCTGGTTCCACACAGTACCACCCACGCTATGTCTGAGAACTCTGACATGAGCTCCTTGAACTCAGACACCAGCGTCCGTGCCACAGCCCTGTGCATCCCGTTCCATGCCCTCCACCCTGTGGTGCAGCCCCTTTCCCTGACCCCCAGCTGCCCTCCCCTGACGCAGCTCCGTGCTGTTCCCTCGGGCCCTGTGGCTGTCACACAGAGCAGAGCTCAGCGCTGCCCCTCTGCTCACTGTGAAGAGCTGCAGACCATCATAAGGCCTCCCCCCAGCTCCTCTGCTCTGAATTAAACAAACCCAAGGACCTCAGTCACTCCTCCCACATCTAGCCCTCTGCAGTCTTCACCACCTTCATCAACCTCTTTGAACTTCATGTTATTTATTTCCCACAAAAGTATTCTCTAAAAGATTTCCAAATACTTTAAGCATGAATTTATCCTGTGTCAAGACATGACTTCAGCACTATTAATGATTCAGCCCTATAACATACAGCTCATGGGGCTCCCACAGCAAGAATGTTGTTTTAAAGTACTTTGACATTACAGTCAGGCTCATTATAGAAGTTCAGAACTCTATATACATTATTCTCTATTTTATGTGAACCATCATTAGTATTTCTTTGATAACAGCAGACTAACCATCTTGAAGACTGTGTCAAAACTGTAAAGTAGCATAGAAAAATCAATAAGTCAACCCAAAGTAAAAGACTGGTAGCACTGACTTTCCAGCACTGAAGAAAATTCAAGCCAACAAAATGTCTGATTTCATCAGAACTGTCTACAGCATTTAAGATCTGTGAACATTGTTACACAGAACAATGTAGAATTATGAAAGGATTCACTGAAATTATGTATCAGAGAACTGTATTTATATATGCATATATTTTCCCAGCATTTCCATTTAAAGCAGATGGGTTAGACATTACTTAATTCCTCCAAGCCAATTGAACAACAAAAACCTGACAATCAAGAAAGGTTATTACTTACGGTGTCCACATACGAACAAGGTGACCTCTCTCATTTCAGAACAACAGACTAGAGTCCTTTTGTATTTCATTTTATGTCATTTTCATTAAGGAGACTGAAGTAAGGGGGCAATTATGTTCACTTGATGAGATAACAGAAGCTGGAGACAATCATGTGTGCAGACTGGGCTCAAGTTTGACTTTGCATGAATTTAAAGCATCCTTAAGTTTTCAGAAGAGTTGATTTCCCTGCCTTACGATCACCTGCATTTGGAAAGCAGGGAAGTGGGAAGGACAGGGCTACGTAATGTTTTAATTAAGTATATCATTTACGTAAATGAAGATAAAGTAGAGAACCAAATCATAAGCTATTCTCTCTGGCCTTACTTTCTCTTTCTTTTTTTTTTTTTTTTTTTTTTCATGGCCCATCTCAAATAATCATCTGGATTTATTTAACATTTAAAATTACAAAGAAAAGCATTTTTCACTTTTTTTAATAACCATTCTTACACTGAATTTCATTTAAAGCAAGACAAGCAACACCTTTGATACATTACTTAGCACTCTTCAAATAACAAGTAAAGGTCCCTTTGGCACTCCGAAGGTTGTAAAAGGATTTCCTCAGAACTAGAAAAGATGCACTTACATGACAGTAAGTAAAAGTGAGGATAGTTTTCAAAGGCATACCTAAAAGAATAAGGGGACAAGATCTTTTTTTGTTGTTGTTTTGCTTCTATTTACATAACAAGTTTACTTCATGGTCTTGAGCAAATGAGACTGAACAACTCCCTGCCTTGTTTCACGCATTTTCCATCCCAGAACTGTTTCTCATGAAGCTAGTAAGAAACTGTGTCTCCTTCTGAAGGGGCACGCACAACAGAAAGAGGGAAGTTTAACATCTGGAAAATGACAAGCCAGTCAGCCTCATCTCCATTCCTGGAAAGGTGATGGAACAATTTGGGTCCAGCCTTGTTCAATATCTTCAACCACGATCTGGATGGAGGGACAGAGCCTATCCTTAGCAAGTTTGCTGAAGATACAAAACTGGGGGGAGTGGCTGACATAGCAGGGGGCTCTGCCGCCATTCAACAATATCTGAACAGACTGGAGAGACGGGCAGAGAGCAACCTGATGAGATTTAACAAGAGCAAGTGTAGAGTCTTGCACCTAGGGAGGAATAACCACATGCACCAGTACAGGTTGGGGGACAACCTGCTGGAGAGGAGCCCTGTGGAGAGGGACCTGAGTGTTCCAGTGAACAACAGACTGGTCTTGAGCCAGCAGTGTGCCTTTGTGGTCAAAAAGGCTGTGGTATCCTGGAGTGAAATAAAATAGCATCATCAAGGGAGGTGATCCTCCCCTTCTGGTGAGGACTCCCCCCGCACTGCCCTGGTGAGGCCACATTAAGTATACTGTGTCCAGTTCTGGGCTCCCCAGTTCAATAAATAGAGATTTCCTAGGAGTCCAGCAGAGGGTCACAAACGTGATAAAGGGCCTAAGGCATCTCCTATATGAGGAAAGGCTGACTAACCTGGGTCTGTACAGCTTAGGAAAAAGGAGACTGAGAGGGGATCTGATTAATTTTTCTCTGAAGGGAGGTGGGAGGCAAATGGATGAGACCAGGCTCTTCTCAGTGGCATGCATCAATAGGACAAGGAGTAATAGCCTAAAACTTGTACATATAAAGTTTTCCATACAAACGCAAGGAAGAACTTGTTTACAGTAAGAGTGATGGAGCACCGGAACAGCTTGCTCAGAGAGGTTGAATATCTCCGTAGAAGACTCCACAAGACTCATCTGGACATCTACCTGTGTGACCTATGGTAAGGTACCTGCTTTGGCAGGGGAGGTGGACTCAGTGGTCTCTTGAGGTTCCTTCCAACCCATGCAATTCTGTCTGAGGTGATTGCATTCTGAAGGAGTGCCCTGCCCAGAGCACAGCTAGAGAAGGAATGCCTCTATGGTTCTATGCAGTCAGATCTCAGCTATTTCTGATGTGCTTGAAGATTTCCTGGACCTGCATCATCCTCCAGAACAGCCGTGGCAGTGCCGCTGCATAACAATGGTTTTTATGTACAAGTAATCAACTGCTGATAGCTTAAATGCCCATGTCAGCAAAAGCTACTGGCACTGTAGGGGGGAAAAGCCTGGTGTAGAACATCAGATGCTGAGATTTAGCTATGTTTAATGTAAGGCAAATGAGGATGTACATCTGAAACCACAAGTGAATCTACTAATCACTTATCTGTTCTAATACAGGGTTTTTTTCTTCCTATTCTTTCCTTTATGTTGTTTTCTTCTTTCTCAAACCCTCTGTCTCCAAATATTGCCAAATACTTCTTCAAATGGAAGCATTTCTATAAGAAGTATCACAAAAAAAGCAGAACACATCTGCAGAAGTCAGCCAGTAAAAACACATTCTGGGTTGGTTAGTGAAACACAATAAGAAAAGCTACAAGGTAGCTGCATGGAATGTCATACATATGTCATACATAGCTGCATGGAATGTCATTTAGCTGTTGAAGTTGTTTGAGACAGAAAAAAACTAGCCTTATATATATAATACTACAGTCAAAGCCTGCTAAAATATGATCTTGGATTCTATGGTAAGAGATGGATGAAAAAAAAATCTCAATCTTAGACTTCATATATTCAAACAATGAATACACTTTATCTCAAATAGAATTAGTATGCTCTGAACTAGTCACTATGTTAATAAAAGTAAGCAGTAGATTAATGAAGTTCTAGAATTAAAACATATTATTCTAATAAATGCACTGATGGTGTCTTAGAAACTTCCATAAAGTACATAACATTTAAATTAGAATATTTTATTCTTTGAGAACAATAGAGTGCTATTTTGCAGACAAGCATTTGTCAGAATAAAGTGTTCACAGAAATGCTAGATGAGTGTCTTCCAGAATGCAATGATTCACAATTCTAATCACTTTTGATCTTTTCCTTGGTATAACAATGAAGAAAAAGGAGGAGGAGTCACAGAAAAATGAGCAAAGGGCAGGGAGAAATTAAGATCCCATTTTGTATTTAGAACTATTTGTGGATTTCATCTTCTCTAAACAACACTAATCACAATTATCTACAACCTACCATTATCATTAACATATTACAAATCAAAGTCAAAATATATGACTTATTTTTTGCAATCAGCTTAGGAATATCTTAAGATGTAGGAGAAATCCTAGTACCCTGGCCATGCTTACCAAAATGAAAAAACTGGACAAAAAAAAATACTGCAAGATATTTAATTTAGATGGTCCAATAGAAATTCTTCTTGATGTGAAGAAAGAAGCAATTTAAGGTTTAAATGAAAAGCTTACGAGAAGAATGGGAGTTAAACATATCTTACAGAAAAAACTTCTTAGTAATATTAAAAACATTTTTTTCAAGTGACAAATAGTGTAGTAGATTGAATATTATGCTAAGCTCCTCCCCACTTTAAAGAAAATGCAGTTAAGGAATACTGAAGATAAACAAATGCTTCCATTTATGATGGCAGACATCCACACCTACCTACACATCATGATGAAAACAGTTATCCTTGGAGAACTGAGCTGACAGTTATCAACAACACTGCAGAAAGTGATAAGACTTCTGTTGGGTACACAGAAATTTAAGAGAAAAGAAAAATGAAAAAATAAAGAGGTGAAAAAAAATTTGTTTTCTCTATTATTTTTGGTATGTTTCAATTACCACGATGGAATCTTCTCTCACAGGGCATTAGATAACATGCATACATATATAAATAAATGTGTCAGGATAGAATGCATATATATAACATATATATATATATATATATGACATGCATTTACATTAAAAGTATATTATATATTATATACATACATATTTTCCTCAGTATTAGTTTACTCCTGTTACATATTTCAGCATCTAAACTGCAATATTTCTAATAATTAGGTACAAATCTTTATTTAAAAAAATTTAGTGATTTTGGTTTCAAGAAAATATAGAATTCATTACAAGTCCATGGAAATAACTGAGAAAAAAAAAAAAAACAAAAAAAAAAAACAAGTATGTAACTGCTTCTAATTTAGATAAAATAAAATTATAATTTCCACTTGAGAGTGTATGTGCGTTAAAATAAAAATAAAATGCAAAGAGAGAAAGTAAAAATACTTAGATACCTGTAAATTACAAGAATTAGCATCTCTAGATAAAGTTATTTTGCAAGAAAAGTGATAATTCCATTATGTTTTCCTTTGCCATGTGGAATCCTTTTCAAGACAGATTTTATTTCATTAATATTAAACATAAGTTGCATGAAAGATTTTGCTCCACTGCTATCAACAAAAAAAACCTAATCAAAATATTCCGAATAGAGCTAACTCATAATTACCATTTGGGGGCCTTTGCTCTTGAGTCTTTCTATAAATTCAATCTTGTCAAAGTCCAATTATCAGATTAGATTATGTTAGATATTCCAAATGTGATGTATATGATGTTTCCTATCAAATTTACTTATTGGTAAATAAATATAAAAAACACATGCTAGATTAGATTAAAGAGACTATTAAATTAATGAAAACGTAAAATAACGCAAAGAAGACTGTCTGCTTTTATAGAACAAGAAATTATCTGAGTCCGTGTTATGTAAAACTGAAATGGAACATGCAAGTACAAATGAGTGAAAATATATCATATTCACTTTCTATATGGTGAAGGAAAACTAGCAAGCTTCCTATAGCCTATTTTTCATTAAAATATGATGTAAGAACTTACTATACCATGAGTTTGATATATGAGAGTATCAAACTTTGAAGTTTCTCCTTTTCTACTCAAGTACTAATCAAAATGACCAAGTCATACAAAAAAAAAAACCAAAAATTGGTATTAGCAAGTAAATCGAATTTTAGCTCCAGAAATATTCAAATAGATATTTCATAATCTGCAAAGCTATTCCAAATAAAAGGGACTAGGTTGCTATGACCCATCTTCTGCACAGATGTCTCACCAAGCATGTTTCTAATGTACTGCTGTCATTTCAGGTGATTACTGTAGATCATCATCACTAACATTTCTGAAAGGCTTCTGTTGAGAGTGCATGAATCAAAACGAATAGCAGAACTGCAAGTGATAATGTACATTTATTTGTCACTGAAGAGGGGCACACTTTGTTCACGTTCTTTACTGGCTGGTAGAAACACAACTTAAAAGGGGAGAAAATTATACATAAATAACTTGGTGAAAAATAGAATTCATCCTCAACATGCTATTTATTTATCTCTTCCTTTGTAGTATTAATGAATAAACCAAGATGTCAGACGCACCAACTAGCCTAGTGCAAAACTGCAAAGAAGGCTGCAATTCAGATTCTATCATTTAATTAGTAGAGTATAAGAGAGAATTATTGTTTGACAGGCATGCTCTCAACCATATGGTTTACATTAGATATTCCCCTGTCAGTGCATCTGAATCCATAGCTGCCAGAATATTGATATCATCTGGATGGAACAACAACAGTGACGGGATCCCAGAGCTCTGATTCTTGAATGAAGAGTCACCCATTACTCTAAACAGCCTTAGCTGAATTCAGAGAAGAGAACTCTACACCAAAAGAGTGTACCACTGCACCACTGCACACTCCTGTTCTCTTCACAATCTCACCCTCTAAATTCCTGTTATTTATACTAATATTCACCTCAAATAGAATTTATTCCTCTGCAGATAATTTCTGTCAGCATAACTGCAGATACACAGTAATAGGATTAATTTTTTACTTTATGTATGTAGCACACTACAGTAACTCTAAGAAAGTATTTTTCTGATTCTTATATCATGAGAGCTCAGTAAAATCAAAGCAAAATTGGACAATACAATAACAAATGTTTTATTTGTTTCTTTAAAAAAAAAAATCGTATCTATTTGAACAATGATCACATAACTTTCCTCCAATATTACTCCCCCAAAATCAGAATATATTTAAAGTAATATTTAATAACTGAGGAAAAGTACTATTTTCTTCTTACTGATCTGGAGTCCTTAATCAGCAACTGTAGATGCTTGCATACAAGTATTAGAATGGTTCCAATGCAAAGCTTGCATACAAGTATTAGAATGGTTCCAATGCAAAGCTTTGCAGTTTGAGATCACACTCAGAGTATCTTAAAGTCATGATTAAACACAACATCATAAAATTGAGAGAATAAGATAAAGTATGAGCTTAAAAAATATTTAAATATGTTTTCTTTGGCCATGATAAAGCTATACTTAGAAAATGATAGATTGGGCTTACGTCAAGCACATCTAAGTAGCAAAGACTGTCATAATTACTTATCTGCTACATATCCAATTTTCAGAATTTCAGTGCTATAAGAACCAAAAGACAGACTGGCCTATTAAAAATCATTTGGAAATCACTTACCCCTTACCCTCTTAGCTTACTCTGCCTCTTCCCCCCCGTTGCCCTCCCCTCCCTGGCCCTCAGCTGCAGGAGAATCCTTTTACTTCATTCACAGAAGAAAAATACTTCAGATGATTAAATATATGAATTGGAACTGATGCAAACCAGACCAGAAGGGGAGTTGAAATAATACTGAAGACAAACCATCAGAAAAACAATATATTATCATGGGGAAGCTTACACTAACAGTTATGACCTTTCTTTTCATGCTGGGCTACATCAGAGTATTGGAATGTATTATTTTAGGTTTGTACTCTTATTATCTTCTTTCTCATATTAAGGCAATTTATTTGTTCTGGAAGTAATGTATCACAGTTGGAATTGTGCATTCAGCTAGCTTCTATTGAGCCTTGCCCCACGTCTCTGGAATTTTCTTCTGGTATTGTCCCATTTATGAAATGAGTAAAAGTTCAATTTCAGGAAAGAATGTTGGCTACTGATGCCAGTAGAAAAGAAAGAAAACCAAAAGGTTTATCAATGGGGAAGAAAGTAAAGGCAGAATAAAGACAAAAACAGAACGGCAGGACCTAGTGTTATGTGAGGTCACTCTAGAAAAACAAAACATGGAAGAAATGCTTATAAATTATCCCATATTCAACATTAAGATGAATATAGACTGCCATTATAAAGTAGTGCAGGAGAATAAGGAAAAGATATTTCCTGCCCCAAAGACTATTGAATATGTAGAACTGAGTATTTCAATTAACAAATGAGCCTAAACATCACACAAAATTTTGAATTATCTATTGAGTGGCTTAACAATGGTTCTGCAAAAAGGCTTTGACATACAAATCAGAAATTGCTTTTATAAAACACAGACTCTCTAACCACTGAAAGAATATGAGGATGAACAGAGCTTTCTGGTTTGCTAGCTTGTTTTTTTTTAATGACATTTGGGGTCTAGTATGAAAACCTAGTAAAAGAGATTCCTTACCATAAGAGAAATTATATGGACATTAATGAAATACCAAGCTCATGTGCTATATACACATTTGTACAAAGTACTGATCTGCTATCAGCCCACACACACACTCTTCATACAAGCTTTTCAGCAAGACAGTGATTAATCCAGTGTTCCTATTAGCATTGGACTGCTAACTTCTGTCTGACTCATGTTGGCAGGTGTGCATCTATTGCTGAAGGCAACTGTGATGAAGACAGGGAGATCCAGAAGGGATCATTGAAACAGCCAGGTGTGAGACTGAAACTGGAGATTCGCAATCTGCTACTTCAGTTTTGAAGAAAAACAAGTCCAAAGATGTGACCCTGAACACGTGCACCAATTGTAGCTCTTGTGGTATGAGAAAGTAAACCACAGAGTTCAGTGTTTTCATACACATGCACTGTGAAGCTTTATCATGGGTTTCAATAGCATTAGGTGTGAGACTTCATAGTGCTCTGCCCCAGAAGCATCTCTCAAAAGCCCTCCTGTCTCAGCTTTGAGCAATTGAGTGCTCCTGGCACTCAGAAATGATCACTAGTGCTGGTGATGATTCTTTGCCATATAGATCAGTTCTTTAGATCGATGATGAAAACTTGAAGGAATTAACTGCTTTCTCTAGGACCCTCTTATGCCTAGCTGTACAAACTGTATATCTAAGGAAAAATGGGTGAAAATTAATCCAGATGTGCAAATGAAAAGCAGAAATACAGTAACTTTGAACATGAAGAATGAAATCATTTTAAGCAACAGATCATTCACTGATAAATCATGATGTATAAGCCATTCATACTGTTCTACTCTTATGAACAGATAGAGACTTCTGATGTACACAGAAGATGATAACTCTTTGAATTACTCAAAGTGGTCTTTTAAATGCAAAGACCACACACAGTTGCTTGAGCTGATTGCAGGAAGCACTGTTTAGTTACAAGGAAGACCAGTGACATGAGCAACAGCTGGAATTTGCATAGGATATTAATCCTACAAATAGTAACATGCATCACACTGTTGTGTTTTCCTTGTAAGATACAGCAGATTGTTGGCAAAGCAGATACGGATGGTCACACCTCTTTTGCAAGCTCAAGCTGTGCCTCTCAAGCCATATTGCCGTTTCATGCTGAAAAAATAAACCAATGTTATCAAGTGCTGTATGTACAGCAAAAGAAGGGAATGACAGCGCCTTCTAATGGGGTAAGAACACTAAGGAGCAATTGCAGGGAAACAAGAAGAAAATCAGCTCAACTCTTCTGATGATCAGAGACAGCTCAAGAGGAGTGCAATCTCTATTCTGCTCCTTCGGCTGCTAGTCCTTAAATAAGGGTGAGGAGGGGTGGAACCAAACTTCACATCTTCCAGTCACTCAGGTGCACTCCCTGGGTTAGCCATGCCCTCTCACCTGGAGCTCAATCATTGGTTCAGGCTGTGCCCTGGCAATTCCACTGCGACTGTGCGAATACATTAATTATTGCTATTCTAGTTCTGAAATTTAAATTTTACATGGGAATATTCAATATTTAGGACTATGTTTGCTTAGATATCTGAGGCAGTGCCATTGTGTATTTAGAAATGTTAATTCAGAAGCTACAAACATCAGAAGACTAAAACCTGTGAAAGCCAAGTATGCACACATAGTATACAGTTTGCATTCATACAAAAAATACAGAAGTCCATCAAATTCATGTGAAAAAAATGTCAGAATTAGAAAAACTCACAGTCAAAATACATTGTTGGTATACCGCTATAGCCTTACAGTGACAGTACTTAATGAGGACTTATGTTCAACAGCAACTATTTTTACTCTCATAGAAATAAATTGTAGTTAAATCAAATCAAGTCTTGAAATCCTTGTTTCTTCTTAATTACTGGTAATTTAAATATCTATAAATTGTAACCTAACAAACTTTTTAAATAGCAATAGATTAATTATTTTCTGTTCTTTCTTTTTTGGTTGTGGTTTTTTTTTGTTTGCTTTTTGTTTTTGTTTTTTATTATACACACGTAAGGAGGATGTGTGTGCAAACTTTTTTTCTTTCTTTTTTCTTTCTTTTTTCTTTCTTTTTTCTTTCTCTCTTTCTCTCTCTCTTCTTTTCTCTCTTCCTCTTTTTCTTTCTTTTCTGTCCTTGCCCAAAGACAAAGAAATAATTAGGAGCACTGGCTGGATAGACTTCCATTTAGAACCATCAAATAAGAGCCACTAGCACTTGCTTAAAGGCATGAAAGACACCTTTGGGATTAGCACTTTGTAAAATTCTTCTGGCTTAACAGACAAATGGCTGTTTATATATATATAATATGTAAGTTCCTATTCCTCAGACGCATAAATACTCTCACTCAAAGAAAAGGTACATGCTTTGTCATTACATATCCATCAGCACATTTACAAAGCAAGTAGTTGTTAAAAAAGCAGGAAAGAAGAAACACTGTATTTCAGGCTTGCAGATGCTGCACAAGTCTGAGGTTAGAGTTAGAGTCCCAAAATATCTTTTTATTTCATCCACATATTCATTGCTTGTTCTAGTTTGGCATTAAAACTTATTTTCACTGTTCTTTGCAACATAACAAAGCACAAATGGAAAGAAAAAAAAAGTGGAAGTTATCGATTTTAATCAAAAGGATATCCTGCGTCTCGACTACCTGAAGTTAAATGACCTGGAAAGAAACTGACCTGGAAAACTGTGCAGAGGAAAAAAAAAAAAACAAACTAGGGATGTTGGTTGATGTTCAGCTGAACACGAGCCAAAAGTGTGCCCAGGTGGCTTAGAAAGTCAATGGCATCCTGACTTGTATCAGAAGTAGCGTAGTCAGCAGTAGAAGGGAGGTGATCGTCACCCTGCACTCAGCCCTAGTAAGACCACATCTTGAGTACTGTGTTCAGTTCTGGTGCCTCACTCCAAGAAAGACATTGAGGCCCTGGAGGAGGTCCAGAGAATGGTAACAAAGCTGGTGAGGAGTCTGGAGCAAGGTCTTAAGAGGAGCAACTGAGATAACTGGGATTGTCTAGTCTGGAGGCCCAAGGGAGACCTTATTTGCTCTCTGTAACTGCCTGAAAGGAGGATACGGTGAGGTGACAGTCAGTATCTTTTCCCACATAACTAATAATAGGATAAGAGGAAATAGCCTCAAGTTACAGCAGGGAAGGATCAGGTTAGATATCAGGAAAAGCTACTTCTCTGAAAGAGTGGTCAGGCACAGGAATAGGCTGCCCAGGGAGGTGGTTGAGTCACTGTCCCTGGAGGTATTCAAGCAACTTGTAGGTGTGGTATTAAAGAACATATTTTAGTGGGCAACACTGGTGGGAGGTGAATGGTTGGACAAGATGATCTTAGAAATCTTTTCCAACCTTAATGGTTCCATGATTCTATGAAAAGGAAGAGAAAAACATGACAACTCTAATTTGGCTGTGATGGAGACAGAAGTAGATAGCGATGAAGAGGATAAGCCCAAGTCACTTGCATTTGGAAATATGTTGGAATGGTTGAAGATGAAAATAGAGAGATTAAACAAAACCAGTCAAAAATAAAACAGAAAAATGCAGACTTGTTTTAAGCATAATGTTTCTAATCAGGACTTCAATTTCAAGAAGTCTGTAAGATCTTTGCAAAAATTCTGAAGGCCCATCAATGCACGTTGAGTACACATTTTCAAGATTCACAGACTGAATCGTGAAAGTAAAAAATAAAGATACATTACAAATAGAAATATTTAAATTATATTAAAAAAACAAAACAAAACAAAACAAAACCCCCATTTTGTCTCATCTGTGGAAACTCTTGCATGTATTTTGGGCAGGAGAGACAAATCAATGTTATACTTAATCTACCTTTTTAAAAACTAACATAAGGAATCTAGGGATTAAGCTATCCTGGAAGAAATCTGTGAATATAATAAAACTGGTTGGTTTTATCTCCACCCTAAAGCTGTCAAAGTGTGTTTTTCTGTGATGGTCAACAGTTTATAAATCCCGAAACAAAAGAAGGACCATTAATATGTCAACATATACACAAATCTAGCTACTGGACTTTTCTCTAATAATTTCTAATTGTACTGGAAAACATTTTTAGGAGAAAAATATTCCCTGTGGTTAGTTTTCATTGTCTCTATTAAAAAAGAGAATCCGTCACAATAATTCTTCCAGTGGTTAAACACTCATGTAATATAAAAGTGTTATTTTGCTCATACCCAATCTGTTTTTCTGCCTTCACTTTCAGTCATGTTCAGTCTTTCAGGATTCTCAATACTATATCATGGATATTTGTATTACTAAATGCTAGGCTATATTAGAAAGAATGATGCTTTTAAACGTTCATTTTCATAAATTCATTTGATATTCACTGCAGTAACACCAGTCGGAAGACATTTGTTTTATATTAATGTGAATGTCATATCCATTTTCAAATAAACTTTGTTCCAATCTAGTATTATTATGCTTTTAAAATTAGGTGCCACTGAATACTTCAATAAAGATTTATGACACAGACGTATCACATAAGCAAATCATTGTCTGATTATTAGTTAAAAATGATAACACTGGGCTGTATAAACCCTCTCAAAATTTACCATCAGAAAGGTTTAACTGATTAAATTCTGGAATAATTTCCTAAAATAAAAAAACACTATAGGCAATCCACAGCACTGAAAATTCCACTCGAATGCTAAGCTTCTGCCTAACAAATCTGTACATCTACAAAACTTACATATAGAACTATCAGCCTGTCAGCTTTGAAATCCTAAAGTGCAATACAACATCTGCCCTTTCCTCTGAGACAGTAATAAACTCCAAATTCTCTCCTCTCAATTATCACATCCCACTTTATAAAGAAGGTACTGCTTTGCCACACACACATTTTCTTAATACAACAAAAGAAGTGACTGACCAAAACCTCAATTTGTTTAAAACAAAATGCTAATGAAAATGAAAGAATGAAGATAATTAAAACTCTTGTTTTAAATAACATTGAAAAGTGATGACAGATTGTTGAGATGTGTTTTTGGAGACTTTTCAGTCTTGAAATTTCTCCCAGTACTTCTTCCACATATTTTTTTGAAACTTTGTCACTTAAAAAAAAAAAAAAAAAAAAAAAAAAAAAGAAAAATTAAATACTAAGAGAATAAAAGGCTTTCTTTTTTTTTTTAATTATCAGCTCTGCAGAATGATTTAAATGTCAATGTCATGCTCGTTTTAACTAAATCTTACACTATCACAGAGTCACTGAAGTAGAAATGAAGTTGTAATATAAATGATGAAAAAATGCCCTCTACCAGCTGTTTCAATGATTCACTGATTACAGTTTTGTGTTTTGTTTTGTTTTTCAAGAACACAACAGAATTTCATGCCAGACTGCTCAGGTTAACTAGTTTTTCTGAAGAGTCAGAGAATAACCAGAGTGACAACATTTAGCAGGATGATTTATCTCTTCACCACAGTAATCATTAGGCTGAACAAACATACAAATCTTATGCATGATGAAGGCTGATAAGAAGTGACAATACTTACAAAAACGACCAATTATGTTAGCATGTCAATGGAACAAGCAGTACAGTAATATAAAGCATAATGTACTTTGGTGACCTGAACAATTACTCAAATTAGAGTATTGGAAGTAGTGGAAAGGATGAAGTAACAACAACAATAGCCTCCTCAAATTTCATTGAATAAGTAAATGCTTACAGTGGTGAGGTTACGAGGTAATGTATCTGACTTCATGGAAGATTTCCAAATATCAGGACATCACCATTGAGCAGGAAAGCTCCTACAACAGGCTGAAACCACATTACTGAACAGC
Source organism: Tetrao urogallus (assembly GCF_951394365.1). Lineage (NCBI taxonomy): Eukaryota > Metazoa > Chordata > Aves > Galliformes > Phasianidae > Tetrao > Tetrao urogallus. The sequence continues at coordinate 78,881,418 of NC_136813.1, read as the reverse complement.
CTCCAGAAAGCCTTATAGAATCAAAGACAAAGCATGACAAATGATGAAATAAGATGATCGGTCCCGTGATCATGGCAGATTACTGTCAATCCACCAGAAAGACCCGTTTCAATATAAATACATGCTGTTTGCAAGATCTAGGGATCTTCAGTCACAACCGATTTCCTTTTAAAGGTGAATCAAATTAAAAATTAGAGGCTTTGATTTCTTCTTTTTTTTTATTTTTTATTTTATTTTTAACAAGCACAAAGCAGTATATGGGGAAAGCATCTTCACAGAGTACAGATCTAAAGCTAAAGTTATAAGAGATGGGAACTTAAAGGATCTGGACAGGACACATCCCAAAAGATTTTTAAAATCTAGTTTATTTCTGCAAAATGCAAAATAGTAACAAATTAAAAGAGTATTTGGTATTGGATTTCCTACTTAACTTTCAAGAAGTCTGGAAAATGAGAGAAGCACATTCTGGAGTGGTTCTTGCAAAATATTGAAAGGACACAAAGTTTACTAATAGGCAAGATAATAAACAGTGTAAATTTATAAACAAATTGAAGGCAAATGCTTTCTTGCTGCAATTTATTTTTATGAGAAGAAAATCTAGCTAACATGCACTGTATCTCAGATCTCTAGTAGATCTCTAAATTACATAGTTTCCATTGAATCTACTGAAGCATGATAGACGTGGAACAGAGCAAACAGATTGCTGTCTTTTGCCATTTCTCTGAAGAAGGGTCTAGTCAATTCCATGTATGTTTGTTTGTTTGTTTGTTTTCCCCCCAAAGGAAAATAAACCAACAAAACATGCAACATAAAGCTAGCATATTCAGATTTCACTCTTTTTGAAGGTAATCTTAATGCTAAAGTAAACTGGAGATTTCGAATGAAAAGATGTTTGCTTAAGGAACAAAGTACTGTTTGAGGAAAAAGACCTATATGACACATTCTGTAGTATCTTACAAGGATATAATTGGGGCCACATAAGCCTCACTTAAACAAGGATATACAAGGGAAATCTGGGACATGGGAGTAAAGAAACTTCCTTTGGAGAAGAATGCATGTCAAAACACGCTCGCAATCTGAAAGACTTCTGCTTATATATCAATAATCAATAATGGTACTACTGCTTCACCAGAATGAGTGAAGAAGTTTCAGCACATATAAATGAAATGAGATTATATGTCAAACCTTGATGCATTTGTTAGAGGCAGTGTATGACTGGCTTCCTAACTGACAGATCCCATAGCAATATGGAAAAAATGAAGGAAAAGATCAAATGTTGGAATCTAAGTATATTTTCTCATTGCATTCTGCTTTGCTTTCTCAGAAAGTTCCACTTGATAAAAAACAACTTTCTCTTTCAAGGGAATCAGTAAATTATAAAAATGCTGAGTGGCTTCTGTTGCAAGGTGAGATGCCTAGAAATATTTCTTTAGTGTATTTGCACCTTATATTTTTAGCTCTGCAGAAGCTGCTCTACTTCCAATCAGTTGTTTTGTTGTTAGTGGCAGTGGTAGTGTTATGTTTTCTTAAAATGCATTTTCAACATATCAGTGATGGGAAAAGAAAAAATTAAGGGGTGTGCTGGAAGGGGAAACCGTACTTCTGTTCAGGATTTCCTACTTAACTTTCAAGAAGTCTGGAAAATGAGAGAAGCACATTCTGGAGTGGTTAGCACTGTTAAAAGGACCAGAGAAGCTTTGGGCTTTTTACTCTTCTGACAGGTGAACAAGGATACACAAGGGAAATCTGGGACATGGGAGTAAAGAAACTTCCTTTGGAGAAGAATGCATGGCAAAACAAATACGAATGTGTTTTGCATTTATCAGACAGTATTGAATGATGTTATTTTAGAGAACAATAGGTGATGAAATCAGATGTAACCTACCAACTAGATACTGAGAAAGTCTAATTAAATGTAAAATGTGAATCAACAAAAGAATATGAACAGTAGTACAAATCCAGAGGGCAAAATATGTGATTATGACCAATCAGATAATATATCAGCAATTAGCCCTCCTACCAACTTCCTAGACTGGTCCCACAGTGTTTAGCATGAGTTGCATTGATAGGTACTTACAGAAACCAAGAAGCCTGTAATGACACTGTCTTTTTGAAAACGTTAACATAATTGCACTTATTTTCTCTGAAGAGCTATACTGCTATCACAGTTACAGAATCAGTTGAATACTGAATAGATTTTAATACATTTCAGATGAAAGAACTTTTCTCTATGGTTTGGCCCCATTTTGAGCACAAATCTTCAATGTAAGTTGTCATTGCATAAATAAGCTCCAAGCAATCACTGATCGGATCTAGGTTAACCAAAATGTCTGACTACTTAACAGATTTGACTTTGTTCTCAGTTCTGAACACAGCTTTAGAGAACCAGCTGAAATACTGTTCATTTTGTATGCCTGCATGACCAAGGAATAAGGTTCAATAGGCCACAGTTAGGGGACTGGGTCAGGGAGGGGTGAAAGGGAAATTCTATTCTGCTACGATTTATATTCAGGCAACTAACACTGTGGGTTGATGCAGTGAATACGCCCTGAGGATTTGCCAGTTTTCTCATAACAAGGATTCAGAAGTCAGCTTTGTCAGAAAGCTGAGAAAGTCAGAAGCTGAGAATTTTAGTCTAGCTAAGACACTTATTTCTTTCCAATACTTAATCTTACAGTAAAGAGAAGGAAATGTTCACATGAATATGCAGGAACTGTGTCACTTATATTTTCTATCAAGGTGTTCAATTATTTTATCCATTATTTCTGAAAGAACCTATACACCTGATCCATAACAGCATATGAAAGCAAATACAACACTGACAGAAAAAAAGGGGTGCAGTATTTCCAGTAGCATGTGAATGACTGTAAAAGGGATCCTAGGTGAGAGTCCATCTCAACTAATTAAACTACAAATTGTGAATCTTAACTTTCTTCCAGATTTTCTAGTAAGAAAAAAAAAAAAAAAAAAAAAAAAAGAGTCCCCTTTCACAAAGAATCAATGATCTAATCACTAAATTTACAGCACTATTTTACATTTCACTGTAATTACATTAGTTGCAACCTCATAATCTGTTGAAAGACCAAAGGTTTGGATAGGACTTAATCAGCAGCGCAGATAGCTCTAAATCACCTTCTTCGCATTTCAAACTCTATCAACAGGTAATGGTACAAAATTAGCAGTTTTATAGAGGCACAAATTATCTTGAAAAACCTAATGAGATAAGCAACACAGAAAATACCAGGAAAAAAAGGCTAACTTTACAAATTTCTATGTGACTGAATTTCTACTGTAAGTAGCTATCGGAAACAAGGGTTATTTCACTGTTTAGCAAAAGCAATTTTTTGGCCCATTGGCTCTGTATACTTTAATTTATAGTTCACAACTAAAGAACATAATTTTTTCCTCCTTCACAAGCTGCCTTAATTTAATATTTTGCCTTTTTTATGTCTAAGTAAAACGGCTTGTTAATTATTAGTAATAGAAAAAATAATTATATGTTTGCAACTGCTTCAGTGAATAAATTGTGATCATTGAGCCTTCTGTGACAACACAGTGGTCACTGAGTTCTATAAATATTAAGTAATATCATGCACTCTTAAACACATGATTGTAATTCTTATTGAACAAGTAAAGGGAAGTGTTGACTGGATAATCTTATTTTATTATGGTATATACCTTATATTTACCGATGAAGGAAAGCTCGCTTTCCTTATGCTTAGTACTATAAATTATAAACATTTACTGCAGTCCTTAAGGACCGTGGAATTATATCAACTGCAGATGCATTCCAGCCTTTTTTAAAGACTGATTTAGTATGTAATAAGTAGAAGAATTTAGAAAATATATTAATACAATTTAAAGATTTGAATATATACCAGATTGTGAGAAAATACCAATGAAAACATTTAAAAATAAATGAAATGATGATATTTATAGACTTTTTTATTTGAACTATAATGTAGTAAAACATGGGCAACATTTTAAGAATTTAACTTTTCTGTCAGAAGTTTTCCTTTGAACTGCCAGATTTGAAGAAACCAGTTTCTTTTGTTCCCTACAATCTCCTTCCTTCTAAAAGACTTTCTAAATCAGGAACCCTATTCTGTTTCCATTCCAAAAAGTAGCAAAAAAGAATCATCATGATGTCTTCTATTACCACCTTGGAAATAGTACTTGAGTAAGTTACTTTAAAGTGTGCTTGGATAATGCAAAGGAGGAAAACAGACAGACCTTGGTTTAATAAAAAGCAAAACCTTAGTTAAATGTTTAAAGGATGGGAAACTTTCTGCTGTGCTACGAACAAGGTCTTTAGACTTTGGCTGTAGTCAAATTACAGCTATGCATTGTAAGCAGCTTAATATTCATACAGGATGTGATTTTTTATCTTTATCATAGAGAAGCCCTAAAATCAAAACATTTAGATTATGTGCCTATTCAACCTGGCAATTCTGTTTTAGTAGCTCTTTCTCCTCTTCCTGTGACCTCTTTGCATTCTTCAGAATGGGAAAAAATGCAGGAAATGGCAAACCTGATCTCTAGAAAAACTTCACCATATTGAAAGCGTAGTTAGTGTTGGTAACAGATATATTCACATAGCAGGCTGAAAAGGCATGACTTATGTCAAGCTGGCTGAGATATGTCTTTGAAGCTTACTTCTTCAGTGCAACATATTATTAAACTACATTTTCATGACATACGTTCAATTACTTTAGCTGTTTTCTGTGAGACACTTTCCACGTTAAGCACATACTCAACTATACTTTTCATGAACTGTCATCTCAGAGAAAATACTGAAAAGTAGTGTTCTAAGTGTAATGTTCTGAATATAAAACTTCATTGTTAGATTTTGAAATCAGATCCTGTGTGCTGTTTTGATGTGACAAAGACGAGTACACATGCATACATACACACCTCACTGAAAGAAAAAAACTCAGTCAGAAGACAGGGAAGAGAGACTTCAGAAAATAAATAACTAGCATGAGTCAAGAAGTAATGAAAAATGAACACAAAACTACTCCTATTATCAGTGAATTTTACCCATTCAGTTATTGCAATTCATGCTGAATGGAGTATTGTTGCCACCTAGATAAATTCACCAAATGATTACAAAGACTGTAAGTAATACTGAATTTTCTTGGAAGAAGAAAAGACATAGTTCACAGCCTTCTGCTAGTCCAGAAACAAATGAAATGGAAAATATTAATTCTTTCTCCACATCTTTTTCTAATGTCATTCTTTCATGCTTCTTCTTCTACTAGTTACTTTTTCCTTGTTGATTTGATAACTTTCCCAAGGAGTTGTGTTATTTGTTTTATCGACATCATTGATTATTCAAGAATATTTTCTTTCGGTATTTTATAACCTGAATAATCATTCAGTTATTTACAAAATTACATGGACAGCATACAGCTTTTTTAAAAAATTATGTTCTCTTTTCCCTAAATAAAAAATGGATTTTGCCCATTTTCAGAGGATATATGCATACTGCACCAGGAACTAATCACTCATACCAGCATTGTAGACAACACATCAAGTAGATACTGATACAATAAAAAATATCTGCGATGGTGAAAGCCTTTTTTCTTCCAAAAATATCTGTCACTATAGGCCTGTCATTCCTTTATCTTTCTTATTATTGAGAACAAAGTAGAAATATATGGAAAAAAAAAAAATCTACACAAGTATGGATACTAGTGATAGATAAAGAGTAAAATTCATGGAGAAGTTGGTAATTCTAAGATGAATCACAAGTCTAAGATCTCTACGTCCTCTGAATTTACAATGCAATGTATTTTATAAGAGATTTGCAAATATTAAGACACAACACACAGCAAACCTCCCTTTTCTTTTTTTTTTTTTTTTTTTCCCCAGGCAGTATGCTACAAGTCTCTTTTTAGCTTCAGAACTGCAATGACTGAAGTCTTTACAGCATTTTTGCATAAAATAGTGTGATAAAAAATATATAGAAGTCATCTTTCTTCTTTGATCAGTATGGGAAGGAAAGGAGAATAGAGAAACATTTCATCATTTCATCAAATTAAATAAAACCAAAGCGACAGTAGTGGCTGATTTTATGACTTTCGAAAAAGTCAGCAAAATTACACAGATCAAACTCTAAAACACAAAATGCAAAACCTCCACATAACAGATGAACCATCTACGCATTAGATAATGCTGAATTTCATCTCACTGACATCCCATTGAATAGGAACACTGACCTGCTTTATTAGTTTGATCTACATTTATTTCATAAGTACTGATTTTAAGGTTGAGGTTGGACACCAGAAATGAAGCTAGTTTATCCTGACTGCTGCCCCTTTGCTTCAGTGGAACGCTTCTAGGGGAAAAGGAGTGCTCTCAAAAGAAGTAATTTCTGAATGCAGTTGCACACCATACACTACAAAGACAGTCTGCACTGGCTCTACTGATACCATGGTGACAGACTGACATTCTACCGACACCAGGAGTGTCCTGTGAGTAGCAAGGGAAAAACAACAGTCTCAGAAGTGTCAAAGATAATGTAAATCATATGATTTTCCTAGGAATCCAGGAGAGACTATAAAGTTTTTGTAACCCAAAAAGATCCCATTTCTGATGATTAGTATCTTCCACAGTGTTTCTGGCCTCCACACTTCATAGAAAAGATGGCCATTTCAAAATGTTGTAATTCATGACTCCACCATCTGTCAGTGTTAGTAGGGTAAGAACTTTCTTCATGAAGTAGACAATCATAACTGTTAACAAGTGGTCCCACTGCAATAAAATGCCTTTCTCAAACAAGGGCACTGGGAGAGGTGGTAGAATCTGATTACTCTGGAAGAATCTCTTGAAACCAGGAGCTGCAACAGAAACTATGTATGGAAAAGCACTTGATCAAATTATTGATACATAATATAGTAGCAAACACAGTGGTCTGGACTGGAAGATCCTGAGAAAAACAATATGAACAGGAAAACCCTTTGCAGGCACCACTCTCATGGCCAGTTATATCCTTCAAACTGGAATCCAAGCACAGTGATAAACCTCAGGTTGAATTTTCCTTGCAGTTTGCTTGCAACTCGTATAAGAAAACATCTACCACCAGGATGTGTTAACAGGATCTCTCTCTTTCCCCTTCGGTTGGCACTCCTATTTTCCTAGCCAAACTTGTATTTTTCCATCTATTTATCTATTCCAAATCAGGTCTGTATGCTGCACAGGAAAAGAGACAGGCACTATGCAATGGTCTGCCTCACTCTAAAAGCAAGGAAATCTCTTTCTCTGAATGAAAATGTCTCTCTCCAGATTTCAGAAAGGAAGCTGGAACGTTCATTCATAGCAGTCATACTTCAGAAGAATACAAGCATCAGTGCATTCGATAAAAGATCCCTAGCTCCCTACAGAAGCTTTTTCAGTATGTTTATTTGCTGGAAACTGGGTCTTACTAACACATCACTGGCCCAGGCTTATGTCCGAGGTTCAATTTTTCTGTGAAATACATAATCTGCAATTATAATATTTAAGTAAACTAGAAATACATTTCTCAGTATTACTTCTCAGACTTCCGGAAAAAAAAAAAAAAAAAAAAAAAAAAAAACAAAAAACAAAAAAACTTGAGCATTATTACATGCATTTCACTGATACAGTGAAACCTATTAGGAAATAAATATTCATAGCTTAACTCCCACATGCTCTTTGTGCCAAGAGAGTGAGAAAAAAATATATCTACATTACTGACACAACAGTAGGCTTTTTTGAGCAGTGAGTCACGGATGAATGAAGAAGAAAATGTAAGATACCCAAAAATGGCAGCACATAATGAGATAGGACAAGACCTCAAGCACTATTATCTTATTATCTTTCTATTATACATACACTGTCCTTACATATTTCCTAGTCAAAAATGAGTATAAATTCCCTTACAGTCTTATGGTGACATACAGAAATAATCTAAATATTAATGTCTGCTACTGAAAAACTGAACAGTTTGCTTTATTTTCACTTTTTGGACATGTATACGTTTGATCTTAGAGTGCATTCGTTTCATACCCACTGTATAAAAATTCAGTACAGCATACATCATTTACATGTGTCCTTTCGGGTACTTAGCTGTGATGAATAACGACTCAAGCCACACTTAATGCTCATAATATTAAATGAACGGTTTGTGACAAATAAAATGAAACGAATGACATTTTATAGTTCAGGCAGGACAGACTAACACAAGTAGGTATTTATTCACTCATACTGCCAGAAGTCCCTTCATCAAAAAGGAGCATTGCTGCTTTTTTATCCCTCCAACCCTTTTACTTACTTCATCACTCTTATACTTTTGAGATAAACAGTAAAATAATATAAAATGCAACATGTTTCCCTTCAAAAATCATTTTGGCACAAGAAAATAGACTTGCTAGATGCAGACTGTAAAGTGGCAATATATTTTTATAAAGGGGTATAAAAACATTGCATTTATGCATCAACTGAAAAATAAGAAGCTCAGCATACCATGGTTATCCTTAAGTATGTAAATACATAACCACATGGTGGTGAAATTGCAGGCAATATCAGCATCTTTTGAAAAATACAGTATTTTCATCAATGCCTATGAAGACACTAGTGAACATATTTTGACAGTCATTCTTAATTACTCAAAGTATGAAACATCCAAGTCTCTTTAAACACTAGAAATCTAGCAACAGGTTTCTCTAATTTTTTGGTTTCACATTCTTAAAGGATTTTTTGGCACAAGGATTGCAAACTACAAATATCCAACTGATGAAAGCAAAGGAAAAGTAGATTAAGTTCTTTCTAAAAAAATTGAAACCCACCCACCCAACTAACAACAACAACAACAAAAATACCCAAATGAACAATAACAAAACAAAACCAAAAAAAAAAAAGCAAATCTGTAGGAAAAGAACTCTCAAGTATTTTAATGAATACATTCTGAAGCACTTCATTTAGCAGGCAAACTTGAACCTTAAATTATCTTTAAGTACTCATGTCAACCATAATAATTTTGCATAAATGAATGTGCAAAGGTAAAAGTAAGATGCCAAGCTCTCTCTTTTAACTGCTGGTACACCAATCAGTGCCTGTTACTTTTTTTTTTTTTTTTTTTTTTTTCTCTCCTGTTTGTATATTAATTTTTAATACTTCTTTCTAGCATTGATAATATGGGGGTATTTTCAATGAGTGAAATCAATTAAAAAAAAAAAAAACGGTTATTTATTTTACAGATGTCTATGAAGACAAATAATGAAAGAAAATTTATTTTACTTGAGGCCTTTTCACTGAGATAACTGCTTCCCACTTTTACCTTAAGATGTTACAGTTGATTTGAAGGGCCTGACCCTGCATCCACTGAAGGGCACTACATTGATTTTCAACAGACTTTAGTTTAGCCGCTAGGAAATTGAGGAATTTTACTCACCAAGCAATATATTTAGCCATACAATATTTTTTTTCTAGAAGTATTTATTACTTCAGCAGCATTTACTCATGGTATTTATTACCTTTCTCTTCTCAACATCTCCACCTATTCTACAACCATCCTAACCCTTCACAAAAATATATGCTTAGTGTCAGAAAGCATAATTTTCAGAATAAATTTGGCAAACTGAAATTTGCTTCCACGGTTAATCTAAATGCCCCTCAAAATAATGAAAACAGTAACAAGACAGATTATAAGAATTTATTGAAACCTTTGAAGTATCCTTGTATTTTACTGGGAGATTTTCCAATAAGTTTCTCCATAGGAAAGAATACAAATGCTTATATATGAAAATTAATTTGGAAAAAAAAATAGAGAAAAATTGATAGCAGTTACTGTTCAACAGCAGCTATGAATATCTTAAAATCTTTCACTTGCTACTGTATTAAAACAGAAAACTTGAGGACTGGAGAATGATATATTTTTCTCATAATAAATTAACTTAAAAGCACCATGCTGCACTTTTCTACTTAGTAAAGTACTTGCTTTTCAGTAACGTTCAATGAGCCCTTTCAGGTGGAAAAAGCATCAAGGCTGAACATAATTTTTAGTGTCAAATTGGGTTTACTAAAAACCTAGACTGAATTCTTTCCAAAGTTAAGATCTTCATTATTACTTCAAGAACGTGAATTTTATCATGGGATACTACCTCAGTGAAGCCTATGAACATCTTTTTATTGACCTCAGAGAGCAATGAAACAAATATTTATTGTAGACTGACTTTAGTGTATGACTTCAAACATTCATGTCAATATCAAAATATACCGTACTCATCATGCAGTACGTACAATTTGATCAAAGCTAATTCAAAAGCTCTTCTAAGGTCAGGTAGCAGTCATGTTTATGTTGGACAGTAGACAAACATAACCATGAATGCTACAAGGTGTAGCACTTCCTGCATTTGTCTGGAGAGAAATGACTGACTTGAAGAAGAATGAGCCTCCCCTGGGGAACACCATCTGGTGGTTAGAACAACAGACTGAGCTCTATACATATAATGTGAAGACAGGACCAAAATCAATATAATTCAACTGTTCTTTGAAGGATAAACAAATAAATAAACAAATACATAAAACTTGAAGGAACTGAAGGCAGCTCACTGATATATTCATACCCTAACGGATACTGCAAACACTGACAATAGTAGAAAGATATGATAAAACAGCTTCTAGACGGCCTTTGAATACTTGAAATTAACATCATAAGCTATGCTAGAGAAAAAAGTTCCATGTTCAGCATTGCCACTGAAAGATATATCAGATGCTAGTGTCTGTGATATTTCTGATAGAAAATTGTACTGTTCAGCTTTTACAGAAATGCCATCTACTGCAAAAAAAACTCAACAAGTCTTTTTCTTTGCCTCAGCTTTGAATTTTAATCTGACTGATTCTTTCTTTGTTATTAAAGTAAAAAGTTACTTCTTGAGGCTGATATTTTTCATTGATTCCTCTGGCAGAAATGCTTTTGTTGTTCTTCTCTTTACTTAAGCCACATTGCACTCCATGAAACCAAAGAATTGTGTTTAGAAAACAAAGTAAACGCATAACAATTTGAAGGACACAACACCTTAAGAGGAAAGAGAAAAAAAAAGTGAAGTGAGAAAGCAGTAGCAGCAGCAGCGACAAAGGACTATATTTCAAATGCTTGTGTGAAGCTATGTTGGAAGGTAAAAATCCTGCTCAATTAAAGCAACAGAGTTAGCCTCTTCAGTACCATGCTGGAATCCTCAGTGATACTACTTTTGATAGTGCATTATCCAATATTATAATTTAAAATAAAAAATATTTTGCACTTCCACTATACAACACTGCATATAATTGTACTCCATCACCAATCAGTTCACTTCTACCCATTTCAGATCACAGGGAAACATAAAATCATAAAGTTGGAAACTAGTTCCAAGATCATCCAGTCCAATCATCCACCTACCACCAACACTGCCCACTAAACATGTCCCTCAGCGCCACATCTCCGCATTTCTTGAACACCTCCACAGACAGAGACTCTACCACCTCCCTGGGCAGCCTATAGCTGTATATCATAATTCCCTCTGAGAAGAAATTTTTCCTAATATTCAATCTGAACAACATCTGGTTCAACTTGAGCCCTTCACCTCTTATCCTATCTCTGTAATGTGGGAGAAGAGGCTGACCACCACCTCATCACAACCTCCTTTCAGGGAACTGTAGAAGGCAATAAGATCTCCCCTGAGCCTCCTCTTCTCCAAACTGAACAACTCCAATTCCCTCAGCTGTTCCAACTACTTATTTCCGGTTCTGTAACGTGCCTAAAATCTTTAGACTTGTAGGTGTGCCCCCTAGACTATACTGAACTTCCTTTATGTTGGCATTTGAGATCTTCCATCCATTTAAGTACTTCAGGGCAGCACGGTGACTTTACCTTATTTGTTTTACTGTTCTCTACAGAGTTTAATACATACGTCAAAAGCTCTAGCTCACAGTTCCACATGAGCATTAGAGAGAATTGTTTGCCTTTTAAAGTTTTTGTCTGCAATGTTAAAGGCAGGCTACATTTTTAAAACAAGGGAAGAGGAATTAGGTTTCCCCTGAAAAGAGTATGAAAGATACAGAAGCCTGGAAATATCACATGATATAATACGTCATATTTTCTTTTTAACTATCAGAACTTTAGAAGGAAATAGCTTGTTCAGCCCCAAAATGTGGAGGCGATCTCTGTCCATTTATGACCAGTCACAGCCTTTACTATGGAAGGTACTAGAAGAAATTGATGCAGATTGAAAATTCTTCAGGTAACTTAAGTAAACTATCAAAAGAATAAGCAGGAATAGAAGTTAAACAGTTCATCAATCGTGTGAGAGCAGTCCTGAATCACTTGGACAGATTGATATAAGTTCCTACATATTTGGGAAACAAAACTATAGGTTTTGCTTAAATTCCTTTAAAATCCTTACAATCCTTACAAATCCTTACAAATATGAAGCATCTTCTTTATCTTACAAAGAAGATGCTTCATCTCTTGTTTATTATACTCTTGTGAAACTCTTAATAATATTTATTCAAAACATTAATTAGACACTTTAATGTTGACTCTCATAAGTAATAGAATGAATATACAGCATGTGTTTTGGTTCAGAAATTAAAGTACTCAGATGTATTTATTAAGGAATTGAGATTGTACAGGAAGTGTATTAAAATATTCTATTTCTACTAAAAGGTTTCAATTAAATTATTGATTTCTGTTTCTGTTAAAATATTCTATTATATGAATACTATATTCTAATACAGAATCACAGAATCCTTAGAGTTGGAAGGGACCTTTAAAGGTCATCTAGTCCAACTCCCCTGCAATGAACAGGACATGCATAGCTAAATCAGGGTGCCCAGGTCCTGGGCCTTGAAAGACTCCAGGGGCGAGGCACTAATCACACATCTTGGCAACCTGTTTCAGTGCCTCACCACCCTCACTGGAAAATACTTTTCCTTATTTCAAACCTAAATCTACCCTCTTTAAGCTTGAAGCCACTTTCCCTTGTTCTATCACCAGAGAATCTTGTTCTATCACTAAAGAGTCTGTCCCCTTCTTTCCTGTAGCTCCGCTTTAGATTCTGAAAGGCCGCTATCAGGTCACCTTGCACCTGACATTAGAAACAACAGTGCATCCGACATTACATAGCTTGCTATTCATGCAATACTCTCTTAATAATTAATTTGGAATTTTATTTTCCTTTGTTGTTTTAAACAACTTTTCAGAAAATCTTTCAAATCATAAATCAAATTATGGCAGCCTCCCCTTCCTGATCAATGTAAAACAAAGTCCCTCACTTCCAAGGGACATTCACTCTGCACAATGCCAGAGAGAATGGCAACTCCAGACATTTTTCAATAAATAGCTAAATCATCATGATCACTGTATTGCAACTAGTCTATAAAATAACATACAGATATACAGTGCAAGCACTTAAAAATACATTAAAAATTAGAAATTAATTTCTAAGCACTAAAAAAAAATCTTCTAAAAAGTATAAACAGATATATTAACAACCTTTGATTCATCAAACACTGAACAGTAGTTTAAATATGTGAAGCTACAAATTAATTACCAGAAATGATAAGGATGCTGGGATTACACTCAGCATATCAAATTTTGTAACCGTTTCAGATTTTCCTCTGCTTCTCTTGGCTTTTCCCTATCTTTGTGTTTTTTTCTTCAGCTTGCATGTAGATGATGTTCTTCTTTTCTTATTCAATCTCTTCATTTTCTTAAAATCATTTTAGAGCTGGGAAAATAGTATCACAAGCAATCTGACTAGTTTTAGGGTCTGTCACAGGCCCTAAGTAACACAAGTTCTTAAATACAACTTGCCCTTAAAAGAACTCATTGCTTCTATTTCTTGCAGTAAAAAAAAAATTGTCAAATATTCAGTCATCTGTAAGGATATTGCCAAAAAACAAAAACACCACCAGTATTCAGGTTTTTGTTTAGCAAATACATTTTGTGTACTTGTTTGTTTGTTTTCATTTCTCTACTTACATATACTGCTACCACTAACTGGACAAAAGTAACAATTCTGCTTCAGAAAAAAAATATCAAGTTACCAAATGTTACCAATCTACCTTACTACATTGACTTACATATTCACATTCAGGTACCAGATTAAGGTCAAGGGGGAGAACTTGTGAGTTCTGCACTTCTATGTGTTGTTATGACTGCAGATCTCTTTCTCAGCAAAGGGAGGCAGGAAGGCAATAGTACACCAAAGGTAATCAATCCTGCTATGCAGGCCAGCACTGCTGTTGAATTTGCTGGGCAAAACATGGGAAAAAAACGTGCCAAGGTGATCATATGGGAGTGGTAATTCTATGATAATCAGATATTAAAAATATTGCAATCAACACATGGTGCCTAAATAGGAAAAAAATCACTACTGGGATAAAGGTAAAACACCAAGAGAAACTCTTTCCACTGCCTCTGAGGAAAAGCCCTATAGACTTACATGAATGAATAAAAGACAGGCAACTATTTACAGCTATGAAGAATGCTACTGGTCTGTTGAACAAAATTCTCAGTATTTAATATATCGAGGCAAAAACGACAGCAACTAAAACTCTATTGTTGTCAATTAGGGCAGGGATTACAGGATTAAATGTATTCACTCATCCATCCAGATGTGTCAGAATCCTGGAGATAACTTTCTTTATCTTTAATAGAATTTTTATTAAAGTAACTTATCCTCGGTGCAAGAGGCTTGAAGAGCTCAACTCTGACTACAAAGAGATTATCCTGCAGACTCAATCTACTAGCAGTCAGTACATTTGTATCCACTTTATCTGGGACAGTTTAGGGCAATGTTATGTGGAGATTCCCCATTTCCTACTTTCTCTCATTCTCCCCTACTTACTCAGAACAAGTATATATATGATGGCTCAGTTACTGAATGTGCATTTTGCATAAAACCTGCATATATGACTTGTTTTACTTCATGGAGTGTTATAGTGATTGCAGAACTGCATTTTACTGTGCGACCTTTAGTCATTTCCTGATATGCAGTATGTTCATTAGGGCTAAGAATACACAGTGAAATTGTAATACACACTTTCATATTGACTACAAAATAAATTCATCTTCTTCTATACTTATGTTTATGTTATGGATCACAGTCACACAGATACAGTTACATGTAATAGAAGTATTTAAAAATACTTACTAAAATTAAAAATTGCTAAAAATACAGGTGAACAACCAACAATTTACAGATACTATGTAGGATTATAAGAAAGAAAGAGGAATATTTTCCAGTGGATCCAGACTGAGTGGTCTACCCAGAAAGAAAGGAGAGGAAAGAACTACCAAAAAAAAAAAAAAAAAGAAAAGTAATGAAAGGGAAAATAAAGACAAGGAGTCAAAATGGAGGCAACAGAAAACAGAAATGAAGAAATACAAAACATAAATGAGAGATCAATGAATAAGTCAATCAAAAGGGAGCACAGTGTGTATAAAAGAGGTGGTGATTTCAGTTAGGTTCCCAGCAGAGTTTGACCATTTGATGTACAACCAAAAGAGGAACTGAAGTAATGTAAAAATATTACTTGAAAGGATCTACAGCAATAGAAGTCTGGCAGAAAATATTTTTACCACAGTACTTTAGAAACCTGGGAACCTGAGTAGGATACAAAAATTCAAATTTATCCAAAAAGACTGTTTAATTACTAATCCAAACGCCATAACACAACTAAAAGCCCTGTGTAAAAGCTACTAACGATTTTTAAAGACAAGAAGGGATACCCAGTGCATAGGTACACTATGAAGCTTCCTTGACAGTAGTCTGGTTACAGTGTTGATGTAAAGTATCCAGTAAGAAAAGTATGAGTATCTGCAGTAGAGTACATGTAGTATAGTTTATGATTTCACCATGTTTGAATCTTGCTGTATGGTCACAGGTTCCACCTGGGGGACCTCATCTAAAAGACCATTTGTTAAAATCACAACCTAATGAGTAGCAAGCCATTCTTAGAACTTAAGGTGCTATGGCAGTCAGTATTTTCATTTATTTTTTAAACCATGTTCAAGATGCTTCTCTGGTTTGTCTACAAGAGACTTAAGAGTTCATCTCCATTCTTTTCAGGTCAATAGCGTTACAAGAAGGTGAAAGAGATAAAGCAGGAGACATTGACTTTACAAGAGATAATGGTGTACTCCTCCAAAATAAGCCACTTCTCTGTTGTAAGCAGTTTCTCCTGCCCCTTTCAAATCACAAAACAAACAGTTCTTCCACCACGTTATTTCAAAGTCTCAGCTTACTCCAAGAGGTAGAAAAAACAAACTGAAATCTGAAAAAATTAAATTAAATTAGTACTTGAAACTGCAATGGATGGGACTACACAGAACTGATGAACCTACAAAGCTACCAGACTTCTCTGATAAGGAGTTTCAACGAAAAGCCAACAGTGAGCACAATGGGACAAGAAAGGCTGGTCGATAATGAAAACTTTTCATTTTTAAAAGATGTGCTAAACTAATCACATATGTATAGTACACTGAATTAATCATTCATACGGTATTTGATCAGAAGTTAGTGTTTAAAAAAGCTAGGTTTCTTATCTTCTTAAACATACTTGGAAGCTTACATGAAGTTCAAACTTTTTCACACCTGTAGGACAAATTATTTCAATTTTTGCACCTTTTTAAATATTAAAGATGGCAAAACACTTTGCCAGGTGACTTTTAACTGATTACAAATTTTGGCAGAAAACATTTGCTTTTCACCATCAGCCTCAAAATTATTCCAATTTATTTGCTTTGTAAATAATTAGTGATGTCTTTTTTTTTTTTTAGGAGTGAGAATACTAACTTTTACCTCCTGGACATGTTCCAATTAATTATATTATCCTCCTTATCTTCTTTTTCGGACAATTTCTCCACTTATTAAGAAGTTCTTCAGGGAAATTAGCCTGAGAGCTTACAGAACACACTTAAAATTCTGCCATTAAACCACAAATCATCCAATTGATAATTTAACCAATGTACTTAACATAGTTTTTTAAATGTAGAAATGTCGTTTGTTTGAACTGAATTTGAAGCTCATTTTCAGTAAATATGTAAATTCTGAACTATTTATTTCAACTGCTTAAGGTAAACAACAAATAAAATTATTTTGGTGCTTTTTTAAATTAAAAATCATAATAATTATCTTTGAGAAGAATTCTACATCCATTTCACTTTGGAATCTGTCATATTTCCTGTATTCATATAGACCATCACAGCTAATCAAATACAAATCCTTTTAAAATCCGCTACATCTATTTTCTTTCCAAAACTAAGATTGAAAAGAACCATATACCAATACACAACATGGCTTTTAAGGTGAATTGCCTGTCTTTTGAAAATCGTTTTATTAATTGATGACAATTATTTGTTTCAGAAAGATGTTTAAAATTAATAGAATTTATATTTTAGTCTGTCATATGAACTGAAAACATAATAATACTTCTTACCTATCATCCCAGATCCTCAAGCTTCAGCTTCAGAACCTCTACCTATTTGGAGGAAAATAAACTCTGTCTCGTGATTTCTGTAATATCCTTTTACCTTACCTCTCTCCTCATCTCCTCTCTGTGATTTTGAACAAATCCTATCTTGAAGACAAGAAAAGTATGTTCTGTTTTTTGTTTTCGTTTTTTTGTTTGTTTGTTTTTCTTTTAATACTGTAAAAGAAACTCTATGTCAGCAACTGTTTAGCTTATCATTTCAATCATTTTATGTAACATTCCTGAAAGGAACAACTAGATCTAAGATTTGAGCGTTAAGATATATATATATATTTTTTTTTTGCTGTCTTCAAGACTGTGACTCAAGTTTCAAAATTTTTATACAAAAAAGCCTTTTTCCTTTCTTTCATCATTATGAGAATGGCCTTGAATTCTTCATTGCCAACATGATTACAGGTAAAAATGAGTAATCAAGAATAAAGAGAAGATAATTGTAAAATTGAAAAATAAATCTCAGATGCTCTGATTATACTAGAATAACCTGTGGCAATTAGTCTAGAATTCTCTACTTTTAAAGGAAATTGCTTTCTCAACTTTTTTGGTCACTACGAAAGATTTCTGTTAGAAACTTAACAAAAATATTTTCATGCAATATTTTCATGCAAATTGTAACTCACACAATGTACTTCACAGTCAAATGGAAAGTTCCAACCATTCTATGGAAGATTAAGCAACTTTATTACATGACTTTAAATAACTAGTAGAAGCTTTAAATGAAATGAGAATTATTTTTATGCACTATTTTTAGGATCTTAACCTCTAAAACCAACACCTCCAGAAGAACCCTGGAGAAAATTATAGATATTAGACACTAAAGGTTAATACTAATACTAATAGCTTTCTAAAGTGTACAATTGCCACCGCTGTACTTCACTGCTTGTCACTGATATGGTTTTGTAATATCCTCAATTTAAATCACAAGATACAATGTTTGAAAGTAGGCATTTTACTCTTTATGCTAAAGAAATTAAAACAAAAATGGAAGCTCTTTATAGTTTGCTAGCAGAGCTTGCTAGCCATGTTTACCACTTACTGGGCTACCAGTGTTACTGAACAATAAGAAGCCATACACATGCTATTCAAATTCCAAGATGGACCTTAACACATAAAAGAAAATCTTCACCAGGGAAAAATTTATTTCCTTTCAGGAAGGATAGTCCAGTTGAAGTTAAACAGCAGTTAGCTTCAATGTTCAGGAAAAAAAGAAAAGAAAAAGAAAAAGAAAAAGAAAAAGAAAAAGAAAAAGAAAAAGAAAAAGAAAAAGAAAAAGAAAAAGAAAAAGAAAAAGAAAAAGAAAAAGAAAAAGAAAAAGAAAAAGAAAAAGAAAAAGAAAAAGAAAAAGAAAAGGAAGAGGAAGAGGAAGAGGAAGAGGAAGAGGAAGAGGAAGAGGAAGAGGAAGAGGAAGAGGAAGAGGAAGAGGAAGAGGAAGAGGAAGAGGAAGAGGAAGAGGAAGAGGAAGAGGAAGAGGAAGAGGAAGAGGAAGAGGAAGAGGAAGAGGAAGAGGAAGAGGAAGAGGAAGAGGAAGAGGAAGAGGAAGAGGAAGAGGAAGAGGAAGAGGAAGAGGAAGAGGAAGAGGAAGAGGAAGAGGAAGAGGAAGAGGAAGAGGAAGAGGAAGAGGAAGAGGAAGAGGAAGAGGAAGAGGAAGAGGAAGAGGAAGAGGAAGAGGAAGAGGAAGAGGAAGAGGAAGAGGAAGAGGAAGAGGAAGAGGAAGAGGAAGAGGAAGAGGAAGAGAAACAAACCATAAACTTAATGCAGGATTTGGGATTATCCTAGAGACCTATAACCTAAAGGAAAAGAAAAAGATTCAAGAACAAACCTATTAGTTTTAAATGATTTCTTCTACCATGTTCAAAAGAACCCTTTAATGCCTGCAGATATTTCACAGGAAAAAAAAAAATAATAAAGCAAGATAATTCCAGACCTCATATAAAATTCATATCCTTCTATTTCCTGCTTTTCCTTGTAAAGTTTAAAGCACCTAGAAAATCCTTCACCAAAAGACCACAAAAAGCCAGAAAAATTTGTATATCAGATATGCCACTAAAGTTAACAAAGACTGCATTCTCATGTCACTCAGCTAAAGATTAGAAATTTTCCTATAATCATTACTTCTTTAATTCATTTCTTTCTCTGAAACCATATAGTATTTCCTTTCCTCCTGGAGTCAAAGCAAGACGAATATATCACTACCTAGTTTCCATAGCAATAGGGAACCCACGTGGAAGCGCTCAGAGTGCCATTCTCTTATTTCCAGCATTTTACAAATTCTTCTCTATTTGAATAGTATGCTTACAATTTAAATATTATATGCAAATTACAAGGTAGTAAAAGGGACAAAACAAACTTGTCCACTAATTAGCCAGTTCCAAGATCTCTCTGGTTATTCATTTCAAAAGCAACTTGATTTTTATTGTTCCATTCCCTTCTTATTTTCCTACTCAAGAAGGGGTAACAGGAAAAAAGAGAAATTGCAGGGGCATCAACCATGCATATATATGTAAATTCTCACTCTCCTCAGAAATATTTGTAAATGAAAACAATGTGGAATATGAAAACATGTAAAGTCCAAGTCCATAATATTTGTTAGAAATTTTTAGGCCAGAATTACTGATCAAGACTAACGACAAATGTTAAAATATTTTCTCATAAATGAAGCAATCTGAACTGTCACAGTACAGAATTTGAAAACATTCTCTCTGCAGAAATCACACACTGAGAAACCAAAAGCCAGTATGTTTGTAAAAACTACTGGCATATTAAGAGATGTAAAAAAGAAAAATCAACCTTATTTGAACTCAACCTGCTTACACTCAAAATTGGAGTTTCAGCCATAGTTTTAAAGAGTTCTCGTTCATACCACTGAATGAGATCACGTTATCATATATCATTTATTTGTTCCATTACTGTTTACAGAGTTTATTCAAATTCAATAATTTATTTACAGTAATATTGCAGTGTGATAAGTTATGATGTTTTCTGTCCTTGCTGAAATAAAAAAATGCACATAAATATGAATGATCATTTAATGTGATCCTAATCAGTCGTTAGACAGCATATCGGTGTTGCTTCATTTATATTCATTCTTGCTGACCTAAGCCAACACAGGAATACCAAATAGGACTGACAGAACAGTGATTTTGACAGATGGACCTTTTGTTTAATAATTCAGTTTGTTTTTAAATATCAGGTAGGTTAAGTCATGTAGAAGTTGGAACTTTAACATTCCACACAAAACATGCAGAGAATATCAAGGTAGTAACAATGAATACCAGTAATGTATTATAATCACAGGATGTTGGAAGGAACCTGAAGAGATCAAAAAGTCCATCCTCCTGCTAAATCAGTTTCCCTACAGCAGGTTAAGCAGGAAAGCATTCAGACAGGTTTTGAAAATCTCTAAAGAAGGAGACTCCACTGCCTCTCTGAGAACTCTGTTCTAGTGCTTTATCACCTTCAAAATAAGTAAGTTTTGCTTTGAGTTCATATGGAACTTCTCACATTCCAGTTTGTGCTCATTTCCTCTCGTCCCACTTCTGGCCTCCACTGAAAAGAGCCTCATCCATTTGACTCCAGTCTTTTATGTACTCATATGCATTGATGAGATCCCCTCAGCCTTCTCTTCTCCAGGCTCAACAGCCCCAGTGCCTTCTGCTGACCCTCGTACAGGAGGCGCTTCAAGCCCCTCATCATTTTTGTGGTCCTATGGTTACAAATATCATATTTATTGTATTTCAAATAATTCCAATTAAACCACCAGAAAGGATGCAACTAAAATGACTGAACAAGTGGCAGAATTTTTAAGCTTTTATTATTTTGTTTGTTTGTTTGCTTTAGATTGGAAATCTAGTAAAAATAATAGTTTGTAAGGGCATTATTAATGAATCACCAAGGAAAAACATTCAAACTCTTTCTGACTTGGAGAAAGACTTTCAGGACTTGTTATTTTATTCCTTGCATCATTCATGTTAGTATCCACTGATGCTGCAGCTTATCAATGTGTACAGCAGTGATAATTTACCTGAACTTAAAATTTCAATCACTATTAATTGTTTTGTTGAGTAGATTTGTAAAAGAATTCATACACTAAAATAATATTTAGTCAACAATAAAGATGTCTGACTAAGAATAAATCACTGTATCGAGTCAGCAGCTCTATCACCCTGAGGTAAACTGCAAGTAAACATTGTATAATGCAGCCATCAGTAATCTATGGCTCTGAAATGCCTTTTCAAAATGCATAATTTTTTTTTTCCTAATTTTAGTGCCTGCATGGTACCTCCCAGTGAAAACTCCACCTTTTGTCAGTAAAATTACTGATTGTAGATTGGCATTCTCTGAGGTAATTCATGCTTGCTTTACATTTTCATTATTTCTTCAAGCTTCCTTTAATGACTGTGGTTACAGGCAGATTGTGAGTTTTTCAATATGGATAGTACATTTTTCTCCTAAGTTAACCGAGTTTCACAACAGTTTCATCTAATTGTGGAAAATAAGTATTTATCGAATACCTGTACCTTTTCAGACCTTCACTGAAAATAAATGACAGCAAAAATCGCATGGGTCAGCAACAAGAAACAGAGGACAGATCCTCATCTGATAGCACTAGGCTAAAGCAGTATTACATGCTACATCACTGCAGGCTCACATCCAGAAATGAAGCTAGATCCTCATTTTAACTACACATATCCATGAGTTTAGTCAATGATCAGAAAGAGAAGTAAATGCTATATTACATCCCTTCATTCTCTCAAACTCCCAATCATCTTGAAAGTGAAGGCTTGGCCACTTTCATTTTCTCTTCACTCTCTTCAAATCAATGGCTTGGGCACCTCAGATCAGCCTCTGAGGCAGGGAGAAACAAAGGCCAGAATTTTCTCCTGCAAATAATTCTTTTGCTTGTGAAGTATAAGAGAAGAAAGCGTACTAGAGACATGTTTGAAGAACGAAACATTTACGCCTCTGTATAGCAGGATTGCATATAGTGATCCTTTTATCCTTGAACATTTTCAGGACATATTTGCATGAACACTTTCATGGCTAATTTTGAATAATATATTGTCCAAGAGAAAGGAATTTTATTCCAAGGACACAGTGACTATCTTTTTTCTCCACAGAAATAAATTGGACAAACAATGTGTAATTGGGAGGGGAAAAAAAATTGTAGGATGAAAACTAATGGCCAATTCTTACTCAAGATTAGAGGTATCAAGATTAGAATTGTACTCCAAGTTTTGATCTACTGTCACAAACATTTGTTACCATGTTGGTTCTTATCAACCTCAAGATGCCCCTGCAAACCAACTAGTTAACTTCAGCAAGTTGGAGATACAGATGGAGTCAAAAATCGTCTGCAGCTCATAGTAGCAATGATACTGATGTCATGAAGTACACTGCTGGATGGAAATTCAGTCACAGAGCAAAGAAAACTAAGCACTCAGTGGATTTCTAACATTAATTAAGTATGATTTAAGACATAAGACAAGAGAACGTATGGATTTGAGAGTCAATGAAACTCACATCTTTCCAAAACAATGGAACACTAATCTTGGCCTTTCTTTTCTGTTTAATGAAGATATAATCATAGGCTCATACAGAAGACTGTGAGAGAGTATATAGAATGCCTTATAAAGCTCACTGGCAAACCAGTCTTGTTTTAGTTTAGGTCATAGATGTAATTCTAAAGTAGGATCAAAATATCAGCTTCTCATTTATCAACTCACAAATTAGGATGTAATAATAATGGAAAACATATCACCACTCAGCACAGCAAGCCTTAATATTGTAGTACGAAAATAGTATTTTATTGCATTTTTTTATTTGTTCTCAAGGTAACATATATTTAGTTTTTAAAACCTACAATACAATAAAGTAGTTATAAAGCCTTCAGTTTCTGAACTTCATAAAATGCTCAAGGGTGAATACAGCAGCTGTTAACATGTCTGCTCTGCAGTCTATTGGAATATTAAGAATCATAGCAGATTTTGATATAATAGATATTGAAAAAGACATCTGGGGGAAAAAATAATACAGAAAAAGTATTGCTTAGAAGCTTGATGCGGGTAGCCACTTTCTTTTCAATTGCATTGAAAAGTTATCCTCCCACTAAATATCTCTGATAATTTGGTGTATTAGGGGTATTAGGGGTATTGGTGTATTTGGTGTATATGTATTATCACATAATAAACACAATGGAAATAGAAAATGATAGAAGAATACAACAGCATATGTAATAAGACAACACGCTTGAAATACACAGCCTCTTTCAAACAAACTGCATTATTAACATGCATAGTCAAAAGAATCACATTTGTTAGCATGTGTATGCAGAATTTTATCTAACTCATCAATATTCCTTTTCATAATGGCAGCATCCCTGTCAGATAAGCGGTGACTATGAATACGTCATCCATAGAGGGCTTCTTTGCCACAGAAGAATAATTTTTTTTAATTTTTACTATTTGAATGAAGCATTGCAAATTCTACTTCTGCTTCCTATTTTTAAATGTCTTATTGCTCCTCTTCTATTAAAATTGCAATTTTACTCATTTATTAAACAGTAGATTTCCTTTGCAGTGAAAGAAATAGTTATTTCAAGTAACGTGTTCTACAAAGACTCTTCTGGCTACTTCTTCTTTGACCTTGTGAAGCCAGAAATACTCAGAACAGAATTTCATTAATGATCTATTAATGAAGTTTCTAATCCCCTTCCTACTAATTTCCTAGTTATTTACTTAAGAAGCAAGTATCTTGGCAAAATATCGAAGCTATAGTGTCTGTTTTTTGTAGTATTTCTAGTTTAATGCATTTCAGACAGTCATATATTTGTTGCTTCATTCTTCTGTTTTGTACTACAAAGTCTCCCAGGTAATCTACTTTTACTTCCTTTGTGGATTCTGGATACATATAACTCTCCATTTTGAGGAAAGATGATTATGTTCAGAGTAAAAGATAGGGACTAGGTGAATATGATAAATATTGAAATACAGATCCTATAAACTACCCAACATCCAAGAGGACTTTTTTTTTAAGCTTTGACTGCCACTTTCTAGCGGAGGACCATTTAAACACAAATGTCCATATACATACAGATGAATAATTAGTTTAGTAGAAACCTAGATCTGAGAAACTTTACTAAGTGACATGTAGTTTAAATTAAAAAAAAAAAAATCTGATATATAGAACTAATCAGAAAATAAATACTTTCTATCCTTTCATCCAGGGAGAAGATGTTGAACAAAATCAGACCTAGTACTGACCCCAGGGGATCACTGCTCACTGCAGTCCAGGTAGTGTCTTTAATTCATACTCAACAGAAGTTTCTTTTTTTGAAATGGCATTTGCAAAAAGGCAGACAGAGACTACAGAAGTTCACGTACCTAACATTTTTCTTGTGCAGTTCCACATACTTCTAATCCACTTATGAGGATCTACGTTCAAGCATTAATAAACTGAAAGAAATGAGACTGTGAGGGAAGAGCAATGGATTATTATCTTTTGATTCACCTCTTCCTGCTGTCCTCCACAACAGTGTCTTTATCACTTCATATTTTTAAAGACTATTACATCTTTAATAATTCCTTCAACATTGCTTTTAATAATTTATGGATGTTATGTACTTCTGTTTTAAATCCAATGCGTTAAATTTGAATTTTAAATCCATAGGGAATAGTAATATCGAAAAACTTTCCTCATTACTTTAAATCACAAAGCATAGCACTTCAAGTGAAAAGATTGTCTTCCTTCTTGTGTTTAATATACAACAGAAGTTCGCTAAGGGAACCAGAAGTACCAGCAAACTAGACTAGAATGATGTTACCTAGATGATGTTTGATGATGGCAATGTACGTAAGGTTTAAAAGGCCAAGAGTGCATGGTAAGACTCTACAATTTTACTAAAAAATATTTTGTAGAAGCCTAGAACACCTAGATTATTACTATATTAGTTATTTGGCAAATCTGTTCTGATTTAAGTGTTGTACATCCAAAGTAACCACAAAAAGGCTTAGTCCTAGGCTAAGAGGTGACATAAATGAATGACACAAAGCTCTATCCTTGACAAAAAAGATGAAAAGGAAAACACTTTGTTATTTTTGTTGTTGCATCTAGACTTTTCATTAATGGAAAATGTCACAACTCCTACGTTCCCAACTTTTAACCTTTCAGCTTTTAAACTCCTATTTAACTGTTGGAAATATGGATGCAATATCTGCAACTCGGAGTGTATTTAAGCCCACTTCTGTTTCACAGAAAAATATATTAACTGCTTTGATCTGAAGAAGTGTGTTTCTGAGATGTGCCAAACTCTGATCTTATAATTCCCGTCATTTAACTGTTGACTCTAGTGTTCAAATAAACTGTGATGTACAAACATAAAAATGTATGAAGTAACGTGCAAAAACACCATCCTAATAGAGTATATCAGGTCCTTGAAAATACTTTTTGTTTCCATGCATCCTGGGATGTAGTTTCACAAATTGTTTAGTATGGTCTACCTATGAGTTTTCTTCTTCCTATTCCCAGACTTGGACGTGAATCCACATCTGTCCCTAATTTATCCTTTTTTTTCCTCATCCTATCAGATCAGTCATCCTGTATGACCCTCTGCAAAACATCTAGTGGTAAAATAATGGCTTCGAAATATAAGTCTCCTTAATAGAAGTGCACATTAATGTTCCATTCTCCATACTTTGGTACTTCTCCACTTACATATAATGCTTCAGAAGTTTGTCAAATACTTATATTTCATATCCAAATTCTATCTTTTAACTATTCATTATCTCCATTAGGAAGTGCAAATGCACACCTCTACATTCACTGCAGTATGCTATTCAGTCTATGCACAATAGGAGTTAGATTTGATGGGTCCCTTCCACCTTGGGATATTTTATGATTCTTCTTAAATACAAGTATGAATATACACAAGTACTAACGAGAATACCAAATAAGAGAAAATACCAGCAGGTGACATGGGAAAGAGGATACACATTAGAAGAAAGTTTTACAACATTTCTCCCCTTTGGCATATGCCCTGTAAGTCTTACTAATGACTAAACTTACTCTGTTGCCTTCAACACATGTACATGAGAGCTACATTCAGCTTCCTGGATTCTTTCAGATCAACTGGAAAACAACTGCTTTGAACACCACTGCTTTTTAAGACATCTAAAAGTCTTGAAAGCCCTCTTAATCTCAAAAATATACATGCTTATAGATGTTCCTCTCCAAATAGCATTTTTGGGAGGCTATTTATTTCAGACTTTTCCTAAAAATTCCTCTGCTTATAGGAGTATCACTGCAATTTTTATCTTCTTCTATCACATACTACTCCAAATAAGGTTGTGAAAGGTAAAGGAAAATGCCTCAAATATCTAAGCAGAGACTTAATGAATTAAACCACACGAAACTCATCTTTTTACTTAAAGCTTTTCAGAGAGCATTACTGGTCACTGTTGCCCTGAAACAGCTCCAAATCCCACAGGATTTTTTTTATGAATCTAAAGAGCTCAACAGATAACAGGAATGAGCTATCAAAGAAAAAAATATTGAAAAGCAGAAAAATGTACATAGTATAGAATCTGCATAGATATAAGTTTTATCAAAGTATGCTATTTGACATAACTATTGATGTGAGAGAGATATTTCTGAAACATCTGACTCAGCAACCTCAGTGTTTTTTTTTTCCAAATGCAATGCAGAGAATTATACATACATACATTTTAAAGAGAATTTCGCTGACTGAAGCTAATATTTATGGAGAAATATCAGTCTTCAATTTGTTTTATTTTTATTCTAAATACAATACAGAGCACATCTATGCGTTTTTTGGTTAAAATCATGACTGTTCCTCCTGCTGCTCCCCATACTACTGAAAATAATCTCTAAATGTACATGCTGTCTATATAAATTCATCAAAAAAACCTAAGCCCAAAATTCTTGAAGGAGATTTAATAATCATGGCAATTCTTTTTATTCCTCAAGAACATTAGAAAGCATGTTTTATTTATAGAATTTTATCTATGTTGACCTATAGAAAGAAATATCGTCATCAAGAATCATCAAACATTAGGGGGAAAAAATACATAAAAGCAGATGACAACACATACAGGATTCGTGGACAGAATTTCCAGGACTACCTGCTCTGCTACAGCCAAAAAAGGTTTCAGAAAATGCTTCCTTTAATAGCAGCAGTCAGTGACTGCCTAATTGTTTTATTTCACAGAATCACAGAATGGCCCAGGTTGGAAGGGACCTCAAGGATCACGAATCTCCAACCCCCTGCCACATGCAGGGCCACCAACCTCCACGTTTAACGCTAAACCATGCTGCCCAGGGCCCCATCCAACCTGGCCTTGAACACCTCCAAGGACGGGGCATCCACAACCTCTCTGGGCAGCCTGTTCCAGCACCACTCTCTCTGTAAAGAATTTCCCCCTGACATCCAACCTAAATCTCCCCGCCCTCAACTTAAAACCATTTCTGTCCTGCAGTTATCAACCCTTTCACAGAGTTGATTCCCCTCCCCTCTGTAGGCTCCCTTTAGGTATTGAAAGGCTGCAATGAGGTCACCCCGCAGCCTTCTCCAGGCTGAACAAGCCCAGCTCCCTCAGCCTGTCCTCATAGAGGAGGTTTTTTTGCTTGTTGCTTTCACAAGAAACATGTGTCTTTTGGTTTCCCTGAGATGGCTAACCATTCTCCTATTTAGCTCTCCAATTCCTCTCAGCACTGCCGACTCCTGCCTGAGGAACTCCACAGCTCTCATCTCAGGGCTTCCTCATACAAGAGCAGCTTCAGGGCTGCCATTTAACAGTCAACCAAAGGGAATCATGGAATTATAGAATCATAGAATGGTATGGATTGGAAGGGAACTCAAAAATCACCAGGTTCCAACACTGCTGCCACAGGCAGTGTTGCAAAACACTTGATCTAGTCTAAAACACTAGATCAAGGTTGCCCAGGATCACAACCAACCTGACCTTAAACACCTCCAGGGATGAGGCATCCACAGTCTTTTTGGGCAGCCTGTTTCAGCACCTCACAATCCTCTCAGTGAAAAACTTCCCCTAGACATCCAATTTAAATCTCCCTTCCTTTAATTTAAAATCATTCACCCTTGTCCTATCACTATCTACCCACATAAAAAATTTATTTTAATTATGTTTATAAACTCCCTTTAAGTGATGGAAGGACACAATGAGGTCTCCCTGTAGCCTTCTCTTCATCAGACTGAATAAGTCCAGCACCTTCATCCTGTCTTTATAGGAGAGGTGCCCCAGCCCTCCGATCATCTTCATGGACCTCCTCCAAATCCTCTCCAAAAGCTTAACACCCCCTCCTTCTGTCATACCAACCTCGCCACTCAGCTCTGTGTCATCAGCAAAGTTGCTGAGGGTGCACTGGATTCCATCATTTATGTCATAAGAAGCATGAGGCTGAATATCACTCAGCACGGTGTTTTGGTAAAATACTGGTAAATTTCAGCATGAACAGAAGAAAGAAACAAAAATAATGTTTCCATCTCTCCTATACCTTTGTATACTACACTGTAACATTGTCTTATCTTTGCCAGTATAGATAAACCTATTAGTGGAGATTATTTTTTTATTGTATGGCTTAAGTTTGCATCCTTTCCTGAAATGCTCACGTTTTATTCCTCTTTATGATATTTTATTCCTCTTTATGAAATTTATGATAATGACAACCTTCTAGATAGAATTTTCCACAAGACATGTTACCAAACATTCACAAGAAACCAGAACCTTCTGAAGGGTAAAATTCTAATTTGACCATGATGATCCTAAAACATCTTTGTAAATATCATAAATCCTTTAGGCACAATATGCATAATGCAAATTGAAATATATTTAAATATAGTTAGTAAGACAACATCTGCTAAAGCAATTTTTTTGTTTGTTTGTTTTGTTTGTTTGTTTTTTGTTTTGTTTTTTGTTTAAGTTCACAAATATTAAGTAGCCTATCTTATACTTTCTGGTTTAAGTAAAACACTGTAATCATCTAGGATGTTTGGTTTTATGATTAAAAAATATATATGTATTACTTCCTGAGACAACTGAGGCCAGAGAAAACATCAGTTGTTAATGAAAATAATGATTTGTACAACTTGTGTCTAAAGAAAACTCAGTCTGCACTCTTTCACAAAAAAACAAGTACTCTCTTTCCCCATTCATGGCTGCGTCAATAGTATCACAGCTTATTACTCCACAGAGCTATTATAAAAATAACTCATTACAATCTTAACAAGTGAAGTAATGCATGTTTCAGAAAAATGAGTACATAAATTAAACAAGATCAGTTACACTGTCTAATTTAACTCAAATCAAAATATCACCATATGGCAAATCTAAAAAGTTTTGGAAGTAGAAAACAGAGGACATCCCACAGCTCCCATGAACCGCAAAAGTGTGATTATGCTATAGAAAACACCCAGCTAAAGTATATTCAATCCCTTATTTTCAGCAGTTCTCTCAAAAACATTTAGCAGGAGCTGGGAAGAGAACAATTCAGAATTGGACACGAAGCACATTAAAACAGTAAAGGAAAATATGAATCCCCTATTGCACATTAGGCAAACAGAAAGACAGAACTGACTAAGCAGACTCATTAATTACTCTAAAATAAAATTCAAATATTGATATATTTTAAAGATATAACTTCTTTTCCACATTCTGCACCTGCAAGAGCATACTACCTTATCTTACTTCAAAAAAACCCTGTGGTTATCTGAGGCATTTTGTGGCCTCATATATATATTGGAAGAAAGAAGGCATCTGTACTTCCATAGTGAAAATGATTATGTAGGAAAATTTCTTACATAATAGAAACCAGGTTCTATTGAAGTATTTTATAAAAATAAAGAAAAATGAAATCAAAGCAACTGGAAGAGGCAATTTAACTCATTGCTTTTATCCAAATCAAGATACATTTTTGCAATACTGAACAGCATTTAAAAAACAGTATAACTCAATTAAAAAATATCTTTTTTCTTTATGGACATTCAACACGAACAGAGCATTCAAATATTTTGCAGCTTAATAAAAAGTATATAGGTGTCTTCGCATTCTTGGATCTTTAATTGAAATCTTGAGCTTTTCCATTTAATAACACTTCAGCTCCCATAGACTTTTATGCAGTCTAAGAATACAATAGTAGTCAAATAGCATAGGGGAAGACATAAATTAACATCACTTGTTACATGAAATGCATGAAACATACTGTAGTAATCTAGTAATTCTCTTGTGTTCCTCAAGGAGAAAAAAAAAAGACATCCTAAGTTTATAGCACTTTCTGAGAAATACAGAAAATCTTGTTTGTTAAGGCAAATCCAAGCCAGAATGCAGCTTAATAACCTCAGAAAGAAAAACTTAGTACTAATTAATATCTGACACATCATAATGCAGTTTGATGGCACAGCGTGCCCTGTGGCCAAGAAGGCCAATGGTATCCTGGAGTGCATTAAAGAGCGTAGCCAGCTGGTCAAGGGAGACGATCCTCCCCCTCTACTCTGCCCTGGTAAGGCTACATTTAGAATACTGCATCAAGTTCTGTGCTCTCCAGTTCAAAAAAGACAGGGATGTCATAGAAGGAATGCAATGGAGGGCCACAAAAATGATAAAGGGCCTGGAGCACCTCCCATATAAGGAAAGTATGAATAACTTGGGTCTGTTCAGCCTAGGGAAATAAAGATTGAGAAGAGACCTTTTTACTGTTTATAAATATCTAAAGGGAGGTAAGAGGTAAATGGATGAGGCCAGGTTCTTCCCAGTGGTGTATAGCAACAGGACAAAGAGTAATGGCCTAAAACTTGAACATAGGAAATTGCACACAAACACAAGGAAGAACTCCTTTAAAGTAAGGGTAATGGAGCACTGGAACACGTTGCTCAGAGAGGTTGTGGAGTTATCTCCTTCTGTGGAGATATTAAAGACCTTTTCTGGACACCTTCCTGTGTGTCCTGTTGTAGAGTACGTACTTCAGTTGGGAGGTTGGACTCAATGATCTCATGAGTTCCTTTACAATCACTGCAATTCTGTGATTTTGTGATGACAAAGCAAGACTTCTATATAGCGAAAAGAAATGTTTTGAGTAAGAAAGACAAAGTTGCGCCTGTTCCTTAAATGGGACAGATCTACGGTATTTCAAGAACTGACTGGTTGCTTTATTGTAAAGTATCTACTGAGAACAGTTTTTTGATAACTGAAAAAAATTGAACGAAATAAGGTGTAAGGAAAGCATGGGCCTATTGATGAATAGATGGGAGACCTGACGACAGACACACAGAAAATGACACTTTTCTCAAAGCTTTCTTTGCCTTGGTTTGGTTAAGACTAGCCTTAAGCAATCCCAGGCTCTGACATTAGAAGGGCAGACTAGAGCAAAAAAGACTTACCCTTGTTTTGAGGATCAGGTTAGGAAACATTTAAACAAGCTTGAGATACACAAGTCTATCAGACCATATGGGACACAACCATAAGAACATGTAGAGTGAATTAACTCTATGCACGAGTACACACCAGGGGCCAACTGACTGAAAAGCAGCTTTCCAAAAAAGGCCCTAATCAATCTGGTGGACAGCAAGTTGGACGTGAGTCATTAACTACAGCAAAGACAAGAGTAGTATGGGTGTGCATCAACTGAAGGTCAATGGGAGTGACTCATACCCTCCAGTGTGGCCTCTTGGGACACCTGGAGTTCAAGGTCAAAGTCAGAGCTTTCCAGAATAAAAGACATGGATGAAAGCTAAGGGACTGGAACATTTGCTATGCGAGGAGAGGTGGAGGGAGTTGGGACTGTACATTCTGGAGGAAAAAGAGTTCTGGGTGCCCTTATCATGCTTACTTGTAGTTCTCCTCCGTAGCACAAGGGAGTACAGAATGAGATGCAACAGGCATCAAACTGAGATATTCAGAACTCAGTGGGACATGGCCCTGACAACTTGCTCTCATTGACTCTGCTCTGAGGATTCAACAGATGATCTCCAGAGGTAACTTCCAGACTCTGCTTTTCTGGAAATAATGAATGAAATTTCATTTCCAGAAGTATTTTAATGGCTTCAAAACAAAAACATATTGTACATCATTAGAAACAAAACCATCCATATATAGAATTTAATTAACCAGCTTTGACAGTTAGTCACAGCACAAATCACCACAAAGCATGAAAAAAGCTGTACAAATACTGTGACAACTGGTTAATACAGTGCCATTAAACTGCATCTTTTACAGCATCCAGCTTATCTGCCTTAAGGAAAAACTTACTTAAGACACAACTGTGGAAAAAAACTTACGTGACCTCCCACCAAAATAAACAGAAAATATTTGTTAATGCTTTGGACTTTTTTTTTTCCTTTAGCCTTTGTAGGGCATTACAAGATTAAGAAAAGGAGCATACTTTCTTAGCCCCTTGAGTCATGAGTTCATTGGCTTTCCTTTTATTAGAGCCCAGAAATTTTAAACACTTATGCTATTGTCTTTTCTTTTTTCTAATGAGGAAAAAAAAAACACAACTTGTGTGATTATAGAGAATATCTTGAAAATTGCAGTCTGAAAATTCAGAACCAAAGGAAGACAAAACAATCACTGTAATTCTGGAAAATATATCTCATTACACAAGTATGTCGTTGAGTACAGAACTCATTACAGTTTCACAATTTTATAGTTTGAATCATAAAAGATGAAATAATCTAATATGGCCCCTTCAGGTTTTACTTGCACAGATTTTACTAAAATAAATCTTTAAATTTAAAAAATGATTTTAAAAAAATGAGTCTCACGATTGTCACAGGAACATCATGCAACTATCCAGAAAAAGTTATTTTTCTACTGTTCCATATATAGCTTTTATTATTAAAAGCAAAGTATCAGCAAAGGATTCTGTTCTTCAAGAGAAAAAAATAAGTTTGTCTGAATTCATTTCCTCTGCATCACTGGATGAAATAAGCAATGATAAATGTATTTTGATCATCACACAAGATGACAGCAGTCTAAGTAGGAGAATCAGATAGGGAAAGATGACTCCAGAAGAATATTTTTCTACATGCGAGAAGAAAAAAAATCTATGGTCACTACCACTTAGCGAATTTTTAATTACTGAATCTGACAAACATTACTTAAATGTGTTACTTTCAATTACATTTTAAAAAATAAATAAATAAAGAGAGAAAGTACACAGAAATGCTAATGCTATTTAATATTTGAAGTAAGAAATTATATGGTCTGTATTGTAATTACATCCCTAACTTTATCCTGACTTCACTTACCAATAAGTTTTTTCAATACTTCTGATGGGAAGATTTATTAAAATATATGTATTGCTACAGCATGATATCAATTGTTTTCAAAGATCTTGCCAGTAAATGTGAAATCATGGGATTTTTTTTCCAGGTTTCAGGGAAACAACTAAGGTAGATGGAAACCATATTTCTATTTTTGATATAAACAGATGCTTGAACAAGCTAATTAAGTCATGAAAACTCAATGTACATAAAATCCTCACACAGAGCACTTA
Source organism: Tetrao urogallus (assembly GCF_951394365.1). Lineage (NCBI taxonomy): Eukaryota > Metazoa > Chordata > Aves > Galliformes > Phasianidae > Tetrao > Tetrao urogallus. The sequence continues at coordinate 78,847,395 of NC_136813.1, read as the reverse complement.
AAATCTAGATAGTATTTAATTACTAATCATGTGTAGTCAATTTTATATTGCAGTGGTAAAAGGACAGGAAAGGCTAATTTAGTATTGAATAGATCTTATGCAAACTAAGATACTTACCAGATTGACAAACTCGGAAGTCAGTCTTATTGATAGAACTCTATCAGACATATAATTTGTAAATAGTTTTGATGCATATACCATCATTTTTTCTATCCTACCATGAAAATTTCAAACACTGCTTTTGAGTCTTGAACACTGAAAAAATGCTGATTCTTGGGAAGAGACAGTCCAAAGTGAATATTAAAAAATGCAAAACGTTATAAGATTCCATTAGTACTGGGATAAATTTCTATACAACTCTATTGTGATTCGGTCATCAAGTACTTCTGAACAAGCTTGTTTATCTCCTCCACAGTTGAATATTGCTTAGTTTTAAAATATATTTAAGATTCTGGATTTAAACAAGTATTCACTGCAACTTGGTTCATTTATAAACTTGCTCAGGGTACCAGGCCTGATACAGGAAAATTTTTCAGATCATGCATAAATGTACTGGTAGAACTGTAGGAATAATTTTACCCAAAACTTGACCTTCTTGCAAATCTTGCTGAGTTATCTGTTTTCCGATGGAGCTAAAACATTGTCTATATTCTGATAAAACTAACAGCTTTTTAAAGCAGTAAGATTTTCTAGTGCATACTCCTGAAATTCTTTTAAATCTCAGGAGAGGTTAGGAGGATCACACAGCCATATAGAACTGACTGCACATCACTTCAGATACTGCTGATGAGGGTCTGAATTTTAAATTTGCTGAGATTTTCTTCTAAATTTCCCCACTATTGTCAAATTACATTTATAATTACTTATATGCTATTCCTTAATTATAAGCATAAAATATTTTAAAATATGACCAAATATCAACTCCCTATTTTTTCTACCACTGAACATAACTAGGAATATCTGAAATATTTCTACTACCAGAAAAGTGTGTACAAACTAATTTGACAAAGCAATACTTTCAATAGCATCTATATAATAAAGACTATAGTTAAATTAATCTATTTATTTTCCTGATTAGCCAGAAGAGATTATACCAATCAGCACCAGTAAGAATTTTCTGTATGATCCGAGAGTGACCTGAGTCCTAATGAAAATAAACCCTTTAGTGACCCTTCTGAACTACAAGATAAATAGAATTGCTACAACAAACTTATACTGTACTTTTTCTTTCCTTGCATTAAATGTTAGGATCAATACTTAACAGCAGCAGTTCACACTAGCAGTCCTAAAGCTGATAGCAAGCCCATGCCATTTCCACGAAATGATTTCCAGGTTACTTGTGCTTATTATTCTCCGTAAACTACAGCCATAAAAAGTGATGCACCTGAATTATTTAAAAATGTAGAATAATACCATAAATCCAACAAGACTATAAAGACCATAAATTTTTTTATTGAAGACCTCCAGTGCTTCCTTTGGAGTTTGAGGATACTTTAGGAAATGTCTTATTTTGCTACAACTGCATTTTCACTGTGATTTACTGTGAACTGATGAAAATTTATAAAGCATGTGAAAAAATATATCCTCCACTTAATTTTCTACAGTCTGACTTTACTGGCTTCATAGAAAGAGCAGACACAAATGTAATACAACTGGGACAACCAAGCTTGTGTCTTTACACTGTCCTCAAGGCAAAGGAACAGGAGAGGAGGAAGTACGCAAAGTGAAGAATTTTGTTTCTATTTAAAAATTGTGTAAGCAAAGCTGATATGTATGTCATCATAAACAAAGATTTGAAAATAGTGTTAATCATGACAACTGTGAATGGAATTTGGAAATCAAAAGGCCCAGATAACATTTTTTATATATCTCATACAGCCTGGTGAGGTGCTTGGTTCTGTTTTCTTTTCATCTCAGCATTCATGCATGTCAGCAGCTTTTTTTTTCAGAGAACACAAATGTTCTCTGAAATCTTTCAAGGGCTAACATATATAGAATTATCTTCCCCTCCCACCCCCGCCTCCAATTAATCCTTCCCATCTTCTGAAATTGAATATTCCAAGACAGCCTGGCAGTGAAAATCCAGTTTGAAAAATCAGGAACAGACATAACTATTTTAGACAATCATATCTGGCAACATAATTCTGTAATGCTTAGGAAGAGCTTTATCTTCCTTATTTTCTCCTTTTCAAAACTGAGCAGCAGTATAAGACAATATTCGATTTCCTGTTGTGTATTTCAGTGGCCCATTTAGGGCGCTTTCTTCATCTCCAAGCCTTTACTCAGCAATTTCCTCATCTCTTTTAAATTTAAGAAGCAAACACCTATGTCTAAACAAAAGGCTTTGTTCTGTGCTTGTGCACAGTCAGCAGTAAAAGTTCATAGCCTGTTCCCAGAGCTATGCAGACAGCAATATTAGTAGGGAGTAAAAGAGGGAAAAAATCAATTCTAAGTGACTGCTGATTTGTGTTCCAGAAAAAAAATGAGATGAAAAAGATGTATGGAAACACAATATTGAAAAAAATAATAATAATAACATTTCTTAAGAAGTTTGCAAGAAGGTACTATCAATAAAATAGTACAAATACAATTAAAATCTTTAAAATCACGTCATGGTATTTTCACTTTTCCTACAAATGTTATGAGCAAAGATTGTTACTCTCTGTGGATTTTCTTAGGATGTTAAATAGCCCCTTAAGCTTTCAGAATGCAGAAGTCACTAGTATCGTATAAAACAGCAAAGAATTTGGAGGCTGTAAAGACTATAGAAAAACATGTTCCTATTATACTCAACTGACAAAGACACGTGACTGACAAAGACCCTGAGAAGAATGCACACTGTGTTTGAGTTGCTGAAGTGAAATATTTCCATTTAAACTTCAAGAAAAGAAAATTCCTTTATGATAAATGGCTAATGTTTTAACTTGTTGTCTAAATAGTTTTCAGCTGAGAAAACGGGGTTTAAACCTTAGATTTTACTATAAGAAGAGAAGTCATGGACAAACACATGATACTTTTTGAAAAGAGCACAGACTTCCTGTTTTAAGTGCAGAATACTTATGGTATGCAAAATAGAATATGGGGAGCATTGTGTTGGACGTACCGTCAGTTTTAAAGTCAGTGTGAGACAATAGAGTCAAAAAGGACAGAGAATCATACATGCAGAAAAACACATGCAGAAGGAGAAAGCAAATACAAACACCATGGGAGAACAAATACAAATTCATACATACAATAAACTATTATAAATTAAATCCCTTCCTACAATTCACTGAGTGGTATGAATATTCATTATTATAAACTCTGAACATTGGGTTCTCAGGAAAATATGTATTTTTTTTATTCAATATAGTTCATGTGAAAATATTAGTATACAAATGCTATTACTGAATTGCAAGGATTATGTAATTATTTTTTCTTAGACAATATCAAAAACTCACCCCTGCGTGAGTCTTATTATTTGAATACATGAAGTTTAACAATGATAATAAGTTATTTTGGCTTTAAAAAAAAAAAATCTCCCAGCCTAACAGTACACGTTCACAGATTTAGGAGTATATATCAAATCAAAGGAAAACAAACAAACTATTCAGTGTAGTTACCACAAAACTGTTATAAGATATCCCAGAGATTACAACTAATGAATAGAAAAACAAGAACACTAGAAGTGCAATGGTAGTGTACAATCATAAAGCCACATAATCACAGAATTAGTGTTAAACACAAACTACCTTGAGCATTAATCAGCCATAAGCCATTCCAATTCATTTAGAAACCCTAAAAGTTCAGGTTAGACCTTCAGAACTGGTATCACTGTGATTTTCATTGTCACGTCTCTAGTACTTACTAGGATAGATAATATAACGATTTAGTTTCTTAGTAGCATTGCTTTATAATATGTTTGTCTTATAGTCTGACTCCACAGTAATCATCAGATAACTCTAGGAGAGTCAAAAAGACCTTGTTAAAATTGTGCAAATGAGGAGAATCAGAAACTACACCTTTTAAATTGGACTTTTAAAATACCTCCCAGTTCATTAATTTGTTTGCTTTAATAAACTTTCTAAAGCTCAAAGGAAATTAAAAATTAGAAGACTAAATCTGGCTTCCACTATTGCTTAATGGTCATGAAAAATCTCCATGTATTGAGAAAAAAGAACAATAAGAAAATGAGAATTGGCAGAAAAAGTAAAAAGCAGAAATGATTGAAACCTTCTTGAATATATTTAAATTTGTAAGTGACTGTAATTGGAAAACAAAGAGCTCTCTTGCTTTCAGTGAATCTCCTTAATTGAAAGACATGTTAAAGCTGCCTGAATCCAAAACATAGATTCAAATAGCGCTGCATATAGAAAAAGACATAATACAAAGTTAAATTCTATTTGCATGACATCTACATAGTTAAGGAAGAAAAATTAAATCCAAAGGAATCACAAGCCTATGATCAGTGGGAGAGTTGTGCATCATCCTCCCAAACACTGGTTTTACAGTATTTATATTTCCGAGAAGACTAAAAGGATGATAACAGGGTTAATTTATTGATTAACAGATGAACCAAGAAGCTTCTTGCTTTTTACTGTCTATTAGCAAATGAATGCCCAATTGTAAAAAAAAAGATCACCAAAGGGACATCTCAAATAAACACTGGTCTTGAGAGGAAGATAAATTGTCCAAAGATATATATATGTGTAATATAATTGGACTCAGAAGTAGTTATTGAAAATTATAGCGTGGTTTCTTCCATTCAACAGTGGTAACTGAATGGGAGGATTCTATGGAAAGTGTGACGTGCATGTTGTAACTGAATCAATCATAACTTCTTTACTTATGACCAAAATCATACGTCAAACAGTTCTCTGATTAATCTATATTACATTTTAAGTATTTATTGTACACAAGCGCACAGATCTTTTTTTTTCTGGTGACCTGGCTCCAATTAGAACCTTTCAAAAGTTTCTTCCACAAAACTTCTGTGAGAGTTCAACTGCGTTTTCTTTATTCACAGATTAAACAGGCATCAACCTTATCAAGAATAATCTTGCTGTTTTCACTCATATACATGGAGGTAGTATTCACACACAGGTCTATTCTTCTATAAACTTTAAGGTACACATCTACCTATAGCTGCATTTACCCACAGTTCAAAAACAAAGTTGGCATATGGCATTTTACTACACTGAGCTGTCACTAAAGTTCATGTTGGGAAAAATAAACTTCCTACACTAAGAGGACTTCAGGGAAGAAGAAAAATAGAAGGAGAAGTAAAGACGGATCAGTAAAAGCCTTTTTCTATTCTCTGTTCTGCAACACTACAGAACTGGATTCAAGGCATACTATTTCTTCCAAAAGCAGTGAGAGAGGACTGGACAGATCAGAATACACTGAAATGAATAAAGGCTGTGAAGCAACATGCTAAGAATGCACAAGTAACATAGATCTGGACTGTTTTTAAACCTATTGTAATTTTATACATGGTAGAACATTACGAATAGAGTTACACTGCTCAGACATTTATAAATACAAGTACTGATCTTTCCAAAAAAAAAAAATGAACATTTTTTGCAGAGGTGGTTTATTTTCTATTTTTCAAAACCAGAATTTAAATACTTATGTTCACAGAAAAACTTTGCTTTTAATGACAGTTCTGTAGACATGCTTACTTCAGAGATGAGCAAGTAACCAAAGGAAAACGAAACTGTTGACTTAACTTCTCAATCTTTTGAAGAGAATATGGATTTTAAAAATTTAAAGTCAACTTCTGAGGCTTTGAAAAACTGATAACTAAAATGAGATATTTGCAGTGATTTTGATCTTCCCTCCACTTTGTGAATACTTCATTTAAGCAAGCAGGAATGGATGTAGCTTATTACATAATTACAGTCCAGACAAATATTTTATCGTATACTCATAGCAAGCAAACTCAGAGAACTGTAACTGAATGAAACCACAAATGTATTTAACAGCCTATTCCTGCCTGGGGAAAAGAATCAGGAAGGAACATACAATGCAGTCCAAAGGTTGGAGTAAAGAAAGAACATAATTTTTTCTTGGAAGGCCGAGATGAAGCATTGCAACATATTACCCAGAAAAAAACATCACCATCATTAGAAGTTTCATAAATGCAGTGAAACAGACGTTACACGCTTTTTAAAAAATGCTAGTACTGGTCACGTTTCTGATGAAAAATGAAAAGTAAGGCTGAATTAACAGGATTGGTTTCTGCTCTACTCCTACATCATAGAAGAAATGTGTTGTCTTTGCCAACAATCAAATGGTTGCATAAACCAGCTAAATCTTGGAGTGTAGAAGAGCCTCCATTTATGAAATCTTTTACACTGGCACTGATAAAGGTTGGATTTGTTGTGGCATGCTTCGAAATAGTTTATAGGTTGAGATGCTCTGCAATGTTCCCTGTTGAGCTGGAAATCTATTGCAAGGTTTCTCCTAGCCTTTGTAGAATTGAACTGGTCTAAACTGGTCCTACACTGTTGATGGTAAAGTCATGAACCTCTAAAAAGCTTTCACTGCTTGGTCTCCAGAGACTTCTGTCTGTTGGTTTTAGCAAACTCACAGCATTTCAGTTTCATAAGTCATGTTAATTGTAGTAGTCACAGCAATTTTTATAAAACCATGTGTTTAGCACCAAATCTATGTTCCAATCTTTCTCATCTTTTCTTCCCTGTTCTGCTCAATACAAAGTTTAAATTGACTGGCACCTTTATTATTAGAAATTACTGTAAGGCAATTTCTTAGCTGGCGCTAATTTTATCTCCATATTACGAGTTCCCACATAAAAAAAAAAAAAAAAAAAAAAAAAAAAATCAAATATTTGAGAGGAATATTCTATCACAGCTATTTAAACTGATTCAACTCCAAAATACTATGTAACATGTAACTTTCGATATTATTAGTTTAGCCTCCAAGTATTTTGTAGAGCCTGCTTTCAGCTTAAGGATGATTGTGTAAATCCATTCCTTAATAATACAAAACCGCACAGTAACAATTTGGAATTTTGGTATACTTAAGAAAGTAAAATATCAGAAAATAACCCCTGTGATTTTAACATCCATTTGAAACTTGAGTCCTATTTAACGAGACTTAAAATGATAATGTTCTTAATTAAATACTATGATTTTGTGTTAAACCCAAACATTCCGTATAGTCTGCTCGATTGCTGGCCTGCAAGTCCCCTCTACTGCCAATCTGACAAGTTATTCCAGTTTTGAACTACTAACATATTTTAGACAAAAAGGCACAGATATGTTGGAAAAAAGAGTCAGAAGAAATAAATGTGATCTCATATAATAGAATCTCTCTCCAAAAAAAAAAAAAAAAAAAAAAAAAAAAACCACAATAACATTACAGGAAAAAAATCTCAGCGTATCAGGGATATGTAGCACAATACCACAAAATAAATGAAGAGGTATACAACCATGCACAGAGAAACAAAAAGGATTGAATGAGATTTTGGAAGTCAAATTGACACTTTCCATCTAAAATGGCATTTTGCATTTAAAGCAGTGAACTGGACTTAGTCCAAAGCACCACTGATTTAATGCTGTACATGTTGGTTTAGTAATCACAGAATGAAACTCAGTCCCTCTCTAGAGATTAGAAACTGCCTTTAAACACAGAAAAATTGTGGAAGCATTCACTCATGATCTATCCGAACTGCAGGGAAAACCTATTCAGCTCTAATATCACCACTTTGCCATTTTTTAATGTGGATATTTAAGTGTCTAAACACAGTAGAGTTCCTATTGGAAAAAGTTTAAAAGTGATGGCTTCAATCGTTACTGAACAAGGCATTTTCTCAAGATTAAACTCCCCTCATCCCTTGTGCAGTCTGCTGAAAGTTTGGATCAGGGAGCATTTCCCAGCCAAAGAATTGAAGTGGCAATGACAGGAAGAGATGGTAGAGACTGGAAATTTTGTGCTAGTAAAATTGGGCCAGCAGCAAATTATCACTCTCCTTGCCCAAAGCAACAGTGACACAGGAGCTGTGACTCAGCTGCATATCTGAATTTCTATGCCCTTAGGACATTTCATGAAATAACAGAGTTCAACCATTGCACTTTCTGTGCTTAATAAAGGCAATACAATGCTAAAATCAATTACTGAAGAAAGCAGATAAAAGTTCCAGCTATTTTGAAATATATGGATGATTTCTAAAGACTAAAATTGTGGAGCCATGTGCCATTTTCTTTCTTCCTCTGATGCAAAGGAATAAAGAGGCAAAAACAAAAAAAGAAGAAAAAAAAAAAAAGAAATCTACTATAGTCCTCCATTTTGAAGAGATTTATAACTGTTGAGAACATATACATATAATAAAGATTACTGGAGAATCTGATTGTCAACAGTGGTGATCCTGAAAAACAGTTAAAGAGAGGAAGGACAGTCTGCTTACACAGACTGTCAAGTTGAGAAGTTTACTAACACCTCAAAAGTAGAGAGGGAAGTTTGCTAGAAGAGCTGGGTTGTTGGATAGAAACATTGCTGGATAGAAACAAGTGAATACCCAGAAAGGAGTCTGGAGTAGATCTGAAAAGGTACAGACTATTAATATTCAATTAAATCTAAGTAATTATCGTGACAAACTGGAAACACGAGTTTGAAATTTGTTTTTGTTTTTGTTTGTTTTTTTTTTAAATACATATTCTTTCTGGAAGTACTTAACTTGGCAAGTTAACATTCTCCGTATCAAATTTTTTTGTGTGGGAATGTATTTGCTATGCTTAACAATACTAAAGATAATAGGTAAATTACATTTCCTATGTTGTTTGAGATAAGCAATAATGTTTCCTAGATCTTGCAGCATCTGAAATAAACTCTTACTAGTAGCTGATTTCAACTAAAGGGTAACTAGGCTGTTACAATCAACCAATTCCAAGTAATTTTATTAGATCTCTTCAGACTAAGGCTGCATCTTTGAGTCTTTCCATAGGATGACTGCTTTGCAGGGCGGTTGGATTCAATGATCTCTGGAGGTCCCTTCCAACCCCTACAATTCTGTGATTCTACAAAGCTGCAGCCAGTTCCGTGCCTAGTCCCCTCTTTTATGAAGAGAAGCAGGCCACTGACGCTTCTAGATCAAAAAGAAATACAAACTGCAGCCAAGGACAGTTTTGAACAAATATTTTAATGCTTTTTTCATCAAATAGACAAAAGATATATTGAAAATATATTTTTAAAGGAAAGCATCAATTTAGGTTTGGGGCTATTTTATTTTTGTTTTGAATTTTATTGCAGATTAATTTTATTAATCAAGCTTGTTATCAAAAACAAAAGCAGTAGTAGTTATAACTATATAACTTTTCAGTCTCTAATGCTAAAAATTGTAAACTTTTCCACAGACCAAGGACCTTATTGTATTTTTCTTTTCTATTTCTTCTTATGCAAACATATTCATAATTACAATTGCAGTCTTTCTACATACTGAAAGATGTTGCAAGAAACATTCAGCTTCGACTGAATGTTGGAAATGGAAATGCACTGAATGCAAAAAAAAAAACCAAAAACATAGTGTAGTTTTCAATGTATACTAAACAAAAAATTCTGACAGTCAAAATATGGACATCTTGCTTAAGGTAAGTAATTAGCAATAAATATTTTTACTAAATTAAGTTACACTGAAAGCATTACCAAAAATTTACAGAGAAATCACATTTCTTACTGAAAATAAGATATCAGAAAAAAAAGGGTTAATGATAATCAAATGAGTCTGTACCACTGAAATAAAAAGCTAGATTATTACAGATGTGAGAAAAATGGTAATTGATAATCTGAAGGAAAAAAAAAAAAAAGCAACATAAGAATGCAACAAAAATCCAAAGCAAAACAATCAAAAAGCAAATCAATAACATGAAGGAGCAATGACTGCAAAATTAAAACAACAGTACTTCCTGAACTGTTTCTCAGAATACTTTCTGTTTGATTGACTTATTTTTTCCAACCTTAATCTTGTTGTTACATGCTTTTTTCCTATTGACAACTTCAGGTTCAGGACTGAAAACCATACAGTATGAACAACTTACCAATAGGAAAGATAGGACTGTTCTTTGTATTCTGAATTGAAAAAGTACCCTGAAGAGAAACTAAACATCACTAAGCTACAATGCATTTTAAAAAAAAAAAAAAAAAAAAAAAAAAAAAAAAAAAAAAAAAGCCAGATTAGGAAGATCTTGTCATTCTACTGTTTTAAGTAGAAGTTATAAAACTACAAAAAAAAAAAAAAAGCTAGTTAAATAATTTGTGATAGATTCAGCACTTTCTTCATCTTAACTTATTGAAATGGAAATTAACTTACAATTTTTTTTTCACATACAAGGACAACTTTAATAGTTCATTTTAAAAAGTTAATGTTTCTCTAATTCAAAAAGCTAATCATTCATCAGATTTAACTTCCCTCACAATGTATTGACTCCAAAATAGTCAACAAATATAAAGTCTAACAATAAATAAATAGGACTTCAAGATAGGAAAAACAACAACAACAACATATTCACCTTTCCTCTGATAAGATAAACAGAAATGACTCCCACACACAACTTATTGTTGAGAATTCATCACAGCAATGAAGGACCGTGAAGGAAGCATACACAACATACTCATCTGTTCTCCAGCATGAGATAGAATTTGATGCCTGACCTTTACTGTAAGAGAAAGATTCACAGGCTTCATATTAAATTTGGCCTAAAAATTAAGATCTAGTAAATGGGACAGAAAAAAAAGAGCAATTTTCAATGAAACTATTAATGATATCAACCCAATAAAGCAAAAATTAAGTTAATTACTTTGAATTAATTACAAGCAGAAAAAGAAATAGATTTTAAAACTTTTTGAGATTTACAAATCACAAGCAAGAAAATAGAGAATTGGATCCTTTCAAAACTATCTGGCACAACAGGAGTTGCTATATATTACTAATACTTGCAACTATGTACCAGAAATTAGCTTAACCTGATTTTCATTTTAAATAAAATTACCGTTCTGCTCTACAGGATTCAGCACTTAATCACAAAATCTCCAATAGTGTTTAGATAGAGGAAGACAGTTGCTGCATCGCCTAGAGTCATGCAGGAAATTATGTGTGTGAGACAGCTGCCTCCCTCTATTGATCACAATTGCCAATATCTGGAAAACCAGCTTTCAAGCCCTTGCTCAAGTTTTTCAGCACTGGGACATATAACAATTTGCTGTGCAGTGATGGGCAACCTTATTGCATCTTTAACCTTTTGTTTCTATATGGAAGAATGAAATTGGAAAAAGTCTTGGAGTACAATGAAAAGCACTTCTTTATTTCAGCTAGCTTTTAGTGAAAGAGCAAAAACAGAAATAAATGAAACCTTTCCCCTAATTTATTAACTCTAGCGACTTGATATACAGCTTCAGTATTTTCTTTAAATCTCATGCCTACGCTTATCAGAACGTGAAGTTTTAGACATTTTAAACATACAATATATTAACAGTAAGAAAACAACTCTAAAGAATGGTATTGTTCAAGAAGAGTTAGAAATAGAATTATTACCCCAGAAAGAAACAGTGGTTTTTAATGTATTAGGTATCAGAAAACCTAGGTGCAGCACCTACTCTAGAGTTGATATCAACTAGGAAGTATTTTAGCATAACTTTCTTCAGTACTGAACGTACACAAAACACTCTCCTCCTATGCCTATGAAAATCGCATGACCTACTTTGAAATGCAGGTACATTACACATATATTACTTAACACCGGCAAAATGATACAACACAGAGAGTGAGCTGGTTAAATAAGACTAAAGTTTCAATTACTTCAATTTTGTCCTGCATTTCAGATGGCATGACATCAGTCAGATGACAGCAAGGATAGTTGCTTTTTAGCTGAATCTTATTCTAAAGGAGACCTTACAACTTCTCTAGGCACTGGAGAAGTGCAATCACACTGGAATTCAGTCACTGCTCTACCATCTGGAAATTGCCTTCTTCTCATAGCAGCTTATGTTTTTTTTTTTTGTTTGTTTGTCCGCAGTGGAGGGGAAGCACTGACCTTTTGCATGTTGATGCACTGTTGTAGCAAACTCTTATACTGAAAACTCTATAGGTTGCTAAATGACACCGTAAAAAAAAAAAAAAAAAAACCTCATGTCTGTTATATCACCTCATACAATCTATCCTATTGCACAGACATCTGATAATTTAATTCAAAAGTGTAAAAAAGTAGTAATCAGTAACAGAAACAATTGTGGCTCTTTCAAGGTAATGAATAAAATTTACTACAGTTAGCAGTGTTTGTCATGGATCAGCTTTCTTTACAAATCTGAGAAAGAGAAAACCTGCTTTTTGCTATCTCAGATCTCTCCCTTCTCCTGTTCACATATAAGTAATTTTCAAATGTTTTTATGGAACGCATATAATCAAATAACAGAAAAATATTGCTACAATATATAAAAAAAAATCAGCCATTCTATGCTATCATTCCCAATAACCAAAAGCAAAGGAAACTATTTTCCTTAGAGCTCTTTTGAGCTCTGTACAATCAACGAATATACAGATGTTATAAATACCAAAGAGCTCGGCTACATAGTTATTACACCAAAACAAAAAGATAGGATGCTTACCCATATCCTGGGGTCACTTATGAAATTCCAGTGGAGCGGATCTCCAGAAGAGATCCTTCCCCATTGGTAGTCAGCTCTTAAATGGGTCTAGGAGAGCTGGAGCCAGACTCCACCCCTTCCAGCAGCACAGGTGAATTGACTTCACCTGTGCTCCCATGACTGACTCATTGCTCACCTCAGGTGATCAATCAGAGGTTCAGGCTGTGATTCAGCAGTTCCTATACAAGCTCTTACGTTGAATTTTCTGGTTTGGTAAAAAGAGCCATTTTTCACCTTCCGACAACTGTTCTGAGTGATGTTGCACTTCAATGCCCAATACAGCAACATACTAATGGATTATTAGTATTACTATTCTCTAAACTTCTGTTCTGGCCTCATCAAATCTGAATTCTGATAATTAATCTACCCAGCAAAAGTCTAAGTAATTCTAAGCAGTGTGTTAATTTAAGTGCATAGAACTCATAGAACTCATCTGTTAAGACTGTCTAGACTGCAGATGAGGTCCACGTTTGCAAAGTAGTTTACACATAAAATAACCTTTTTTCTCCATAGACTCTTACAAGTTTTTGTTACATTCATATTTTGATCCATGACTAAGCATTTGGGAGCTATACAAGAGCTGAAGAAGAGTGCTTACATGAACTTGAGGTACTCAGAAGTAAAGACAGTAGATTAAGGTGTTAAATGATGGCACAGAAAAAAATCTCACTGCAAATCTGTCAAGAAACTTAGTTCATTTAAGTTTAATGTTCTGTGTTTGAATGCATTAAGTTATGGGCAATATTTTGGCTTAGTTGTTTCACAGTTTGCTCCTTTTCTCTCCAAGACAGCTACTTTTCCCAGGGAAGAAAAAAAAAAAAGTATTTTTGACAAACAAGATTTGCCACAGTTTCTTCCAAGACTTGTAGTCTTTGTTGTAAATTTCTTACAACTTCATCAGTCTCATTCTTCAACAGTCTTCAACAGTCTCATTCTGCTAACTCCACAGCTAGTAGTAAAACATAAAATGAATGCATGCATATTTGTAAAATAAATAACACAAACATTTTTCTGCTGAATAATTGTCTCAGAAATGTTAGTGATCCTTACTCAATTTCCTAGAAATTGAATGCTTCAAGTTTGATTATAAAAAATGTGAAGTATATATAGTAGACTGCCAAGGGCAAAAATAAATCCACAGTGCAAAAATAAAACCAAAATGCAAAAATGCAACTGTTGAAAAGTGCACAGAGTGGTCTTATTTAGTCAGTGGAATGACAACACAATAACAGACAGTATGGAATACCAGAAGGCCCCTTCCAAAATTCACTCCCAGAAAAAGCAGTTGGACTCCTTATCAAATATGGCTCAGGCCATTTGACTACAAAGTGCTCAGAGATTTCAGCAACAGAACAAGGGGCAACAGACAGAAAGCAGAACAGACAAGAGTTCCATACACACATGAGGAGAAACTTCTTTATTGTGAGTGATGGAGTACTGGAACAGGCTGCCCACAGAAACAGCATACTCTCCTTCTTTGGAGAGATTGAAGACCCATCTGAATGCTTTCCTGTGTAATCTGCTGTAGGGAACCTGCCTTACTAGGGGGCTGGACTCAATCTCCAGATGTCCCTTCCAACCTCTACCTCTCTGTGATTCTGTTTCTCAGGATCTTTCTCCATATTTTCACTTCCTCTTTGTGGTGCCATACCCATAAACCTACTTATGCTTAATAGCATCTCTACTTGGGCAAGGATCCCTAGAAAAAAATTAAGCCTTTCTTCATAGCACAGAAACATATATAGATAAACAGGTAGCTAGGTAGAATTTGCATTCTTCCTTGCCTATCTCTTTGTTTTGCCTTCAGCATTCACTCTGAATCATATAGTCATGGACATCTGGGTGAAGATTTGCCTTCAGACAAGCCAACCCTGTACCTTAAAAAAATTACAGCTTTCCTTCAGGGTGCAGTCTCCTGATCTGGACGACCAAAGAATGTTGCTATTTTTCCTGCAAGCTGTTGATGCTAAGATCTAATATTTAATTTCTAATATCCAAGTCATTGTCTTTATTCTACATAATACCACAAACAGAACTGAAGAATTGATCATAGTGAACATATAGTATATACATAAAAATGCACGAAGATAGCATGCTCAGCAGTAGAAATTGTTCCCACAAGGAAATACAGTTTCTTATATCATCAAGAGTTAAATATAGTTAAAATGAAGTTACAGGAAAACAGTAAATCATGCAAATATAGACACCCATTATTCCATGTAGCTTAACATGACTTGTTTATTGGCTTAAGTTTAAACAGAATATAAGTATTTTTAATTTTAAAGAATTAATCTGATTGTGAAAATAAATGAACCTGAACAGGTAACCAAGCAATCTTAACTAGCACTGCTGTCAGGTAAGTCAAATTTTAAAACATGACAAGAACTCTAGTATATCCTTTCAATGTTGCAACTCTACATTAGAGCAACTCAGAAGTATCATCCTTAACATGCGATTTCCACTGGAAGACAGATAAGGCAAATCACTACAAAAGATAAACTTATGCCAGATTGAGTTGGTAAATTGAGGGTCATGGACTGCACTGCAGGACACGTAGATATAGTCTCCAAAAGGCTCACCTCAACTCTCTTAGAAAAGGAAGTGCTTAAAAAACAGTCTTGAAGTAACTTAACTGGACACAGTGCTGAGCAAGCTGCTCTAACTGACATTGCTTGCATCAGCAGGGTTGGACTAGATGATCTTAAGTCCCTTCCAATCCAAGTGACTGTATAATTAAAATTGGAATTATCAGTTGGAATTATTTCAAATAGAATTGAAATTGATTCAAAAGACTGGAAAAATCAGTCCTTTTTGCCAAGGATGAAAAAGTCATCTGTGGAAGTGAGCAACTCCACATGAATTTGCAGATTGCTTCAACACAATTGGCTGCTTTGCATCTGTACACCTGACAGTTTCCTGAAATTAGTTGGGTGTTCAGTGCAAGACATTCAAATGACAGAAGCATTCAACTTTCAAATAACATAACTATGTTGTAATTTACCACCACAGCAGTCTGATAATTGTCCTTACAATTGGGGGTGAACAAAAAGAAGATTAAAACAAACAAACAAACAAAAACAATAGAAACACATAAACTACTTTTGAAAAACAGATTTTTTTTTTTAATCTTACAGTAATGACAGATGTTGTGTATTTCACATTTGAACTAAAGATTGTAAGAGGAAAAACTACTTTGAGCAAGAATGGCTGAAGAATTCAGTACTGGAGCCTGAAGGACAGCCTCCTCTTTTCATGCATAGCTGTTTTCGACAAGTCTTTGTGCATGCTACACTGATAGCATTTCCTCCCTCAGTCTTTCAGAAGGAAGAAAACAGTAAGCATTTTAATCTAGGAGATTTCATCAATTTTAATTTGCTTTATGTGTAGCAACAAAACATATTCTAATGGGCAAACCTCATTATCACAACTCTTATTTCTTTATCTTAATATTTCACAGATGACTACACTTAAATAAAAAAGAGAAATTTATCACATGGTCATTACTTGTCCTTGAGGGTTTTCAATCTCCTTATTCTCCACAGTCATTATTCTGCAAAAAAGTGACAGCGTAATCTTCAAATAAATAAATCTTCTGATCAAAGGTCACTTGTTGTTTTACATCTTCTAGGCCACTTGCCAACAGCTGCCAATCAGCAAAACTACTGCTAACAATTCCCTACAGTCAACAGGAACCATGAAAGCAGAGTCATTCTAAATAGCTACTAAAACTCAGTGAACAAACTATGTAAGAATATCTATTGCTGTCCTCTTGGCTTCAGTTTTTGTCTCCTTTACTATTATTATTCATTTCTAAATATCCATGGCACACTATAAAACACTGACCGTTTGATTCTACACAGTCTTTTCACATACCATTATACTATTCACCATCTCTCAGGACTCTGGAAAGTACCAGTATGGATCCCAGCAACAATAAAAGGTCATATAACTATTTTTAAAATGTCAGCCATCCTGTTCATAAATGCTCAAAGGACAAGTAACAGTTACAGTATTCAGTCTCCAAAATAATAAATGCGTCACAAAGGGTCTGTGCTGGTGATGTAGTCATTCCTTATCATCTAGATCCTCTAGTGGCTCAGAATTATGTTGGCTTGTTCCTTAATAATACAGCTCTCAACTCCCCTTTGGTCAACAAACTGCATCATTGCTGCTCATCTTGACATACTGGCAGTGTCCTTTTCACAGAACATTTGGATGAAGTCTAGTAGACCTGGACTACTCCATGGCAAACATTTGTTGAAGCTCAGTAACAAAACCACTGGTTTTTCCAACAAGATTATTCCTCAGAGTTTTGAAATAAAATCTATATGTTGAAAATCACTCTTTACCAACTATGACACATGCAGCATTCTGTAGCAAAAGAAACACTCCTTTAAAGAAAATGCACTTTCCTTATATAGTTGGCATAAACACAGAGACAAGTTTAGAGCTATACACTAATATTACTATATACGTTAATCGTTAACAACTTCTTTCCCCACTGATTCACAGAGGACAAAAAGCACGGACATTTTCTCAGCAAGGATCATATCAAACCTGGAGTAAACAGCATTGCCAGTTTTGGCTGTAGAATGGGAAGGGAGATACTTCTGCTGCCTATATAAGGTGCTCCTTCATCTTTCTCTCCCATCTGCCTCAAAAAGAAAAGTGGTTCACTGTTTCCCCCATTCAGTTTCACATATAGAATAAGTGAGGTTGCGCATTACGATGCCAATTCAAAGAAAGTATTTTGAAACAGTCCTCAGATAAAATAACATTCACTTCGTCACAAGGTAATGGCACAAATAAGATTGCTCTCCTCTATCCCCTAAATCCAAGCAGGTACATTCATCTTTGCTTAGGACTTAAACATATTGTCTCTCTGCTTTTTGTCACTAAACAGAGAAAAAAGAATTTTCATAGCAGTAATAGTAGTATTAATTGCTCAACTGCAGAAAACTCCTCACTCATAGAAGTTAATCTTACATGTCAGATAGGTATGGACAGATTTAGCTTCTGTGTGACCACACAAAAGGCTATAAGACCCATCAATTAATAACGGAAAACTAACATTCTGTAACAGCATAAACAACAGCTAGAGACCATTAATATTAATTGACAAAAACTCCTGTGCTTCACAAGAAACTTATCCTTTAATCATTCTGAATGCTTTGCTCCAACTTCAGTGTGCTGGGAGTACCATGCATGAGTCTATAAATTGTACAGAAAAAAAACAAGGAAGATGCCTCCTCATTTAATTTTTGAACTATCTGATTACTGTTCAGTGAATATCAGATCCAATATGACATTCATCAACTAATTTCCTTTTGACAAAAGAAAATGCTTAGGCAAACAAAGCACAGCCAGAATGAAAAAGAGAATGGCACCACTGACGGAAAGATGCTCAGAAGAATAGAGTGGCAGTTCTATAGTAATACGCAGTTGGGTTACCAAGTCTCATAAAAAAAATACATAAGATACACAGATACTCAAATAATGGGTATCAGATTCCTGTTCTGGCTCAGTATTTAATTGCATATAATTTCTCAAAAAAAGAAAATCCAGATAACCTGGATTATAGATTTTTTTTGTTGTTGTTATAACCAGCTTTATTGTATAATGGAGACGATTCAGTTGCTAGGTAGAAATGTAACACATATTTTCCCTTTTAGAGCATTCTCAAAGCTGCATTGCATGTCATAGATAAATTCATTATATATAGCTAAGGTGAAGAATTTTTATTTTATGCATTCATATATTACTTATTATAAGTTGTTGAATACACATTATGGCATTTGTCACAAGGTAAAAAAAAATCTTGGCTTTCTTGATGCTAAGGACAACAATGCTAAAATCATTTGTTCTGTTCCAACTAAAGGAAATGTTTTAGAGAAAGAAAGCAAGTGCCTCATTTGTACAGAGATATTCACAATATAACTAATATAATGGTCTAAAATAGATGTAAATAAGAAATCATTTGTAAAAATTCAGAGGGCCATAATTTAGTAAAATGTCTACTATAGGTTGTTAAAGTGTACAAAATCAGTCAAGCAAAATAATTACTTGATTTTTTTCAATATATATTTCCATTCTGTTCCTTGGAATTTCGCTAGTTCTAGAACAAAAATGCACCCTGAATTGCATTTATCTATTTAAAATTATCTACTAAAAATAGCTCCTACAAGGCAAACTAAAATTGAGAAACATCAACAGGGGCTGCAATGTCAAAATTTGACTTCTCATTTTCATGAAGTTCATAATGCTCTATATAAGCATGACTACAACCACCCATACTCATTACTTGTAACTCAGACAAAAAGATAATATACATTAGAAAGATAATCATTTTTTCCTACATGAATAATACATCTGCAGACTTTAATCTCACAATAACGATGTGAAGGACCCTGTACATCTCCTGATAAACCATCATGCAAGATATTGCCCGCTCAGTTAAATTTGATTTCTTTCACAGAATAAATATGACAAAGAGAAGATTTTCTTTCACACAGGTGAGCACAGAACATAGCTCCTTCATGAACTCCACACGACGCAATCGGTAGAAAAACAGTGGAACACAGAAAATAAGAATTCTCAACTTCTTTTGATACAAGATGACATCAAATTATTATTAGTGTCTAAAATGTCAATACTCTAATTGTCTAATTATACAATGAAGTTATAATATCTTATGCATTAAAAAAAAAAACAACTTTTTCCCCCATTCCTCCTACCCATTTTGAAGATTATTTAACACCAAAAAAATCCTCTCTGTTCAGCAACCTTGGTAAAAAATATAATAATAATAATAATAATAATAAAATCACAAGATGGAATGGTATGTTCTAGTATTTTATTTAGCCTCGTGTTTGGAATGGCAAAGCTTAAGACGAAGGGTCTTCTCTTCCTTGTCTGACAAGGCATTAAAACTTACAGGAGTTGTGCATTCAAATAAAATTGACAGGAAAAGTTTAGGGGTTTAAGTCTTATTTACTGGCACACTTGGATATACAGGAACATGTTCATTGCATAATTTTTACATATTAATTAAATTGTTTCTCAAACTGCTTGCACAGACATTTTTATGTAATAGCACAGTTACTAAGTACTCAAGATGTAAAATAAATCCTTTTTATGTTAGAGCCATTTGAAATCATTCACTGCCTTACAGAAATGTATTTTCTGGAATTTTTTAAAATACCTGATAGAAACAGAATCAAATACAAAGTTGAAGTGTTACACAAGTACGTCACACAGCTATGAGCCAGCTAATTTAAAATTAGCTGAGAATACTAATGCAACAACTCCTTAACTCCTAATACATTGCTTTGATTCATAACAGCAAAAAGCAATGTATCTGTAAAAAAAAAATAAACGGCTACTAATATGGAGATATTTACATCAATATGAAAATATACTATCATAGAAAAGGGTAGAAGAGGTTGGCAGGACACCATTAAGAGCAAATATTCAGTTACTACGAAAAAAACATTCTTCTAAAAAGGCATGTAAAAGATTTTATTTTGAAGCTTCTACTTCTTCAATTAAAAATAACATTTACAACATGCTTCAATTTTAATTTAGTCTTGATTCATTACACTTCCAAAATTGAGACGCAATAAATTTCAAATGAAAGGTTCAGTTCTGTTTTCTTGTTTTCATTCAAAAATTGCCTATATTAAAGTAGTTGTATAATACAGTTTTCTATGTTGCTCTGATATTCAATCTTTATGAAAGAAATAGGAGAAGGACAGTTGCATTCAACTCTGAAATAAAATCACACTTCAGGCATATACAACAAGATTCCTAGAGACACAGTAATGAATACAAAGTAAGCCACAGCCAAACTTTTGATCCAGGTGTCAGAATGCAATGCACACAACTAAACATATACAAACCTCACCATTTGCTGCCTCTGATTAACATGCTCACATAAAACTATACTTCTTTTTCCTTACATATAACTATCTATAACTATAGATAACTTGCTTATAACTACAAATTGATTAGCTTCAGGAAGAAGAAGCAGTGTTTTCACTGTATACATAAATGAATCTTATTTTCTAAAACTTCCTTTAAAAAAAAAAAACACCACATTTTCTTCATAGAAGCAATTTAGGATTGAAAAATATTCCTCCCAAATCAGCCAAGGAAAAAAATTTAAAAAAAGAAAAAAGAAAAATTAAGCTAAGCTTATCATCTACTCATTACATTCCACCTACTTTTATAGAAGTTCCCCACATCTGAAGTCACTAAATGGCATGAAGAAAGACAGTAAAAGCTGAAATTTCAGTAGAACTCAGCTTTTTCTTTTGCACCATACACTATGACAAAACAGTCTTCTCTGCAATGTAGCTGATAAACTAAATACTATAAAAGCAGATTTCATGCAAAACCATAAAAAAAGACCCATGTTGTAGTAAGATTTAAAGACTTCCATTAAAGCTTTTCCTTTTTTGCTGCACAGGATGAGAAAATATTCAGTACAGCTGAAAAAGCCTTTTTCTCTTTGCCTGGACATCAATTACATAACTTTCCCAAACAGAAATTAACATGAATATTTAACACTTTTCCTTCAATTGGTTAATCTCAGAAAGATGATACAAGCATGAATAATGAAGTAAAAGGCAAAGAAAACTTGACTTCTTATTATTGTCACATTGAAGTGGGAAGTATTTTATAACTGGCTGCTTTTTTGTTTCCTTTTAAAATGTTTGTCATGGTAAAAATTACTTCAAGAGGATTGATACTGTTTATACTACATTTGGATTAAGGGACCTCAACTGAAAGCTCACAAACGCTCAACTGTGATCAAAAAGAACAACCTCACCCAGACAAGTTCAAATGATTTCTGTCTAGGCAGATGTCATGTTGCAAATACATCATCTCATCACCAACTCCTTTGTTCTGCACATAGTGAACAGAATCCAGTTTTCCTGAGCTTAAATATATCACAGTCTCAAGTCCTGACTGAGAAATATTTTAAGATATTAGAGTGGTACTCCTTATTTTCTTTCCCACGGTCATTAAAACATTGAAGACAGAACTAGTTTCATATGTTCCGAGTAGGATCTATTGAAAATACAAATGTTATTTAAACTGTTGCCCAAAATGTACAAAGATCTCCCTAAGCATCTCTTTACTACTACAAGCATTGCTAGCAGCC
Organism: Tetrao urogallus; assembly: GCF_951394365.1. Classification (NCBI taxonomy): domain Eukaryota; kingdom Metazoa; phylum Chordata; class Aves; order Galliformes; family Phasianidae; genus Tetrao; species Tetrao urogallus. The sequence goes on along the minus strand of NC_136813.1, from coordinate 78,825,593 downwards.
AACTCCAGCTGGAAACAGATAAAACGAAAAGAAAATAAATAAATAAACAAATCAAGTCCAGACTTCTAGAACAGTACAACAAAAGCCACCCAGAGCAATCAAATGACAAAAGAAAATTAACTAGTCACAACAAAAATAATTAATCCTATCAACACGAGATCAAATCCTCCATCAAGGATTTAGTTTCCTTACACCCGCAGATCAAAGTAAGAGTTTGCAGAAATATTATCCTGCAATTTTCCCATTATCCAATGAAAAGGAATAGAAGGGGAAGTTAGAATCTCAGGATGAAAAAACACAACCACTGTCTCAGTATCAAAGTTCTTTTTTTTTCTTTTAAACATACAAACAGTAACACATGAAAGATGATGGGCAAATATATCACCCTCTGCTGGATTCCTGAAAAGCCACCCATATTTTCCTTGCTGCACAAATCTTTCACAACATATGTGATAGTCCCTTCAAAAATGCATTTTCTCATTCACTTTTCATCGTTATTAAATTTATTAAATTTAATGTGCCTGATCTTTTTTTATTATTATTATAAAAAACGGTCTAAGCCAAAGCTACATGCATATCCAAGATATTCTTCAACATAAAGAAGACAGTCAAACAGATAAACTGTTCACATTGAAGTACAGTAGCTCAGTGACTGCTTTCAAGTCTTTAAGTAAGCTAAACAATTCTGGGGATACAGTGGAGGAAAAAAAAAAAAGATATTCTCCTTTAGCAGATGAACTGTTATTTTGATTTTCCATCAAGTTAACACCACAGAATAGAGTCTAAAATAATACAGAAGTTACTAAATTGGTTTGCTGCAGAATTCTAATTCCTTCTAATCATTCTTCAAACAACTATAACAACATCATAAAGTATATTTATAAATTTTAAGGATTTCTTCTTTCAAAACATATTGTAAGAGCAGAGAAAGATTTACTTACCTGATCCTCTTTTGGTCACAACCTTCAAGCTCTGAGTTAGAGTAGCATACAAGAGAATCAAGTTTGGAATAGGAACTTTCATCTTCTCTCTTTCCACAGCTGCTCCCTAGAGTACCAAAAAGGAAAAAAAAAAAAAGAAAACATTAGCTTTATGTTGGTATTTAAACAACTGTGTAGTAATTAATCATAATACTGGCTTTGTAGAAACGTTAAATACAGTTCCCTTTTAGCAACTTAATGCACCAAAATGATTCCTTTTTACTGAAAAGGATACGTAAACTGAAATCACCTAAAGGAAAACACGTACACACACTGCATTTAAATCTAGAGCTGTAGTTCTAATTTTGTAGATACACTGAAAATTCACCATGTCCCTGTTAAAACCTTCTAACAGATCTCCTGAAACATTTTTGATGAATTTGTTATATGAAAAATGGTGTTTTCACTAAGCTTCTGAAGGAAAGGAGGAGGAAAGAAGGAGGAAAGAAGGAAAATAATACCCTTCTGCACTGGTTGCCTTCCATTTATTCATTCTACAGACTGAGCACAAAATTCACAATGAAAAGAGCCATTAATTACAAACAAATTTGGTCATCGTCTTAGGAACAGGGAACCATAACAGCCCACCAGAGACTTTTCTAAGTTCCTTTTATATGAACTGAAAGCATATATGCAAGATCAAACACATTCACTGCAGCTAACGAGAACATTATTAGGATGGGAGAGAAGAATCAGGTTGTGGCTCAGCCTTCACCTCTTCAGATGTAAACAAAGATTTCCATTTCTACTCCTAGAATCACAAATACCTCTAAGATCACTTAGTCCAACTATCAACCCATACTTGGATCACTCTAGACCATGTCCTCAGCACATCTACATGTTTCTACTTCTACTGCTCACATTTTCAGGAGTAAATAGTATGAGCAGCAGGTGAAAATGGAGAGCACACATTTTGTTAATTCAGAGAGTGTAGTGATGTAATCTAGTCATAATATTCTTCCAGCTTTGTTCTGAAACAGCTGCTAGGAGTAACAACCTACATTTTAATATTTTAATTTGTGAAGGGAGCTAAGCTTTCTGGCTAATCCGTCTAGAAGGTATAGTGTGTCTATACTCATGATAGCATGTATTTTATGTAAAGTCTTATATAACAAAAGAAAAGGCTGTGATCAATGGTTCTTGAAATTTCTAAGAAAGACTCAGATGAAACCAACGTAGTTTTGATATTGACCTCTGCTGATCACAGTGCTGTACAGCAATTGAAAACATTCTCAAAAGGAACCACACAGTTCAAGGATTGATTTAAAATGAGATCATGCATCTTTTGCACTTTCATTGGCAGTCATGTTACTGAGTACCTAAGACGTTTCTGAAAGCAGTGTCTTAAAATAGCTTTATTTTAGAAGAGAACAGGTTGGAAATAAAAAATAGTGGAGGCGTTGAAGAACACATTATGGGAAGAATTACTTAAACAATGATGACTCCTGAAGAGTCTATCTTCAGAAGTGTTAGATTTCAAGCTATTTGAGAAGTGCAAACCTAATGCATTCATTATCATGGCTTTATCAAAGATGAGTGAGAAAGCAGTTTGAAAACAGCAGATTTTGATACCTAATTTTTGATAATGATATTTATAAACAAAGAGATAAAAAGTAATAGTAATATATTTGCTCATTCACTGACTGTGAACTAACACTAGCACTTTGGCACTACAGGTTAAGGACTAATATTTATCTATATTCATATACCTTAGAAAAGTTAGACAATAAATTGCCTATCAGCAAAGGAATTAAATGTCACAGATGAAATTTCTCCAAGTTAAATTTGGAGCAATATGAACATTTTTAGTCAAGATTATTTAAATAAATAATATGACCACAGACATAATAAATGACATAGAAACTTAGCATTTTGGAAGCCAGAAACAAAGGTTAATTTTCCAGGAAACAATGAATAGATATCACAAAGTGTTATGCAACATTTTACTGCAGACTTGAGTCAGGCATTTATAAAATCAAAATCCCATTTCTCACTGCACTAACTGATACCGCAGGAAATCCTGAAGCTGTTATCTTCAGCCTCAAGGGTACTAGTGAGAGTCAGCACCTTGCTCTGCGTGAGCCTAATAAATACTGTCTAAAGAACAACAGGAGCTTATTATACATTTACAAATTCAGTAAATAGCATCTGACTGGGAAAGTAGATCCAAAAACATCTTTACTGACCAACCATAAAATATATATATATTGCTGATAGCTTTGAAAGAAACATAAATAAGCATACCTACACACATATATGTTTGTATTTCTGTATACATATATTTGTAAAAGAAGCACGAAGCAAAAGCTATAAAGCTTGAAGCTGCCAAAGAAAGCCTTTGTAATATAAGAATATCAATGAGAAATGGCTCTTTCAACTAAATTCTTGTTGTGGTCCATTTATATTTCAGTCACTTATGTTGACAAGTCTGCTAAAAAAAGAAAAAAAAAAAAAAAAAAAGTCTTTATAACAAATTAACTGCATTTAAAACATGGTTCCACTGTACAATCCATTCCCATTTACATTTATTCTCAGAGATTAAGGTCTAACTTAAAGGCATAAGCAAGATAGGCTGCAGCCAACTTTGCTTGTAGTAAATCCCCAGAAAGTAAGATCTGCTGTTGTCTATGAGATACCAGAAAGTAGTTTCCACTAAAGGGTGTGAAGGAAGAAAATGGCTTCCAGCACTACCCTTTACCTCCACAGAGCACTACGAGCACTAAAGCAGATCTTATCCCCTTCTCCCCAAGGGTCTTTCAACCCTTCTGTTTCCACTACCTTTCCTGCAGCAGAATTTATTTGCTGGCCTTTTCTTCATTTTTAAAAATCAAAAACACAAGCAAGCTAAAGATTGCTGGATTGCTATAGTGGAGTTGGTGCTTTATGCCTTTGAACGTCATTAAGGAAGCTGTGGAATCTGGCTCACGTCATTCTCATGACTGATTCAAAGCAGGTGCTTAACATCACTTGTCTCCTGTTCCAGGTGAATGCCTCAGCAACTGACGAGTCTAGAAAATGTCACCTTGTTGAAACTGCTTGCAAAGATAAAATAAGCAAGTCAAAGGAAATTAAAAAGAAACATCCCAAGGGGGATCTTATAATGCACTGAAAATTCTTTTGCTACTGTAATGAGCACATCTGAGGCCTATATTCTGTAATGCATTGCTAGGATTTAAACTGAAAAACAAAAGGCATAATTCTATGAAATCCAATTCTTAACACTAACTTTAAGTGATACCTAATCATTGGAAACAGCCTTTTTTTCAGCAATTAGTTTTTACTAGTTGTTTACCAGTAAACAGGCAGGAATTTATTAATTAAAAAAATATATATCTGATTTAAAATGGAAATAGCAGAAGTTTGCTGTTTTTGGAAGCAGTAGGCAAATACACAGATGATACGTGCACATACAAAAGGCTTTCTTACCTTTTTTTTTTTGGTTAATTCTTCCAGAAAATTAAGACAACATATGGTAGTTACAAACTTCATTGCTGCTTCTGAAGTTCTGAAGTATGAACACCAGTATATCGTACAAACTCTCTAGCTATAAGACTGCTTGACTCTGGGTGAACAGTAGACTAACACTGTATTTTAGAATGAGGGATTTTTCATTGCACTTCTTTATACAATTGCTCTGTGTAGTATTCACCATTTCAGAAGTGCAGCACTGGGTTATTTGTTTGCATGAAGCACAATATGAAATCCTGTTGAATATTTGTGAATAAAGGTATTCCACACAAATTTTAACTTGGCATGTTATTCATTTTAAAAATTATTTTTGGTAGAAAGTGTCATTGCTTAAAACAAAAATGATATAGGAAGCCTCTAGCATCTGTATTGCTGAGTATCTCAGTTTCCAGTTGAGTCAGAAATAGAAATACAGCTGTATCTCAACACTAACGTTCCTTGGGGTAATGCCAAGCATGATTTTTTTTCTTAAATTGTCATAAATACTCACTGTGAGGAGAATGCATAGCCTTACACACATGCTCCCAAAAACAGCTCAGCAGAAATTAAATTAACCACAGTAAAGCAAATCCTGATAAGGAAATAAAATGGGGGAAAATATATATATATATATCTTCTCCTAATTTTACTTATGTTCATTTTGGGTCCTTCCCAAAACCTAAATTACACTTACTTGATATAGGAAATTTTCTACTGGCTCAGTCTCTAACTGTAAATTTACAGTCTTGTTTTTCAGCTTTAGTCTATGAATGCTAGCTACTGTCCATCAGCTAATTATCTGAAAATCATTCTTCTTCCTGTGCTGCCTTTTTAACTTGGAAGGATATTCTTTTATATATGTTCCAAACTGCTTCATTATCTTCCATCCTAACCCCTTCATAGAAGAAAAAAGGACTTGTGATCCCTGAAAAATACTTCACAACTGTTCTGTAACAATGGGTTTTTAGAGAAGACTTATCAAACTATCTAGAATTGTGAAATTGTTTCTCACTGGTCTGTCCAGCCATACATGTTTTGACATGTATTTTCATTGTAAGCACGGGAAAAAGGCCTCTTACTTCAGGCACTATACCTGTCCCGAACATTGAACTATAGGGTTCATTTGTCATGAAAGTGCTATATTAATTAATAAGATTAGTTTGCTAATGATACGGACTCTGTCCAACATGCAAGATGCTGTAGAAATGATGATTTGACTAGAATTAACTTCATTCTGTAACTCTCCTATGCATGAAAACATAATCTGCTATTCCCAAAATTTTAGACAAACAAACCTGCTTTGTTTTAAAAATAGAAAGTAGTTAAAGGATTTTATAAGGAACAAACCTGCTGTCAAAACTAGACAATTGTCTGGCCTACTATTTGTTTTCCATTTTTGAGTAAAACAATGTCATTGTAGCATTTGCACTTAAGGTAATGGACCAGCAAACATATTCTGCACACCATTTGCATTGTTTAACGTGTTCCCAATGATGTTATTAAATGACTTTCTGTGCAGTACATAGTGGTCAAGATTTCTGGATATTGCTTTGTCTGTTAAGAAAGGAACAAATGGTAGCAGATTGCAGATAACTGAAATGTCATACACCATATCCTTGAGCATCCGCTACTGAATAAACAATTGAATTGATTTCCATAAATTAAAACAGCTGAAAACTATCTGACACATACACTGGGGAACCACTGATGAGAAGAGAAAGAACAACTGCAGGAGAGGAATAAAAAATACAGTAACTTTCCAGTGGTCTCACATTGCCTTGCAGGACACAGGTCAGCAGGGCACCCTCTTCGGTCCCACAGAACTCACGAAGGTTGGCTCTATCAGTCAAAAGCATCTCTGCCTACACAGCTGTGATGTGTCCTGAGACACTTATGTTCTTTGAATAGCAAGTGTTCCTGCTATGAGATACATCTGTCTCTTAGAGACAAAAGTTGGCCACTGTGTTTTAAACATCTTGCCCAATCATGACAGAAGTATCCTTTAGTTCTGCTAGTCTAGATCAGTGAAGAACTAAGGGCAACACACTATCTTATCTGAAAGCAAGACCCTAATTCCCTAATTCCCTAATGAGTAGCAAGGCCCTAATTCCCACATAGAAGAGCCTACACAAATAATGTGTTTAGCTGAACTGAATCAAACTCCCCATGTCTACTTCTCCTTTTACAACTGAGTGACCTGAGAGAGAATGAGAAGAACCTAGTATTTCATTCTGCCACCACTGGTGCAATAGGGGCAGGAAAAGAAAAAGAAAGCCGGAAAAGCGTGCTAATGTGTTATTCACTCAGGGGTAAAGGAACAATGGATAAACAAGAGCTTGTTTTCATTCCAAGGAGATTTTAGATGAGAAAAAAACATGTATTAGCATAAGTTTAAAAGATTACGAAGGTCAGTACAAGTAGATGCCTACTTCATAACAGAATATTCTATTTACTTTGATTGGCGATGACACTTTTGAGAACAATTTAATTCTAAAACATTTTCTAAATAATATCACCCATCTAATTCACTAATGACAGAGACATTCTGCCTCAACAACTGGCGACTGTTGGTTGTACTGGACGATCTTGTAGGTCTTTTCCAACCTTGGTGATTCTATATTGTAAGTACAGAAACTCCACTGTACATATTCTGACAGAACATTTATGTGCAGGATGATAAAATCATAGTATCATTTGAATTGGAAGGGACCTTCAAAGGTCATTGAGTCCAAATCCCCTGTAATGAACAGGGACATCTACAGCTAGATCAGGTGGTTCAGAGACCCACCGAGCCTGACCTTGAATGTCTCCAAGGATGTGCTATCCACCACTTCTCTGCGCGACCTCTTCTAGTGCTTCACTACCTTATTCTAAGAAACTTTTTTCTTATATCCACTCAAAATTTCCCTTCTTTTAGTTTGAAACCACCTCCCCTTGTCCTGTCACAACAGACCTTGATATAGAGTCCATTCCCTTCTTTCTTATAGTCTTCCTTTAGAGCCTGAAATGCTGCTATCAGGTCACTCCAGAGCCTTCTCTTCTCCACGCTGAACAGCTCCAGCTCTCTCAACCTGTCCTCATAGGGTAGGTGTTCAATTCTTTGGATCATTTTTATGGCCCTCCTCTGGATGAGCTCCAGCAGTTTCATGTCTCTCCTGTACTCAAGTCTCAACATCTGGATGCAGTACTCCAGGTGAGGCCTCACCAGTGCAAAGTGGATGGGCAGGATCACCTCCCTCAATCTGCTGGCCATGCTTCTTTTGATGCAATCCAGCATACATACATAATTTTTCTGGGCTGCAAGGGCACAGTGCTGGTTTATGTCCAACTTGCCATCCACCAGTACCCACCCCCCATGTTCTTTTTGCCAGGGCCGTGCTCCATTCTTACGTACCCCAGCTTGTACTGTTAGTAGGGGTTGAAACAACCCAGATGCAACACCTTGCACTTGGATTTGTTGAACCTCACAAAGTCTCACTGAGCCCAGTGTTTGAGCCTGTCTAAGTCTCTCTAGGTAGTATCCACTCTCTCAAGCATGTTGATGACACCACACAGCTCAACTTGCAGAGGGTGTACTCAATCCCACTCTCAATGTCATTGATAAAGATATTAAAGAGCTCTGGTCCCAGTATTGACCCCTGAGGGACACCACTCATCACTCATCTTCTATCCAGACACTGAACCATTGGCCAACAGTTTCTGGGTACAAATAATTGAAACAGTAAAACTTCTTCACCATCACCTAAGATTTCTGGTTTACACAACATTAACATTAATAGTTTTCTTTTATGTTATACACAGCAGGCTACATATTTTCATTTTTCTCATAGTTGATCCTTATTACATAACCTTATTAATGCAGTGTAATGTTGGACCTTGGAATACAATCTGTTTCCAATTTAATTCTTACTCAATTGACACATTAGAAGTTAGAAAAGTGGTCTCTAGTTTACATTACGTTTCTTACATTTGAGCTCACATTGTATCTTCAGGGCTGTGAAAAGGTGGAAGCATTTTCATTTATTCCTTCTCTTTCATAGGCCAACTATCAAATCCTTCATTCTTCTCCAAGTCAAATTCTGGTAATCCACTACCTCACCTGAGCATGCCCAGCCCTGACCAGCTTCCCCTTAAGCATCCCTCATCCCTTAGCTGAGCTCCATGTCATACGGGCAAAGGAACAAGCTGTGCTGTAACTGCCCCTAGCTCATGGCTTCCAGTGGAAGAGGGCAGCCAGACCTCGCTGCAGGGAGGCACCTGCTGCTCCACAGGGTCTGGAGTCCCAGAATAACTGCATTCACCAGGGCCTGCTTGCTTCCAGCAGGAGAATGGTCACAGAATCACAGAATGGCCAGGGTTGGAAGGGACCTCAAGGATCATGAATCTCCAACCCCCCTGCCACATGCAGGGCCAACAACCTCCACGTTTAATGCTAAACCAGGCTGCCCAGGCCATCCAATCTGGTCTTGAACACCTCCAGGGATGGAGCATCCACAACCTCTCAGGGCAGCCTGTTCCAGCACCTCACCACTCTCTCTGTATTCCCCCTAGCATCCAACCTAAATCTCCCCTCCCTCAACTTATAACCATTTCTGTCCTGCAGTTATCAACCCTTTCAAAGAGTTGATTCCCCTCCCCTCTGTAGGCTCCCTTTGGGTACTGAAAGGCTGCAATGAGGTCACCCCACAGCCTTCTTTTCTCCAGGCTAAACAAGCCCAGCTCCCTCAGCCTGTCCTCATAGGGGTGATGCTCCAGTCCCCTGATCATCTTTGTGGCCCTCCTCTGGACCCTCTCCAACAGCTCTCTGTCTTTTTTGTACTGGGGGCTCCAGACCTGGACACAGTACTCCAGATGGGGCCTCACAAGAGCAGAATAGAGGGGGACAATCACCTCCTTGTCCCTGCTGGCCACCCCTCTTTTGATGGAGCCCGGGATACCATTTGTCTTCCGAGCCGCAAGGGCACACTGCTGGCTCATGTTAAGTTTCTCATCTATCAAGACCCCCAGGTCCTTCTCTGCAGGGTTGCTCTCAAGGACCGCTCCTTCCAGTCTGTATGGATGCCTGGGATTCCTCTGGCCCAAGTGCAAAACTCTGCACTTTGCCGTGTTGAACCTCATCAGGTTCACCCGGGCCCACCTTTCTCGAGGTCCCTCTGAATGGCATCCCCTCCTTCAACTGTGTCGACTGCACCACTCAGCTTGGTGTCATCAGCAAATTTGCTGAGAGTGCACTCGATTCCCTCATTGATGTCATTGATAAAGACGTAAAAGAGCACGAGTCCAAGACAGACCCCTGGGGGACGCAGCTCGTTAATGGCCTCCACCTGGACACAGAGCCATTGATGACCACCCTCTGTCTGCAGCCTTTCAACCAGTTTCTTATCCATCGAGTGGTCCACCCATCAAATCCACATCCCTCCAATTTGGAGATAAGGATGTGGTGGGGGACCATGTCAAAGGCCTTGCTCAAGTCCAGGTAAATGACATCGGTCGCCTTTCCCTTGTCCACCAATGCCACAATGTCACTCCATTATAAAAGGCCACCAGATTGGTCAAGCATGACCTTCCTCTGGTGAAGCCATGCTGGCTGTCACAGATCACACGCCCATTCCTCATGTGATCAAGGATGCCATCCAGGATGATCTGTTCCATGATCTTCCCAGGCACAGAGGTGAGACTCACCATCCTGTAGTTCCCGGGGTCCTCCTTGCTCCCTTTCTTGTAAATGGGAGTGACATGACCCTTCCTCCAGTCATGTGGGAACCTCACCTGACAGCCACTACTTTTCAAATATGATGGAGAGCGGCTCAGCAACCACCTCAGCCAGCTCCTTCAGAACCCTGGGATGCACACCATCCATCCCCACAGACTTGTACACATTCAGTCTCACGAGCTGGTCTCGGACCTGCTCTGTCCTCACAGTGGGGGGGGATTTACCACCCCATTCCCCACCTAGAGTTTGAGGAATGCAGGGCTCAGGGATGTGAGAAGTACAGGAATCCTGGCCACAAGCGAAGACTGAGGCAAAGAACTCATTCAGTACCTCAGCCTTCTCTTCGTTTGTTGAAGCCAGTTCTCCTTCAACAGTCATGGCATTTTAACACTATAAGCAGCCTGGGAAGAAAGTAACTGTTTCTCCCTAAAAATATAAGGATTGTAATTAAGTTTGTGTGAACAATAAATAATAAAAAGTTTTACAAGTTCACAGTATTGCCAATTTCTTTACCCATTATAAAATTATGTTTAGGTAAGCAAATCTCATATAAAAGCACTTGGGTAGCAAAAATTCAATTTCTGTACAGGATTACATAGGCAATCTACTACTTCATTAAGACAGGAAAAAATCATGTACCATTCATACAGCAGAAAACACCTGAAGAGAAATATTTATAAAAAGGGCAAATCTGCCTTAGCATTCAGATACAGGACCTGATGGATAGCTATTAAAAAAGAAAAAAGAAAAAAAAAAAAAAAAAGAAAAAAAAAACCTACAAGGATTACTGTCATTAAATTGGTTTCTAAAGGAATTAAGTACTAATGATCTTTATAATGAAAACACATACATCTGAAGTTTATTAAAATTGTAGAAGGAAAACTTCAAAATTGGATATGACTAATGTTTGTTATACCTATATAACAATACTTCATGACAAGTAGGACTACCCAATAGCACAAAGACAGTAGGAGACTTATGACTCTATAAAACTATAGTGAGATCCAAGGTCAGAAAAGGGGCGTTTCTGGCCTAATCCAATCAGAACTTTTAAGTGCTGATGAACAGTACTGCTTATTAATAACTTTTCATACATTTGTTGCTAAAAGAAAGAGGACAGTTTCTTAAGAGACAGAGCTTCCCATACTAATAATGTATTATGAGTGTTTAGCCATGAAATAAATGATATTCAGCCTTAAAACTGCAATAGCCTGATGGATAACAATAGTTATTCCAAAGCTGCCTAACGTTAATTTCAGATTATAACAATGGAAAACATGAATTATGTAAAGATTCACAGATATTTAGGTCACAGGCTGAGTATTAATTACACAGTAATTGCAGTACATTCCATATGCTTCTTGCAATTTTCATGGCTTATGACTGTATTCGTTAAAGTCTTGGTTTCACAATAATGACTAAAAATAAAATACTCTCTTCAAAAAATCCCCACTTCCCTCTGGATTGAGGAGCACCATAGCAGGAATGCCTCTACCACGTCAAAGTTGGGATTTAAAATATTTTTTATCTGTAGGAGACAGAGAAATAGAATGGTCTCAGCTGTGGTGGATCAGATGTGGGATTCCATGCCCTTAATTCAAAGCTTTTGATCTTAAAACAGACGAGATGTAGCACAGAAATAATATAGAAGGGGCTGGAATCCTGGAACTCTTCCTTTCCTGAAGAAGCACTGTAAATATGAAGCCACAATTTGTCTTCTGTTGCTCATTTTTCCAGGCCCCTAAATTTAGCATGCAGAGATGCACAGAGCCTTGTTTTACCCAGAAATGATAGAGGTCATAGTAATCAAAATAACTGGATAAGGGATTTGGGAAAAGTGGGTTCAAATTCTTCAAACCAAGAAGATTTAGAAAATAAAACTCCCATTTACTGAACACGTGCTCTAACTTCATAATACATATACACACTGTGTGCTTTCAAAGGAGTAGTTTACACTGAGTAAGATGTTATCACATAAAATAAATGCAGCAAGTGTTTATGGGTGGCTCATTCAAAACCATTCAGTTAATTTGCATCCTGTTGTATAGGGTAGAATGATTCTCATCATATTGACTATACATAAAAGTAAAGCATTCCATAAAACTTTATCAGCTCCTATTGTGAAAGCCCTCAGGAAGCTTTAAAAGCTCAATAGAAATACATCTCGTTTCCACAGAATTCAAAACTGAACATAAATGAATTTGTCCATGAATCCATGCTGTAACTACTACTGTGACAGATGAATAACGTACAGAAAATCTGCATCAGAATACTGCTGCTAATGTTTTGTCTCTTTGAAAAATAAATGTTTGTAGGCACAGTCTGAAAGTAAGTACACTGATAGTCCATGTACATTCCCATGCACACTCAGGAGGAGTGTGATCTCCCACTCTACCATAGCAACCACCCCAGCCTCAGACAATGAACTGGCAAGGCACTACTGTCTGGGTAGCAGCACAAGCAGATGACTCATATGCAGCAAGTCACCTGTCTGCTCATCTCTTGATTGTTCATGGCTATTGCGTTCACATGTTCATGGAGGGTATCTGAGACTGGTAAGAAGTGTCTCAAATCAAGATGAGGCAATCAGCATCACTTTGTGGACAATTTCACATCTGAAAGCACTTCTCTGGAGAGGTTTGCCTTTGAAAAGGAAAGCTCAGAAGTGTTCACTGGCTGAAGACTTGGCCTGTGAGCAAATAACTCCAGCTTGGTACAAGGGACTGGGAGGTGATACCACTGTATCCTGTAAAGACAGGACACAAGCTGGCATCTTCCTGCTTCCTCTTACCTGATGACTTAAATTTACAAAGCCTGGAAGATAGGAACAAAGGAGTTCCTGCTGAGATCCCAAAGCCAGAAGCTGTCACTCCAGAAGAGCTGACCGACCACTTCAGACTATAAATAAGAGTTTGTATGGTCATCGTTAGTCATCTTCAACTGAACAACACAACCTCCAATGACCCATCTCTACTGAAGATCCGCACCTGATACCAAGACACGGCTGAATCTAGGAGTGGTGAACTGCTTTGCTTTGCTATATTTATAAATCTGTCTCTTTTTCCCTGTTTTCTATCTTTTATCTTTATCTTCTTTTATTCTTTTACTCTTCGTAGTAGCCCTTCTAAAACTGTCTTACCTGTAACACCTATTAATCGTAATTAGCCAGTTAGCCAAGTTTACCTCTAAGTAATTGCTGTTAGTTGTTAAGAAAGCTCTCAATAAATTAATGCGTATTATTCCTCCGAGTCTTGGATGACTCCATCGCAATAGTGACCCCTTGCTGACTAGGGGAGGTGTGACTCAGGAGATAGAAAAAGATTCATCTCCCTCAAAACTCACTAAGTGGGATGAGACAGAGGAAACAAAAGTGGATGCATTTGCAATATTAATTTCTTCCACATGCAGTGAAATAGAAATTGTACAAAAGTTACTTTATTGGTTATAACACTGGGGTAATCACAGGAGCTTTTACAGGTATTAGAGAGAGAGAAAAGAAAGTCTTATGACCATCTACTTGAAATGCTTCCACAGTAACTTCCATTCAGGAAAGAAAATAGGAAGAATAGAATTCAGAGTCCAGATCTGCATTAGATCCACTTTAAGCAACAGATATGAGTGTAACACCCTTGTACCTTCTTAAATTAAATACTGCAGCTTGATACTTGCATCTAGTAACAGTCTGTTGTTCATTGCCCCATGTGTTCTGCTCACAGTTTTACACAATTTATACTATGCAATACCTAGTAACTGCAATCATTATGTAAAAATGGACCAAGCTAAAAAAAGCCAAGAGAATGCCTACTTTTGTACAATTAGGAAATTATAGAAAATTATTTTCTGCTTAATAAGCACATATTGTTCATAACTGTATGCAAATGAACTGTCAAAGGAAACAAGTGTAATAAGAGAATACTGAAGTAAACAAAGGTTTAAGTGCAGAATATTAGCACAGTTCTAATGTAACTCATTACAAATGTACCAAGACTTTAGCTATACTATATATAAGCCATTAGATACAGTTGAGGTTTCAGCTATCATCTTGGATCAATTAATTAACCTGAACTTCAATTGTTAAAACAAATTCAGTCTCATATGAATCACTTCATTTGTTTTCAGAGCAGAGGAAATAATAAAAGTTTAACATTCTCTTATATACTTTGTATTCTGCATCTGCTGCCAGATAATCATTAAAACTTCATTTCTATATGGGATATTCTCAGCACATACAGTATTTGAAATGTTTGATAAACTCTACAGTATTTAAAACACATTAATCTGCCATAAGGTTAATTTTGTCTGTGATCTATATATGTTTGGACAGGAAAGGTACTCCCACATCTTTTACAAGTTTTAGGTTTTCTTGCATGCTTTCTCATAGAAGACAAAAATCCATTTTCTCCTTCTCAATCTAAAGGAACATATACAACACAAGGTATGCAGCCTAAAGGCAAGTATACTATATATATTAAATGGATACAGAACATCAAAACAACCTTAAAAACAGCAAGCAAATTGTGCAGAACAATAGCTTCTGTTTGAGCAGACTTACCATACATGTCAGGGTACCACGAGGGCAGCAACTCTCTGGAACCAGGAACATAGTGGGGGGGTCCACATTTGAGGACCTTAGGACAGGGCCTGGCAGTCAGGGCCCATGCCACTGTTCCATCCAGGAGCAGGCAGCTGGGGGCACTCAGATAATCCCAGGCCCCAGCACCCCTCTGGTGACAGGGATAGAACAAGGCTGGGACAGGACGCTTACGCCCGGCTCAATGGCTGGGCTGAGGCAGCAGGGGCAGACACTGCAATAGGGACCCATCTGGAAGTGACTCTCACTGACCAGGCTTCAGCCTGCCCTCAGCACGTCTGTGATGTCTGGGAACCTGTCTCCACCAAGAAGAAGGGGCCATCTCTGGCTGTGTTTGGGGCCCAACTGCCAGGAGTACTGGTGGTCAGCGAGAATGATCTCATGGCCAGTGGACAAGAAAATGAATCCGAGTCTGCTGGTAGATGTCTGCACGAATCCGGACAAATGTCACTGTGCAAACCTGCCTGTAGAGTATATATACCTGTGTTAAGGAGTTTTAGAGTAATATGTTATATAAGTCCAGAATTCACCATTCTACAAGAGTTAGTATTTTCAAAACACACTAAAACTTTATTTTACGCAGACTTTTAGACAAATATCCACTATAAACCATAGATGGGTGTGCTCACTGAGAAATATCGACTTTGAAAGTTATGTTTGATTAAATGAATTAATATGATCCTTGTTTCTCAGGCAATTTCTATTCTGTCCTTAGTTAAGCTCCAGGAGATAGGAGTTGTACCAACAGCATTTTAAAGGATTAGTCTGACAGTGGTGTAGATATATCCTTATACTGATGAGTTAAAGTGCTGCTTAGAAGAATAGAAGTGGTAAGCACATTCCATCATTCCATACAAGACATTTTTTCCAACCTGTCTGCAAGTATGCTTCAAAGTACAGCATTCCTCTAAAGCAGAATTTAAAACTCGTCTTTTGAAGTAAAGGACATTCTCCCTCCTCCCACAAATACAGAACCTGTGAAGGCTAAGAGAAGGGATACTAGCAGATTCAGAGGAGATACAGATATGGGCTCAAGACACAGCTGCAGAGACTGAAGAATTAAGCAAGAGGTGTCTTGCTCCATCATCCCCGCCTTTGGTTCCCTTGTGTATACGTATTTTGTGCTAGTTAAGAAGTTCTAAACACTCGAAAACATGTCTTCACTACTATCCTGGTACTTCCCAAAAGACATGACTAATCTCCATCAGACACAAAAGAGATAAACGTGGTGGTATGTGGTAGGTAATAAAGAAGGTTTGCAAAAAGGGCTAAAGAGAGAGTGGAAAGCAGCAAGGCCAGGTAACAACCACACCCTTCACTTGAAATGGCTTACCTCTGACAGAAGGCATGGCAGAAGCCAATACAAGAAACGCCGCTCATTCATCAAGTTCAAAGCATAGCAACTTAACATGATGAAACTGTACAGCAGTTTGACAGCTATGTATTGAAAGAAATTTCACTTAGCTTGCCACAGGTAGATTAAAAGATTGATTTGTTAGAGTAAAACAAGTCAGATCCAACATCAAGATTATAGTGTAGGTATATCCTCATGTTTACTTTATTAGACATCTGTCTTTCAAACATATTGGTGAGGGGGCCCAAAGCTTCTGTTCTACTTCTTAAATTTTTCCTCACTTGATTCTGCAGTTTAGTAGTTCTAATACAATTTTTGCCCCCTCCATGGTTTGCCAGTATTTAACATACATTTCATCAAGCTGTGTTCAAGCACTATTGTTTTTCACTGCAAACAGGAAATCTCCAAGGAAAGATCAGATGGTACAAGACGGTGAAGACGAGATGAAAGTATGTAGTATAGCTACAGTCAGCACTTAGGTCTGAGTAGATGTCACTGAATACCTGGCTTAACTTACCTGTAGCTTATGATGCCATTCTTACATACCATTGACTAACCTCACTGGAATGTCTGAGTGCAGATTTGAGTGAGAAAAGTAGGTAAGATTAATGTGCAATGCATTTGTTAATTCCAGAACACTGTGACTAGCCTGTGATACCAAGCAGCAATTAACTATCTGTATAGTCCACAAACATGACACCATTGAATCTCAACCAAATAGTCTGGAACATTTTTTTTCATTATTGAGTCAGACTTTCTACATAGAAAGAGCTCACACCAAACCTGCAGTTTTGTTTTGTGAAATGCTGCTTTCTCAAATGCTGTTTCTCAAATGAAATAATTGAATTTGGACCAAATGCACAAAGTAATTTTAGCATGGATTTAAGGGTATCCTTAATCAGTCAATTTTTAAGCAAACTAAATGATCTTAGTTCTAAAGATCTATAGTTTTTTTAAGTAGGTGAGAGAAAGTATTTTTTCAATAGATAGTGGCTTGAAGACATTTTATAGTGGTATTGAATGAGAATCCAGTTAGAATGACTCTCAAAGTCTGATTTTCTCATTGATTTCTTGCTTTTAAATAAAATATTCAGTTTGAGTGGTTTCAGTAAGATGTTTAACAATTTCTGCCTGCTTATCACATGAACATATTTGGATTGACATTTTGTGAGGTATCTGAAGTTGTTATTTTGAGAAGCGTTCTAATAGTATTGCAGACTCTCTTAAGTAGCCAATAAATTGCAAAAACTTTACTGGAACAATTTAATGAAATAATTTTGCTGCTACAATCGTTACTCCTGAAGTGTCATGATTGAAATGTTAAATATATGTATGTAAAAGCATGCAAGATTTTTGTTATATTAAGGAACATTCATGAATCACTTTCTCTAAACTCCCCACATGAAATGGAAGATTTCCACATGATAAGGAAACTGAGCATATGCACCTTGCATCCTAAGGACATCTAGTTCAATATGCCGGTTCAATAATAGCTAAAATCAGCATTGAATGCTTTATCCTGGAGCTTTCTCCCACTGTAAGCTTGTTATCAGTAAAGGTTAGTTCTGATTTTTGTGAACGATAAACTCAGATCAACTCATTTCTGTGGTTTATCACTGACACCAATTTACTACTCATTTTTTCTTTCCTCTGTGAAAATGTCAGCATTGCAGCCAAGCAAATTTTCCTTCTGACTGTTGATAGTTCAAGTGATTTGCTGTACAATGTCCTCAACAAGCATAATCGTCTTTTCTTTCAGAATAAGTCTAATTGTTACTGGGAGTTTTATGGATAAAATAAATTACTTCCCTTTGTACTACTCTCTGTTCATCCCAGTTAGGTGAAATTTCAGACTGGAAAAGAGTAGGCTTCAGCTCTAATTTAAATTCATTAATACTGTTATGGAAACATTTAGCTGGTTTTATGTATAATGGCAGCTGCTAGTGTAGCTTAAAATAAAATGGGAAGGGACCATTCTGTTTTCAACTGAACAGCCTTTACAGACTTGGATGTGGCAAAGACATCATGCTATCATTTGCTGACTGTTCCCTGGATGAATATCTCCCTAACAACAGATGATACTTATATAATATTGTCTGAAACAAAAGAGCTTCAACTTGTAATCTTGCTGTCAGCATAGTTTGATTACTAAAACAGGCAAGACAAGGCTCCAGATTACTGGAGTGTCACCCTCTCAGTCCCCTCACCAAAAACCTGAGTTTATTAGTCAAATAATATTTTACTTTTACCATGTCACTTGTTGAAAGGTTTCAGCTTAAGGACTAACAGATCTCTTTTATTCTTTTCTCTTACTCTTTTTTTTATTATTATTATTTTTTTAAGCCATATTGCTTCCAAGAAGATGACAACTCTTGTATCCCATAATCATCATGCTTAAAAGTCTCTGAAGACAATTATCTGCATAAAACTCAGTAGAAAATAGTCACCTTGAAACTTTGGTGCAAGCATTGAAGTAAATTGATTTAATGACCAACAATTCTTCTGATTTTATTGAAATGATCACCTTTTGGAATTAAGATCACAGAACTGTAGGGGCTAGAAGGGATCTCTAGAAATCATCGAGTCCAACCCCCCTGCAAAGCAAGCCCCCTACAGCAGGCTGCACAGGTAGGCATCCAGTTGGGTCTTGAATAATGTCAAACACAGCTGTTTTCCAGATTTTTTTTACCCTTTCTTTAAATTAGCATTCTAATAAGTAAACACAATTTCAAAAATATCAACTGTATGAACTGATGAACTGTTTTTCTGAAAAATATAGACACTCTTCACTATGATTCATGCATATGCAAAGATCTACCCTCACGCCACTAGCTCATGGTTTTGCTGCTGAATAATGCTCCCAATAAATATAACCATATCCATGTTTAGAATTTAATATTTAAAAAATCAACTTTTCATTCCTATAGAAGTTTTACACCATCTTATTTATTAGGGTAACCTCTATGCAAAACACTAACAACAGAATTGAGAAGAGCATGGAACTACTGTTGGACAGCTCAGATAAAAAATGAGAGATAATAAGAGAGAATAAGAGAGATAATAAGGAGAAATAAATAATAAAATTTGTCAGTTTCATGTTTATTCAAAACTTGAAACATAAAGCAAAGCTCAACTGACTTTATTCCAAATGACAGTCCTTCTGAAAGAGTGAAATATGTTCAGAAGACTTAATAATTAATCTTCACAGAGGATGCATACCATGCCAGAAAATACTCTTCCTATGCACTATCACATGCCTTCAGAATTTTAAGCAAAAAAGTCAATGAGGTAAAGATTTCTTTAAGAGCCTACTCAGACATCCAGTTTTAATAAAAAAACACACTTGCTAAAACCCATCACTCACTCTTAAGCAAACAACATTATGTTATTTAGGACTCTAAATTAGAAAAGATTAGAAATAACAAAACCTTTACAAGCTATCAGAGGCTCAGTGTTTAGGTATACGACTTCAGTGACTATAAACACAGAAGATCTTTAATAATTCTGCTATAAAGCTGTTTGGAACAATCCCTAACCTTTCAACCAAATCAAATATTTATGAAAGAATGAAAAAAATCTAGCTACTTATTTTACAATTGCATCACTATTTTCAGATTCTGGAATGGACATGATTTTAGTGTTTAATGCTAGCATAATAAATACTGAGTGCTGCAGCAGAGAGGACGAGAGAGGGAATATATTCTCTGAAGTTTTAATTAAATACTAGCATATTGGAAGACTGCAAAAGTACTTTGATAAATTAATGGCTACAAAACAAAATAAAACAAAACAAAAAATCAATTATAAAATCTTACTTAGA
Organism: Tetrao urogallus; assembly: GCF_951394365.1. Taxonomy (NCBI): domain Eukaryota; kingdom Metazoa; phylum Chordata; class Aves; order Galliformes; family Phasianidae; genus Tetrao; species Tetrao urogallus. Next base: position 78,805,688 of record NC_136813.1, on the reverse strand, counting down.
TTTTAGAAATACAGCGTGTGTGTGTGGAAGGAAAAGAAATTAAATAATTAAAGAATGTCATCTGTCTGATCTATTAGAGACATAAGGGGAAGGATGTGCTGAGCCTTGCAGGGAATATCCATTATAGCGCATCATTCCCCGCAGGCTGTGCTATCATATCTCAAAGAATGCACTCTGAACTTCCTTTTTATACCTAACGTAGCTTTGAGTACACATTCTCTTCTACAGATGGAAGATGATTTTTAGATCCACGTTAAATCACCAAACTCTGACCTCCCTTTCACAAATGTATTCTACATTTAGAATAATAAAGTTAGTTTCTTATCCAACTTCTTTTTCTCTGTTACTGCTTGCTCAAATTAAAATTAAAAAAAAAAAAAGGTGAAATCAGTTTCACATATAGGATCACAAAGGATTTAGTTTTAATTTCTTGTTAAATTTACTTGTAACTCTTCAGTTATTAATTTTTGCATGGGTTGTCTTTTTTTTTCCCCCTTAATGTTTCTTTCTGTCTTTAAAAAGTTCTCCCGCTTTAAGATTTATTATCCATTTCTTTAACTGTGAGGAAGCTGTATTTTGATCTGTTTTATACAGGCAATATTTTTCTGAAGGTAAATATAATGGAGGTTTAAATAATAATGTAGGTGTAAAAAAAGAAACAAAATAAATGCTAGATTCTCTCCTGAGCTGATACTAAGTGATAAAACACACAAACAGAAGCAGAAACTGGAGTGAACAAAGTAAATCTGAAGTCACGGTTGACCGGATGTAGTAGGGCAACCATGTCATTTTTCTCTGCTCCTTAACAATTACTAAGGGCAGCGTGGTGAATCTGGCAAAGTGTATTTGTCAACTCACAGAAGCTACCCTCATGGGAGTTAAGAATGACCTCCACAGCATGCCTTATTCCTGGATAGTCTCCACTAAATTGAAATAATTTTATGCTATTTTAACAATCATCGCATTCTGGATTTCTTTTTGTACACAGGGATAAAAAGAATACAAAAATCACCAAGGCAAGCTTTCAGAAAATCACCAATGACCTACTTAATGAAAGAATACTATCTCTTTGTCTTGAAATGATTGCTTGACTTAGAAGTTGGAATAACTGCAGCAATTTTTGTAAGGAACTGAACCCACTGAGTAGCCAGTAATCATTAAAAGGTGTTCCAGTTTAATGGCGTTATTTATCTTCACGCTGTGATCTGTACTTGGCAGCACATTTCTGATGCTTAAAAGATACACAACTTCTCATAAAAAGGAGAAAATCTTCTAACATAGGAATTGTCTAACATTTATACTGGCAGCTATATAGCCTTTCAAGGCTGTTAGCAGAAAGATGTGAACGAAGAAATTTAATAACAAGAGCAAGAGATACCAGTCAGAATTGTGACATTCCGTAGACTAATTTAAAATGCTTTTTTCCCCACAATATTATATACAGAAGAATACCATATAGAGAGGAAATGCTAGTCTTTTTAAGGTATAATTTCTATGGCAGCACTAACAATAGCAGTTCATTTCAAGCAATAAAAAGGTTCCAGACAAATCTGGTTTTGTTCACTCCTTTTTCCAAAGACAACCATTATATCCTTACCTCCCTCAGCAGAATAAAAACAGTCAAAACTACCCTCTGCATATACCAAAGTAGGTATGAGGTAACACAGTCAGACAACAGTCTGGTAGAGAGGTTGGGATGTCCCAGCAACATCTCCTCTTTGGTGACTGACCTCCAAGTACTGTGTTCTGCTGGATCAGGTACAAACCTCTATTTATTCTGCTGCAGAAATCAACACAGCAAATTGCTTGAGTGCACTCCCTTTTCTTTCATATACATAGGAATCTTCCCAGAAAAAAAAATTGTTTTCCTCTGTGCCTACTGTCTTATGGAAACAAAAAACAAACAAACAAAAAGAAGTTGATATAGTCAGACCTCCTTCCCTCACCTTTAAAAAAACAAAACTTCTTGATGGAGGTTGGTATTTTTAATGGCCAGTACAGTTTGAGGTTCTTCAATAACTTACACTGTCCCTAACCTAAAGAACTGAACTGTAAACATGTTTCCATTATACGCTGTAAATGAAAAGCTGCTTCCCAGCTCCTACGCTAGCAGTTTGCTTCCTGATTTTCTGGCCACATTACCTGGAAGCTGCTTTTATAAAATGGAATTGTTCCAAGTAAGTAGAAGCAGACAAAAGGGTAAGATCTTGTCAAAAGTAACATGGGTAATACAGGTAGGCTTGGAAACTGTAAGTATTTTTTCTCTAGGACACAAGCAAGAAGCTCTGCATCAGGAAATACAGTACCAAGTATTTAAGCTTCTTCTACAGCCCTATTCCCAGTGCACTATGCTTATGCACTACATTAAATGCTTACCTGTTGTTTAACATTCTGTATGTAATTGGAGCATATATCCAGCCAGCAAAGCATAGTATTTGTATCCCACTGACTCCTCACTGAATATGCTGATATAAACATAAGTATATAAAGAATATTTTCTTGCTCTTTTTTTCTCAGTAGAAACTTGATAAAATGACATTCTCAGAGCACTGGCTCCCTTATATCCATTCCTCTTTCAAGCACGGAGAGGAAGGACCACAACATCAAATGCAGTATGTTGAATACAAATTCAGTGCAGTATGCACTAGCCTTAGGAGAAGAGGTTGAACCTGTTCACCAATATCCTGTTACATGTTGTTGCTTTGCATCAGATGGAAGCAGAGGGGCAGTCTGACACAACAGTGTCAGACATAGAAGTGAAGATGAAGCAAAGGTATGTCACTGAATTCTTCCATGTGGAAAAATTGCACCCACTGACATTCATCAACACTTCCTGAAGACCTAAGAGTGGATGTTAGCACAGTGAGGTGGTAGATGATGCTGTATCAGCTGTGGTGACAGCAATGTGAGAGATAAGCCACATTCCAGGTATGCATGCACAGCTATCATGCCATGAAGAGCATCTTTACTGGATCATCTGTGCTAATCATTGGTGAATATGCTGGGAAAAATCACACACACAGAATCACACAGAATTGTAGGGGTTGGAAGGGACCTCCAGAGATCATCGAGTCCAACCCCCCTGCCAAAGCAGGTTCCCTACACCAGGTCGCACAGGTAGGCATCCAGGCAGGTCTTGAACACCTCCAGAGAAGGAGACTCCACCACCTCCCTGGGCAGCCTGTTCCAGTGCTCCGTCACCCTCACTGTAAAGAAGTTCTTGCGCACATTTGTGCTGAACTTCCTATGCTGCAGTTTCCAGCCGTTTCCCCTTGTCCTTCTCCACTCACCACTGAAAAGAGTCCGGCCTCACCATTCTGCCCCCCACACCTTAGATATTTAAAGACCTGGAATAGGTGCCCTCTCAGTCTTCTTTTCTCAAGGCTAAACAGACCCAGATCACTCAGCCTTTCTTCATAGGAGAGATGCTCCAGGTCCTTCACCATCTTCGTGGCCCTCCGCTGGACTCTTTCCAAGAGATCCTTGTCTTCTTTGTACTGGGGAGCCCAGAACTGGACACAGTACTCCAGATGAGGCCTCACCAGGGCAGAGTAGAGGGGGAGGATCACCTCCCTCGACCTGCTGGCCACGCTCTTTTTAATGCACCCCAGAATGCCACTGGCCCACTTGGCCACAAGGGCACACTGCCGGCTCATGGCCAACCTGTCGTCCACCAGGACACCCAGGTCCCTCTCCAGCAGGTCATCCCCCAACCTGTACTGGTGCATGCAATTATTCCTCCCCAGATGCAAGACTCTACATTTGTTTTTGTTAAACCTCATCCGTTTTTTTTCTGCCCAGCTCTCCAGCCTATCCAGGTCTCCCTGAATGGCAGCACAGCCTTCAGGCGTGTCAGCCAATCCTCCCAACTTCATATAGATGCTTTGTAGATGAGAACATCACTGTGCTCTTTATTTCTGTTGTTGTCTCCACGGAAATAAATAGGAGGCAGTACTTTTGGAGTGACCTACATATTCTTAAGTATTCAAAAAAAATATCATCCTTTATTAAGCATTCCTACATTATGATTTCCTTTCACACTTCAAAGACTGCAGGTACACTCCACAAGTGCTCAGATTTGAAATTATGACCTTTTAACTTCTATGTAGCTTAATATTAACATTCAGTAGACACATCTGACTTCTTAAAAAGAAAAATAGAGAATGAAGAAGGGATCAGGTGGAAATAATCTCCTTCAAATGATTTTTGCAGGTCTACGATATTTACTGAAGCTTTAGAGGCCAAAAGAGGTCAATATCCCATCCATTAAAACGATAAGAGTATTATTTAGGTGAAGCGAGATGGCTGATAGTCATTAAAAAATATGCTAAAACTGCTTAAGTAATACTGCTAGTCACAGAGCTCTGCAAATCACATTTTACAAGCTACCCTGTGCAGATGATCCAGGAAAAGCTATATCGAGACATTTTCTAATACACATAAATGACTAGTATTGAACAAACAATAAATGAATACAAGTGAATGAGACCTGATGTATATAAACAATGTAGTTCAACTGTTCACACACAGTATTTCTTTCCTATGTTTTAATCAATTTTCTGATAATGAATTCTTCATGAAGTAAATGAACTGCTAGAAGCTTTCACTCCCATGTCAAATTAAAAAGTGCTTAAAACAGTAAAACTCAAAGTTCTGCACTACAGAGCACAATACAATGCAACTTAATTCAAGAGAGCTTTATCATATCAAGAAAAGTGGGTGGAAAAGCAAGAGAAGGGAGCAAGAGAAGAGTAATAGTGCTGCATGCACATGGAGTGGTAGGGTGCCATTTCTCACCATTGCCATTCTTTGTAAAATGTCAATTTGATGTTAGAAAGGTTGTTTTTGATGTGTATCAGTACAAGATAAGAATAACACAAAGCTTGCTTCCATGTTTAGCACTTACACAAACAGACACACAAAAAAGGTATTTCAACAGAAATCAGTAGTACAGCAATCCCACTTAAACCAGCAAGGATAGTTCATAATGAGTTAAAAAGTGAAATAATGACATGTAAAAAAAATTTACACTTGTCTGAATAATACAACTCAGGGATCACAATAATCACTGCCAAAAAAACTTCCTTATTTTCCTGTAGAAAGGAAAGGGAATAAGGGAACAAGAAGTTATCACCTTAGTACAGGAATGAAATGTGCAGCAGTAATTGCTAAACAGATACGTGGGCTAAACAGCAGAAACCACATTTATCCAGCCAATATTCATAATCCTCAGCAAATCTAATGAGGTGACGCAGCAGTTTAAGAAATAATCAGGTCACAGGGTTGTTGGTATACATTTGCGCTATTTTGCTGACTTGCAGAGGACTGCAGAAATTTCTATGAGATAGTACATGAGCTGAGGTAGACGTTCATTTTGCTGTGAAGTAATATATATTTGATTAAAAGAACCATGTAAAGACAACAGATGCCTATACAAAATTTATTGAACATAGAAAGTAAAACAAATCTATTTCCATAAAATTTTGTCCAATATACTTCTACGTAATTCCTTTCAGACTGACAAACCAGGAATGTTGTTCAGATATTTCCCATCATCCTTGCAAGGTAAGGACCTAATATTTTTTTCCATCAGCAATGCATCTCTATCTAATACCATAATCCCATATGCTCCTTACTAGCTCCTGCCAGAAATCCCACTGTTGCTGTGGAGAGATAGCCAGCACAGAGAACTGAAGTTACCAAAAGACAGCGCTTATTACAATAATACTCAGAGGGAAATACTTCTGAGGTTTGGCATGTAGCACTGGATATTTGCAGGAAAACCAGTTATCAACTCAGTTTGCTCAAACAACAAAGACGCCCCCAGTCTCAGCATCACTTCCTCTCTGTCTCACACATATGTGCTCACTCAACTCACACACAACTGTGTTCCAAAGACTTATTGACTTCATAGCTTTCTAAAAATCATTTAATTATATTCAGCAGAAGATGAGTACATGGGTAATGTTAAGTAATTGAAAGGAAACTCCAATTCTTCTTCAGTTGGCAGCTTTGCCTGAAAGTAAAACTGCGTATGTAAAGCACATCAAAGAGCCAGATTATATAATTAGCTAATAGCCACTATTGACATGTCTAATTTATGACAGCTATCTTAAGAAAGCCAAGGCAATTTAATGCAAGAGAATGTGCACCATCCACTCTTAAAATTTAATCATTCCTAATATCTTAGAATATATTATGCATATACACCCACTATGCATACAGTGTGCACCCAGAAGTCATGACACAGTATAACCTAGAGCAGAACACAGTCAGCCTACATATTGTTTTTAAGACACTAAAAAAATTTATTTTTGGCATTGCTGTTTTGCAAATAGTTGTCTCCATTTCTGAAAGCAGAATTCTTTGGTAAAATCTATGCTGCAATAGAGCAACGTTGCAGAACAGTTTGGGGCTAAGTGCCAAATACGACATCAACTCTTGCTCTAACAACAAAGGTCATTGTTAAGGCTATATTAAGAATGTTCACATTTTCTTTTTGCCTTCTCCTACCATCAGCAAGAAATCTTATAATAAGCCATGTATTCTTGGAGAAGAAAAGCTGTGAAGTGAAGTAAACAACAAAGTTCTCGAACAGTGAAAAGATGGAAATAGTATTAAAAACAAACTAGATCTGCTTTTTCATTAAAAAAAAAAATTGTTTGCCAGTTTATAATTGGCACTCTGCTTCTTAAGACTTCAAAACATATATTCACATCAGGGATGCATTCAGCTGGAAGGTTTCATCAGATGAAACTCAAGCTTGCCTTTAGCTGGGGGGCAGAATACAATTGTCAAGATCCATGCAACCTTAAAGCATGTGAGTAATCGCATTGTATCTGGGAGTTTTAACTTCAACAGCATTGCTTGTGCAAGTAGAGATTTTACAAGTGAATAAGCATTGGTAAAGTCAGTCCCAGTATGTGTATTTTTCAAGTGTACACTTCTCTAGAATAGAATTGGGAACCTCTCTGCATGCAGAAAGATAGTATAGGTTCTTATTTTGTAACACTGAAGATACACTAAAGCCAATGATTTTACATGAAAATACTATGTTATCAGACACAGTATCAGCTATTTTTTTCAAACATCTTAAAAATATTCTCTAGCGCTTTATTGTTACAAATAGAAAAAGTAATTGGGACAAATGTTCTACTAGTATTATGATGTCTGCAATTCCACCTTGAAATAGATGAGACAGCAAAGAATATAAACCAGCACAAAATGTGTTTTTTTCATTCAATAGGCATGAAATGATAATATCTAGGAGACAGGAATAAAGTTTTTAAGAGCAATTAGGGGGAAACAGACATATATCTGCTTTGTATGTTACGAATCTTTATGAGACTGCTAACACTGAATGAACACTGAGTAACCCACTTAATTTTCTGTGAACATTGATTTTATACAGCTCTCAGATTAGTGTTGATAACAAAGCAGAAGATTTCAATGAAAACTGAGCTAAAGATACAGTATTCCTTTAGTGTAGAATAGAGTACATAAATGCAACAAGTTTCTTTTCCAGTACACTGGAAAAAGATACATACTATTCAAGATAAAGTAACTTCCTCGCCTTGAAGCAGCAGCTCAAGGTGAATACACAGAAAGGTAAGTAAGAATTGATACAGTCAGTATCAATATGAATCAATATGAAAAAAATGAGCAATAATTTAATGAAAAACTAGTATTCGTTGCAGTAGACTCATCTTTTTTTCACAGTTTTCCACAAGCTCTTATTTTCCCTTGCCTGCTGAGAAATAAAGTTTGCCTATATTTTTTTCCTTTTTTTCCTCAAGATTGACACTGAAACAATTTGCATTCCTTTCTCAGAGCATAAATATTTTTTCATGAAGCATTTCTACAGAGGCTAACTAAACAAATATTTGTCTACAGGTGACAGATGTTCTTCCTGTGACCAGGAGTATATCAAAGGACAAAAGCATTTACTCTGGCTCTCTCTAATATGAACAAAAGACAAATAGAAAAATATTTCCTTAATGAATTCTTACAAGTTCGAGATATATTCTATTTCCAAACTCTAAGAAGTCCTAAATTGCGGTTATCTCTGTTTATAATTTAATGTATGATCCATCATTTTTCCAGATGCTCTCAAAACTCCATTGTGATACTTATTTTTTAAACTCTTTGGCACCGCCTATTCCAGCTTGGCACAGCAGAATAGCAGAAAAGCCCAGAGTGTCTTGGTGCCTCCCTTAGTCTGGCAGCTCCTGTGGGTGCAGGGAATGCAATTCTAGCTCCTTCTGCTCCCTCAACTTCTCTGGAACTATGACAGGCTGAGAAAATCAGTACTGTCTAATTATGCTTTTTTGCATCATAAGGACAGGAATGACATAGAGCTTGTCAGGTCACTCACAGATGACCATCCACATAATAAATATAATTTATCAACACAAGCTCTTAAAAAAATTGGAAATAAAAGCAGAAGAAAGCATACGCCTGGAACATATATATTTATTTTCAAACTAACCTTGCTGCTTCAGCATCATGGTTTGCAGCTACCTGGCCTCCCTGCAGTGCCTCTCACATTCCCTCCAGGGAACCCCTGCAAGCACTCCCTTCAAAGCTCTCAAAGCAACAAAGTAAACTGGAATTACTGTACAAACTGTGGTCTTTACTTCAATGGCTTGACTGTCCAAGACCATGTAAATGGAGCTCGTAAAAAAAAAAAGTCTAGATATTATCTAAAAACTGTTTGGAATAATGTAATGAAAGTTTTTCTTCATAATTGGTATTACTAGATATAACTGAAAATACTAGTTACAAATGAAGTAGCCCTATTGCTAGTCACATGGGAAGAGTGGCAGACCCCCACCTCACCACAACCTTCCTTCAGGCAGTTGTAGAGAGCAATAATGTCAACTCTGAGACTCCTCCAGACTGAACAATACTAGTTCCCTCAGCTGCTCCTCAGACTTCTCATCTTTGTTGCCCTTCTTTGGGCACACCACAGGGCCTCAATATCTTTCTGATAGTGATGGGCACAAAACTGAACACAGCACAAGAAGTGCAACCTCACCAGAGCTGAGTACAGAGGGGTGACTGTTTCCCTGCTCCTGCTGGCTACACCCCAATACAAACCAGGGTGCTAGTGGCCTACATGGCCACCTGGGCACACTGCTGTCTTACGTTTAGCCGAACACCAATCAACACCCTGGTCCATTTATTCCACAGTCTTCAAGCCACTCTGCCCCTAACCTGTAGCACTGCTTGGGGTTGTTGTGACTGAAGTGCAGGACCCAGCACTTGGTCTTGTTGAACTTCATCTCATTGGCCTCAGCCCAGCAATCCAGCCTGTCCACATTCCTCTGTAGGGACTCCTCCTACCTCCAGGCAGATCAACACTTCCTCCCAGCTTGGTGTCATCAGCAAACTTACTGAGAGCAGCTTTATATCAGAAGTGCAGTTAGAGATAGTAGTATAAAGCTGTTAACTTCATTGATATCTTCTATTGCATTGACAACATGAATGTTGCTAGTACATAAGCCAGCTCTTTACCAGACCTATTCACAACTCGTAAGTTTTCAGGACCTGCAAGTGTGAGTACTTCATTATTTATAAGAAGCTCTTCTGCAGTTTTCTTCTACCCTAACCTTTCCTTACATCCCAAGCTCCTGCTTAATCTGTCACTTGTACTTCTTTGTCTTCTGCACTTCTGTTCATAATCCCAGAAACACCCGCTACTGATATCATTTCTACACCTAATGTAGTACTCTTATTTCCTCCCTTCCTTCTGCAACTATACAGACCTGTGTGTGTGTGTGTGCGCGCGCATCTGAGAGACCATGATATTCATGTCTAGATCTTAAAGCAATGCAAAACCTCCTGGGAGGTAGCTCTAGCAACTGAAACAACCAAAAGGAAGAGCTGTTCATCCCCTACATACAAACCTTCATACAAATGGACTAAAAAAGATGAAGTATGAGTAGATTTTTTCAGAGGCTGCACAACAGAAGTCTGTGCAACTATGTGGAGTATACAGGCTGATTAAACACAGTAAGCACATTCACATACTGCATGCTGTATATGAAGAAACTGCACTTGAAAATTTCAGGTTCCTCTTCCAAAGCATGGCAGTACTAGAACATTTAAAATCACGTGTAGTTTATAACTTTTCTTTTTTTAATATTCAAGGTAACACAGACTAACTAAAGGAGATTTTCATTGTCAAGATAGTCTAAGCATAATTTAGTTTGTAACTATTTGCACCTAGGCTCTCAGATGTGACTGTAGAATAAACTGGAGACAAAAGTCATATTAACAAAGCAGCCATATCCAGAGATGACATTAATTAATTTATTAATGTTTCCCATTGTCCTGTTTCTAAACTTCCAATAAAACTGTAAAGAATTTATTTTCCTATGAAAACACGCAGGAATAGAGAGATCAAAGCAATACAAATCATCATGATTTCATTCAGCTTCTAGAAGCAAAACTGATTTTTATATGCTTCATGTAGGACATTTGCTTTAGAATATTGCATGTTATAACTCCAAATCAGAAACGTGGAATCTTAAACTGTCAAACTGCAGTGGCTGATGGAGACAATTAATTGAAATTACATACAAATAAAATACACTTCTAATGGATTAGGAAAAAAAAAAAGAATTAACTGTTCTCCGTATGAAAAGTCATCCACAAACTGATTGTTCTTGTTCTAAGGATGACTTTATTGAACGGCATATGAATGCTTTAGTTTTCACAACTTATGGTTTAAGAGTTAATATCAGATATATCAGATTTTCATAAATACTTTGGCATCCATACAGATACACAAAACTTGGCCTTTCATGAATGATACAAAAAAAAAAAAAAAAAAAAACCCTCAGCCTTTTGCAATATCTCTCCTCTCCATACTGCCTTCACACTTTCTGAGCTTCACAGCATTTCAGAAGCCCCAAGTGCAACCAAAGCTAATTCAGCCTGCTCTGAAATCTTCAAAATATAGATTTTTAGACTGTGTTTGAATTTCCTTCTAATTCTTTCATGGAGGTGGAAGCCAAGTAGGCTGCAGAAGAAGGAGGAAGGCTGAGGATTTAAACGTAATGCCTTTTTTCCAGGTCAGTTACCATACATTGTCTTTCTCAGTCATCAGCTCATGATTCACCGATGATTTTCTAGCCAGCTTTTTTCCCTGAAGGGAAGCACATTGTCTCCTTATCTTTGCCATTACTTTCATGCTTTCTTTATGCTAAAAAAAAAAAAAAAAAAAAAAAAAAAAAAAAAAAACACGCTTTTTCTTCCAGCTAAGCCTGAAGGTTATTGCAATCTGCCATACCCATCATTGACAACTAAAGGGACTCAGGCCAGCCATAAGGCTTGCCATAAGGATTTTTGCATGATTTAATAACCTGCATAGGTGTTTGCAAATGGCTGGATAGATATGCAAGTTTCACTCTTAAGGATAAAGCCTGCTTAAAACAATTTATTCTTCTTCATATTTTTCTGCCTCACTGTAGAACCCTTTTTTCTCATTTCAGTGATTTAGACTAACAGAGCTTTATCTTAAACTGCAGCAGCTCAGTACACACTGCAGAAGAATGAATACTGGCAAGGATCAGTAGACAGTAATAAGAGCTGCGCAGTCCTCATTCATTACAAAAGCCATTCCTGTGATACAATACAAAATGGCTAAGAGAGGGGAAGCTTACATGCATGCCAAAGAATGAAGTTCTTCAGAACAACACAGAATACCCAACAGCAGCACTAAAGGCAATAAAGGACAGGCCTTGTTATAATCTGCTCGGCTTTTTTCACTCAACAAATATTCACAGAGATGAGAGATCACTTCATTCCTTCCTCTAACTCCAAAAGGCCCAAGTCATTGTACTTCCTACGCCATTTTCTTTTCAGGTAACTTCTCCCTCTCTTGAGAAGTTCTGCCTTTGTTTCTGAGGTTCAGGAGGGAAAGAAGAGCAGGAACCACTTAAGTCTTTAGATTTATTAACATAATACATAGACAAGATGGCATACAAATGTATTTCATTTTGCACTGAATCCCTACTTTTCTGAAGTACTCTCTCACAACACGAGACATTCATGCCAATAAGAGCATAAGAAAGTAAGGTCCACAGAGTTCTCCAAAACTTGTCAGAATTTCACAGTGGAACCTGATAAAACAAAACAAAACCAAAAACAGTGCAGTCTGCCTCCAGACCTAGACACTCTAAGAAAGGCTTAGCTTACCTGTGCAGTGCCACAGGCAGTGTGTTAGGTCAGGCAAGATGTAAACACAAGGAAGTTTGATTTTGAGGTGGTGCATCAATCAGTGGTGTAAACACTGATCCACAGTGAATTGAACTGGGCATGTAATCTAGATCAGGTAATTCTGGTAACAAGCTGATTGCTTACAGTCCACTGTATGGGCATCACATAATTCAGTCTACTGAAACAGAACTGTTTCAGAATACTGAACACAGCAGGACAGCAGAAATCTGGCTGGGGGACTTGCTCCTAGTTACATTGCTCCAGCACTGTAAAGGACAGCTTGCCTCCTTGGGAAAAAAAAAATTCCAGACTGTACATCCTTCCTTAGCAGACACAATAAGCAGATGCCCTTTATAACAGGTAAAGTAAATCCATGCTTTCCTACACCCAACGCTACTTATCTGGACTGGAACTTACAGGAACATACTTCTGAATGAAATTAAATATTATATGCAAGAGTAAGACTAGAGCAAGTTATAGAGTTGATGGAAAGAAGAGATGATCCCTATAAAGCTGGAGGCACAGCATGGCATTTATGGAAAGCAGAAATTCACTGCAAGTTTTCAAAGACTGAAGGGAATGGATATTCCTTACCATGACAAAGCTGACATGAGCTAGATTGGCCTTCAAATATGCTATTATACATACAGAAGGAGAAAGTAGTTCTTTAATACTTTGCCTACTCAATCACAATTTTAAAGTTCAATAGGCAGAACAGAACCATTGCTGTGAGCATCTCCGTCACTGTTATTTAGATAACAGTACCAGAAGAAATTGTTCTCTCATTCACTTACAAGTTCAAACTCGGCAAAGAACTGAAAAAATAAGAATAATACTGTATTTTGCTTCTCAGAGGCTGAAAAATCAATGATTTAATTAAGGAATTAGCAGAATTACTTCTAGTGACAAATGAGAAACAAAAAATCTGTGTCTTTGTTAATAGTAAGAAAGCATTGCTCATTGCAGTCTTGATTGTAAACAGAGAAAACATGGTAAGCTTTTTTATTTTTTTCCAGTTTAAATTCCAACTGTTTCTGCTTATAGTTTTGGAGAGAAAAAGAAAGAACAATTAGAAGTCTACTGCACTCCTTGTCACTCCAAAGCACAGTTCTGCAACAATAAATGCATTGTTTTAGTTCAGCTAGAAAAAGGCAAAAGGAGACGAATAAATTCATAATTAATTCACAGTCACAAGGCAGTTAATATAATGTTAAATGCTTCCCCAAAAAAGCATGACATCTGTGAAACATAATAAAAAGAACATAGTGTTTTCACACTATTTTATACACCAGTATTATGTACCATTGTATAAAAAAGTTACCAGGTTAATCAATCATTTTTGCAGCTGGACTGTAAATATCATGCCAAAAGGGAAAATAAGGTAAACAGTTATACTGAAGAAACCAAGGTAAACATGGTGCTAACCATGTATTCAGTAAACTGTGTATTTTGTTCATTCATTGATCATGTTCCACTAGGTTTTTTAGTCATAATTAATGGGCAATTACAGTTCACTGCTTCATCTTTCTACCTTTTAAGCAGAGCTGCTGATGATGGCTTTTTTATTATTATTTGTTTTAACTTCAAGTGGTTTAAGCAGCCTTAGTAACCACCATGCACCAAAGCCATTGCAGGAGATGAGAATTTATGAGTCAGTGTTGCAGGGTCAATCTCATCGGGTTGCATTGCTCTAGACAGCATTCTCAGGTCTGGTCTGTTCGAGACAATTTACAGCTGGCTATACAGTACTCGTCACATAACAGCCCTAAGCTCAGTTATACAGGAGCTGGGAAAGAACAATGCTTTTTGGAGGACTGTTTGTTTCTTGTTTCATTTTTGCATTTATCAACTATTTAAAATTAGATGACTAGTGAAACAAACAACTTCACATAACAGCAGCGTTAATGTACCCCTTTAAAATGTTCCAGTAAGAATTGTGAAGTCATAAAAACTGTAGCCAAACACACAGCTTACCTAAAGTAAGAGGTAAAAATAAGAAGCTTGGGGTTTTTTTGCATTTCATTAACTATATTTCCAGTTATTGCATATATCAGTTACACAACAACGTATAAAATGATATTTGGATTCAGTTTATTATCTTTTAATAATTATTAAAAATGTTCCTATAGGCACAGTAGATCATAATATATCCTAAAAGATCAAAACTTCATACAAATTTCAAACTGAATTCCAATTTACTACCTACTTAGTAGTAGTACATCTGTCATAAGCAAATATGATTGCTTGAAACCAAAGTGTTATTATTGTTGGTGTAAGGTTATAATGTCATAGTTACTGATCTGGGGGCTCCTGTAGTATCTTTTTCCATAAATTTATCTGGCAAGAACAGAATATTTTTGAGGAGGGGAAAAGAAGAAACAAACACAGCAGACAAGAAAGAGGCATTCAAAAGGGATGACAACCTCACCTCAGACCAAACATACCTAAATTATACCTTTTATGTGATCAACATCTGTGTCCACTACTATGCTTTTCCATTATCAGCCAAAGATTTACACACCCGTTCAGCACCAATGCACTCAATGGAAAAAAAAATTAAGAAAAAGTTAACAGACTGAACTATTCTACCTTCAATAATCACCATGTTTGAATGTGTGAATATCTTTAGAGAACATTATATTTATTAATCATATCTGAGGTAGGGGCACAAAGTATCACCCCTCTTATCTTGATTTTTAGTCCCTGTTTCCTCCCAGTTTTCTTCCTAGGTAACCATAATACTCAAATCTTTAGAATTCATTCATGCAGAATACATTACCATTACACCCTCATTACTAAAAGATGCTGACTGCTTGAAAGCACCTTCACAGAGACAGTGATGCTGTGAATAGTGTTATCAGTATATGACACACGTAGACTGAGTATTCACAAAGGCAGAACTGATTAATCCATATTTGCAGATGCTTTCAAATGCGCTAGTGTTATTCTCTACTGCCATAGGAAAACAAACAAGAAAACTTGTCCATCTTTGAGCTAGAACACAAATCAGGCCACATTCTGATAGGCACCTTCATATCTTGACTAATGTACCATTAATACTGAATGCTCAGAACATCTCCAAAATTAGCTTTATATCCTTATACATTCAGGCAGTGCTATATATCACAGGAACTAATGGAAGAATCAGAAGTATTGAGAAATTTTGGTTTAAAATGTAAGGCATTCTCCAAGTAGCATACTGAAAATCCAGACACATTATTCAGGTCCCATATTAACCCACTAGTATCTGGTGTTTCATGACTGTACACAACTGTTAAAACACTTTAGGATCTGTATCTTATCTCACAGGCAAAGAACTACAAGGACGCTGAGTGCTATGAGCTCAACGAAAAATACAACGGAGTTGATGGCAGGAAGTCAGTTGTGGCATTCGACATTTTAATTGTCTTCTAATAACATGTTTTGAGCTATTAGTAGGCTTTTTATTCCTATTTATTCCTATGTAATTTTTTTTGTTTAAGTTTTTCCACCAGCAGAAGATATGTAAGCATCAAGCTTTTCTCCTTTTCTTTTCCACATCCCTATCTTCCTATAAGAATTGATTAAATTTCTTTACTATTTGATTTTTTTATTTAAAAAATAAAAATAAAAACCAATTTTGCTTTCATCTGAAACTAGTTCCAATGCTCATAAATGCCAGTCATCTTTTCCAGCAAAACTGTATGCTTTTCAGAACACTGATTTTAATCCTTCCCTCTCTCCCCATGAAGACTGATTTGTTATATTAATTATTCTTGAACATCTAAAATTCAGATGTCTCTGCAGCCATGTAGCTGCCCACTACTTCTCTCCTTTCTTTCACTTCCATACACTACCTTTTCAAACAATATATGACAAAAAACTGTTCCTGTACTGTATGGATGACTTCATCCATATTCATTGCTGTGTGACGAGAAAGGCAATCTATAGTTAACAGTTTGTAATGGCAAGGAAATTTGGTTTATTTTTCATAATCCAATGAAGACATCTGCATAGTTAAAAAGTTTAAATTATACTCAAACCCCAGAATAGGCATACTAATCCTTTTTAAGAATTACACAAAGACCAGTCCTTTCTGTTAGTTGCAACCCCATTGAGGACAACCTAAAGCCCAAAAGAGAGCTTTTCACGTAAGAGTTGTGAACCTAACTAAATCTAACCTGCATTTCAGTTACAAACCATCCTTGTCTACTTACTCTAATGTACAAGCATTTTCTTGCTGAGTGGTGCATCTGTTGTTGGCTTTCTTTTGACAAGCAATTTTTTTTTTTTTTTAATGTTTCATAGTTCATTTGTATTTTTCTGCATTTTTTTTTTCAACATTACAAATATTAAATTACTTTAATGGAGACATATTAATCTTGATGCAGTAGTGTGTAACAGTACATCCTTGATGCATTACCAACAGGCCTGGCACAAAAGCTTTTTTTGCAGTATTGTATTAGTACTTTTCACAGTCTATCTGTACCGTTCCTTTGTTCCCTTCTCACCCAGACAATGCACACACAAACAACAGCTTTAAAAATATGAGCCCCTCTGTTCAATTTGTACCTATTCACTTTAATATCCTACCTCTGGAAGTTGGGGGTAGACTGTAGAATACTGTGGTCCCTAAATATTTCTTCATTTTCTTCCATTGTGTTGCAATTAAAGATTTTATGTGTGCGAACTGCTTCTTTCCAGTGAAATGTCATACCTACTGGTAGCTCCTGAAGACTGCTACATCTTCAG
The DNA here is from genome assembly GCF_951394365.1 of Tetrao urogallus. Taxonomy (NCBI): domain Eukaryota; kingdom Metazoa; phylum Chordata; class Aves; order Galliformes; family Phasianidae; genus Tetrao; species Tetrao urogallus. Next base: position 78,788,732 of record NC_136813.1, on the reverse strand, counting down.
CATTCAAGCTGCGTCTTATCTGTTCTTATCAGTCAGACATTTTCTTGATCACTTTTTTCTTTCATGAACCTGATTACTGTAATTATTTCCTCATACTTTTCTTGAGTCAGGTATTGCCTCTTTCAGCATATGTCACTCATTACCAAAATTTTCAAATACCACAGCAAATAACTTGCTATTTTTATTACAGTAAGATGTTATGTTTACATGAGAAGAATCCCAAAGAACTTAATCTTTAAAACAAATCAAAGATTGCAAATTGGCATGAATTCTTTGCCCAGTGGACAAAACATCCAGAGAAAAATATTTGTTCTCTGCTAACTGTCCTTTTTCTCAAAGACACAAGTTCTACTGTGAAGACAGATTACTTTAATATAAGTTCACTACATCAGTCATGACCTTTCCTCTGTATGATTCTTACAAGGGAGTATTTTTGCTTTCGAGTCGAAGGGACCTTCAGAAGTCATCGAGTCCAACTCCCCTATAATGAACATTAACATCTATAGCTAGATCAAGATGCTCGGAGCCTCATCCTTCCTCACCTTGAATTTCTCTAGGGACAGGGAATCCACCACTTCTTTGGGCAACCTCTTCCAGTAATTGGCTACCCATATTGAAAAAGACATTTTTCCTGATATCCAGTCAAAATCTCCTCTCTTTTAGTTTAAAACCATCTCCACAAGTCCTACCACAACAGACCCTGCTAAAGAGTCCATCTTACTCATTCTTGTAACTCTCGTAGGAGCCTTTTCTTTTTCAGGCTGAACAACCCCAGCTCTCTGAGCCTGTCCTCACAAGGGAGACGTTCCATCCCATGGATAATTTCTGTGGTCCTCATCTGGACACACTCTGACAGGTCCACGTCTCTCCTACACTGAGGACTCCATATCTGAACATAGTACTCCAGATGAGGTCTCACCAGAGCAGAGAAGGGCAGGATCACCTCCCTTAGCCTGCTGAACACACTTCTCTGGATGCAGCCCAGTAAACAGCTGGCTTTCTGGTCTGCAAGAGCACACTGCTGGTTCACATCCAGCTTGCCATCCACCAGTACCCCTAAGTCTTATTCATCTCAGCTTGTATAGTTAGTAGGGATTGCCACAACATAGGTCTAACACATTGCACTAGGATTTACTAAACCTCAAAGTCCTACTGGGCCTAGAGCTTGAGCTTGTCTAGGTTTAGGCACTCTGGTTAGCATCCACGCTCTCAGACACGTTGACCATACCACACACAGCTTGGTGTTAGGCGCAAATTTGCTGAGAATTTACTTGATTCCTCTGTCTACATTACTGATGAAGATGTTAAAGAGCACTGGTCCCAGTACTGACCCCCTGAGGGACAACACTTATCATTAATCTCCATCCAGACATTGAGCCATTGACCACTACTCTCTGGATGTGATTGTGCAACCAGTTCTTAATCTATTGAATAGTCTACCTATCAATTCCATAGCTTTCCAATTTGGAGAGAAGAATGTTACAGGTGACTGTGCCAAAGGCCTTACTGAATTCCAGACATTACATCAGTGGCTCTTCCCTTGTCCACTGATGCAATTATGTCATCATAGAAAGTGACAAGGTTGATTAGGCAACACCTGTCCTTGGTGAAGCCATACTGGATATCCTCTATCACCTCCCTGTCTTCCACTTGCCTTAGCATAGCTCCTGGAATAATCTGCTCCATGACCTTCCTGAAACCTGAAGTCAGACTAACAGGTCAGTAGTTCTCAGGGTCATTCTTTCTACTCTTCCTAAAATGGATGTTTATCTTCTTTTATCTGTCATCAGGGACATTTGACCACAGTGACTTTTTAAATATCATTGGTAGTGGCTAAATGACTACGTTTGCCAATTCCCTCAAAATTCTGGAATGTATCTCATTGGGACCCATACACTCCTGGATGCTCAGGTTTCTCAGGAGGTCACAAACCTGATCTTTGCTTACAGTGAGAGGGACATCACTTGTCCAGTTCCCACCTTCCAAACCATCCACTCAAGAGCTATGTGTAGAGCAGTTACTAGTGAAGACTGTGGCAAAAATGTTTAGTATCTTAGCCTTCTCCTTGTCACTAGCATGCCTGTGCTGCTCACTAGGGAGAATACACTCCCCTAGACTTCCCTTTTTTGGTTGATGTACCTATAGAAGACTTTCTTATCCTTCTTTGTGCTCCTTGCAAAGTTCACACCCAGCTGAGCCTTGTCTTTCCTGATTCTAACTCCACACAGCATCCCCATACTTTTCCCAGCTTACTTGTCCCTGCTTCCACTGCCTGTACAATTTTCTCTTGCTCTCCAGCTTGACTAGCATGTCCCAGTTCAGCCATGCTGATCCCTTGCCTTTCTTTCCTGACTTCCTATACCTGTGGATGGGGGGCTATTGTGTCCTAAGGAAAGCTTTCTTAAAGATCTGCCAGATCTGCTCTGTACTCTTATCCCCGGGAACACATCCCATTGAGTTCTGTTGATAAACTTCCTGAATACCTGGAAGTTGACTTTCCTAAAAATAATCTTTCTTACTTTACTCTTTGCCTGCCTGATATCTTTTAAGAGGCTGAGGTCCACCGTGGCATGGTCACTACAGCCCAGGCAGCCTCCAATCCTCAGCCACCAACCAGATCACTTGTATTGGCAAACAGGTCCAGCACAGCACCCCCTGGTGGAGCTGTCTATTATCTGGCTCAGGAAGTGATCCTTGAACCATTCCAGGAACCTCCTGGATCACTTACAGCTTGCCATGCTGTTTTTCCAGCAGGTGTCAGAATGGTTAAAGTGCCCCAGTAGGATGAGAGCCTGCAATTACAACACCTCTTATAGCTGGAGGGAGAAGGTTTCATCAGCAGGGTCTGCTTGATCAGGCAGCCTGCAGTAGACCCAACCACAAGGGCCCTTCTCTTGCCTCAGTCTCTCTCACCCATAGGCTTTCAACTTGCTTGTTCAATCATTCTTCAAGGACAGCTCCTCACGCTCTATTCCCTCCTTGACAATGGAGGGCAACTCCTCCTTTCCTTGCTTGTTCCTTCTGAAAAGCTTGTAGCTATCAACAGCCACATTCCAGTCATAGGAATCATCCCACCTAGTTTTAGTGATAGCAACTAAATCATTGTTTTATAGTATCACAGCATCTTCCAACTCTTCCTGTTTGTTTACCAAGCTGTGCATGCTGATGATGTAGAGGCACTTCAGCTAGGCAGCTGGCCTTCTCACTTTCTTGGAGGATAACTCCTTAATTCCTTTGAACTATTTACCCAGCATATGTCAAAGCCAGGCACTGAGTCGAAAAACTACAATTACCTTGATGACACCAGTCTCTTCCCTCAGATTTGTTTTCCTAGTCTTCTCAGTACCCCTCCCAGCCACTGAAGACATAAAGGAAAACACCAACCACTACATCCCATGAAGTTCATTTTGATAGCACTCAGACTTCTCCCAGTAACTCTGTCACTGCTGGCCTGAACTATCAGTCTCCTAGTGATGTCCCTGACCCAGGCCCCAGTGATGCAGCATGCTTCCCTACAGGTTGGGTCTGGCATACATATAGGGCCCTCAGTTCCTCTCAGAAGAGAGTCACCCACAATTACCCTTCTTTCCTTTACAGCAGAGGTGTGGAGTTGAACCTCCTTGCCCTAGACAACTGCCTAGGTGGACCTTACACTGCATCCTCAACTCTTCCCCAAGTTTCAACCTATTATGTAGAGGCACCTGGAAAGGTAAGGTAGATAGAGATGGGGTTCTCCAGTAATGCTGAGCAGGGACCTGCTTACATTCCTCTCCATCTCTTAGGTTCCCTCCCTCTGCCTGATGGTGACAGGCAGGAAGTTCACTACTGTTTGGAGCATATCACACCAGTGCCTCTCTCATAGGTATATCAGGGAGTTGCTCCACCAGTCTAACCCCTGCTCACACTCCCTGACGCTCCTCATTCTCTCCATTTTCTCCTCGAGCTCGGCCACCAAGCTCAGCAGATCATTCCCCTCTTCACACAAGTGGTATCTCTACCACCATCCTGCGCAGAAGGAACAAGCTCAGGCACACCGTGCAGCCAGAGACCAGCTGCATTTCTGGGCAGGCACTCTGTCTGGATAGGTGTCTTCTTTCTGGAGAGAGCTTTCTGCCTAGCAGAGATCGTGGCTAGATTTGTTGTCTGGAAGGCAGCCAACAGATGAGCTGCTCACTCAAGTGGGGAAGGGATATTCAGCCCTGCCACACCATGTCCTTCTGACACACATCCCGCTATTTGCCGTACTCCTGGAGCTGTGCTCCCTGGGAACAGCCTTTATATACATGGGAGTTTGGCTGCCTGCTCTGTCCCCATCATGTCAGAGCTACCTCAGTTAGGGCTCTGCTCTTTCTGCTCACAGGGCAGAGGGCTCCCTCACTCTCACAGCATCCCTTTTTTCCACATTTTTTTTTTAATTATTTCTGCCAAGGGTCCCTCACTATGAGCCTCTGTTCCAAAGTTGATCTGCTCAAGGTTAATTTTTATCAAGTCAGAAAAATTAACTAAATGATTGCACCTTGGAGATCATTTAGCAAGGCTGAATGTCATCAACAGCATGAATACGACCTTATCTGAAAAATGCCTTGAGAAGTCCAGTGGCCAGGACCAAGTAGCCTTTTCCTCATTAACCCTGAACATAATTTCTGTCAGGAGTCCCACTGGCTTATCACAAGATAAGCCATAAAACTGTGATGTTTCTAAATGATTGCAGCTGACTATCTTTTTCTGAACATGATTGGTTAAATGCATACTGAACACCTACTACACACCTCTTACCTTGAGTTTCAATTAAAATCTTTGCCCTTCCCTCTCTTGCATGGGAATCCAAGTGATGGTATAGCTGGCTTGGACTTGTAAAATGAAGTTCAAATATTTCATATTAAGGTATTTATACCATACTGTGACTGAAATGTAAATTACTAGACATATCTATCAGGAGGCCAAGCCTCCTACACTGCCTGTTTATTCACAAGGCCTTATTCTCATTTAACAGCTATAAAAGACTTGGCCTTCTGGTCAGTACAGCCTTCAAAACCACAGGCTACAGAGTGGAAGCAAGAAACTGCACTACTAGTCAAGTCTGTCATGAACCCACCAGAACAAACTCTTACTTGCTTAATCTCTTTATTTTTCTAAATAGCTGTCTATTCCTGACATTACACGAAAGGATATTTTCTTCATATCTCCTCACTAAAACTCACTAAGTTTTGGTTTGAGGATATCCACTCAAATAATAACACATTCAGTCTACACATGGTTATCTTTCAAAGCATGGCAACTGATGACCTCAATTTTCATGACAAGAATAGCAGTCATTTTGCTATTTTTGCATTTATTTTACTTGAAAGCAAAACATCTTATTGTGATCCTCTAAACACTTCTGTCAGTTTCATGTGCTCTAAAAGGAGGATGAATCTGAGATCATCTTCCCTCAATCACCTCCTCATTCAGAGATCAAAATAAGCCATTTTTTCTGTACTGACCCAGAAAACTAGTTCTGCATTATAGCATTACACCTTAAACGTAGAATTTAAATTATTTCATTATTTTTATTTCTTTATTAGATTTCATCACTTAGACCTGCTAGAGAATTTCTTACACACCAAATTTCAAAGCAATCTGATGTCCAACAATGCAAAACTGCAAATATGAGAGAAACAAATACATAGGCATTTAATGTTGAATTTTAGTCCACCATTACGAAGAATTTACATCAGTAGTCGGGAAACAGAGTAATTTACCATTTACAAAAAAAAAATTTAAAAAATCTTAATAACTTGTAAGTTATTACAAGTAACTTGTAAGAGGCAGTACAGATCGACTTGCATTCTCTCACTAAAAACATCCTCCAATTTGATACGTCCTATCCTGAATATCAGAGCTGTGGTGTGGTGATATAATTACTTCATCTGTTAACCTTTACCTCTCTGAAATACACTACTGAGGCAGGTTTGCTTTCAACTACACATTTATTCTTCATTGAAAATGGCAACATTTTCTCTGAATGGTTCTATACATTCAGTATTCCTTTCTTCTGAAAGTCTATAAAAATCTGTAATTTTACATAACAAGTTCTATAACTACACTGAGTGAGAATTAAACTTCATCCCCTGGATGTATAAAATATATACTAAGCATTTATTAAAATCTTAATATGCAGAGCTGGAGAAGCCAAGCAAAACTGTTTACCTCATCATTTGGAATTATTACAAATCTTCCTTGGTTTATCAGGACATAAAGTAGGCACACTGTGTCATGGTTCTATGTTTTTTTTGTTTTTGTTTTTTGTTTTTGGGTTTCAGTATTCCACATCAAAACATCATGTAGTGTACGGGGCATTAAAGTGTCACTGCCCCAATTCCAAGTACCTATCCCTGTACATTACAGCAGTCACGGGATCTGGCCCTTCCGGGTGGGGGGGGTGCTCTCTTGCTGCCTTGCAGTGGGTGCTGGAGGGTGCTTTCCTAGCCGTTCCAAGCTTTTCAGGTTTGACTCGGTCCCGGGAACTCTCCCTCTCATCTTGTCTGATTTATTAATCTCAATTTCAATTAAATTGTATATACTGTGTTATCTTGTATTCCAATATTATAGTAAAATAAGTTTTCCTCCATAGATTGTTGCCGCTGCTCTTTTCCTCCCTTCCTTCCTTCCCATTTTTGTGGGACTGGGGTGGGGGGGGGAGGGCAGAGGCCTGTCGCCCCTGTCACGGACATAGATTGATCTGGTCAACTCCGTGACAGATTTTTTGGCGCCCAACGTGGGGCAAGACTGCTTTTTAGCTTTTAGAACGAATCTCTTTTTCTCTCTGCTCTTAGAGAGCTTCGTTAAGGAGCATTATCAGCAGTTCAGGTTTCTGTGCTGGAAAACCTGACCTTGAAAGATTAGGCGTACTGCCAGTGTTCTGGGATATTTGTAAACTTTGAGCACTACTTAGTCTGAGTAGTGCCTTTTTTTTCTTTTTTTTTTCCCTCCTCTTGGTAGCTTCAATTCATTAACCCTTTTTTTTAGCAAGCACCAGCGATGAACCCACTCGTTATCGTGGGGGTGCTGGGTAAAGGATTTAAAGCAATGGTGTTAGTCACAACCTACTGGCCAATAATCCATCTCACACTTGTGTGTTGTGGAATTGCATTCATATATAACTACCTAAGGGCACTGATGGAGACACCTATGTTTTACCTATTTGCAATGTGGTATGATTTGAACTTTGACATCTACATCCCAGAAGGAATGGCTAATTTCACAAACAGCTACATCCCAGAAGGAATGGCTAATTTCACAAACAACTACATCCCAAATGGAGTAGCTAATTTTACCAACAACACGATGTTCAGACCAGTCTCTGGGTTTTCTTCTCGGTTTGTCAAACGTTTTTTGAATCCTGAATTAATACCCATGTTGTTGTTCGCGTCATCAATTTTCCTGAATGTATTCCTATGCATTCGTATTAAGGGAAAGGAGTCTCTTCCAAAACTAGAGAATGATGATTGGCAGGGAATATGGAGAGGTTTAGGAAAGGTTTTAGAAGCATGGGGACCCGCAGTGTCATGGGATTTTACTCTTGAACACCTGTGGGATCCTGAGAAACTAAGCCAGTATTTGAGTCAGGAACTATGCGGCTTACATAAATCTAAGGAGGTACAACTTATTTGGGGTTTGGCTTGTGCTTACCGTGCCCTATATAATACCATTCTGGAGAGAGAGAGTTTCCGAGCTGAGGTTCAAGCCAAAGGGGAAAATCCCCAAGTCAAATCTAATCAATCACAGGAGACACCAGTAACAATACCAGTTGCTCCTGTGGAGGGCAAGAAATGGAAACGAGTGTCTTCGCGTCTTGAACGAAAAAGAGAAGAAGAGGAGGAGGAGGAGGAAGATCCAGGCGAGGGGCCCTCCTCAGAACCACCACCATCGCGAAAGGCAAAAGGGAAAACTAAGAGACATGCAGAAGAGAGTGATGAAGAGGAAGTCTCTATTACTACTTGCCGGCCTCTAAAGATGACTGAAATCCAAGGTTCAAGAAAGGAGTTTACACGGCGCCCTAATGAAATTCTTGTTTCCTGGTTGGTTCGCTGTTGGGACAGTGGGGCCCATAGCTTGTCTCTGGATGGTAATGAAGCTCGCCAACTAGGTGCCATTGCCAGAGATCCAGCTATTGATAGAGGAATTAGTCGGTGTTCGGATGAGGCTGCCTCCCTCTGGGAACGAGTGTTAATAGCCGTGAAGGAAAAGTATCCCTTCAAAAATGGCTTGAAGATTGCGATGAAGAAATGGGATACAGTTGAAAAGGGGATCCAGTATTTGAGGGAAATAGGCGTGGTGGAAATGCTGTATGACCCTAACTTTGTTCCTAACCACCCACAACAAAACCGCGACCCTGAAAAAGTGAGGACAACGCCTGAGATATGGCAGAAAATCGTGACAACAGCACCGGACAAATATGCCGCTACACTAACATCAGCATGTGACAGATACCAAGAACAACAGAGAACGCCCTTAGTTTATGAATTAATTGTTACGCTCCAAAACTACGAACAATTGCTGTCCCCAATTCATGCTGCCGTTGCTGCTATATCAAAAATGACAGAGCAAGTGTCTCAACTGATTAACCGTGACAAACCTGTAGCAGTATCAGAGACGCTTGATGAAGATCAGGATAATCAAATGAGTCTAGCGAAGGAGGTGAAGGAGATGATGAAATTTTGGCGAGCCCACCTAACTAAAGACGATGAACCTTCCTTCTTACGTGCACCATCAAAAATCTCAGCTGTTAGAGGCAAACGCTCTCCGGCTCAAGTAAGGGATAATATATCGCGAATTGCCTTATGGTATTACCTACGTGACCATGGAGAAGACATGAGGAAGTGGCACGGTCAACCTACTCCTGTACTACGAGCCCGGGTGAAAGAATTACAAGGCAGATCAACCACCAGTGCAGTTGCTCCAGTTACCACAGGTAATGAATAGAGTGGCCCTGCCCTCAGTCAGGGGGGGGAAAGGGATAATAGAGTATATTGGACTGTGTGGATTCGATGGCCTGGCACATCAGAACCACTGAAATATAAGGCCCTGGTGGACACTGGTGCACAGTGCACTCTGATGCCCTCGAGTCATGAAGGGACAGAATCAATCCATATTTCTGGAGTGACCGGGGGCTCTCAAGAATTGACTGTGTTGGAGGCTGAGATAAGCCTCACTGGTAAGGACTGGCAAAAACATCCTATTGTGACGGGCCCAGGGGCTCCATGTATACTAGGTATTGATTATCTCAGAAGGGGGCATTTCAAGGATCCTAAGGGGTATCGATGGGCCTTTGGAATAGCTGCTGTGGACACAGACAACATTAAGCAGTTGTCTGTTTTGCCTGGCCTGTCAGAAGATCCATCTGTTGTGGGGCTGCTGCGAGTAAAAGAGCAACAGGTACCGATTGCTACAAAAACGGTGCACAGGCGACAGTACCGCACCAACAGGGATTCTTTGCTCCCCATTCATAAGTTAATTCGTCAACTAGAGAGCCAGAGAGTGATCAGCAAAACTCACTCGCCTTTTAACAGCCCCATATGGCCAGTGTGTAAAGCCAGTGGAGAATGGAGGCTGACGGTGGACTACCATGGCCTGAATGAAGTCACACCCCCACTGAGTGCTGCTGTGCCGGACATGTTAGAACTCCAGTATGAACTGGAGTCAAAAGCAGCCAAATGGTATGCCACCATTGACATTGCTAATGCCTTCTTTTCCATCCCTTTGGCCAAAGAATGTAAGCCACAGTTTGCTTTCACATGGAGGGGCGTTCAGTATACCTGGAACCGTTTGCCGCAGGAGTGGAAACACAGCCCGACCATTTGCCATGGGTTGATCCAAACTGTATTAGAACAGGGCAATGCTCCTGAGCACCTGCAGTACATTGATGACATCATTGTGTGGGGCGATACAGCAGAAGAAGTCTTCACGAAAGGAGAGCGAATAATCCAAATTCTTCTGAGTGCTGGTTTTGCTATTAAGCGAAGCAAAGTGAAAGGACCTGCCCAGGAGATTCAATTCCTAGGTATAAAATGGCAAGATGGCCGTCGTCACATCCCGACAGATGTGATCGACAAAATCACTGCTATGTCTCCACCCACTAGCAAAAGAGAGACACAATCTTTTCTGGGTGCAGTGGGCTTTTGGAGAATGCATGTTCCAAACTACAGCCTCATTGTAAGCCCCCTTTATTATGTGACACGAATGAGAAATGAGTTTATATGGGGCCCTGAGCAGCAGCAGGCTTTTGAACAGATTAAACAGGAGATAGCCCGTGCCGTGGCTCTAGGGCCAGTACGGACGGGACAGGGTATAAAGAACATCCTCTATACTGCTGCTGGAGAGAACGGTCCCACTTGGAGTTTGTGGCAAAGAGCCTCAGGAGAGACCCGAGGCCGACCCCTGGGATTCTGGAGTCGAGCCTACAGGGGGTCGGAAGAGGGCTACACTCCAACTGAGAAGGAGATCTTAGCCGCGTATGAGGGGGTTCGGGCTGCTTCTGAAGTAGTCGGTACTGACACACAGCTCCTTCTGGCACCTCGACTGCCAGTGCTGAACTGGATGTTTAAAGGAAAGGTTCCCTCCACCCATCATGCTACTGATGCCACTTGGAGCAAGTGGATTGCACTGATTACACAACGAGCACGGATGGGGAACCTCAGCCGTCCAGGAATCCTAGAGGTCATCATGGACTGGCCTGAAGGTAAAAAGTTTGGAACACCACCGGGAGAAGAAGTAGCTCGTGCTAAAGAGGCCCCACCATACAATGAACTACCAGAGAATGAAAAGAAATATGCCCTGTTCACAGATGGATCGTGTCGTATTGTGGGAAAGCATCGCAGATGGAAATCTGCTGTGTGGAGCCCCACACGACAAGTTGCAGAGGCCACTGAAGGAAAAGGAGAATCAAGCCAATTTGCAGAGGTAAAGGCTGTCCAACTGGCCTTAGATGTCGCTGAACGGGAGAGGTGGCCAATGCTCTATCTCTACACTGACTCATGGATGGTAGCAAATGCCTTATGGGGGTGGTTACAGCAGTGGGAGCAAAATAACTGGCAAAGAAGGGGTAAACCTATTTGGGCTGCTGAACTGTGGAAAGACATTGCTGCCCGAACAAAGACTATAGTTGTAAAGGTGCGCCATGTAGATGCTCATGTGCCCAAGAGTCGGGCTACTGAAGAACAGCAAAACAACCATCAGGTAGACCGAGCTGCCAAAATTGAGGTGGCTCAAATAGACCTGGACTGGCAGAACAAGGGTGAATTATTTTTAGCTCGATGGGCCCATGAGACCTCAGGTCATCAAGGGAGAGATGCAACATACAAATGGGCTAGAGACCGAGGGGTGGACTTAACTATGGATGCCATTGCACAGGTTATTCATAACTGTGAAACATGTGCCATCATCAAACAAGCCAAGAGGATGAAACCTCTCTGGGAGGAAGGGTGATGGCAAAAGTACAAATATGGGGAGGCATGGCAGATTGATTATATCACCTTGCCACGATCTCGCAATGGTAAGCATTATGTGCTTACTATGGTGGAGGCAACCACTGGGTGGCTCGAAACATATGCAGTACCCCATGCTACCGCCCGAAACACCATACTGGGTCTCGAGAAACAAGTCCTGTGGCGACATGGCACCCCAGAAAGAATTGAGTCAGATAATGGGACTCATTTCAAAAATTCTCTTGTAAATACTTGGGCTAAAGATCATGGCATTGAGTGGATTTACCATATTCCCTATCATGCACCAGCCTCTGGTAAAATTGAACGATGCAATGGATTGTTAAAAACGATGCTAAAAGCACTGGGTGGCGGAACATTTAAGCTCTGGGAGAAGTATTTGGCAGAAGCTACCTGGTTAGTCAATACCAGAGGATCTATCAATCGTGATGGTCCTAACCAATCCAGTTCCCTACATACCGTAGAGGAAGATAAAGTCCCTGTTGTACATGTAAAGAACATGTTAGGAAAGGCAGTTTGGGTTCTTCCAGCTTCTGGAAAGGGCAAACCTCTCCGTGGTACAGTTTTTGCCCAGGGACCAGGATCCACTTGGTGGATAATGCAGAAGAATGGGGATGTCCAATGTGTACCACAAGGAAACTTGATGCCGGGGGAGTGCAGTTACTAATTCTATATATATATAGCCATGTGTGAGTAATGCATTTTAATCTTTCTTTTTTTCTTTTTTTTTTTTTTTTGTTTGTTTGTATATATGTATATGTATTTTAAGCATGATGTAACGATGTAGAATAAGGGGTGGAATGTCATGGTTCTATGTTTTTTTTGTTTTTGTTTTTTGTTTTTGGGTTTCAGTATTCCACATCAAAACATCATGTAGTGTACGGGGCATTAAAGTGTCACTGCCCCAGTTCCAAGTACCTATCCCTGTACATTACAGCAGTCACGGGATCTGGCCCTTCCGGGTGGGGGGGGTGCTCTCTTGCTGCCTTGCAGTGGGTGCTGGAGGGTGCTTTCCTAGCCGTTCCAAACCGTTTCAGGTTTGACTCGGTCCTGGGAACTCTCTCTCTCTCATCTTGTCTGATTTATTAATCTCAATTTCAATTAAATTGTATATATTGTGTTATCTTGTATTCCAATATTATAGTAAAATAAGTTTTCCTCCATAGATTGTTGCCGCTGCTCTTTTCCTCCCTTCCTTCCTTCCCATTTTTGTGGGACTGGGGTGGGGGGGGAGGGCAGAGGCCTGTTGCCCCTGTCACGGACATAGATTGATCTGGTCAACTCCGTGACACACTGACACCCTGATTAACTGTTATTAAGTTTGAAAATTAGCATCATCATTGAATATTTGCATTATTTCTGTCATGTTAGAACAACTGCTTAATTCATATTCAGTCTAGTGAGAAATAAGTATCCATATGAAGCTGTGCATTAGAGGACACTTTGCTCTCTGTTCTTACACGTACTCCGCTTGTTGGCATTCCCAACTGCCTATTCTACAAGGAAAAAAATATGGCACAATGCTTAAGGCTAAGCAGATGACATGTAATAACAACCTAAAATTATAACTTAGTTTCACACTTCCCAAATTGAGATACATTAATATAAATGTTTTGATAACAATTTTCAATGTATTAAAATCTGACTTTGTTTATTTAACCTTTTTTTTTTTTTTCTTTAAATTGATGACAAAAAATATTTCTCCTCTCCAGAACTTTCCTAAGCATGAGTTGATTAGGCAGAGCAAACACTGCATTTGCTCTTAAAGGAGATTTCGATGCATTGTCTTCAAAACCTCATCCTTAAGAACATTAAGATTGGAAAAGACCTAAAAGACTCACCCATTCTTTTACCCATCTCCAACCATGCCCACTAAACCTTGTCCCTCAGTGTCACAACCAGTTCTACAAACACCTCCAGGCACAGCGACTCCACCGCTTCCCCGGGCAACCTATTCCAGTCACTACTTCACAACTTCTTCTCAGAAGAGCTTTTTAATAATATCCTAGCTAAACCTCAAGTTGAGCAAGGGGATGTTGTTATCTCTTCTACTATCACTGCAACTTGGGAGAAGAGGCCAATGCCCACCCCACCACAATCTCATTTTAGGAGTTGTAGAGAACAAGGTCTCATCTGAGCCTCCTCTTCTCCAGACCAAACAATTCAAGTTCCCTCAGCTGTGCCTCATAAGACATATGCTCCAGATCCCTCACAGCCCTTCTCTGGACACACTCTAGGGCTTCAGTGTCTTCCTTGTAGTAAGGGAACTGAAAACTGAACGCAGCACTTGAGATGCAGCCTCTGCAGGGCTAAGGACAACAGGAAATCACCTCTCTGCTCCTGCTGGTCATGCTATTTCTGATACAAACCAGAAGGGCAATGGCATTCTTGACTACCTGGGCATACAGCTGACTCCTGTTCAGCCAGTTCTTACCTAACACCCTTAAATCCTTTTCCTCAGCAGTTTTCCAACCACTCTGCCTCAAGCCTGTAGCAATGCGTGGGGCTTTTGTTACTAAAGTGCAAGACTCAGCACTTGGTCTTTTTTAAAGTTTATCCCATTGGCCTCAACCCAACAATCCAGCCTGTCCTCTGCAGGGCCTTCCTACCCTCAAGGCAGATAGACACTTCCTCCCAACTTGGTGTCACCTGGGCTTCCAACCTGTTCCAGAACCTCACCATTCCCTCTGAGAATGTTTTTCCAAACATTCAACCTACGCCTCCCCTGGCACAATTTGCAGCCCGTTCCTCCAGTCCTACTGCTTGTTGTGTGGTACAAAAGACCAACCCCTCCCTTGCTACAACCTCCTTTGGTATAGTTGTAGAAAGCAGTAACATCACCAGTAATGCTTCAAGTTATACAGAAATAACAAATCCATATGACAGTTATTTCATGATTAATGTGAGATTTCCCTTTCTACATCTGTTTATTCCAAAAACTAAATATTAAAAACAACAAGAATCTCAACTACTTTAAACTCGCCATTTTCAACAGACCTATATGAAACAATTAATGGCTTTAATGAATTGAGATATTGTGCAATAAGTGCCAAACTATTCCAAATGGGATATTTGACAGCGAATGGTGCTCCTTTTTCTTTACAATCTAGTAATTCTGAGTATCTTTAGTTGATTTGGAAATTAATGTACAAGTTTGTGTACAGTAGTCTCTATTAAAAAAAATAAGTTTAGCTCTTAATTTAAATCACTTCACCTTTGCTTCCTTTCCATGTACTTCCTTTCAAAAGACTACTGCACAGTGTGACTTGGCTTAATTCTTCTGGCACTATCTCTTCAACAGGGGTTCAATGTTGAGAAACTTGCAGGTGAGGGCTGATGTATACAGGTGGAGCACTACAAGCATTAGTGCTTGCATTTTATCAGGAAAAAGTTCACTGCTTTTCCAACTTGCATACTGTTCCAATAATTAACTTCATAATGACATTTCTTTGCTTAATGGTTCTTTCTGGACCCAATTCCAAAAATTGCTATCATTAAACTTTAGCCCACATTCCAGATTAGCACATAAAAGACTTTCTTCAGCTTACTGTTTTAACCAGCCAAACATATTATTTTTGCTGTTAACTAGCTTTTTTAGCCTAGAAATCTGCCAACTGTATCTACCTACTCAAAGTGGTCACATGTAAATATGCACGCACAAATGCAGACGCATTTGAATGTCTCGCTTCTGTAGCAAAGTGGCTTTGGACACTTCAGCTACAATTCAGGGTCACTTTGAGAGCACATTCTTATGTGATGGGGATGTAAGTGAAAATCCAGCATGTCACTTTTCACAGCCTTCTCATTTTTACTTTTTCTGACATGTGCCTAAAGGAGTAATCACGATACAAATGTCTCTTTGAGGAGCACAACAGTAATATGACACAAGTGAGGAGAGGCAAAAAGAGATATCAAATATTCATCAGATAAAAGCTGAAAAGTCACACAGACTCAAGTAGCACAAAGCAG
Source organism: Tetrao urogallus (assembly GCF_951394365.1). Classification (NCBI taxonomy): domain Eukaryota; kingdom Metazoa; phylum Chordata; class Aves; order Galliformes; family Phasianidae; genus Tetrao; species Tetrao urogallus. The sequence goes on along the minus strand of NC_136813.1, from coordinate 78,773,280 downwards.
CATCAGTACATGCTCACCCTACAATGAAATAAAACAAGCTTCAATACAACAGTAACAGCATATGGCGTAATGAAAGTTTGCACAGTAATGGTTTTATGATTTCCTTTCAACTACTTTCAGGGACAGGACAGTGGCTCTCCAGCTTTTCAAAACTGAGCAGTCTGCATCATCAAGCTTGACTTTCTTTCCTAAAAAATTCATCTGTTTTCTCATTCTGAAGCTTACTCTTAGCCAAAACTTGTATTTTTTTAAGCATTTTTTTAGTTCTCTTCACATCATGCCTTTTATTTTTTTTTTTCCATCTGACTATGATGTTGAAATTCATCTTCTTGCCTAAATGCTCTAAAAAAAAAAAAAAAAAAAAAAAGCATGCCAGTAGATATACAAAAATCTAGTTCAAATTATTGAACATTACTATGTTCTTCATAAATTGGAGACCATCACATTTAGTAGTTTGATCCTTTTCCACATATTAATCTACTATCTGGGCTTGTTGGCCTTTTTTTTTTTTTTTGGGGGGGGGGGGGAAGCATTATCACAAACAATGTCAACATGCAAAGGCTTTCATTTACATACCACATGACATCTGTAAGCTCTTTCACAGTGAGGCAGCAAGGCCACAACATGAAGAATAATACATGGCCTAAAATACACTTTTACCACAGATGAAGCAATCCATCTGATTTCTCTACAGATTCATAACTGCTGGGAGTCAGTATAGTGAACACATATATGAGAAACCACAGCACTGGGCTTTTGTAGCTCTGCCTCTCTTCAGTGAGAATTTGCTTTTCTAGATGTCAGCAGGTACAGTATTTATCATTCTCAATGGCACACTATTACTACTACTCTAGATATCCTCCCTATATTTCTACATTTCTAAAGCAAATACATTATACACATCTTGGTTTTTTTAATGTATTGAATTTAATAAATTCTATAGACTCAATGCCTCTATCCGTAATGTGCTTATGCAAACTGTTTTCATGAAAATTCAGGTTCTCTCAAAAATATTTATAATTGTGTGCTAATTATAGAATCATAACATCAACTAGTTTGAAAAAGACTTAAAGATCATGAAGTCCAGTCACCAACTTGACCTGCGAGTCTCACTGCTACACCATGTCCCTGAGTGCCATGTCCAAACATCTCTTAAATACGTTCCAAGTTGAGGAACTCCAACAATTCCTTGTGCAGTCAGTTCCAATGGGCTAAAATGTAATGCCCTGAAAGTAATGCCTCAGAAGAAAGAACTTAAAGGACCTCTGTATGATAACTGAAGGTGAAGGCAACAGAATTGAAGGTATATTTTGACAAAAGAAACTTCAGATTGTAGATATACCTACATAGACAGTGCTGCTAGATAACACATCAGCAACTGCAGTATAAAAGCAAAAATATTATGCACAATTAGTTTTAATGACAATAAAACGTCAACAAAATTTTAAAACATACATTGCTTAGAAAAAAAAAAGCACAAAAACTCACCAAACCACAGAAAAGAAAAAAACAGTTAGTTCCTTGAAATTCTAGTTCAGTAGAATCTTTTGCTCATTCAGTATGTGTGTAGACTTACTTCATTTAAGGTTTATTGTATACTTTCTTCTATGCTCAATCAATTTTCTTCCAGCATAGAGACCAAGAGGTGAGAGAAGCACAGGGAGAAGATTCTTCACAATCACTCTGATAGTAACAGTAGGCTTAAATCAAGCTAGCACTCATGTATGTGGGTAAAAATATGATAGATCTAATGCTTGAGCTGTGAAAATAAATCAAAAGCAGCTAGGTACAAAAAGAGTAATGTTCTTTCTTTTATACTCAAGAGATTCATTTCAGAAACAAGCCCCCAAAGACTACAATTGTAACAGTCAAATAGACAAGGTAAAGCCCATTTTCTTGAGTATAAAGTCCTGCTTACAAGGATCTTCATAAGAAATTAGAGCCTTAATTTGTATACAAACAATTTGCCATTGTAATCTTCTGACAGACAGACATAATTTGGAGAAGGTGGTCCCCCGCCACTTTCTATTTGCATGTGCTCAAGATTTGTTGGTTTCAGGATGTTTAAAATGTTTGTGAAGTTCGTACAGTCTGGGGCACTTGATATTTTAAGTACTTCACTGAAATTCATTCTGCATCCCTTAAAGGCCTGAAGGACAATATGCAGTTCTAGTTTATTACACTTAAATGTTAAAACAGCTCCTACTTCCACTATATGTTCCCACAAACTGACTTAAAAGATAATGACTTAAAAGATGATTTGCATATAAAGATTTTATAGACAATAATAGGAAGATTTTCATCTGGGTAAGAAGGCCATATTTAGTGCTAATTATTCAGCATGTTTAGTTATGTTCTGATTTTTATTTATATGTAGTCAGCATGTACTAGCACTGGGTTTTCAATATTTCAACATTATGTGGTTGCAATGGAAAGCCATGATGTGCACATCAAGTGTTAACCATTCAAAAACCAGACAGATAAAGAGTCTAGACACATCTGTACTGTGAATCTTGCTGGTAGGCGTGGATCTCTCTCAACATCATCTTGGATTTTACATATTTCACTTTGAATGCCTAAGGGGCTTTTTTCAATATGTAAATATGTATAATAAGGAAAAAAAATCACATCCACATTTTTGTATGACCCGATTTAAGTCTACATGAGCATTACCTCAGACACACACAAGCTGAATGACAGAATCTGAGGTGTGAATATACTGCAGCCTGCAATTTTATGATCACACACAGTCAAGCAGTTATATGCCTATAGCATACCTGAAGTACTGCATCCAGTTCTAGACTCCATAGTACAACAGACCTGGAAAATGATGAGGGTTCTGTCATCCTATAAGAGAGATATAGCTGTGATCTGATCAGTCCCAATGAAGCCATACAACCATATCACTGATTTAAAGAGAAAGATTGCAAGTCCTTTTTCAAGTCAGTCCCATCTACAAAGATATCCCTGCTATCAAATGGAGAAAAATATTTCTAACTCTCTTGGTTACTGACAGCCTTTTATCTCATTCTCCTGTATAAATTTAGAGTTCAGCATAACCTGAAATTCCACTGAAGTCTTCACACTGAAATTTGACCACTATTTTTATTACTCAAAATACTGTGTAATGATGAGAATACTGTATAGACTAACTCAGGAGGGACTCCACATTTCCTTGTCATCCTTCATAGCTCTGGCCACATTGAGTTGACAACATATCCCCTGTACAAGAGTTGTAGCTAGTAATCTGCACAGAGTACCTTAGTGAGGTGACACTACAAGGAAAATGCCTTAGTTTGCGGTGTCTGTCAGTTTCTTAACTGCTTTCCACTCTGAAAACTGGTTAATTCACATCATGAGGGAGGTGGGATTTGTTCAGTGGTCAGTACAACCCTGGTCCTGCACATTTGACTCTGCGCTGATTCATCAAGATCTTCATGATCATGTTAGACCACTCTGTAGGAATCAGATCAAAGACCTAGTGCGGCACTTCATCAGGATCCCAGTCCCTGCCTGTAACTGCAGCCAAGGCAGTAAATGAGTAATATGCTTTATGCAATCAGTGCTATCATTTATTGAAGCTTTGCAGAGGTACAGAATGGATGCAGGCTCCTCAGCAGTGTCATTCTGAAAACCAGAGCTTTGTAACTACAAATCTTGACCAATTTCCCTCCTCATAGATACCTCTCCCAGTACTTAATCTATGTACTACTGTTTTTACCACTTTCACTGACTGCAAATTTCTAACTGTAATATACCACCTGACTTCTTCATGTGGTACTGTATAAAACACCATGCATTTATTAGTGCCTTATCCCTCATTCCAATTTTTGACTTCCTGCTTATTGCAGCGACTACTACATGGCATACAGTTATGTTTCACCTTGGGGAGAAATAATTTAAATCCCTTACAAATAGCAATCACAGTAAAATCTGAAAACATGGGGGAGGAACATTCAGTTCATCATAAGCCACCTGAGTTTAGCATTACTGTTAATAGAAATTGAGAAAGTCATATCTAAAATGCCATCAGGAGAACGTTATTATAGTATCCCTATCAACTAAGTATCAATTGTTCTACTCACCAAGTCAGAAAGACTTGAGTCTTGCTCTTAAAGTCTCACAATAAGCATCACATGAGATAATAATACCAATTATCTTGACCTCCATGTTCCTCATGGAACATTCCTTGTGTCAGCTATTTTGACAGGGCTGATGCTGGCATTAACCACAGTGACATACAGCCCCATACTAGCAGTTTGCTTATCCTTACAGAAGTATCACCACAGAGGGCTACATCTGTAAACACTCCTGAAAAAGTAAGAAGCAGTAGTAGCCATGCAGCAAACATATGGCATCTCAGAGCAGCTGGGAAAACACCGTGCTCCAGCTTTCTTGATGGAAAGCCCTTTTCTTCTGCCAACTGCATTTTGTAAAACAGTTCAAAGCCTTTTACCAGCTTTCAGGGAGCTGCTTGCCACAGGGAAATGCTTGTGAAAGGAGTGGGCAGAAAGCACCCAAACAGCAGAAGTCATAAGATATCTAGCTACACTTCCTTATCTTCGAGGTTCTTCATAGACTGCTAGGAATAACTGCTGAAAATGAAAATTATTTCCATACAATTAAACCCTCAAAAAAGGTCAAGTCAAGTCATACCTCCAGATAAATTGAGCATCAGTCTTACAAACATTATGTGGGAATGTTATTACTAAGTCAGCCACTTTCTGCCATCATCTCTATTTTGACCCCTGAAATCCCCTTTCTTATTGGACCACCTATCCTCTCTATGGTCAAAAACCTCCAATGATCATTACAGTCTGTAATAGTTGATACCATCAACTTCAGGTCAATCATTTAAGCAAATAAAACTCTTTGACAAGTCCAGAAGATCCACTGATTAAAACCTAGGACTCCCACTTAACCTCTTCCTCCCAGAAGGCCTACCCAACCTTTGTTTCTCTGCTATACCAAATCCTGCAACAGAATTTCAAGTAATGACACCAGCTGTCCAACTTCTCATCCTCGTTATCATACTTCATCTTCAGAGTAAGAAATGAACATTACAAATATCAAGTCTGTCAGTAGAAGTAATCAAACCTGAATCATGTTTGAAATATTTTCTTTAGTCTATTCAATGCAAAAATCTCTCATGTGGCAGCCACGCTTTACCAACTCATAACAACACACATGACAGCTACTCCCTTAAAGCCTGGAATAATAGAAAGAAATACAGGACCCAGGCTATAAGTTTAAATTCAAGATTAGGAACTATAATATACATTCTGAATCCTTGTTCAACATCCCAGTCTTACATGCAAGGAAAATAAAGCATCACTCTAAAACATTAGGCATACTGACATACTTATTGAAGAACTGATTACAACTCCTCTATCAAAATATTGAAGGATAAAAAAGGAAAAGATATAGCTGAGTTCCACATATCACGATGTTCCCAACAGATCAGAGGACAAACTTCTGAGAAGACAAAAAATTCCCCATAGCGTCCAATTAGTAATGATAATTTTAAAAAAAAAAAATCCCACACAAATTTTTCCTTTCTTAAGGTTGGAAATTAACTTCAGCTGTGCCAGCAACACATGATTAGCTTTGAAACTGGTCTCTAAATCGTAAAGGTTTCCACAGGTCAAGACCAGCATCTTAACCTCTATCCAAAATCTAATCAGCAGCCAGTGAAGGCTGCACAGCATTATACGAAGTAGACCTTAGAAACTTGCCTTCTGTATTCCAGGGAATGCCAAGATATTATCTAAGCTCTTTGTAAAAAGAGGCTAGAAAGGCACTACAAGTAATTACAACTGAATTCTTACAGTATGAAACAGCTATTTTCACCCAGCACCTCACAGACCACAGAGTGCATATTAATGCATTTACTTTAAAAAAATAATAATAATAATAATAATCTTCCACTTAGAAACTGGGGTCAGAAGATCAAGTGATACCCTTTCTTGCTTGAGTAACAAGTAACATCTACTAGAAGTAGAAAGTCTGACCCAGCTCCTACATTTGCTCACTTCATCGTAATCCTTCTCCTCTACTGAATGTGAATATGTGGGGAGAAAAGTGCTGCAAGTTACTTAATAGAAACCGTGTAAGAGAAGGAACGGTATATCACTTCTAACAGTACTGATTCTGTAAAATTATTTAGACTGTATATTATATATAACCACAAAAAAATTTCAAATTAAACTAAATGAGGATTTACCTTTCTAATCCACGTTTTAGGAAAAAAGTACTCTTTGAAGACACATTATGTCAGTGCTCACAGAAGAAGAGAAGTGAGTGCATAGTGAACCTCATTCTCTCTTTAGCGCTATTAGGAGTCATAATTTAGATAGGCTATGGAATGATTAGCATAAAGGAATGAAGCAAATCTGCAAAGGCTTTTTTTCATGGATGAGCATCCTAGATAGGCACATTTAGCCTTTGAGTGCTGCATGCTGCAAGGAGAGCTAAATTGAGAGATACATAAGAGCCATTCTGGAAACTTGATTATGCTTTATACTGACATTACATGAATTTTCTGATCTGTTTATCCAATCTTCCATTGGGCCATAACTTATCCCAGTACCCATCACAGCAATAAAAATGCATGTTTCTTCTGTCTTTTATTACTGAAAAAAATATATGGAAAGTAAAATCATGTATAAATTATTTTGCAAAAACAATTGATGTTAAATCTGCTATTTAAAATGTGAATCAACAAAAACAACATTGTGGTAAAAATGTGACATATAAGTTGCAATGCTGAATCACACAAAAGATAGACATGTTTTCAATTCTGTTTCCATGGTTCCTATTTTTCTTCTCAACTCCTTTATCAAAAGCACATTCTACATATTCACAATTCTTCAATATAAATGTAAAAGAATAAAAATATTTTATATATACATACACATACAGATATAAACAAAATTAGAATATAATAAAAGTATTTCTTCATTTGTACATTGAGGGAGGGAGAATAGAAATACAACATATTGCCAATGAAATGCTTTTATGAAGCAAAGATTTTTCATTAATGACTACAAATATGATTAACTAAATTACTGAGTGTTGAAAATAAGCATCCCAGCTTTGGAAAGAGAAACACGTGATTCAGTACAAAAGAGATGAGCAGATAGAAGACTGCAGAACTGCAGTGATAACATTTCAAAGATTTATGAATGCACTTCTTCACCTATAAGAACACACATCTACTGGCACTGAAGATACTAAAGACTGGCGTGCCAGATTTGGCCTTCCCAGATATCCTGCCTTCATACTCATACTGTCTTTTACATCTTGGTTTTGTTTTGTTTTATAATAAGCATAAACAATTTATCAAGTGTTCGGGACTATGAAAGAACCTAATTTTCTCTTAGAAAGCAAATGCAGCATTTATTATCTTCTAAGATGTCAGATCACTACTTTGAGGTTAATAACCTTTTTGCTTGTTTGTTTTTTGCTGAAGAAAGGCCAAACAAGGTTGTAGAACTTTTATCCAGACAAAAAAATAATTTGCTTTTTAATCTTCTCACTTTAGGATTCCATGATAAAACAGACAGTAAATAGTCTTAAGAATACAATGTCGCAATGTCAGAGGACATATATGTGCTTAAATTAATGGCAGTAACTGCACTGAGAAAATGCCATTGTTTCAAAAAGCACTTAAACTCTCCAGATTTTGAAAGAGGAAGATACTGAGTTGACATAACTGAAGAATCAAAAGCCAATAGAATATCATTTCCTGTAACAGAAAGTGATTAGGGTAAGCACTGTTCTTCTAAATCAGCCTATACAATGCACTTGAGGGCACCTCTTTATTCTAAGGTCCTTCTCAAAGACAACAGCATTCAGAAGCAACTTAAGATGAGATTTTTGTACTGAAAACATTCAAAGGAAAGACTGCCACCTACTGAATATTTCCGTCCCTTTTCCACCAAAGTCCTAACAACATTTCCCATCCTTTAAGTACTGGGAAGTACCTTTTCACTGCTGAACTTAAACACCTGATAACGTCACCAAAAGAAAAAGAAATCATTATTTTTATTGTACTGAAACTTCTATACAGGCTGCAAAATTAAATACTGGATGAGATCTTGGTTCTTCATCAAAGTTTCTCACAATTAAAATAATACAGACACAGGGTACAGATACATTACATGCTAAATACTATAAATACTACTACAAGTCTGATTACCTGAAGCAAAAAAAAAAAAAAAGTCTTCCAAATACCACTGCACTTTTAGAGTACTTTACAAAAGAATCCATCTATATTTGTTTTCCTTAATTTAGTTTTCAAAATCAGCCCAAAACCATTTTTCCACACAGAGGTCTGGCATATCCTGCATTTCACATGCTGAAGAAAACACAACAAAAAACAGTTCCTATAGATATTACTATAACATGGCTCCTTAACAGTAAAGACAATAGAGCAAGATTTCAGAAAAGTAAAAACCATCACCAGACTGGCTTCCATGATTCCATATATGATGTTTACCAAGGGAGATTAAAACTAAAATACAAAGTACAGTAAATGTTTGTGTTAGAAAGAGGACTTACTCTCAGCCTAGATATTACAGCTCATTTCTCAGTATTATTGATTCAGTTATAGGCAGTGTCCATGGCTGCTACTGGGTTCAAGAAACAGACCTTGACCTATTGAATTGGTAGGTTCTTGCTAAAAGAGATTGAGATAGGCTCAAATACTCAAATCCCTGTGAATTACAGTTGCATATTCATTATCTAACATAAAACCCAAAAACAACAAAATTGCTTCAGACTGCTACACATCAAATTCTATAAAAAACATTTGCATGGAAGAGGCACTATTTGTCCCAAAATATTTGTATTCTAAGCTATTTCCACCCCCTATTTTACCTCTCTGATATAGCCATATTCAGAGGAAAAAAATGTTTCTTACATGGTTTAACCTGAGCTGAAGTATCAACAAGCTGCCCTTATCATCTTTCATTTGTTTCTACTAGCACCTAGACAATCTGGATTATATTAAATAAATTAAAGCACCATTGTATAATCAAGATGCTATAATTGCAATATAGTTGTTTAATCAACAGATATCAAGATGTTGTAATCACAATATAATCGAGAGAATCAAGCAAGGTAGACAATGATCACAAAGAGAATAAGCGGAAGAGCTTACCCTTCGGCTGAGCTCACCAGAAGACACCAAGAGAGGGGATCTCCAGAAGAGATCCTTCCCCTCTGGTAGCCAGCTCTTAAATAGGTCTAGGAGGGGTGGAGCCTGGCTCCACCCCTTCCGGCAGCACAGGTGAATTGCCTTCACCTGTGCTCCTCTGGCTGACTCATGGCTCGCCTCAGGTGATTAATCAGAGGTTCAGGCCGTGACTCAGCAGTTCCCATACAACCATCTTCAGCCAAAACAAATTAAATAGCCTTTTTTTCTACTTTTCTCACTTTGCACTCATGCCCTCATCAACACGTAGCTCCTTTACTTAAATCCAGACTACATGACACACTGTTGATGCAGAATAAAAGCCATAATCTTTTCCTATGGTCACTGCATCTCACGTACTCAGATGATAAAGCCAATTTCACATTTGTGATTACAACATATTTCTCTTTAAAATATTAAATGGTGGCAAGGAAAGGGTAGGATAATTGTGATCCTGAAAAAGGTTGAAAGATTAGGGAGGGCAACCCTCTGCAGAATTCCTGGTCAGCAACAGCATATCAGCATTTCTAGTTGGTAGCATTTAGAAGAGAAAAGTTTTAGATAATAATTGCTCTTTTGGTGAGGAAAATGGACAAACTAAAGAAATTCAGTGGATGTTTAATAAAGATATTACTTGATAGATTTAATCTGATATTTAGGTACTGGTTCTGATAATCTATGAAATTCTTCCAAGTCATTTACTCCTGGAAACTATGCCTTCAGAGTCAGCAAAAGATAAAGCTTTTTAAGAGGCAATCAGATAAGATACTGTAACGTGCTCCTTTATTGTGTTTCCATAAGATACACTGAGAGCAAGAATTCAGTTCTAAAAGTAATATCTTGTAAAGGGATGCTGTATGGGAACTGATGAATCACGGCCTGATCACCTAATCAGAGCAATGCATCAGCCCAGGGAGCACAGGTGAAGGCAATTCACCTGTGCTGCTGGAAGGGATGGAGCCTGGCTCCACCTCTCCTAGACCTATTTAAGAGCTGGCTACAAGTAGGTAAGAATCTTCTTCTGGAGATCCCTCCTTTTGGAGTTTTTTTTAGCAAGTCCAGGACAAGGGTAAGCCCTCTATCTATTCTTTTGGGTATAATAACCTGCTTAGCCAAACTCTTGCATATTTCTAAATTATAATACCTGTATATTCATTAATTATACAGATGTATATGAAAAGGAAAAAATCCATCAGCTCCAAAACTGGGAAGTAAAACTTTAATAGTATTTCAGGATACTGTTTTTCCCCTCATAGTCCTATACATCTTAAACACATTATACTTCTTTCTTGTGCAGAACTCACGTGGACATCAGTAGCTTTCTCTTTATTTTAGAGCTACTACCTTCAAGAGAATCCCAGTCCATCAAGAAACTTTGAAAACATCAAAAATTAAAAAAAAATCTGAATATTCTGGCAGAAACAGACTATCAAGATCTTCAGTTTGACTTTTCCTACAGGGGAAAACATCCACTGAGTTTCTGCTTTATCACTGACACACACACTGTAGAATACAGATGTTAGGTCATTTTGAACTTATGTACAACACTATAGTTTTGTTACTACTCAATTGTATTAAAAGGCCCACTTTCTCCAGATCCCTGACCAGGTATCATGCATTATGCAGTAGAAAATCATTTTGTGATTCACACATCTTACTTTCTTTGCTTAGTAAACTTTCTCTTCTCATCAGTCACTTTTTTTCCTGTCGCTCCCTTTATAGGACCATTCTTGAACTTCATGTCAGTTCAGATTGGTGCTCAGCTAACCCTGAAGGAGGCACTTCCATCTGAGCAAGAACTTGGTCTCTAGTAGGCACCTACTGTGATGATTACATAATTTCTGATTATAGACTTTCCACTTATGTATACCTGAAGCTGAATCCCACACGTTTCTTCTTTACTTAAGTTGGCTTTTTTCAGCTTACTGACAGACAAAGGAAAGAGAAGGGTTCAGACTAACAAGCTCTTAAACACAATGAAATCACTAGACTTGTTTTCAAAAATCCTGCATATTGGGACATATCTTACCATAACAGTGTATATCAAATAATTTGAAAATGCTAAAACAGAGCACAGTAAGCATCAGGTGTCCCTAAAATTTGACTTCATGGTTGCATAACCAATGAATGTAAAGATGTTATAATTATGAAATAAACAAGAGAATTTGGCTAAGCAGGTTATAATAACACAAAGAGAACAGACAGAATGCTTACCCTTGTCCTGGACTCACTGCAAAACTCCAGGAGGGATCTCCTGAAGACATCCTTTTGCACTGGTAGTCAGCAAATGAGTCTAGGCCTTCACCTGTGCTCCCAGGGCTGACTCATTAGCTTGCCTCAGGTGATCAATTAGAGGTTCAGGCCATGATTCAGCAGTTCCCATACAATGATATTACAAAAAAAATCAATTAATAGCATGACATTATTTACATCAGTACATTTCTATATCATCAACATTGTACAATTCCAGCAACTCTGACATGAAGACCATGATGTATGGGAACTGCTGAATCAGGTCAGGTTTTAAGATATGGGAAGTGTTTCAGCACCATACACTCAAAAAAAAGGTGAAGGGAGGATCTTACAAGATCCCTACCAATTACTGACATCTGTGATTGTGATCATCTTCAGACAGTGACATACCAAAAGAAGAACCAAATCAAACAGGAAGGCCAAAGATGCTAAGTAACCAGAAACCACAATGTTTTGAAGCCTGTTGCCTAGCAGAGTTTGCATACCTGACTTAAATGAGGTTCCTTATTAATTGCAAGAGGATTTTTAAGGACTGCATGCAGAAAAAGGCAAGGGGAAAGGAGCACGTTCAATCCTCTTTTGTATTTAGGGGTCATAAACAAGGTAAGATATTAAAGATGAAAGATAACCTACAGTTAAACCCCAGAGAGAACTAGGTTGAGGTCCCAATCCTGCTTAACCCAAACTATAAATTTTGAGTTTACATCACTCTCCTGCCTGATTTGTGGTTTAACCACCAAGCTGTTACTGTATTCTCATCACTTTTTCTTAAAGTATTCTCATATCATTTAGCATTCAGTATTTGATCCACTAGTCCTAACAGACAGTAAAAGTAATCATTTTCTAGTTGTACATACAGAACTCCTGAAATTCAGTTCTTGCTAAAAGCAACGCATTTTATCCTCAAGAGATTAAATGTCACAGATAATGGTAAGGAATTATCTAGAATATCCTATTCTACAGGCAACCACTTAGAATGTCACTAACCAAATTCAGCCACTTGTTCTACAGCACACAATCTTTTGCCCACATCTTGTGGTTCAACCTAGCAGCAGCTCAGCACTGCACAGCCTTCAGCACACTCCCCCAGTACAGGATAAGGGAAAGAATTAGAAAAAAAAATAGAATTTGCAGGGTAAGATAAAAGCTAATAAGATAGAAAAGGAAAACAAAAACACAGTGATAACTACATATATAACATATATAAATCTACAACACAATTACTCACCACACACCAACCAACCAACCAACTAGCAGTCCTCCCTAGACAACAGCAGAAGGCCTCCAGGCAACTTCCCACAGCTTTATGACCTTCCACCTGTTGTTACATGCTATAGAACAGCCCCCCAATTCAGGCCACCTGTGCTGGCCCTGCCTTGCCCCTCTGCTGCCTTCCATCATGGTAGCGGCTCTGCCTCAGGTGTATGCCTATTGTTCAGGAACAACCCAGATATCTGTGTGCTATTAGAAGTCCCAGCTGAAACCAGGATAACATGCAGAAGGGATATGAAATGTTCTTTCTGTAAGAGTGCCTAAAGCATGAAGGTGTTCATCATCTACATTTCCTGAATGTCTGGGTGAGTCACACTCACAGTGAGCAGAAAATAAAACAGAGGAAGTTCTTTGCAAACATAAGGAAAAGCTTTTTACCTGCACAGGTGGTGGAATGCTAGCATGATTGCTTAGAGGTTGTAAAGCCTCCTCTTTAGAGATCTTCAGAAGCCACTTCACCACCTGCTTTGGGTGTTCCTGTGTGGGTAGAGGTTGGATCTGATGGACACAGAAGTTTCCAACCTCAGCCATCCTGGGATTCTGGCATTCATTACTACTGAATTTGCCATCTCTATAGTAAACAGACTCTCTACTTGGGTTTCTAGTTTCTTCTAAGTTGTTTTTTTTTTTTTTTTTTTTTAGTTCCAAGTTGCCTTGCTACTTCTAAGCTATCATACCTATATTTATGTTATAAAAAGCAAAGAAGCATGTAGTCTTGCACTGAGGGGAATAATATGACCATAATCTGTACAAATCATAGTGGATTTATGAAAAAATGAATGATAATGTTTGTTAGACACTAGAAATATTTATTAGACTTCAGTATTCATACAGAAATATAAAAGAGCTAGAGAAATATAGGAGAAATGGAAGCTTAGCTTCAAGGATACTTTCTGAAGTAAAATACAAAACACAGTGACAATTAAAAATATTAGTGGTCAAAGTAGCAGTACCTCCATTGTATTTTTCTGTACTTTGTCATGATCTGCTCAGTCCAGAGGATGTTTGTGCATGATGACTGTGCTACTGACAGTATATACAGACATTTCCCTATTAGAAAATACCTGAACTTTACAGGGGAAATTTACAATGAGTTTTCAAATCAGACTATTGCAAGAAATGGGGTTATTGTTGCTTTAATCGTTCCCCAGACAGTTCTTCTGATTTTTAGGGTCATGAAAGGCTGCTGCAGACCTGACTGTCTTCCTTCCTCTAGTAGCTTTTCACTGTCACAGAAATCCCATCCTATACTGGCAGGATCTGGAATTACCCAGAACTAAATGTAATTGTGTGCTGTTGTTTTCTGTCCCCCTTGCATTAAAAGACACACAAATTATGTCTTGAGGATACATGGCATCTTGACATGAGTGCCAGAGACTGACAGTGTCATTGCTACTCAATGTTCCAACAATTACTTTACATGCTGAAGCTTCATTCCTTTCCTTGCTTGTTTGCCTGCCTTCCCTCCTTTGTCTCTTCCCTTTTTTTTTTCTTTCCCTCTGTCTTCCTTTCTCTCTGTACACCTTGATTACCTAAAAGATATGCAAAATCACTGCACTGAGCACTTAACAATTCATGAAAAAGAAATGGGAATATACTTGCCCTCTGTGTGGTGCTATGCAATCACTGCTCTGCTACTAGGCACTGCTTCATACGTATATCTGCATCAGGTACAAGCAGGAAAAAGCCAGAGCCCTCAAATTTCAAGTAGAAAAAAAAATAATTGTAACTGTTTTCTCATCTCTCACAAGCAGTCAAAACACTGGAGTGTAAGACAAAAAATGCCCTTAGCATTTGTGGTAAGGGACTAAATAAACCCAGAAGATCCTTCTCGCTGGTTAAGAAGGCAGAGCTCTTTTCTACCGCCTAGTTAAACATTCTGAAAGGTATTTTTCATGCTGCTATTCTGAACTTGCCTCTATTTCCAACAATGCTACATCACACTCGCTTGCTTACAAGCTTAACAGTGATAAGAACAAATGGTTTAGCTAGTTTGTGAAACTGGAGCTGTTAAAACATTCCTCTGCTGTTGCACTCATCCGTAGCTCGCTGATCTGTTTGATGAATAAAGATCAGAAAAAAAAACTTTTTTTTTTTTTTTAAATGCCATCAGTGTACCAACATTTAGTAGTCTGACAATTCTGACTACAGTCAGTTCTATATAACTACATAGTACTACAGCTCCAACGACTTCTACAAATTCTCTAACAGATGTGGAAATCTAGCTTTGTCCCTGTCTATATGTGATGGAATTTCTCATGCTAAGAAAACTGAATTTAATCCAGAACAGTAAGAACCATGAGTAAGCATTTAAAAGCTTATATGTGACAAAGTAAAAATGTTCTACTAAATGGAAAAGTGGAATAGGAACTTAAAATTTTCTCATTTGTCTCAACCAACGCCTTTTAAAATCCATGTGTTTATTTGCTTTTCAGTATTCACCAAGACACAGTTTGCTTTTAAAAGTATGCTCATTCTGTGCTTCTTGCTTTATCTACAACCAGAAGAACAAAATACCAGAGGTGTATATTTCTCAACTGACTGGACTATAAAGCTTTTGATAAATTCTGGCAATGGGCTTCTAAAGATGTGAATGAAGAAACACAACCATCAGAAGTTCAGTTACATCTCAAGTATGCAACATCCATTACATATACTTGATAAATTAACGGTCAGTTTGTAACAAACACTTAGTGAAAGGGAATAATATATCTGTGGGAAAAAGAACACTCTTTGTTAAGGGTAAACATAGGGAAAGCACAAAAAGAACCTGTCTGGGATGGTACTCATACACTTGGTGTGATTTGTGCCCATAGTGGGAGAGATGAAAAATAGTGAGTGCAACTGTCATCTCTTTCAGGAAGAAAGAATAACAACAATTAGATACTGTATTTTTTTAATGGTGAGAGAAGAAGGTTTCTTGGTTTGTTTGTTTTCCCCTAAGAATCACGTCTTAAAACAAGTGCTTAAAGTTCAGTACATACATAAAGAATGTGTTTGTGGAGTATAGCTTATATTTCCTCAGCTCTTGTCAGGAATTTCTTTGAACATTTAAGAGCATCCATTTCTGGAACTGCAACTACACTGGAAAATCCTTTTGGGAGAGAAAACAATGGTCCATAGAGCTCCACTTGCTATCTGAAAATAAAAGCATCTGCTAGGATAATGAGTGTCTTGTTGAATCAGTGCAGTTGATCATCTCTGTTCTCACAAGCACATGCACTCCAATCAATGGAAACTACTGCGGGAAGTATCCAGAGATGCAAAGGTAATTTGTCCACTCTAAAGCTCTATTTTATTCAGTAAAGGCTGAAGTTATAAGAAAATATTAGAGCCCTAGCCAGCAAGTGTGAAATATTTTATACCTTGCAAGGAACCTATTGTGTTTAAAATAACTTTGGAAGGGGGAATAATAGATGTCTTTGCAACCTGCCTCTATTGACAGGAAACTGACAAGTTGAGTTTTAAATGTTTTAAAAATAAGTTGATGAATGGAAAAGCAAAAGAATTAAGAATATAAATCAGAAGAGTCACCAGGACTCCAAACTTCTACATATAAAGGAAGAGCTGTACAATTAAATATCCTTATCACTTTAAATGTAGTGTATGTTTTCCTTCTAATTTCATGTAATTAGGTCATAGTGACTTGTATTTGAAAATTTAATACCTCCTTAGTCTGAAAAGTGATGAAAATCACGTTATAATGTGTCTTATCGAATTGCTATCCCTGAATATAAATTCCTGAATTTGAGAACCAAGCTGATCCTTTCCTCCTCAGCACCTAACCTATATTTTTCCTTTCCCTATTTACTATCTTCTGCAGGTTTTGTAATAGCATCTTACTCAGGCGATAATTTTAGAGGAATAGAACTCAGTTTTTCACTGCATTGCACTGAATCCATAGCGCAAATAGATACCATGAAAAAATTACCATGAATATCCAAGAATGGGAACAATAGAGATATTTCTCATAAAAAATCAACTAGTATTTTTGAAAAGCTTGTGGGTTATTACACCTTAATTCCATTTGTAAAGTATCTCTTAAAAGCCACATGATCGTGTGCCTTTTTAAGAAAAGTCTAAAGCATCCTGTTGCCTAAGAAACACTATGGAGGTTTTAAATCAGTTGCTAAATATTGATCATATTTTATGTGAACTGCAAGAAAGGATAAATGCACATATTTCTGGACAGAAAACACTGTTAAGCAGCAGTATAATGAAGTCGGAACCAATGAAGCGTCATGATTCATTATTATTTTTGTGTATGTTACTATAATTTCTCTGCTATAACATAGATATTTGACCTGTTCTGCTTTTTGGCTACAGATTTTAATTGATAAATCAACCACAAGCATATGCTGTAGAGTACAAACACTGCAAAATATTGTTAAGAGTCCTTGCATTTTTCTTGTTCGAATTTCTAAATAAGTATACTTCAGTGTTTGAGCTTCTTAAATATTAAAAGCAATTTTTTACATGGTAACCTTTCCTATTTTCAATAACTGCCAGTGAGATAACAGTAATACAAAAAGATACAGGAAAAAAAAGACTCTATCAACTATTATTTTCTGCATTGTTAGTGCATATAGTTATTCTCTGCCATGATAGGCTCTGTGCAAATTGTCCATATCTTCAAGTGTTTTTCCCTCTTAGCATTACAACTTTAGGGCTTAATAGAAGAAACCAACACTCCAATGAATTTTAAACGTCTGGAAATCCAGCCTACAATTAAAAAAAAAATAACAATAATCTTAAAACTCAGCCACTCGGTTGCATTGATGTTTGCAGCCCAGTTAAAACAAAGAATTAGAAGAAAGGAACAGCTATCTTGCTTTTTTCCTTCTTTTTGCCTTTTTATGATATAGATGCAAGTTGAACAGAATCTCAATGAATACAAAAGCTGAATGTTGCGCTCCTATTAATTTGTGTTGCCTGAAAATAAAAAGACAATTTTGTGTTTACTAAATGTCATCAATTATCAAATATCTTCAGCTACAGTACTTACATAACTGTTAAAACACTTAAACTGGAGGTATTGAGTCTGTTAGTCCTGCCAGCTCTTCTCTTCAGGAAGGTCTTGGATGTTTGTAAAAATACTAAGCCTTGGTCCTATACCCTCTTATCCACGTGAATAACCTCCCTTACATAGATAACTTGATGTAATTGGCAACTTAATTAAAAAAAAACCTCTTAAAACTGGCTCTGCGCCAGCACACAAAAGTCAAGCTGATATTCATATGTTAGTTGTAATAGCCTTCAGTGTTTTCCAAAGACATCAAATAGGAAGATGAACATATTTTTCTAAACTAAAAATAGACGACATGTAACAGATACTGTCTTCTATTTTAATTAGTATCTATCTTTTCCTAAAATCACTCATGACTCTAAAAAGAAGATGTTTGTGCTGCAGTAGGAGGAAAAGTGAGTTTGGTGCTCCTGCAACTCAGGCAGCTGCATTGTTTATGGTCACCACTTCCACTACCTGATAGGACTCTTCGTCCAACAGTCCTATGGTTCCTGAATTCTTTCCCTCCCACTTCGCTTTCTATTACTTTGCTTCAGTGCCTCATTATCTCTCTGTACAGAAATGAATCTACACAGAAAGTGCAATCGCAAGTATAGACACATGTAAGATGAATATTTATTGCAAACTGTATTGCAGTGCAGAGATGCTAAAAACCAGAATGAAGAATGAATTGCAGGTGTCTTTAAAGATTCTGATACTGCTCAACTACTACGATATGCAACTACAAATAAACTTTCTACCATAGGAAGTAAATAAAAATGCCAATTTTGTTTAAATAAAGGCTTATGTCTCTAAGGATACAGATCAAAGTAGATTATCTTAAGGGACCAGAAGAGGTAAAATGAAATCATTTTTCCTATCTGCAAAGGTAACATGGACTATTCACAATTGAGGAATTTTCAAAAAAAGCAGAAGTTATTGGGTTTGTTAATTCACAACCACTATCACCTTAGCAAGCATTCAGAGGTAACTCATAGACCGTACACAAGCACAGGAGGCATGCCCAGGCTCTCTTTATCATCTAAAAACTTCAGACACAGTTTAAATGAAGGCAGATTATGCCAGAAGAATGCAATCTAACATAGTCATTTCTGTAGAACTGACTAAAACACTAGAAGCTGCTCTTTGATGTTAGACATGGTTTCTTTGCCACGTGAACCATTCCAGTGTCTAATGAAATTAAACAAAAATGAAGGTTTAAAGAAATCAGCTTTAAAAAATGATCCAGCAAAAATTCAAAAAGTATCAAGACATATCAATAATTTCATTGTCTGTGAAAACAGCCACACAAGCATTCATTTACTCCATTCTCAAATAGTCAATCCTGAAAATCATTTCATTGTTCATTATCTACATGAAGAAATAACTAGGCTTGTAAAACGGCATATATTGAAACATTTTCAGCAAAAGACTACAGATAGACTGAAGCATCTTCAGCCTAAAATATATCATGAGTAGTGAATGCAAGCACTTAAAAAAGCACCTTTTATAAGGTGTTTCCAAACTGAAAACCACCAAAGAAGTGTTCTCCAGAGTTAGATATTGCAAGTTATTTGCTTTCTTTTGTGATAGAAACCATGAACCACCAAGCATGTGCCCATCCTTGACTAATTGAATTCAAAGCAGATAAAGTTTTTCCGTCAAGCAGCCCAAGGCAGTAAAATAAACGAAACAAGCTTACTCTTGCACGCTAACTTTATGAAAAAATATGTTAGGGCTTTATTTGTTCACAACTTTATTCATAGCTTTACCAAGCAAAATTCTTCATCTTTTAAACTCCCACAACACAGACGGCCTGAAAGCTTGAGGGAAGCCTTTCAAAGTCTGAGGCATGTGCTTTGTTGCATGCAAGTTAGAGCACTTGTAGAATCAATCTTTCACATTTAAGAACAACAGCAACAAAATTCCCTGTTCTGCTCAATAGTTAGAATCAATCTCAGTTAAAAAAAACAAAAAAAAAACAGTTAATCAGATATTCTTAACCAAGACACGCTGGCAAAGTGCAGAGCACTACAATATTATCTTCTGCTTCACGACTGCAACCCCTTCATCACCTCTTTCTAGACTGGTCTTTTTCAAGCACAATGAATATTCATTATCCTTCAAGAATATTGATCAAGTCTACAAAGCTTTCACTGAATAGACTTTAAATATGTAAGCACAGCTTGTTTATTTTTCACTTGTGAAACAGACCAAAGAAATTATTCATGGGAACAATTCTGAATATTTTGTGTTGCTCTCTAATGTGTTTTCACTCTCACACTACAAAAATTACAACCAGTTCATCTTTCCCCCCCCTTTTTTTTTTAATACTCATTAAAAACAACTTTTCTGTTATATTACAATGAATCAGCACTCCTAATCTCATTAGAATGGTTGTTGGGGCTACCTTCCCAGCTGGAAATGCACCATACTGGAGATGCAAATACTCTGACACTACCAAAACATTTGACCAACACAATACAAAAAGTCTCAAGACCTTATGAACCTGGTAATGTTACGTATTTTTCCCAAGGTAAATACAGTATAGCTAATACAAAACTTTCCTTAGAGAACAGACAGAAATACACAGAGTCATTCTCACAGATTTTTTAGTTAGAGGAGGTAAGTGCAAATCAGATTTCCAGCAAGAGGCACAGGGGGCTGCAGTGGTAAACTCCAGCCTGCTCAGACAAGCTCCTGACTGTTCCTGCAATGTGCTGAGTGTACTCCTCTGCTGCTGACCTGCATGGGAATGAAGGCTGCTCAGTATCAGCAGGATTGGGCCCCACTGTCTGGTTGTTTTTTGTTGGGGATTTTTTTTTTTTTTTTTTTTTTTTTTTTTTTTTGGAAGACTTTTACAGTAGTTGCTTAGGAATTTGTTCTGTAAGACTGCAGTGTGGCTGGAAAGTAACGAAAAATGGGCCAGAGAAATCAAGTATAACTGAGCAGACCACTTAACGGGAGAATCGGATGTTCCATGCACGCAGGGTACGAGGTGCCAAGAAGCTACTATGTACTCAGGGCTCAATAGCTTTTATTAAGGCAATAATAAAGTAAGCCTTGTTTGTCTCTGCAGCTGGCGAAGTCTCTCCAAGTCGTAGTTTCTACTCGAACCTCTCTTCTCCCAGCTTCCCTTCAGTAAAGGAATGACCGTTAACTAACCTTACTTAGACAAATGGCATTTTAGTCCTCAGTAATGAACTGAATCTATGTCAATAAATTTTTACACATAAAATACCATTAATGACACTGTCTGCTTATGACATTCAATACAGCAATTACTGCAAGAAACAACAGTGAAAACTGCCATTTGAAAAAAGCGTATATGTAATATGCATTTACAAGAGGAAAGTTAAATTTTAATACATGCATTATACTTTGACTATTAAGACATATGCTGTTAATATAGCATTGACTACTGACTACCTTGGAATTAATCCACAGACCAATTTAGGACTTAGGTTTAAGTGCAGATATGAAATGAATAATGCAAAGAAATGCAACCTTATTATAAACCACATGTGCACCTCCAAAATTTTGTAGGAATCTGCAGATTCTAGTAAGTGATGCTAATTGCAAAACAGTAAGAAATGCCATTTTGAAAGTAACATATTAATTGCAAATATTCTAGTTCATCTGTATTCAGTTTACAGCAGCCCAAATCTGTTGTGTTTGTAGTGCTGTTGTTCCGATGTTGCAGGTCAAAACCAGCACACAGCTGTTTAATATCTGAGGATTTTACTAAGTAATACAAGACTACACAAACAATGGGATATGTACTGAACCAGCCTCAAACAAATGACAAAAAGGGAAAACAATTACTTTTAATCCTGTTACGGATTAAGGGGCCATATTAAATAGTGAATTTCATAAGGGACATGACAAAATAGTGCTATGAAATATGCAAATCTACTATTCCAATTTTGGGTTTTTTTTTTCTTTTATTCTTATGCTAAAGCATGGCTTCAGCTGTTTTAAAAGTATTTGCAAAACTGAATCAAATTCAATGGATAGTTTCTGCTTGTCAGATTTACAAGCCAGCTGAAGAAGTAAAAATCTCCTTTAACCTAAGAGAGAAGGATGGAGAGGATGGAACACACATGCACAGAGTTTATGAAGGAGATCTAGAAACAAACTTCAGGCTAAACACTAGCACTTTAAAAAGACTAGCCCACATGGCAGCACTCTGTTAAAGTTTTATTTAATATGTTCACAGATGGTTTTGCAGAGTTATGTAAACGGTAAAAGCACTTATTAATTATTACTCCTTTTCATCTTTTAATAGGAACCTAATTTCTTCAGAGAGGCAATGATGGTTCTTCATTCAACTCACCTCACTTTATTTTACCAGTCCACAGTATACTCATCATGCAGTTGCCACAATCCCCATAAATTTCCTTCTTTTGGATCAGTGGGTTATTCCCAATTCTCACAGTAAATGTTAAAATATTTCCATTTTATTGGCTAATTTATTGCAATATGAGCAAAACTATAATTAGATCAAGTCATGAGGTATGGAAACCCTGATTTCTATACTCCACACCATTGATGCATCTCAGAAAAGGTAATATCTAATTTGTGGATGTTCAGAGGCCCAAGCCATGGATTTCAATCCATCTGTACCTGATAGAGACCAGACCTCTCCTTGTGCAGAAGCAGAGAGGGGAAGCACTGGTGCTCCATCCTGCAAATGAACTTGTTTGCATGCCCAAGAAGCCAAACCATGGAAGTGGGAAGAGACATGGATTTGCCCTTAGACCAAAATACAGATGTACACAGAGCTGGAAGTAACTGGCATAACAGAGATGTTCAGCAGTAATTATAAGGGCTGATCCAAAAGTACTAACTCCTATTTTATGGTATCAGCCCATGACATTAGAGGTGGATGCTGGTGGTATGGCAGTAGAGGTTGAACCTTCCCATCAGTACCCCATTACATTTTGTTGCCATGAGACAGAAGGCAGAAGAGGGGCAGTCTATCACAATGGCATCTGACATAAAAGTGTGTATGAAGCACAGGCATGGAAATGAAATCTTCCATGATGAAGAAATTGCACCCCTTGGCATTCACTGATGTTTGCTCAACATTGATGGAGACCAAACAGTGGATGTAAGTACAGTGAGTCGGTAAGCAGTATTTTTCAGCAGTGGTGACAGTGGATCATCTCAACTGGTGCAGATGTATTTGAGTGCAGCACACAGGCTCTTGTTCATTGCTGGTGAAAATGTACAAATAATCACAGTGGTGACCATGTTGAGAGTATTGCTTCGTAGCTGAGAATTTCATCTATGAAATTGTTATTACGTTCTTTGTATCCGCTGTAGTTTCCACAGAAATAAACAGGAGGCATACTGCTTAGCTACATTCATCCTGACCCACCACATGCACACGCAGGTTGTTTGGGATTTTTTTTGTTTCTTATTATTGATTCTTCAGGTCACTCCAGTCTTTATTTTTATGAATTCCACAGAAGTGATTTCTGAGAGAGTCATGCAATAATTCTCTAGAGAATCTCATGCGAAAGAAAAAAAAACATTGCACTTCATATCTCTGATACAAGTTAATTTTGTATTGTGTACAAACACGGTTTAAACTTCACTTCCTTGAGCAATATAGATCCTCACATCTTTGCAAACTAGAAAAGAAATACTGCGAAATTACACTCAATATTCTACATTCAGTGACATGAAAATGCGGAAGTTGTGTACCATAAAAATAGTCAAAATTGTGAGTACATGTCATTAATATAATAACTTTTATTAAATTAGTTAAATTAGGATAAAATTTAATAAACCTCCTTCTATACTTGGGTAACTTTTTTTCAGGTAGTGTCTGGGGTCGTACACATGGATATTAGTAGCAAGTGACAAATTATTTGTATCCAGAGGGAGGGAGAGAAGTCTTAAGCCTGAAAAACTACTGGACTTCAATTTCTGGAAATGCTATTTCACCCCTGGCTGGCTTCTCCACACTCCTGCAATAGCAACCTGAGCACAAGCCTTCTTTCCCTCTCTGCTTCCTCAGGCAATTATTACGGCTTGTGCCAGAATTAATATACCTTTGACTAGTTGATTAAATATGCATGAAATTAAAAAGAACAGGTTTTTTCTATATGCCCAGTATTGAGACAGGAAGGTTTGAAGGGTCTGTGAAGGTGCTTTCAGTTTAGATGCATCTAATTTAGCTCTCTGTCTGACGTGGGTAAGATCATACTGTTTCTGGATTGCTTTTTTCCTGTATGTACTTTTCCATCTTTCATATCAACAAAGAAAAATTGCACTACTTTAATGCAAAATGGGACTTATTCCTATATTTTTAGTAATTTCTTCTTTAAAACTTTCTAATTTACTTCAATAAAGAATGCTACGTCAGTGCTCTCGCTGCTGCACCATATACGTACTAGGACAACCTTTCTGCTAATCTCTTTCTGTGGCAGATTGTAATTTGGGGGGCCTTTTTTAATTCTAATTAATTATAGGATGTTAGGAGTAACTAGCTTGAAGCTTGTGACTTATAAATGGGATAGAGCTGGTGATCTGTATTGCTTTTTAAACTAAATGTACATTATATCTTTGCATTCAGATACAGCCAGCTAGACTCCCTGACTGCATTAGCGTGAAATACAATAAAGGCAGGTGGAAAGCTTGAGCACTGCATCTGCAGCCATCCTCATTGCTTTCCTAGCAGTACACTCCCCACCATGGAGCTGCTTTGGGTAAGCTTAGGCTCCTGGTGCCAATACTCAGGCGTGGTGCATGAAGCAGCAGCAGGTGGGTGGCAGAAAGGCTAGGAGAGCACATGATTGCATGCCCTCTGCCCTACAGACTCCCCAGCCAGTCAGCCAGTGTCCCACATGGCCTGGCACACCAATATCCCCACACGTCATCCTGTTACACAACACAACTCTTTCATTTCTGCTGTGAGAACTCCAGTCTGGCAAGCCATAGCAATGCACTCACGTGATGCCCAGAAAAAAACAAAATAAACAAAAGAACAAAAAAACAAAACAAAACAACAACAACAACAAAAAAAAAAACACAAAACCCAATAATAATGTCTTAGGCAACAGGAGTCTCGCAGGATTACCCCTTGGGGCTGCCTAATACAGCCAAGCCAGGGCATCTGGCCTCATGGCCAGGGAATGGTCCATGGCTCTGTTTCACTTGGCAGCAAAGGCATGGGCATGTCTCTGGATGGCTTCTGACATCTTCCTAAAAAGCAAAATTATCTGTTTTACTCCCACTCTTATTCCTGCACTTAAAAGCCCAACACTAAGAGCCTAACATAACTGGAAAATTTTAAATGCTGGTTTTGCCAATTGGAGACGCTGCAATCAAGGTGGGGTGAGGGGATCCTAAAGTAAGCACACTCTTGTCTAAATGATGCCACTGTCACTGACGATCCTACTTCACAATGGCTATGCTCTATTTTTACATCTTCAGTAATGGTTAATTGTATTTTAAGATGGAGAAGTTTTTAATTGACGACACAGTTTATGCTGAGGCTATGAGGCTGAAGAACCATGAATGAAATTAGGCTACCAAACATAATTTTCTTCACAAATACCTTATAAAAGCTAATTTTCATTATTACTAACTAAAATTAGCCAAAACCTCATTTTCATACTTAAAATCAGTCTGATATTAAGCTCCACCATTCCATTATTTTTCTAGAATCACTTATTTCCAAAGTTAATACTCCTCCTATGCCAGCTGCATTATCACTGCATTTCTTCACCTTTTAATAATGAGCTATCAGAGCATTGGCTGTCCTACGCATGTCATGTGGTTTCAAGTCTGAAAGCAAATATCAAATTTTTCTCAGCTGCATTTGCAACTTGCGTTGGAATGCCAGATTTCCTGGCACAGTTTTACAGCTGAGAGGAGGGGGGTTTTAAATAGTATCTGATAACTATAGGAACCAATGAGGAATAGCCTCATTATGGTGGGATAAGACACGATCTACAAGGCTTTTGCTTTACACATCACTCTTTCTGGTGATAGTGGAACGTGCTCACATTCAGCAAGCAAACCTGACCTGCTCATTTTTACATACCTATGTATGAGTAGCTACCATGACATACTGTATAATACATCTAGGAAACAGCACTGGAACCTTAGCCCTTCTGGTACTGGGATGAATTTTTAAGCAGGCTTAAGCTATGGACAATTAATGGAAAAAGAAAGACCACTGTTAAAAACCTTTACAAGAACAGAGAGAGCAACATTTTTGGCTATTGTTCAAACTCCAGACGGATTCTAAGCATTAAAGACATACTTAATTTAGAGTGATAAAGTGATATAGATTGGTCAGGGCAGTCACAGGTACCCTGTAAAGCTGAATGCTGCAATATGCCGGATGTTAGGAATGAGCATGGAATATGTGCAGCCTTCAGAATGATGTATCACTGAAGAGCTGCATATTCAGCATCTGGATTTTTAGACAAATATGTGGAAGAGCTCTGCATAAGGCATCTAGGGAGACCTATGCCAGCATAATACAGAGGACTTTGGCCAGTAACAGGCCTAGGCTCCAAAGGTTAAATCACAGCAAGTATAAAGAAGACTGCTTAGAGGCATATAAGGACTAGGAGGTGTAGCTAGACTGCAAAATTGTAGCTTGGTTACAGTGACAAACATCAGACAGGTTATGCCTAAGTTACTGTGAAGAAATTAACATGCATAAGAAGAAAAGTCATTTCAATGAAAAGGCACTAAATCTGAGCTGTCCAAAAATTGTTTTGGTCATGGAAACAGAAAGCAGCGTAGGAGAAGCCCAAAAGAAAACCGTTTTCAGAGAGAGTAGTGACTGCATAACAGTAAGCACATAAATTCAGAACTGGAATACATACAGAGTAACAAGTTACAGGATGCTTGAAACAATGCACAAAGTTTATGAAACTCTGTAAAATGGATCTTTAAAAAAAAAAAAAAAAAAAAAAGGAAAGAAAGAAAGAAGATGATTTGTTCCAGGAATCATTCTTCTGCTGAACAATTTTACTACATTTTATGTAAAAATTAATATGGCACCAGGAATGTATATCTATAAATTCACGTGGTGGTTAGCATATGTTCCATCAGTGTCCTATCTCACACGGAAGTAACTAGGCAGAAAAAAGAAGTTAAATATACCTCATATGTGATTTATGTTAATTCATACTAGGAAAAGAAAACTGTAAAATCTTTTTTAAGATTTATAATTATTTTTTTTTTTTAAGACTTTGAATAGCCTTTTTCTGACTCAGCTTTACTATGCAAACACCCATCATTCAGAAGACATCTTTTTACAAATTTCTTTCAGTACCTCCTGTCTAGTTTGAGTCTGGCTGTTGGAGGACAATTTATAGGTCAATGCATTTTTCAGAAGTAGACATGATGATCTATGAGCAATACTTCTAACTCAATTCATTTTTTCAGACTGATATAGGTATTAATGGTGATATACTCAGATTGTCATAAGGTGTTCCATTTGATACGACATGATCTTCTAATTATTAAGAAAGTAAAATGACACAAAACCTCAATTAAAAATGAAAATTCTTCAAATTCAAAATGATTAAAACTTATTTAAAAGTGCTTCTTAAAAAAGTGCTAAAAGTCTAATTCAAACTTAGCACTCATTTTATTTAAATACTCTGAATACTGTGTAATTATGTTCCCTCGGTGACAGTTTATTTTTCTGTTTTCTGAAGTTAAAATGCTGGAATTTCATTGATGGGCAAAAGATCTAGTTCACAGAATTCTGAAAGGTGCACAGAAATTTGTGCAGAAATTTCCACATCTGTTCAGAACTGATGTGACTTGGAGCAAGTTGGTCTTGGCAACCTCCACTATCAATACAAGCTGGGGAACGTAAAGATGAAGCACAGCCCTGTGAAAAAGACCTGGGGGTACTGGTGGATGGCAAGCTGGACATGAGCCAGCAATGTGCTCTCACAGCCCAAAAAGTCAACTATATGCTGGGCTGCATCAAAAGAAGCATGGACAGCAGGTTAAGGGAGTTGATCCTGACCCTCTACTCTGTGCTGGTGAGGCCTCATCTGGAGTACTGCATCTAGGTGTGGAGTACAGGAGAGACATGGACTTGTGGAGTGCATCCAGAGGACCACAAAAATGATCCAAGGAATGGAACACCTCTCCTACTCCTTGTAGGCTGAGAGAGCTGGGGCTGTTCAACAGAGAAGGCTGCAAGGTGACCTGAGTGGCTTTTCAGAGTCTGCTGTGATAGGATAAGAAGAAATGGTTTCCAACTAAAAGAAGGGAGACTCAGACCGCGTATCAGGGAAATATTTTTTAAGAAAAGGGTAGTAAAGGACAGGAACAAGTTGCCTAGATATGTAGTTGATGCCCCATCTCTGGAGACTTTCAAGGCGAGGCTGAATCAGGCCTCTGGCAATCTGATCTAGCTGTGCACATCCCTGTTCAATGCAGGAGGGTTGGACCAGGTGGCCTTTACAGGTCCCTTCCAACTCAAACAATACTATCATTCAGTGATTTTATGAAGTTATCTATCGGGATAGCCAAATCAAAACCAGACTGCTGTTTCCTTTCTCTTAGATGGCTTTTGCAAGTGGTCTAGCATCATGGAAGCTTATGCTTTTCAAGCAGAATGATCTTACCATTTTTGAGAATTGGCTGGTATGAGATTAAGCCTGAGTTGCCTTTATATAGCCTTCCTCAATCATCCAAGCAGACTAAAAGGCAGTGAACTCCAACCCCTCTTTATTCAAATCCCCTTTCTGCTGTGACACCTATGAGAAAATTGAGAAGGAAGTGGTTGCTGACGACTGTTGTCAACGGTTTTGCCAAGATGGTTTTGTTATTGAATGTTCTCCCCAGCTGTTTCCATGCAATTTCTGTCTCCTGTAAGATGTGTATAAAGGTCTTGAGTATGTGCAGTGTAGAGGGAATGGGCAACCATTTTGTTATGGGCAATCCTGTAACAAAAAGAAATAATAATTCCTCCAATGACATGAAAATCCCTATTCCCATCCAAACACTAACCACAATGCCTACCTCCTCCCACAGAAGACACAGATGCTAATTCTAACAGGACATGTTACAAGCTTTTTTTTTTTTTTTCCCACAACACCACCATAAAAGATGTCTAAGGATATCAGCAGATACCTTTTGTCCATGTAAAGTCACTGCATGGAGTTACGTTTCCGGAGCATATAAAAACAACTCTCATGGAGAAAGTCCAGCTTGGCCTTTAAAGGCAATAACACTCTTACTTGAAATCTGCTGAACAAAGTGCTAAATACATTTCAGTTTTCCTGCAAATGGGAAATACAGCCATGGCAAATTTTGTTTTCCACTCAAATTGTTTCAATGAACCTTTGTTTCTCTGGCCCTTATTGGGCAGGACAATTTGTGGGAAAGAGTGTACAGGACCAAGGAGGCTTGTAGACCATTCCTGAAGCACAGCTTCACCAGAGGGATGTCTCAGACAAGAGCTGGGCTAGAGGCACATCTGCCTCTCCTATTCCAGTGGTGAGCACAGAGGCAAAGGGAGTCCTGAGAGCTTTGCTTTGCCCTGACCTGTCTCCACAACACCCTATTGACAGGTGTTTGGATTCTAGGGCTTTCCAAAGGGCAATAACACCAGAGGTATGAGCACCTTCTGAACACAGGAAGAGCCTGACTTAGATCCCAGCTGCAAGGCTAGCAGACAGGTAATGCACTCTGAGGAGTTAAATAACTGTTTATAAACATGCATTTCTTATTCAATCAGATTACCCCTCTCCATTTCACTCTTCCCTTTCATGTGTGCATGAATTCTACAATGTAATAATTAGAAAGCACTATCTGCATAACAAAATCCCCAGGAACAACTGCAGAGCCTATGATTATTAGCTCAAATTCCCGAGGAGTATAGCACACAGTAATGTTTTCCTGAACGAAACCCATCCATCTTCTCATATAGAAGTCTGTCTTGTGCTCTCCTCATATCACAAAACACTGTCTCCTACCGTATCTTAACATTTCACAGTCTTTAATGCATTTATTCCCCTAGGAGACCTGTAAGGTGAAAAGTGCTGTTACCCCATTATGCTCACAGGAGCCGAAGCCAGGTAACATGCTTGTATAGTCAAGCAGGAATCACTCAAGGCAGCTTCCTCCTATTGTTTCCAGACCACGTACACTTGTACGTGTACACGTACAGACCACGAGCCCAGTGTTAGCTCAGCATTGGCTTCTGGTAGGTAATGAGGCTATGAGCTACTTGGCCATGATCTGCTCTCCAACTACCGTTAGAGCTTAGAGCAGGCCAACACATCATCCCCCTTCTCAGCCAGCTCACCCCCAAAAACTGCCGTGGAGAAACAGCCCCCCTAGCCAAGCCCATTGTTCATTTGGCAAATATTACACCAAGGCTTAACTCTGGCCTAGAAGTCAGATGTGTATTCCTATGGGTGCTGTCATGCAACCCGAAGTCACGACAGATGCCACTGGACACTCCAGATTTCTCAGATCCACAATTATTAAAAGCCTTTCATCAATATCCATCCGAGCATAGCTCTCCCCATGGCAGCTAGCTATTACATATATATGTGGTACCTGAAGACAATGGGGAGGCAGCACTCCTTGACCACAGGGAACCTGTGGCTTTCCACGCACCCATACTCAACATGCCACTTGGCTATGTGAAGGGGCACCTGGTGCTCCCCCTGCCAGCCTGGCACTGACAGTGCTTAATCAGCCTCTGGAATAAGGCTGAGCTTCATCAAAACCAACCTCCTGATCTAACTGCACAGCTACACTTACTTCATCTGGATGGGATACAGCTAATTTTCTGTCTGGTTAATGAAAGAGCAGAAACAATGCATGACTTTACAACTGTATCTCTGAATAACAATCATTGCTAGTGACCAATGTCAGTGACAGTGCCTCCACTGACAAGAGTTAAATTCCACACAGCTAAACATAACTGATGTATTTCCATTTCTCAGCACTTGAAATATGGGATTGTTTGAAGGTGTGTACTCCACTATAACTTTGTTTTCATGTTTAGTGGTCACTGTAACTGAGGTGCGGGAAGCCACAAAAAGTGAAGGCCCCATTTGATCATGAAACTGATGAAACAGTTCTTGTTTCATTCATGCACTCTGGACAGTGGTCACCTTAGAAGCTGTCCACTATACATGCCACATAACACCAGTAGGCTATTTTACCAGACACCAACAAAACCTGCTGAAAATCATAACTAGTGTCAAACACCAACAACCGAACGTGACTTCAACTTCTACTTGCCAAACTTCCACTTGGGTCCAGCAAACCAAATTTTATGGAACCCCAGAGAATTTACACAATTTTGGTAATGAATACAGTAATGGTAGCCTCTTTCGTGGGGGAAAAATATGTTACTGGAACACAGAGTTGCTCTACTATTTTTTCTCTATTCTGAAATCTCCTAAGAAGCAAAGAAAAAAAAAAAAAAAAACAAGAAAAAAAACCTTCCTTTTTAAGCTAAGAATATCATGCCAATTTGGTAGAAAAAAGAATACAAGACAGTGCTATAGGAAATTGCCTCTAGTTGCAAATTCAGATATCCTCATTCATCACAATAAAGCATACGCATAGAAGTTTATTTGAAAGCAGTGTGAAAATTTAAAATCACAGAACCAAAAGTAATAAAAGTACTGAAGACCTACAACTCCCGTAAAACAAACAATAAATTCATTTCTATGTTTCAAATTGCACTGATACAGCCCGACATATTCTGTAGTATATTATATTTACTCTTAAGCTTTTGCATTGAGATTTTGTTACTAGATAAACTGCATTGGTTTTCACAGTCTTTCTCAATGTGGTACTAAGCACAACAAAATATGTGGTAAAATCTTGACTCCTACTGTAACTTAAGCCTATCAACACAGCAAGTAGTTCTTGGCAATCTCTAAGATATACTGTCCACAGAGTCCTCTGTTTTACAGAACAGAATCTCTCTGTACTATTAACTGAGGACTAATACAAAGCCAACAGCCTATACTGCACATGTCAAGATACTGTAATTCAGATGACTGGTAGCCTCTAGACTGCTAGAAGTTTTGAACCAGCTCATGTAGTAATGCACGAAGGCTCTTGGATGGAAAAAAAATGTCTGAACCAGGTACAGACACAAGACTTTGTGCAGAAGGTCTTGGTATCGCAATGTCCGGTTCAGGGCTCTTGAATGCCATGAATACACATGGTTAAATACTGTAATTAAATACCTTTCCACAGTGTAAATACTGACAAAAATAATGGTAAAGGTCATGAGAAAATGGCATTATGGTTGTTTTATCCAATATTGAAATGCTTTAATAATAAAAGATACGCATGTTTATGTATATACCTGTTTATATAGTTGCATGTATATAAACACCAGTATTATTTGAAAGACATCAAAATAATTATAGACTAAAACTATAAGATTCATTTTAATGGTAGGCAATTAAGATGGCTGGCAAGCTTTATTTACACATCTCCTGTTCTTTTATATACTTAAAGAAACATCAAAGGTCTTTAACAAGAAAATTATATTCTCCCAGCCATAAAGTATACTCTTCTGATTGTATTACAGTGGCTATAGAATACAACTTCTTTGCTTGCTGACAATGGGTTTTGCTATGTTAATTAAATAAGTAATGCGTCTGTGATCTTTATTCATCAAAATTAATGCAATAATATCTATGCTGAAGGCTCACATTGGACTCGATCTGGAAAGCCAAATGAAACAGCTTCACTAGAGTTACCCTGAGCTTACTCTTGATGCAACACAGAGCTCTGACAGGAATTTCTGTGTGAAATCAGTTTATCCTTGCATCGCTAGTTATTATTCCTCATCAGCAAACACAAGTGTCTTCAGAGGAGAGAGCCATGCTCCATATTAGACTACACTACAGAGAACAAGTTGTAAGGTACCGGAGCCTGTGGGCGATGGAGAACACGCAGAGGCATTATCACTGCACTCTTGTGCTTGGCCAGGAGCACAAACCATCAGCTGAAAGCAGGCCAAAAAACTGGCACTGAGTACAGCTTATCATATCTGGTAGCAGGACTTAAACCAAATGATAGAGATTTGCTGTGTAAAAGATCTGCCAGCCTCTGGGATTATATCCTTCAGATGTGGCAACTGACCTGCTCCAGCGTTCCCTCCTCAAGAGTTCATCTGTACAAACATCATACTGTAAGTTTACAGAATTCTGCAGGCAAATGCACTGCAAGAACAGCAAGAAACTTGCTGCTATAGTTTCAAGATTGCCCAGTCAAATTCAGTGTACACTGCTGCCAAAAGCAGTCTGTCTTGCAACTCCCTGAGCATTGGATAAGGAATTCATAAGCAAGAGCAAACAGCAGAAAGATCTGTGATTATTAATATTATTGTTCTTTTAACAAGGTGGGATACAGATGAAACATGGGAAGAAGGAAAACCACAAGCTACCTTTGATTTATTAATATAGCCATGCTCTACACAGAATTAATTTAGGCAATATGAAAAAAAAAAAAAAAAAAAAGATGATGAATACTGAGGTAACCTTAAATTAAAAAGACTGAGTGGTATTTAGGAAACAGGCAAATGACCCAGCCATCCCCAGCAGTATGACTCATAGTACTATTTTCATATTTGTATTATTTATCTAAAGACCTTAGCTGAGTCCTTTTTTGCAAAGAACTTGCATTAAGTACTCAGAAATTATCTTCTCTTTCCTAATTTATTTTCTACAGAAAAGTTGTCTTCATTAAAATCTTATATGTAAAATGCCATCTTTTAATTCAATATAACCCTCCCAAAATTTAAGTATTTAATATGAAAAATATTGAAAGAAATTACATTAAAATAAACTAGCAACATGGAAATTCCTTTGGGGGATGGGGGAATGGAGCGAAGAGAACAAATACTTTTCATTATTTTTAAGGAGTGGCAGAAAAGTGAATTTCCATTGGTGGGGGAAAAAAATGACATTATCTTTCTCTCTAACCCTACTCCACATACTCTAAAACAGAAATCTTAAATAAAGATTATAAACAGCTGAAACAGTTAAAAAGACAAGGGGATAGGTGTTTTTATCTTCCAGATATTAGAGACAGGAAACTGAGACAAGAGCAAATGCTTACAGAGAAGTAATACTTGGAAGTGATGTGGAATGCTTTCAGGCCTTTGAGGTCCAAAATAAACCTTATTAAATAGCAGCAGACCTGGAAAATTCATAAGGTAAAGCAGTAACTGAAATTAGATGTTATTCATCTCTAATTTTATTTGTATTTGTCATATGCTGAATTATTTAATATTCACTGCTAAGGACTTGTTTTTTGTCTTCCTATAGAAAGCTCTCAGAAAGGAAAAAAATAATTGTAGTCACATCTAAGATCCATAAGTTAGCTTCCTACTCTAAGTCATTTCTGGAGGCAAATATCCTTGAAAAAGGCCTCAAGTTATGTTAGCCTTTGTGAAAACCCTTTAACTACCTAACCCAATTATTTCTACTATTTTTGAATGAAATCTGCAAAACTCATTTTAGGTTGCCCAAGAAATAAAGGCCATACATAACATTTGTTATTATGGAAGTTTTAGGTACTAAGTACTATTATAGAAGGACACGCAATCCAGACAATATACTAATTAAAGAGGTCCCTTGAAAGTGAATAGCTAGAAATAGATGTATGGTATCTGTCCATTGAGCCATGTGATTGTACTTTAATAGATTATAAAGCATAAAGAAACAATACAAAGGAGGATATATTAATCTAACTAAAGATTAAAACATATTTGTAATTTTATTAACCCACTGAATTTTTGTAGCAAACTAGCTCATGTTATATACTCCATATAGTTTAGCAACTATTTTTTAAATGTTTTATAGAATCACAGAATCACCAGGGTTGGAAAAGACCTCCAAGATCATCCAGTCCAACCATTTACCTATCACCACTATTTCCTCACCAGGGTTGGAAAAGACCTCCAAGATCATCCAGTCCAACCATTTACCTATCACCACTATTTCCTCACCAGGGTTGGAAAAGACCTCCAAGATCATCCAGTCCAACCATTTACCTATCACCACTATTTCCTCACCAGGGTTGGAAAAGACCTCCAAGATCATCCAGTCCAACCATTTACCTATCACCACTATTTCCTCACCAGGGTTGGAAAAGACCTCCAAGATCATCCAGTCCAACCATTTACCTATCACCACTATTTCCCACTAAACCATGTATCTCAATACACCTAAATGTTTCGTGAACTCCAGGGTCAGTGACTCCACCACCTCCCTCAGCCCATTCCAGCATCTGACCACTCTCTTGGAGAAGAAGTATTTCCTAACATCCAACCTGAATCTCCCATGGCACAACTTGAGGCCCCTCCAGTCCTACTGCTAGTAACATGAGCTGACCCCCACCTCACCACAACCTCTTTTTAAATAGTCGTAGAGGCCACCTGATTTTTACCGTCAAAGTAATTGAAAACATCAGAGATAAGAGATAACCTTTCAGCTTTACAGAATCCAGACATTAATTTCTACAACAAATTAAAGATATATGAAGGTTGCATATTTTTCAGTGATGGAAATTGCTGAGACTGGCAATGCTGTCAATAATGTTTATTGATTTCTGTTCAAGTTTACAATATTTCCTTATTCTAATCAATGTTAAACTATTAAAGGTGTAGGGACACAGTTTAATGGGCATGGTGGTGATGGTGGGATAGGTGGACTAGATCTTAGAAGGTCTTTTCCAACCATAACGATTCTAAAGACAAAAAGTAGCATGAGGCTATACACAGAAACTACCAAAGAGGAGGGAATTTGATGATAAATGTGCACAAGACTCTTGGAGATTAATCCAAAACATACTGAATGCTGTAGATAGCTTTCTGTTAAGACCTTGGAACTCAATACTTAAGTGTCAAATTAGATTGATGAGCAAGCATTAATAAAACCTTTATAAAGCAGTACTATAATTGTGAGATTTGTGAATTGAATAAGTAGCAAAGAACTTTGGTGACAGAATAACACAATTCATGTAGCTAGACAGGAGACTTTAGGGGAAGCCAATAAGCAAATCCTCTGGAAGAAGCATGCTTTAGAAATTTCAGATGCACACCTATCAATTCCTCTGTAACTGGACGTTAACAGGTGGTTCTTCGGTACATAAATTGATAACTTCCTTATCCAAATATCTGTTACCCAAGCTGATAACCTTGTCTATTACAATGTTAAATGTATTTTTGATGTTTTTCTTCATTGTATCTTTGCGAGTAAAAGCCAAATAGTTTGAATGAACTATATAAAGAAGTGTTTTTCTTTCCTCATTTTAGATTTGTCACATTTTAATTGTATTGGCCATCAGAAAAACAACATGTAAGAGAACTCTAGGTATCTTTCAATAACCTTCAGATTTATTTACTGCGTGCTTTGTTCTCCCATATCATGTTTTGCTTATTTTTCCGAATAATAAAAAACTTCCATTTCTTTCTTCAGATCAGAATACTTTCATATGGAAGTTTGTTTTTTTTTCTTTTTGCTATCACTCTCTTTCTTCTTTCCTTAAGAGCTTACTGGATTAGGAGTGACCAAAAGTAGACACATTATTCATATTGAATATGAGAGTCATCAGTGAAATGTTATGCAAGAAATACCAAATAATGATTTACATTTTTTTTTATAATACGGTTTTCTTCTGATATGAACTGAGCAAATATTCTGGTTAAGATTTTCTATAATATCGGGCAGGAGATTTTTGATAATAACCTCTGCTCAGTTGGAAACACACAAGAAACCTTCAGATTTTACCTTCCAAAGAGTTGTCATGTATTTTTAGAAAATTACAAAAGATGCCATATAGCCCCTCACTGGTGATCTCTGATAATTCTTTTAAACTGTATTTCCGTTTTGGCATTCCAAAATATGCCTGTGTTGTCTTCAAGTAAGCTACACTCACAGATCACATAAAAATATATTTATGTTGAAACAACCCATGAAAACAGGTATCATCTCATGTTACATTTGAATCATGATATGTTTTCTACATCAGCATAAAAAATAACTGGAATACCTTCTCCTTGTGGCTTGCTGTGTATGCATGTGAGTAAATGCATATGTATGAATATGCAGTCATACATAGGTGCATGCATTTATTTGTACATAACTAAATATTCTGTATACGCACCATATGAACCTGACTTAAACTGGAGTAAGAATACCAACTTCAGCAATGGGACCCCACAAACAACACTTTATAGAAAGTTGACAGTCAAACCTTCTCTGTTTTGTATGTGCAATAAACGTGTAGATCTTATTGACAGATATGTAGATTTGCAAAAAGAAAATGCCGTGCATATCCAGTTATGTCATTTTTAAACTGAGCAAAGGTAAGATTTTCTGAGAAAAAAAAAAAAAAAAAAAAAAAAGGAAAAAATCTTAATAAGCTCAAACTTGAGAGGAAACAGCCAGAAAGCACTGAAGAGAAGTTGAAGATGCAGGAATGCCAAGGTGCTATACGGTAACAGCTGTGCTCTGCTCCCATCCTGAAATTCTGTGCACTGAACTGTAACCTGACAGATACAGGGCTAAAACTGTTGCCAGGGATCAGTGCCACACGAAAGCATCCTGGCCAAACACATCCTCTTCTGACACAGTGGCTCCGTCCCAAGGTTTTCATCATACCGAGAGATCTTAGTGTAGAAATTATCCTTGAGGCATATGATCCACTGAGCTCAGAGTCAAATCCAGCACTGACGCGGTGCCAAATGGATGGTGGCATGGACAAAGGCAAGCACAGACACCTTACAGCATTTAGGCATCGCAATTCTCAGTCTGAGGCAATTGGTCTGGGAATCCAGACAGGTCACTAGCATATAAACTCATTCCTAACCTCACCAGAAGCCTTTCCATGTGCGTTATAATGATGTACGTTACTATGACCTCATTTTCCTTGAAGCAGTTTTGCTAAACTTTTGCTGGGACTGAGTTTGCTGCAATTGTCACTAGTAGTCCAAGCACACATATTAAGAGGACCTTAACAAGTGAAAAAGAGATACTGAGGTTTTACTAACCTTTATATTAAGAGTGTTGTGATTTCTTCCACAGGAAACTCGAGTGATTTGTGCTTTGTCAGAAGAAAAATTTGGTGCTTGTAAAATATCTGTGTTTTCTAAAATGGCCAATAGGAAATTTTCTCTTTCTCTTTCTTCGTCTTTCCATTTCTCTTTCTCTTTATTATTTTAAAGAGAAGTACCTCAGTTTACCTCAAGCGAGAAATCAGGATCTCATCACACAACTAAAATAATGCATGAAAGAAAAGACAATGGACCTTATACTGAAGAGAGTATTACCAAACAATTAGAAAGAATAGTGGGAGTCGGGAACTGAAATAACTTTGAACGTCTCAGCCTCATTAGTGAAGAAAGGACAAATATATATATATCATCTCTTCAAAGACAGGAGCTACACAGTGACAACATATTTATACATTTTCCTGCCCCTTGATTATACCTTTCTGTTAGTTTCTGTCTTCCGCCTCTTTTATAACTCAACATTCATTGAGGCTCAATGGAGATCCTAGACCATGATAGACTAGGGAACAGAAAAATTTCCTAATAGCACCAGCCAGCCAGTCACCAAGTATCACTACCCCTCGTTTGCCTGCTGGTTGTACAGACTGTATAGGTCTTCCTGATGCATAAATTAGGTTTCTGTGTTTCTTTTTAGAACTTACACTGAGCACTTCCTAAATTACACCCAAAACCAAAAATTATGTAGAAATATTTACTATACAGGCAGAATTTTTTTTTTCATTTTCTCCTTTCATCCACTTACATGCCCAATCAAAAACCTGCATGAAGAATTACTGAAGTTGGTGTCGTGACCATTAAAGGACTATTGTGTGCCTGTGTGCTGTTCTTATAAACATGAAAATCCTAAGCGCAGAAGATTGTAAGACTGATGTCCTTGGCTCATTTTTCAGACCTAGTTATTCAGGCATAAATAGCGTGCTATAAAGCACCATGAAATGACCTAGGAATACCTTTAACACACAGGTACAGTGAGACCTAGAAAAAGAAGAGTACCCAACAAGGAACCAGATTTCCTCAGTCTTGCATAGACTTGGCAAATAGAACAAGATTTTCCCCTTTTGCAATACAATGGAGTTCCACATGTGAATCCCTTAAGCCAACATGGCAAGTTTGAATATTATAATTAATAAAACACAATCTTTCATCCTCCCCATCCCCCAAAAAAGAAGCTTTCGTCCAAGTGGGAATTAATTTTAAGCTATCACAAATAAAACTCATTGCTGCATTTGAGCTGTTTTTTTTTTAAAGAATATGAAAACAAAATAAAAGTATATGATAAATGACAGGCTAAATGATGCCACCTGGTCCATCAACTCATATATACCTATATTTAAAAATAAAACAAGCATACACTTGAATTGATAGAGCACAATGGCTGCTTTGGTGCTTCTGAAAGTGCACATGTAAGAACTTAAAGAAACACAAGGATTACTGACCCATCAGGCCATACCCATAACCCAAAACAGCCAATATGGTCTTTACTGTAAATTCTTCTTATTTTATGCAGTCTTGACACTACGGATGGAACAGATAGAGGTTTATAATAGAAATGCTGATACAACCTTATCTATAGCTGTGCAAATTGTGCTGCTATAATTAAACTTAACAACTTGAACGTCACTAGATACGTTGGTAGTTTTTTAATCATATTAATCAGAGCTTCAATGTTTCAATTGCCATATATTATCATGTAGTGTGCACTATAAAAACAAGAAGACTCCTAACCCCTACAGATTATAGCTGTTGCAAAACATCAAGGTATATCTGAACACTTCTTTGTACATGCAAAAACACCAAATGAGAATCTGTTATCAATTTTTTTTTTTTGCTTTGCTTCCCAGAACGTGAGTTTGATGTAATGGCCACAGAACGTATGCTGAATCCTTTACAAGAATATCACTGGAAAGGAAAAGGAGCTTCATTAACATCTGCCCCATGTGCTTCAGTTTTTCATATCTGCAGAAAAACAAGTCTACCGCCTTCAGTAACAGCAGCAGGCAGAAGCCCCCTCTTTCAGAGGGAGGCACTGGAATGAATCTTCAAAAGGTGACTTCCCAGAGCTACCAAGGAGCGCGCAGCCAAACTCTCAATGCTTTTGGTGGTCTGAGATTTGGAATCTGGGAATGATTTCTGTAAATATTTTTTGATTTATCTGAGGGATTTACAGTTTTACTTCAGCAATGAAAAGTTTCCTCTTGAAGAAGCTATACTGAATGCAAATTGAATGGATACTGCATTGGACCTGAAACCTTTTATTTTTACTAACTCTTGCTAACTACAATGATGAAATTCATCTGTAGATAAAACTTGGTTGCTTACCACTCTCCATCACCCTAGATTGGTAAATCCTTGCATCCAGCACATCAGATCATACAAACATATCTGATTATATATTCCCACACTGTTAATGCCTCCTCTTTTGCATCCCAGGTTTTCCAGACAACTGGGCTGTCCTTAAGAAGAGCAGCACAGGCACGTAGCACATCTACCACAACAAGGCCTGCCAGGAATTAATGGGAAAGAGTGTGCCTGTAACCATGTGTGACAGAGCAGGGTGTGCTATGGACATTTCTGAAAATTACAAGAGATGTAGCAATGCATAGGAGTTGCCAACACCATAGTGTTATTCTGACCCCTGAAGGATGAAAACAGAGTTAGCTTCATAGCCATTTTTTCCAATTTACTCACTACACTCTATGGACGTCAAACTCTAAACAACATTAGCTGGATTTATTAGTGCTTGCCCAGACTTATCCTCAAGAAATATGAAAATAGACATAAACTATTGCTAATGCAACTTTAAAATACTGATGTTTTCAGGGAAGCTCAGGGAAAAAAAATGATTTTTCAGGCTACTGCCATGGTAAAATTACTGCAAGTTTGATAGTGCATTAAATGTGATAAAGAATAGGTATGTAGAGATCGTGTTTATCAAGAGATGCAAAACCCACTCTGCCCTCACCTCTTTGTAAGTGAAAAGATGTTAAGAGAAATTTTGCTAGAACGAATCCAGAGTGAAGTGGGAAGGACATAGGCCGGCGATGATAAGAACACTTATTTCAGCTGTGTTAAGATTTCATCAGGCTTACATTTTTCAGAAAATGCATCCACAGGGCCTCAGCAGTGCTTTTGCAAGCTTATCTGTCCTCAAGGAGTACTTTTTTTTTCCCCCCCAGAACAGATAGAAATAGCGATGCATGATTCTAAAATGGGTATTAAAATAAAGGCTATCCTGATACTGCTCTCTTTGTGAATAATTCACTCACAAAGCCCACCCGAGTTATACCAATGGGATTCTCGCAGCACCTCTGCTTTTCACCTTCTTACTCCTGAGATGCCCACGTTCCCGGATGCCCATTCTCCAGCTCTAACCCAAGGACCACCCTTCGGGTTATAATGTCAGTGTAACAGGTAGGTTAGGCTCTTACACTTGCCAACACTTCCCAAAGTCGGTCGCCCAGCAGCAGCTTGCTGCTGATGCTGCGCCCCGAGCGAGCCGAGGTCCCTACCGCGCACCTGCCCACAGGGAAGCAGCACGGCCCTGCCTTGCGGACGGTCAGCGGAGCCTCGCCTACAGAGGTGGGTGAGGGGGAAGGGCGAGGAAGCTCAGCTGGATTTCGGCTACCTTCCTCTCCCCCTCTGCTGTCGCCGCGCTCCGGAGGCGCTGCTGTGACCTTGCGGTGAGCGGGCGGCGGGCTCCGTCCCGCGGGGCTCCCCGGGATCCCGAGGAGGCAGCGGAGAGCTCCGCCCGGCACGGCACGGCACGGCACGGCCGGCAGCGAGCGGGGATCTCCCCTGCTCCGCCGGGTCCCCGCCACAAAGTTCCTCCAAGT
Organism: Tetrao urogallus; assembly: GCF_951394365.1. Taxonomy (NCBI): domain Eukaryota; kingdom Metazoa; phylum Chordata; class Aves; order Galliformes; family Phasianidae; genus Tetrao; species Tetrao urogallus. Next base: position 78,731,659 of record NC_136813.1, on the reverse strand, counting down.
GATCGATTGGCGGTGCGAGCACCTCCTCGCACTATCGGCGACTGACGCCACTGATGTAATCAAGTTACATAATCACCGTCTTTTTTTTTTTTTTCTTTTTTTTTTTTTTTTTTTTTCCTCCACAAATCCATCCATCTTCCTACGGGAAGATCTGCATATCTTCGCCCATCCATTATGCATGAAGCCACGGGCAGCACAGAAGGGTATAGATCTCCGCGCACACTATGGAACTTTGGCGCTGCGGTGCCTCGCACTGTGCAGCGCCATCGCTACCCTTACCTTCAGCCTTCCCCCATCCCCTCTATCAGAACCGATTTTGCAGAGAACGAGCGAGGTGCGTCGCTTTAAGTCCTTACAGGCTGAAGTGCTTCCCTTGTGCTCTCAGCCGCTTGTTCCTCTCCTTTCCTCGCTCACACCACAGCCAACAGAGGAATGACTCCCACGCAGCCCCCAGCACAGATGCACGAAGCACCGCAGATAGCATCTCTGTTTGCAAATCTGCAACTCCCGTGCACGTGGTCTGAGGTTCCCGCAGGTGAGTTATTGGATGGAAAAAAAAAACACCGTACAGGAGCAGGTGGAAGGGAGATTTCCAGCCTAGTGACACTTAGGACGAGGTTGTTGTGTTGTTGCTGTGTTTTTTTTTTCCCTCATCGCCTCCCAGTTCACAGTTTCCTTGCAGGATGCACGGGAGCGATGGCAATCCCCCACCACCGCCAGTGCCATTAACCCCCTTAGCACCACAGCAGCGAGCCGCGGTTCACAGCGATCGCCACCTTAAAGTTTAACAACTTGAGAGCCGGGATTCGCTACCTCCATTGCAGCAGAATGCCGGAGTTGGAGACACTTGTTTTAAGCGGCGGGTGGGAGCCGGCTCAGGATTTAATGCATTCCGCCACCGAGAGCTTCGTTACAATTACATCCCCTCCTCAGCCAAAAATATTAAAGGGGGGTGGGGGGAAGAAAGAATTTAAAAAAAAAAAAAAAAAAAAAAAAAGGAAAAATTGAAGCCCAGAAGGTGAGGGAAGGAAGGCAGAAGGGGATTTTTCCCATATCTGATTGATGGCAAAAAGCTCTCTCCGGAATCCCGCTGCAGTCACTGCCGCCGTTAGCCGGATCCCCCCGCCCCGGGCTAATGCAGCACGCACTCAAGTGCCCACCGCAACCCCACGCCGCCAAGTTCAGCATTGCCGCGCTCTCTCAATGACCTTACCCGCAGGAGTCCTCCTCGCTGTCCCTCCGGTGCGATCTGGTCACAACGCTGCGCTCCCGGCCGGAGAAGCCCCGCGTTCAGTCCCGGGGCTGCGCTCGCCACGAGTGCCGGGGACACGGCGCCCGGCCATCCGCCGTCGCCAGTTCCGCCGCGGGAGCAGGTAATTCCATACAGACTCCGGCGCCCCCCTCCCGCCCTCCCCCCCGAGTCGCCCCTTCCTTCCTACTTCACAAAGTGCCCGCGCCTCCGGCGGGAGGTACCATCCAGGTGCGGCGGGGGGAGGAGGGGCGGCCGGCCTGGGGGCAGCTCCGCGTCCGAGGGCCGGGGCCGAGCTGCGCGCACCGAGTACCGGGAGAGGCGGCCCGACGGGGCTTCCTGCTGCGGGGGGTGCCGGGGGAGGGCGCTTCCCGGATCCTCAACGCCGTGCCAACGGGGAAGGGGGAGTGGAGGGAAAAGAAAAATCTCCAGAGGGAAAAGAAGAAAGGAAAAAATCGGTTGTCCTCTTGCCCCGAACGATCTCAATCCCCGGCGGAGGTCCCAAGTGATCAGCAGTGCGAGCAGGAGATCCCGATGGGTAACCACAATCCACCCAAAAATATCCTAAGGAGCAGAAAAGGAAGAGAGGGAGAGAGGCGAGAGAAACTGCAGTGCACGAACGATCCCAGTGCTTCTACACGAGCGCCGCGTTGGATTGAATGCGCTCCGTTGCGAGCCGGGAAGGAGGGACTGCTGCTGCCACCCCATGGCCGCTCCGACACTCGCCGCGCCTCCAGCAGCACTTTGGGAGGCTGATTTCTTTCTTCTTTCTTTCTTTCTTTCTTTCTTTTTTTTTCAAATTTTTAAATTATTTTTTTTTTTCTTTCTGGGAGGTGGGTGGCGAAGGAGGGTCCTTCCGAGGGCTCCCGAGAAACTCCCGGCAGCGGCCCCGCACCTCCCCCCGCGCTGCGGGCGCTGCGCTTTCCCCTCTAGCGGGCGGCCCCCGGCCCCGCGCGGGCAGCGGGACAGCCGCGGCTCCCTCCCCCGCCCGTCGGCTTCAGAAGCGAAGTGTTGTTTCGGAGGAGATGATACATTATCTATTCTTGGATTTTTTTTTTTTTTACTTTTTTTTTTTTTTTTTTTTTTTTATAAGGCAAACTGTGGGCCTCGCTGTTGCCATGGGATCTTCTTTGTGCGAACTCTCTGAACTGTGTGGGAACAGTTTTATTTCCTTCCCTTCAGATTCCTCTTTTTTTTTTTTTTTTCCTTCTTCTCCGCCGTAACTCTTCTGAAGATATGCATCAAAATGTAACTGCGTTGTTGCCAATTAACAGCAGCTGCAAGGTGCATCTAATTAGGGATGTTAATTACTTCACAAAATAAATAGTGATTTGCAGATGTTTATAGCACTAAACAAGTGCACTATAGAACATAACTCTGTGTAATACTGTTGTTCCCCCAATAAATCTGACCAAATTTCTGCACCATCCTGCTGGGGATTAGGCATTCCTTTTTCCACAACACTAACTCTGCAAGTGCACGCTCACAGGAAGAGATGAGCAGAGCTGCCCAAATGGAGATACATCATAGAATCATAGAACAACTCAAGTTGGAAGAGACCTCAAAGCCCACCCCTCCCCAAACCCTGCCGTGGACAGGGCTGCCCCCCACCAGCTCATGCTGCCCAGGCCCCCCTCCAACCTGGCCTTGAGCTCTCCAGGGATGGGACACCCACAGCTTTTCCAGGCAGCCCCTGCCAGTGCCTCACCACCCTCTCAGTGAAAATCTTCCTTCTGACATATAACCTAAATCTCCCCTCTTTTCATTTAAAACCATTCCCCTTTGTCCTATCACTGTTAACCCATCTTAAAATTTGATTTCTCTACTGTTTATAAGCTTACTTTAAAGTACTGGAAGGCTGCAATGAGGTCTCCCCAGAGCCTTCTCTTCTCCAAGCTGAACAAGCTCAGCTTCCTCATCCTCTCTTTAGAAGAAATGTGCTACAGCTCTCTGATCATCTTTGTGCCTCTCCTCTGGATGCATTCCAAAAGCTCCACTTCTTTTCCAAGGATCCAGACCTGGACTCTGTACTCTAGATGGGTCCTCTCTAGGGCAGCATAGAAGGGATCAATCACCCTCCTCACACTGCCAGCCTCAGATGGTTGGGTCAGGGGCATTTCATCTTCCTTCAACCCACTACGTATGCTGGGAGGGTGGATTAGCAGGAAATACTTGAGGTAAACATGTACATAAACATATGTTTATGTACACATACATCTTTAAGTGCTAGTTTCCAAAGCGTGGACAAAGGGATGAGGGGTGATTCTGTTATCAGAGAGTCAAACACTTATGCCACAGGGAAAAATCCAAAATACTATACTTTTTAAACCTCCAGTATCCTACAAGACAAGAGAGAAAAAAGAAGAAAAGCAACATGTGGGAAACTGAATTTATTATTTCTCATGATAAGGGATAGAGGATTATCAATAGGCAGATAATAATGCTCTGGGGAGAGTCAGTGGATTGCCAGAGAGGTGGGAGTTGTTGTAGAACTAGTGGAGATCATGTACGCCTCCACCTCACCTCTCTTTATTACAACAGAATGGCATTCTTAATTTGGGTAAAAAGCAGAAAAAATCCTAGAAATGAATGCAAAAAACAGTACTTAAGATTCAATTTTCAAGCACAGAAATTAACGTGACTGGTTCAACCAGGCATTTAGATAGCACTGTGATGAGTGATCCGTATGTGTGGGTAGTTAAATGAGACATGGAAAACTTTATGGGATTCTCTTTGTGGATCAGTACAGGGCATTTTAAGTCAGCTAAATGACTCATACTGTCTACTTTAGAAAGCTGGTTTGGGTGCCTGATTTAGAAGCCCAAGCATCCGTGCTTGAGAGGAAGAGAGAGGGAAAGGAAGAGAGGTGCTCCCAACTTTGTTTCTCAAAATCTTCCTTTGAGAGAGAGTTTTTCTGTTATCACTGACAAGTGACCCCAGGCTCTCAGCACAGGCACTTCCATTAGATGACACCAAGAATCTCTTTCACGCCCAGCCAAAATGATGAGTGCTCTAGGTTGTCTGGTAGTGCGTAGGAAGGGTAGACTTGAGGTTAAACATTGGGCAGGCACTCTGAACATTCAGGCTTAGTTTCTGATTTTTTTCAGATTTCATTTCCATTGACAGGCAAGTCATTTTCTTGCTCTGTGCTTTTGTTTCTTCTTCTTATAATGTGAGTTAACACTGTTCTGTTTCGCAAGGGTAAAGATAAAAAGGCATTAGTGTTTGTGAGGTGTTTATATACTATGGTCATTGTAAGTTCCCAAAGAGGCTGATTAAGGGATTGGCAGGAGAAAGGGAAAATGAAAATAATAGAAGTCAAAGGATGTGAATAAAACAAAAGATAATTGCTAAAATCACTGAAACCAGACTAATAGAAAAGCTGTAGACTGTTCACATATGCAGAATACTTGCATCCTTGGGTCAACTTTATCTCTGGGTTAAGGAATCAGAATCACAGAATCACAGAATCACAGAATTACAGTTTGGGTAAGAAGGGACCTTAAATATCATCTAGTTCTAGCCCCTCTCTCATAGATGGGAAAACTGAATTGGTTCATTTCTCCGGAACTGAATTGCTATGAATAACAATGTAGTTGTATAGATGCACATAAAAGATTTTAGACTTTCTTTTTTTTTTTTGCTGTTTTTTTTTTTTTTTTTTTTTCAGCCACATACTGTACTTGGATTTGGCCTCCCTTTAGTAAGCATGGCACATAAATAAAGTAGGGAATCTCCTTTGTCTTCATCATGACCCAAGCATTTTCCAGGTGTTACACATAACTGAGGAGCAAAATCTTACCAGTTTTCTAAAATTTAATTCCATGGCATTCAATACATACTGAGCTACTGATTGAGTAGTGTAACCTGCACCTGCACTGTGTGCATCATCTTGAGGCACTATGTCCCTTGAAGAAAGACGAGGGCACAAAAATCATGCAGAATGTTTAAGTTGAGTAAATTCAGTCTACTCAAATGGGAGGTACCCAAGAGCTAATACTGTCTCCTAGGTATATGATGTCCTTCAGTACTTTCTGGCCTCACACTCACCTTGCTAGCAAGTCTGTTCAGGGAGTCTGAAGACTGGTGGAGCTTAATTTCTCACACCTTATCTGTAGATTTCAGGTATTAAATTATATTCCCATCTTTATATTTATTTCCCATTTGCTTTAATGAATGCATTGGGAGAATGTTTCACAAAACAACAGCATATTCACATTCTCTTGCTTAGCATTTATAAATAGTAGCGATATGGCATAATATCTAACAATAACAAGCATAGAAGTTTTCAGATGAAAAAAATAATGATTTTTTTTTTTTCTGAAATAAACATTCTCTCTCAACCAAGGACACCGAACAGAAGCCCCAGTCATGCAAAAATCTATACCTGAATCTCATAAACTGCAGCTGCAATCTAATTACTAAATGCTTCCAGTAAAGCAAAACGACCTGCATTTTATCTTTCTTTTTTTCTCTTTTCCCCATTTCAAAGCACAGTTCCACTGATCTTATTTAAAAAAATAGAAGCTTTCATTTCTTCCTTTTCGTCCATTTTTTGAATGATTACGTAGATTGCTATAGAGAGAAAAATGTAAACATTGAAAACTGTTATCTGATTAACTTTGCTGATTCTCCTTGAATTCTAGTTTGCTTTTATATTATATGGATTGTCTTTTATTTATGCTGTGTGCTGTATATTTTCTGTATTATTTATTACACATTTTTTAATAATCCAAGCAAGAGTGTTCAATAGAGCAGATATTTTCAAATGACTAATCCACACTGTGTGAAAAAAAAAATTTCTTTACAGAAGAGCCTTATTCTAAAGAGTACATATCTACTCGGGGTACAATACTAATTTCATAACTAAGGCATTTCATCAATTAAAAAAAAAATTGTGTTTATAATCTTAGCTGTAAAATTTTCTCTGTCTAAACTATGAATATATTTCTGTATCTGTAGGCATACTGTACTCACTGCTGAGCTATGATGTCCTAGATACTACAATTTTACACTGCTTTTCTTGATGGTACCATTTTTATGTGAGTAATTCAGCACCTTTGTGAAGAGTGTGTCAGACAGCTCAGGCTATTTGTTATACAGCTTTACTGGGGCCCTGCTAACTATATTTGCATCTGAGACAAGCCCTTCCCGAGTGTTAGGCATCAGCTGTAGGTGGCCTGAACAAAGCACTATGGCACCTATAGATGGAAAGTGACATTACATAAAAGCGAAGTATCTTGTTACTACTTGAGTGGGAGGATACTTTCATTCAGAAAGCCATTCCTTCAAAACATGCATTTCATTGATTCTTAACATTTAAAGAAGATGGAATATATATATATATTCCATTATATTCCATATATATATATATATATATTAATCTTTGTTGTCTTGCAGTTTACTCCTTTAGCCTAATTTAGCAAAGGGTAATGTCAAGATTATTAAATGCTCGTCACTGACATGTTTTTAATTTTGTTAAAATAAATGGTCATTTTTTATTCTTCTTCTCTTTCATTAGGTTATAGCAAATGAAGGTAATATCCACGCCTAAACTACTTAGAACATATAACATGCCTCATCTATTTAATTAAATACTCAAGACAAGAAGAATAAAAAGAATACAAGATGGGATGTATTCATTTATTAAAAAAAAAATTGATATGCTTCATTTGAGAATTGCTTTTTTATTTTCCTTCTTAACAGAAGGTAGCAATGAGGAATTGTTTTTCCTGTGAGGATTCGTTTACATTTTTACTTTTATTCAGCAATATAAATCTCATTCAGTATCTATAAAGTCAGTATAAAGGTTCCTATTGCTGCAGTAGGAGTTACAACGGGACTTGAATTACTGTTATCCATTGAAAGACCACAAATTGCATATTTTAAATATAAGCATAATTGGAAAAAAGTTTCATAGGAGCGATGGACCTGAATTAGAGCCATAATCCATCAGGGTCAGCAGTGGATTCCCTAAAAAGGCTGGAGATGAGTAAAAGAGAGTAAGAAAGAAGGAGCAAATGAAAAGCAAGGATTGACACTTCCATAATAAACCTTCTGACCAGAAATTTAGAGAAATTTATCCTGCATGGAGGCTCCCACTTGAGAGAATAATATGTATCTTTCAGTGTAACTCTGGCTTGTTACACAGCTCCCTTGGTGGCCAAGCAGTGGCTGTGGGCCAGGTAGCTACAGGGTAGGCCAGGATGTGCCTGGTGCTACCCTCCAGGCTTGTTAGCCTAGCTGCCTAAATATACACAGTATAGGATACTATACACAGTTCAGAAAATGTTCATTTTACTGTCCTGGGCATCTATAAAAAAACTGGCTGTTATCATCCTAGATGCAATACTGGCATTGTTTATATGAATGAGGTTCAGGTGCTCATGATATAGTAAATGTACCATAATACAAATTTTATTTCTTTGGCAAGAAAATTCATTTAGCGCTTAAATAAATTCTACAGATTCAGTGAAGGTAGAGAAACCAAAATATGAAGTCATGTAGGTTAGTGTAGAAGGAGGTCTATCAAGCAGGATAATAAGTTGTTGACTCAGAGGCAGAATATAATAGTAAAACTGTACTATGGATTACCTATCCAAGATGTTGATAAAAGCTATAAGAGAGACTAGAAAAATGATGAAGCCAAGACAATCACAAAACCGCAGTTATTGTATGTCAAGAAGGTAAGTGTTTCAATGGAACACAGCAATCAAAGTTTAGGACATAAATAGTAGGTCCTTGGAACAACTAAGGAGAAAACTCAGGAGAAGCAGCACTTCAGTTTTCAACAGTGCACAGGACTCAGTTCAAAAGATTTTTAGTTTGAAAAAGAAAATATGACAAGAAATACAGATAAGGTCTGTAAAGTTACAAGAAGTGTAGTGTTTTCATTATGCAAGAATGATGAGGCAGACAGTGAAACTATAATGTAGAATGTTCAAAACAGATACGTAACAAAACAGAGAATTGTGTAACTCACTTGTTGCCTCGGGATGTTTTGAATGCTGAAGTATAGATCAGTTCTGAAAGATTTAAATACATTCAAGGAGATGTTCCTTTCTTGTATTAAAAACAATCTGGTTAAACCTTCCAAATCAAGGTAGAAGTATATATCAGAGAAAGTTCTCCATCTACTTTACCTGTTTTGTACAATTTTTATTGAGTCATCTTTTACTAGTTGTTGTCAGAGGCAAGACAGTGGACTTGCTGGAACTTTGTGCTGACTCCCATGTTTTTGCTTTTATGGTGTACAGGATGTGAAGTTTTGCGTTATTGAAAGGGTTAATGCACAACATGCAGGGTTAATGCTACACAGAATCAGGAAACAAATGTCAGGGAATGTAGCTTACCTAGGTTTGCTGTACAGTAATTTTGTTTTCCATTGACATTTACTTCTACCTAAAATAGAAATGAAAATTGTTACCAGGTGAGAATCCCAGCATTGATTTGATACCTATTTTTACAAGTGTAAGTAAATACATGGTATGAAGATAATAGGAAAAAAAAGAAACATGGGGAAACAAAACAAAATAAAACAAAAAGAAAAATTAAAAAAAAAAAAAAGGAAGTTCAAGCAGAATTTCAGTTCTGCATGTCACATATTGTTAATGAATATTGTGAGCTAAGTTAGACATAGCAGTCAGTTCAAAATAGTACAAGTTACAATTTTACATGATTTTTTGATCAGTTTAGGACTACTCTTCATTCTGCAACCTTATTAGCAGTACTGCCAGTGTTTCAGGAATGTTAAAAATGCAGTTAGTGTGATGGAAGCCTCCCTAACATTCCCTCCAGTTCAAAGTGACTAAAAAATGCATTTTTGAGTGATAGCAGTGTGTTGGAGGTTATGTGGTTATCTGCACTGAAAGGGTTAAAGAACACTGTTTTTCACATATCTGTGGGGGGTTTTCTTTGCTGTCTGTATCTTTCTTCAAGCCTATACAGAAACATGAGAGCCTTAGTGGGAGAGTATTGTACATTGCTGAAATGCTGTGAGGCTACAGGACAACTTTACAGCATAAACAAATTTGAGGCTTCACACAGCTTAATAAAGATGCCAGCTTTTCCTGATGTGAATCTATAAGCAATTTTGTGATTGTTTTGCTATCCATGTTCTGAAATTCTAATTTCTTAGACCCAGTATTTTCTTTCTTCTGTCTTTATTTCTTATATTAAATATTCTCTTGAGAAAAGCAGCAGTGTAAGGCACTGCTACAATTTTAATGTGATTGTTAAAGACCTGTGACAATGCAGAAAGCAAGCTGCAGATGGTGAGACATGGAGAGTCAGCAATTGCTAAGATTTACAAGAACACTCCTATATAACTTAGTTATATGTATACAGAAGAAACTGAACTTCAACTTGAATGTGTAGTTTTGCCTTCCTTTATCTTAAAAATGCCAATTGGTTTCAAATGTCAGAGTTCTTTCTTCATACAGAGGGCACCAAGCTGTTCCTTACAAGAGCAACTTTGTCAGTGTAGCATTTCATAAAAGAAGTGAGCTCACTGTCAATGCAAAGGAGAGAGAGTTTTGTTTTCAGCTATGGAGAGAGATAAATCAGAACAAGGAACGGAATAGGAAGAAGAAGAAAGGCAGAGGAGAGTGGTGGGATCAGAAATGAAGGGAATATGGTCAGAATTTTGATGAAGAGCCATTGACAAGATGAAAGATCTCTGCTGTGCTTTTTCCTTCTTATTTCCAGTATGTAAAATCTGTCCTGTTGACACACTTTTGCTCTCTTTTCATATCATAACACTGGAACAAACAGGATTCACAGTCAGTGGTGACAGTCCCTTTGACAGACACTTGCTGGAAGGAGGGGCTCAGCAGCTGCTTTTGGTTCTGCCTCACTTTTCAAGACACTCCAGTTCACGGAACAGTACCTTATCCAAATTCTAGAATTATGCTCTGTATAATTTAAGCTGATTATAAATAAGGGATGTCTACAATGTTATTTATTAACAATTTACATCTCTTTTTCTAGGGAACATATTGTTATTTGAAAAATATTAGGTGTTTTACTTAGATGTTATTAATGTTTTAGATATTCATTCTCAAAGGAAAGGCTACTTTGGAGAGAGAGAAAAAAAGCGAACATCATATTGGAAAATAACAGCTTGCTAATCTTTAAAAAATGTAAAGCAGCTTTGGGGTAGGTACCTGGAGAACTACTGAAGTTCTTGCTTCAACACATGTTGCCACATCAGGGAAAATGTCACCTTCCAGACATTCAGCCACTGGCTTTGACAGTAACTCCTTTCAAAGAATCAGTCTTCTAGATGAGCATGACTGTTGCTCAGAACAGTATGAATGCACCCAGTAAGTTGTTGTCCAAATATAGTGACATGACAGTTTGGGGGTGATGTGAACTTAAACGTGTTATCTTTCTAGGTGCAAAATATACACACTACAAAATTTTATAGTAGTGATCTTTAGTTTTTCTCTTCTATTGTACAGCTACAATGAAACTGAGATTTTGCTAGAATTAGTCATGAAAATCACATGAAAATAAAGGAAATCAAGGTGCTATTTTAAATCCTGCATTCCTTTTTAAAAGATGTGTTCACAATTTGCCAAAAAGATGAAGGGTAGAACTTACGTTATACATTTATCCATGTGACATATAGGAATCATGAGGCTTAAATGGTCAGTACTTGTACAAATTTTCATAAAATTAAAATGCAATTGTTACATATTAGCATTAACAAGTAGGCAGAATACCTTAGTTTTGGGTTTGTTTTTTTTGTTTCCAAAGTGATTTATGATAGATACCCCCAAAATTCAATGGGTCTTCGATACAGTAATGTGTGATTTACTAAGAAGCTTTTATAAATGCAATTAAATTTACTTTGATAAGTATATTTTTACCTTGATATATATATGTGTGTGTGTGTGTATAAACTGTAATTTCAGCATATTAAAAAAAACTTGCTTGAAGTGTAATTTCAGAAGTAAATATGACTGCTATGGATATAAAATTGCAAAATTGCTAGGATATTCCAAACTAAATTGTCAGCTTGTAGGCAGTTGCCTAGAGCATCAGACTTCAGGGTACTATTAAATAGCTGCAGCCTTGCTTCTCTTTTGCCACATTAGAGCCTTGGAAAGTCAGGATTGCTTCTGATACAGTGTGGTATGGTGGATGTCTGAAAGTGCTTTGAGTATGGATCTCTCATCTTTTGCAGAATAAAATTCAATATTGAATATTTCACTGAAAAGCACAAATTTGTAATTGGAGAAACTATAGTGGCGTGATTCCTCCACCTTTGTCCTTTTCACAGTTAAAGTCAATGTGATTCAGTAGCATAAGCCCAGACTCTTAGCCAAGTCAGACCTTAACTGGGTTACACTTGTGCTGACTAAACACTATGAATTATAAAAGGATCTCTTATTTTCAATACAACCCTTATTCTGCTAGGATAATCTTTATTATTGATTGTATTTTGAGGACAGGAGGAAAAAAGGAAGAAAAAGAGGAAAAAGAAAGAGAAGAAGAGAGACATGGAGGGAGGATACGCAGAGATACAATGGAAGGATTTAGCATTACAGTGAAAGAATATAAGGGCTAAATTTTTTCATGCCCTTTGTTACCTTTCTCCTCTTCATGGCCCTGCGTCTCTTTCTTGCAATGTCTTAACTTTCACATATTTATTTTGCATGGTATGAGGTTACATTAAAAGTACAAACACTGAAAAAAACAAACAAGATTTTACTGCCAGCTTTTCCTCAATCTGTGACATAAGGTTGGCCAGATCTTCATGAATTTTTAAAACAGAATTATTTATATTAAAGCTGCAGAAACAAACAAGCAAACAAACAAATAACAACGAAAAGATTTCTACCACAAACCAAAATCTGTCTTTGTGCATATATTAGCAATGACGAATACAAATTCAGGTGTTTCCACAAGAGCTCATGGTGTAATCCATATATGTATAAGTAAATTCCAAGGCTGTTTTTAAGGGAAAATGTAAAATGTTCTTAAACCAATCCTTAGTTTTAACAAGTAGGGGCTTAACAATGAGAATTTTAAGTTTCTTGATCAGAAAACCACATACTGAATAGTTATTTAAATTAGTTTTAAAAGAAAAAAAAATTGTCAAAATTAATACCAAGATGCTTTTGCTACGTATTCTAGTAAATTAATTCAAATTCTATACCACTGCCATTTGTGATGCTAGTTCTAGTAATTCAGGCAGAATAAATCATATGGAACTTAGGCTCTCGGAGGGTCATCACCATTCTGAACTCATAACCCAGACTACCTTTGTAGACACAGGGGGAAAATGGAAGATTTTAAAAAATGATGTAGGTCATTTTAGCATATACATCTTAAGTGAACTTCACCTTTGAAAGAAAGGAATCTGGATGAAAATTCCTGCTTGCACACAGTCTGATCAAAAGCAATCTTCTGCATTACTTAGCCAATCACCACTTGTACATGCAGATTTTTCAGTGGAACTCCAGTTGTGTCACACATGCAATGCACCTGAGATACTTCAGAGACAGGAGAAAAACAACAGCAACAAAGTAATTGAAAAAAAATACTGGTAAAATTATGGATCTTAATAAAATGAATAAAGAAAGAAATTCTCCTATATTTAGGACATGCAATGTGTTGTTCTATTGGATTCTGTGGTATCCAAATTTCCAGGAGCCATGAGAGTGCTTACATTTTTTATTCATAATCCTAAGGATAAACAATATAATTTATGTGCTGTTCAGAAACTCCCAGTGCAGACAGAATATACAGCTCTCTCCAACACCACCATGGTGAGTACTGAGTCTGTTTCTGATAGTACTGAATCTGTAAGAAACAGCTTTTCAGTCTCTTCTCCATATTGAAAGGTAATTTATGACTTCAGTTCTGGAAATAGCACCCTCAATATGCTCATGAGAATTTGCTAACTGTCTATCTCTGTTCTAAAAGAGCATTGGGAAAATTGGAAACTACGCTTAATTCAGTGCCAGAGCAAAGAGAAAGAGGAAGACCACTTACACAGTGGGCATGAGATATTTCAGAATCCCAGGATACAGCCTGTGATCATGCTTAATCCATCAGGGTAGGTGGCAGTGAAGCACCTTATTTAGAAAAGAAGGAAGGCAAGCAGTGGCTGCTAGCCACTTGGCACATCCCAAGGTTGGCATGGATACTCTGGTGTTCGGAGTGTTGTTCCTGACCACCTCTAACCACCTCTCTCACCCAGGAGAAAAGTGAGCATGAAACACTATGGTAACGATTCATCTTTACCCAGTGCAAGGATTGCAAGCTCTGCTTGGGCAAGCCCATGATATTGTTTCAAACCTCTTGACTCTGCCTGTTCTTTTGCAATTTCCCAAATCACAGTGCTTTAGAAAAAGAACATGCAACAAATACCTGTGACCGGCAAATTTTAACTGAATAGATGAATATCTGGGACTAGGAATGGACCTAAAGTGTAAGTGGGCTTATGGTGTATGTGTTTATTGGACTTCCTGATAGAGCCACAATGGTTTAGTACATATTATATTATGTATTGCAACAAGAGTGGCTATGCCTACAGAGTTTTGCAACTACTGAGTGAATGCGTAATACTAATGCAAATGGAAAGGGACAACTGTTACTGTATTTGGGAATGACTTCATTTTCATATTCAGCTTTCTATATCTAAAACAGAGCTGAGATATGTTCAGAGACTTCTTATGGTTCATGGCTTTTATTTACAACCCTGAGAGCTTCTGAATAGTACAGAGGCTGGGGACCCACATTAGTATCCCTTTCTGAACACCCAAGAAGATAGAAGAATTTGATGGCAGCTAGATAGAGACAGATACTTTCCATGTCAGCTAAACCTCGACTAGGCAATCTTTGTTTACAAGAAAAAGACTCAGCCATATCATTGTCACTCTCCAGCATTCACAATGTGAATCAAGATGTTCTAAGTCTAGCTAAGAAGTCATGCTTGCCCTGTGTCGGTGGGAAGGCTGAAGCCAGAACGGGTCTTCTCATTTTTAAAATATCTTTAAAAATATGAATTTTGAACAGATGGTCTGTAGCATTTGATAGAAGGCCACATTTGAACTACTGCATAGCAAAGGCCTGTTAATCCTTTTTCTCCTCTTTTTTTTTTTATCCCCTTGGAAATTTTAGTTGGGAACACACAACAAAGAGAGGATATAAAGCATCCTCCAACTTCTCTGTAAAGCAGCAAGGTTGTGAAAAACTTATGCTCAATCCACTTCCAACTAATCCTCAGCACAGCAGTTTTATTATCACCTACCCCAGAAGAAAAGGTAGCTGAGAGGTAGCTACTATGTAGCTCTTCCTCCCTCAAGGTGTCTTTAGAAATTTCTCTTTTAAGGGAACTAGGCCTGTGTGACCAGGGGATCAAGACAAAATGCATGACTTCTTTTGGCTCCATGCTTTGGATCTTCATAGCCTCAGGATTTCTTCCACAGCAATTTAAATTAACATAGCATTAAAATATGACTGGATTATGTTCTGTGGACTCATTAACACATTCCTCTGGTGCAATGGGAGAGAAGGAGCTCTTGAACATTCAACCACCCGAGGCATGTATTAATGTGACTGACACCCCCTGTAATGTCTCAATACATTAAAATATGACTCCTGTTGAATATGACTTTAAAATTTACATGTAATTTTTCAAATATATTGTACAAGTATTTATCTTTTTTGTTCCATCAGGTAATTCTTAGTTTCATAATGGGGGGGAAAGCAGTTTTCTCTATGAATCTACTCTTAGAATGTAGTTTTTTCCTCATGAATACACCTCACCATTCTGCCATAATTTTCTTGCCTAATTCCCATGAATTTAGCAAAGTAAACTGCGATACTTCAGGATTTCCATTTCTTTTCCCTTGGTACCTGTGCCTGGCTGCTTTTTTCAACAGCATTACAAAAGACAGACTAAGATGCTTTTAAGCTTGTTTGCAGTTAAGAAGTTAAATGAAAAGCTGATCACTTTTTCCCATTCTGCTTTTAAATACAAACAGCTCTGTGCTTTTTTTTTGTAAATACAAATAACTGTGAAATCAGCTTGCTGCCTCTGGATTTCTATTTAGCCTGCAAGCAATGGAGGATGCAAAAACTTGCAGAAACCAAAAGATACGAGCTGTAACCTGCACTTACCTACAGATCATTTGGTGGCACTCTTCCCTCTGGCTTAGTACTGAATCCAGAATGGCAGAAAATGCAGAATAGTTTTGAAGCAGTCTTGTTATAAAAATTGCAAGGTATAATCTGGAGATACATTAAGGCACAATGTCCTTACAGATGTTGAAGTGTTCATTAAGAAAAATAAGGTTGTTGGGCACAGTATCTTAGCCACATTCCTGTAGAATGTTCTATGCTTGGACATGACATTTTGATTTCATCTCCTGTGGATTCTCTTACAGGTGATCATGCAACAAGGAGTCAGTTTCAATCAGTTTCCAGCAAAGCTGGAAGTTGAAGGAGGTCTACCTATCCAGATCTCTCCTAATTTGTTACTCTTTGCAACCAGAAAGCCTAGGAGAGTCCTCTGTAAGGTTAACACCAAGTAGAACTTGATACTGCGAGGACTTTAAGCCTGTGTTGGAGCCCCGGGGTACCTGCTAAACTGTTTAATCCAAGACACAGAAGGGGAGATATCTTGTGGTCTTTTATTGTTAATGTTATTATTTACAACTGTGCCTAAGATTTATCAGTGAAAGCTGGGAAATGTTGATGTTAGACTAAATAATTTTGTGCATCATTACTTGTGATTACAAAAGGTAAGGGACCTTGATCCTTCTGGTAAATCCTGGAAAAAAAGTTTTCCAGCACATTAGCCTTCTGTAATAATTTTTTTTTACTGATCTGGTACATGATCTATTTGTATCTAGAATAGTGCATGGCAGAAAACATCATATGTTGGTCAGTCTTTGGATTCACTTTGATCTTTATTTTGTGGGTCCATAAGTTATACTGGGGGGCTTGTGTGTTGTGTTGCCTAATAGAAGCAAGATATCTGGAATTTCTTATGGCAACACTGTCAGAAAGCTGATGCAGCTTCATGGAGGGAAATTAAATAGTAATAATGAATTGGGTCCTACAGACTCAATGAATGAAATAAAAAGTGAGGGATGTTCCAAGTAGATAAAATGTTTTGCTTCATCTCAGTTGTTCAAATTTATTACAACTACTACAAATGCATAAGGAAGCTGTTTAGGATAAAATCAATGCCTTAGTCTGATTCTGTCTTTTCCTTTATTCCTCCATAAGTGTATTTTCTTTTAAAAACACAGCCATTGACATTAGTCAGTGCTTTGTGTCAAAAAGATGTGACGCTGCTTGGAAGCTTCAGCCTAACTTGGAGTTTAAGATTTTCAGCTCTCATTCCATGCTGAAGATTTTTAAACATTTCTTTCTACATTTTGAAACAATTAAGGTAAGAACCTACCTTCCTGCTATTAAGAGGTGCTCATTTTTTCAAAGATGTTTCAGTTAAAGGTTTTTAAATCCATAGACCTAATCTTCTTCAGCTGTAATGAGGGAAGGGTAACATGAGCAGTCTGTAAATTCATTTGCACAAAGTCAGCCAGCTGGGTTTATATACCAAAGACTAATTTGGCTGATTTTGTCTGGCAAAAGATTTTATCTAGTAAAGGCATGTATTTTCTAGTGAATGGTGTAAACAAGCAGAAATGATATCTTCATTCAGCTGTGCTGTATCTTCAAGATATTTTTTGCAAAATTACACATCCTATGCTACAATTTATGTTATTCTAAAATAGGAAAGTAAAAACTTATCTTGCCTGAAAATTAAAATTTTCCTTTCACGGATGAGATATTAAGTATATATTAAGAAATATGAATAACTCATCTTATTCCATATGAAATTCTGAGAGAAGTACTTTGCTTACCTTCTGATTCACTGCTCCATACAGTCCTTAAAGTTTTTATTTTATTTCTAGCAGGGAATTTCCATTAATTTTAAAATTAAACTAATCTAAGTAAGCCTTTGCGTAGCAGTGAAAAGTTAAAAAACTCATGCCAACACATTATTTCAGTGTATTTTTCTTTGATAGCCTCCAGCAAATTTATGAAAATAAACTTTTTAAAGCAAAGTCACTTCAGTAAAAGAAAGCAAACTTTAGTTTGCTGCTTGTTACTTCCTAATTTCTAAATTGTGGCTTTTTTTTCAATATTCTAGCAGTTATCCTCTAAAATTATCTGATATCTGTAATCACAGGGATTATCAAGGGTATATATAATAATTTTATGGCTATGGCTACAGTTTATGCATTTGAATTCTAATTACAATTATTTATTTTGGTGGGTTATTTTGAGAGTTTTCTGTGGAATGGAAACCTTGGAGCAGAGGCTGAATCTTTAATGAAGTTGGTGACAAAAGATCAAAGTATGTCTACCTTCTAGGGTAATACATAGGTAGATTTATTTATAGGCAAATAAAACATTGATTCCTTATACTATTGTGTATTATACAATTATACCTTGAAGGGTTGTATTACAATAACATCCAGGGAAAAATCACTCCTTTGGTTCTCGTTCTTGAAAACAAGTGGCATAAACATGCCAAAAGACTGAATGAAGTCTGAAAAGCATGAGGAAAAAGTGTGCATGCTACGAAATGTATTTTCTTTTTCTTTTGCATGTATTTTCTTTTTATTTTGTCTGCTTATAGGCTTCAAGTCATTATGCCTAAATTCAATGATTCAGTGATTTGGAAATCAGTTGCATGTTCTATTAGCAACATAAAACAATAAGCAGAAAATATTTTTTCCAATCAGTTAAATTATTTAGAATTAACTGGATTAAAATGTCTTTTTGGCATCACAGATGCATACACATCTAGTACAGTTCAATTTTGGGAATTGGTACATCATGCATGTGCTTCCTTTTAGATTTCAATAACATAAGACCCTAATCTCTCAATGCATACCAGCACTTCTAGTGGGATTCCCTTTGGAAGATGTGAGCTTGTTTGTGAAGAACCAAATGAAGTTGAAGAAAAGAACTGTGTTGGGGGAAAACTACTCGTGTTGTGTTTTGTCTTCTGCAAATCACGAGTGCTTATAGAATCCATAAAAATTAACGACTGATGAATTATTCCCTGTGTACAACCCCACCAAAATTGAAATAATTTCATCAAAGAAACTGACTGTTTCAACAGCTCTTTCTTAACTGTTAAGTTATCGTCCTAAATAGGAATAAAGAGTAGTCACAATGAAAAGAAAATCTGTAACATACAAAGCATAGTCATGCTTTTTTATACCTTCCGTTATTTCAGTAAACAAACACATATTCATAGGTTACCCACATATGTAAGGATCAGATTTAATACTCATTCCAAGTTTTTTTGGAGGGAATGGGAAAGAGAGGCCAAAAAGAAATCCCATTGGAACATATGGTAAATGTATCACATCATATATTTCTGTTGTTGTCTATTTTAAATAGCATATTAAAATATATTTGTAAGTAACCATTCAAAGTAAGCTTTGAATGGTTAAAAAAAAAGTTCATTTTTGAGCTGAACATTTATTAAACAGAAATTGGCCCAATTTTTTTAATTTTAATTAAGCTATGTGGATTTTCATCAAATATATCCCCTTGCAAACAAAGATTTTTGGTAATGAATCAGCAGTGTCTTTCTAGTAGCTATTTGTCTTGGTACGTCATTACTTTTAAAGATGTTTTGCAAAATATTTAGAGTATAAAAATGAAAGTTTCCCCATTCTGTTTCAATGCAAATATTGATCTTTGAAGAGTTAATCATGTGACAACCTTCCTTCCCCATGGGAGAAGGGGAAAGAATAGGAAAAAAACAACTTGATTGAGATAAGAGAATAAATTTATTACAAGGAATGTGAGCTAATACTGAATAATTCAGAATAATAAATCAAATGAACCAAAAATGGGAGGAGAGAGAGGTAGTCTGAGTCCATATTAGCAGGCAACCATGGCTAGCTTCTTGGAAGGGCAGAGAGCTCTCCCTCATTAACTGGAATCAGAAATCACATGAGGATTACTGGAGCCTTCTGGGAATTGTAGTCTATCTCTTCTTAGCTTATCTTTATCTCAGAGGGCTGGAGTTCACATGAGAGTAGCTGAATCTGCTAGAGGCACAGTACCCATTGGTCCTTTTCAATCCAGGCCATTCTATGACAATTCTATGATTCTATGTCCCCAAGAACCTTTACCAAGGTTCATTTCTGCCTTCATGAATTTTCATTTCTTTGTTTCATGGAAAGTTGTTACAATAAATGAATGTAAGAACTAGTAACTAGTAGAGCACTTGCAAAATTGGTTGCCCTACCTGAGCAATTCCAGAGGTATTAGAAAAAATGTTATGGTGGACACTCTGTATCTATTTGTACTTATTTTGTGAAGGTGATCATTTTTCCATAAAACACTTTGCCTTCATCATTTTTCTTCCTGGTTTTATAATGACTGCTCTCCCATTTTTCTCCAAAGACAAGTGGATAGACTTTAGTATGAAGGAATTTCTGCATGGAAAGAAGTAAAAAATGTTCTGGTACAGAATCCCATCTTCTAGTTTGGACTTGTTTCCCTGTGTATCCATCCCTAACTTCAATAAGTCAGATATGCAAATTTCAAATTTTTGAACTTTACTTAAAAAAGCAAATTGGTTAAATACGTAGATAACTCCAGAGCAAACCTGGCACCATGTCCACACGGCTTTGAAGATCTCCAAGGAGGAGACTCCAAAACCTCTATGGGCAACATGTACCAGTGCTCTTTCACCCTCAAGGTGACAGGCTGAATACTAATTGTCTATTAGTTGAATGCTGATTGTTTGATTATAAGTAATTAATAAAAATACGTAGTCTGAAATAATAAGAAAGGACATGTCAATCCAAAAAAGTACTTTAATAAATTAAGGTTTATTCAAGAGAAATTGTTCTTAGGGCCACAGAAGATTATTACATGTCATAAATAGCACTTCAGAAAAATAACTACTTTTATCTTCATAATTTTCATAATTAAAGAAAAAAAAATCATAGAAATAACAAAAGCCAGAACTTATAATCACGTTACTGCAATCTCTTTGTATATATCTCCAGAGAGACTATTTACCTAAGCCTGCTTCACTGTCAGATTTAGTAGACTATAATTTAAATCAAAGCATATGGAAATAAAGCAATTTTCAAATATCTAGTTCGAACATCTTTCTGCTGAGAAATCTTTTAGCCTATCTGAAGTGACCTGAAAACCCTATAATCTGTGAGCAGTCTCACTCAATTGTATAAAGCCATTAACAGTGAATAAACTGAGGTTAAAAAAAAAAAAAAAATCTGACAAGGAATTGTCTGAAGATGATAGAAGGGGAGCAAATAAATAATTTCAAATTAAATTCTCACCACTTCTTTCTTTTCAACTAACTTCATTTCATACACCTTATCCAGGAGTACAAAATGTAAAGTTATCTGTTGTTTGAAACATTAAAATTTTCTCTATCAACATTTCTAGTATCTAGTTTAGTATTACAAGCAATTAAAACAACAACAGTGTTATGGAAGTGCACTGCAGCCTCATTCTAAACAGCACCATTGAAACCCCCACTGCTCTGAACTAGAAAGCTGCTTCCCCTTGATCTCAAAGTACAGCTTTTTTTATCCTCTCTTCTTTTATCTCCTGCGTTGTTTCTTGCTGACCAGTGAATACGATGAGCTTTGATAAATGTAGTAGGGTATAAAGCAGGGAAAGTCTTCATTGAATTCAGAGTTTTCATAGACTCTTCCCAACTGGTTAATCTTTGCAGAGGAGAAAGAAGGGTGCACTTCTTTCATACTTGTCTAGATTCCAAATTAGTGGGTTTTTTTGTTTGTTTTTTTTTGCTCTCTTGTTAGCTCGGGACCTTCGTAGGGGTTAACACCTTTTTAGCAGCTCATGCATATTTCCATTTTAAAAAAAGTATAACTATAGTAAAAAGATCTGAGAAAATGAGGGGAAAAAGCATTACCTTTAGTTTTTATTAGATCCCCTGCATGTGAATGAATGCACAGTTTGCTTCATGATGTTCTAACTGATTTTTAATAGTCATTGTGCTTATAGGGTTTTCAGGGTATTCTCACAGGTGAAAAGAATGAAAGAAGATAAACTGTTTCATAGCCATTTCTTACTCTCCAGATTTCAGTAGAAGCTGAAAATCTATTTCCAACTGGTCCAAACTTTCTCGCTTCTATATGGAGTCTTTTATCTTCAGGTAAAAAAGTCTCCTTGAAATTTGAAGAAGATGCAAGACTTACATCTATTTTTTTTCTTTGCTGAACCTGAATTTCAGTTTGTGCTAACATTGTGTATGTATTAAACAAACCAAATAAAACAATTTTACTTATTTATTTATTTATTGTAGAAGCATTGGACTTCTCATCCTAACAATCAAGATATTTCAAATCCCTCAATGGATGTGGAAAAATAAATTGATAAATCATGCTAACTTTACTTGAAGATGTTTCATATAATCTATCCCTTTAGTTTTAGACAGAGAGTTTAAATATGCTATTGAGTAGGATATTTTGAATAAGAGAAATAATATATTGTTAATAATTTCAAAAAGCATTACGATTGTACCAATTCTACTTACCTTTGCAATAGCATATTGAAAAATTTTGAAAGTGACAGGAAGGACAGTGGAATAATATTAAAAAAAATAAATTAGAAAAAACACTGGAACAACATTGAACTGTATTACTAGTAGTAGAGTTTTCAAACTTAATATGAAATAATTTTTTAATGGGAGAAGCAAATAAGATTGATGGAGTTCAAAACAGTAAGGGACTTGATTATGGTATACTAAAAATAAACTTGCCTATTGAAAAAAGAGTGAGAATCGACTAACACCAAGTAATTCTAGTATTGAAAAAGACATGCAGACATGTTCAAACAATCCGAATAAATGGCCTTCTGACCGAGAGGCTTGGTGAGTTTGTTTGTTTGAACGTTTGTTTTCCAGTTATCTTAGCTGATCTTTTAAAATAGCTTATGTCTTTACCAACATTTCATTAGATAGTTCTTTGTATTCCTCTGGCATTATGGCTAGTTAATCAGAGTGAGAGCATGCTTAAATATTTGCTAGATGATGATCAAATAAGCAAGTAATGGGTCAGCATAAAAAAACATTTTCAAATGCGTTTAAAAGAGCCATTTCAAATTCTCTTCAGGTGAACTGAAATGTCCAATACAGGGAGGTGAACAATTAACATGAAAAAAAAAAAAAAAACCCCCGCGAATGTTTAGTATTATTCGATCCTTTAAATAAATCACTTTCCTCTCTCTGCTGCCACTGTAGATCTGAAATCATTACATTCATCAGAAAATTTCTTTGCTTTTCCAGTTTAGCAGTGAATATTCTATCAATTTGGAGAACAAGTCTTTTCAAAACCATCTTCTACTTATATTTCAAAATATAATGGTAATTTGTAATCACGTATCTGAGACTTGGTAAGAACTGTCTCAAATCAGCATGAGGCAATCGGCATCACTTTGTGGACAATGTTATGTTTGAAAGTCTTTCTTTGGAGCTGTTTGCCTTTGAAAGGGAGTGATCAAGAGTGTTCAATGGCTGAAGACTCGATTTTGCAAGACCTAGAAGATGAGAACAAAGGAATTCCTGCTGAGATCCCAAAGCCAGAAGTTGTCACTCTAAAGGCACCTGACTCTACCACTTTCGACTATAAATAAGAGTTTGTACGGTCGTCCTTAGTCGTCTTCAGCTGACCAACACAACCTCCGACGACCCATCTCTACTAAAGATCCACACCTGACGCCAAGTCATGGCTGGATCTAGGAGTGATGAACCGCTTTGCTTTGCTATGTTTATAGATCCGTCTGTCTTCCTGTCCCTGTTTTCTGTCTTTATCTTCTTTTATTCTTTTATTCTTCGTAGTAGCCCTTCTAAAATTGTCTTACCTGTAACTCTTATTAATCTTAATTAGCCAGTTAGCCAAGTTTACCTCCAAGTAATTGCTGTTGGTTGTTAAGAAAGCTCTCAATACATTAATGTGTATTATTCCTCCGAGTCTTGGATGACTCCATCGCAATAGTGACCCCTTGCTGACTAGGGGAGGTGCGACTCAGGAGATAGAAAAAGATTCACCTCCCTCAAAACCCTCTGCGGGGGATGAGACGTCATTAATGAGAAAGATGATAAATGCTTATTCCTGGATCAACAGGATGTTATTACTAATATTAATATGTCTGTTTGAATGCATTGCTATCACCATGTATTTATGCTACGAAAGCCGCACATCAAAACTTGAAATAATTTGATTGTAATTAATCACTTATCATATAGAACTTTCATTCGTGAAATAATTGTGATAATGTAGGTAATTTTCATAAGACAGTTTGGAAAATAATCTATTTGATTTGAAACATATTGTGTTTCAATTTCATGTAGAACAAATTCAAACATATGAAGGATAGTTTTTAAAGAAATTGCAAGTAAGTAATTTAACCTGTAAATTTTAATTGAAATATTTTATCCTGTGAAACTACGGCAGGATACGTTCATAGATTGAGAGTACTGTATCTCTGCTGAACTGTATGCCCAGGCTTACCAGTGACAGCAAATGTGTTACACATCTGCTAGAAGCAAACGAAGTTGGGTAGACATTTACTGTTGCTGTTGGCTAACTTCCAGGTGAAGTCATTTGAGAACCACATTAATTCCATTTGAGAACCACATTAATTCCATTTTGTGTAATCAGTTCTTTTGAGCTAAATTTAGATCTCTTATTAAATAAGACACTCTCCAAATTCAGTTTATTTATCCTTACATGGAGAAGTCTGTCTATATTTCATGGTTTCTCTCACCTACTTTTGTGTGACTTAACCAGCTTGTGGAAATATAAAGATATCCAAATTGAGTAACTTGAGACAAGGTGCATGAAATACTTCTGGGCATTAAATGTCTTACTGATGCTGAAACCTTTGAACTTCAAAGGAAGATCAAATTGTCTTCTAGAAACAAATACAACCAAATACACAGAGGTTTGTTCCTGTAAGATTAAAGAAAAAAAGGAAAGGTTAATTTTGTTTAATTTTCTATGGAGTCAAAAATCTTGGGTAAAGCATTTTTAAAGTAGTTTGCAGGCAAGTAAGAAAGACACACATGCCTCAATTTCTTCAACTAAGAACCAATTTTGACTGCATTAATTCTAAATGCCATAAACCTAAACACTCTTACAGTATTGAATTATGAATTTTGCTATTTGATTTCTACATTCATGCTAAAAGCAGCAGATAAATGTATTGCTTCACATTGTGGAAATACAAGGAATGCAGAGGCTAGCATTTCAAAGAATAGTCCAAGCCCAGAATAAGCATCAGTTACCAGAAAGTACAGATGAAAACAAATTTTGCCACAGATCACCTTCATGTTTGGACCAGTAATCCTGCTCCGAAACATCCATTCAGTTCTATGAAGAAAGAATGTCTTGAATTGAAAGAGTTCTAGCTTCTCACCACTTCAATGATCTATCTAATAACACTGTTAATTACTGTCTCTTAATAAGTTTTCACTTGGTGGGAACATGAGATACAGCTCTGTGCTGTGGCTGTCACTGAAGACTCTATTTTATCTATTATAGTCTTACCTACTTAGATCCTAGGAAAGGTTTGAATTTTAGAATGGCTCCATTTCCCAGAGATGTCCCCTGAATATTGCTACACTCATAGGCGTAGGTTTTCTCTTCTCCCTCTACCATCATCTTTGCTTAATGAATGCTTGACTCGTACCAACTTTCACAAATGGTAATCAGAAGTGCACATCCATTTCTTTACTGCTGTGTCATGACCTTTCATTCTCCGGACATTTTCAATGCAAATGCATAAACCTCTCCCTGATGTGCTCTTTCTATAACAGATAAAGGGATCATTCTTTACCGACTACATATGTAGATTCTGATCACTTTATTATTATGTTTGTATTTGCAATTCTGGACACAAAGTGAAAAGAAATAGCCATCCTGATTATGGTTTGTATGATATTAAAAAAAAAATAGAACAAACGAAGAAAAAAAAGTAGTTTAACATGAAGAGTTTTACAACTGCATTTGAGTCAGTGTGGATTGCAGTGATTGGCTGCACTAGCACACTCAGTGGCAAATGGAAGACACTACATGATAAATAGGTTTTGGGTTAATATGAACGATCACTGAAGTCTAGACTATAGTTGATTTAGTGAAACTGCCTCATTTTTATTTTAAAGACACCTCTTCCTTTGTTCCCAAACATGCATAATGTGGTCTGTAGTTCTTTTTAGAAAGCAATCATTTAGCTTTTAGTGTTTCTGAAACACTATTTTCACAATTTTTTTTTTTAATCCTAAGACTTTAAGGAAGAATTTTCATTAGAATATTAAAAATACTTGACCCAATTATAACTAAAAACTCATTTTAGTTAATAGATCATAAAATGAACTTTTGAAGTCCTTACAATATCTAATTTTAATAATATAATTCCTGAAAAGAATTTGGATCTATACCAATGTGGTCATTGAAACACTAAACCATAAAACAATCTGTTGGATGTAGAAATTAAGGAAGTATCTTTTTTCCATGTTATAGTTAATTCTCAAAACGCACTGTTCATTTTATGTGATTCAGTTCATGATGTGCTATGGTTCAATTGTTTACTGTACAAATTTGCTTCCTGAAAAATAAATTTCTCCAATATTTCATGGATATAGTTGCAAAGAAATTTCGGAACACTTATGCCTGAATTTCTTTAAGTTTCAGTTCTTATCTGGGGCCCATAAAGTGGGATGGAGAGGCAAGGTCAGAGAATCTTTCCTTATGGCTCCTTTTACAGTCTTATAAATTAAAAGCTTAGGTACAGAGTAGTTTTGTACAAGAAGGGCAATACTGAATGCATTTAGTGTCCTGGATCAAAGCAGTAAATATCAGGCCCAGATATTTACTATATATCTATAGTCTAACTCTCATAAATGTGAATGGAAAGCTTCCACTTTATTTCAGGAGGTGTTTCATGCCCATACTGCTCATTTCACTTTAGCCTACGAAAATATTGTCCTGAAAGTTAGCTCTGGGCACTGCAGAGTTCTATCACGTTAACGAAGGAGCTCAGAGACTTGGATAAGCACATCCTTATCCATTTGACACAGTTAAATTTATGATTACTCTCATGCAGAAAATAGCTTATCTGTAGGCCTTAGAGACCCAAATTCTTCAGCAACACTTCAGGGTTATATCCCTTGGCAGGGAAATTTACTCCTCTTGTCGTCAGCATTTGTTACCTCTTTGTCACAGGTTTACCTCAATTTTTATCTGTTCTTCATGTATATTTCTGACTTTGTCCATATGTCATTTTTGATGATTAAATACTGGAAGCTCAGCTGCCAGCTTTTATCACAAGAGGTCTCTTATATGTATTTTTGTATCCTGTATCAAAGAATTTCACTTCAACATCACAGTATATTTGTTTACTTATTTTTCTCTATCTTCATCAGTCAAGGAAGTATTCCACACACCTTTCTGAAATCAAAACAAAACAAAATATGGCCCTATTTGACAAAGCCAAACACACATCCATATAAGAATTATCTACTACTTTAAGAAAATCAGTGAGGGTAAGTCATGCTAAGTCTTTACCATTGAGCAGGTATTAATGGTACAGAAGTCCAAAAGATGAAGAAAAAAGGCTCTTAAATTACTTATGATTTTCAGTGCTTTATATTAAAGGTGTAGAAAAAGAATCTAAAGAAACTTTAAAAAAAAAAAAAAAAAAAAGAGGAAAAGGATCCCTCCCACAAGCACTGCAGCAAAGGAAATACATCTTCAAAAATTACATGATTATGTCTCCTTTTAGTCTAATCTTCACTCTTGTTACTCAGTGTATAATAATAATTTTATCACCTGATTTAACCTGCTGAGAACCAGGGAAAAATTAGGTCCATCTGTCAGCACAAAATGATTTTGACCAAAGTTTAAAAGATTTACTCAAAAAGGAAAAAAAAAAAAAAAAAAAAAAAAAAAAAACCAACCAAAGAAAACCCCATATATTGTTACAGGAAAAGGTTTCTATTATCCTCCATTCCTCTCTCATATCAGTAGTTCTGTCATTAATATACAAAATAAGACTTTTCCTTTATGTGGAACATATAAAAAACATAAAAATTCCCAAGTTTCAGTGAACTTTTTGTCTAATATGTACTTACATCAAACCAGTCAGGAGACGTCATCACTACTTTATTTCTTATATTTTGAGCCATCATCTTGGGTTGTTTTCCTCTTTCAGCTGATAAAATTCAGGTAAGCCATAGCTGTTACCAATTAGGAGATCAAATGAAGCTAAACTACCAAATGAAGGTAAAAGACATACTTTTGCTTTTTTGGTTTTGTAGAAGAAACGGGTGGAAGAATCCTCATGAACTGATCTCTAGAGGGGCTGCAGAGGAAAAACTAATTTAGCAAACTCAAAATGAATTCAGAATGAGTTAGACAGATCAGCATTTGTGAAAACTGAATCATGTTGCTGGGCTTAAGCAGAAGCAGAAATTGAGGTGTCTGGATATTTTGCAGAAAACACGAACATGTCAAGATGACTCGTCAAAGTCTCTTCCTGCTCCATGATAGAATTCATCATGTGTCATCCTTGAGGCCTGCCGGTGTCACAGATGGTCTGTTTCAGTTTTCCAAGTTCAAAGTGTCTATAAACTTGGCCTAAAATGAAGGTACAAAATTTTTTAATCGCTGCTATCAACAGAGCAATTAATTCCTATTGGCATAGTCAAGCCAAATCGGTCCTTTTGCAAGTAAAAAGAAACAGCTTGTGTCCAACGTATTTTGCCTTCTGGGTGATTACTTTGGTAATATGGGCTGTCCCAGTCTGCCTCATTAGAGTTTGGATTAAGTCAATTAATCATTTAAAGGAAGAAAGACTTGAGTTCTGTCTGTGCTCAACAGGAACTCTTGTTGATTTACAGAAGAGATGCTATAAACTATACCTACCATGCTCTAGTCTTGATGTCTTGCACTTCTGTTTAAAAAGAAAAGAAAAAAAATGAAGTTTACTTTTCTGCATTAGTTTTTGCCATTATGAATGGCTTCCTTACTTATGCAAAGCACAGTGAGATCACCTGATTAAATAATCAATCTAAATAAGACTGTGTGAATAAGTCTAGTTGCCTGAGAAACAGATGAAATTAGTCTTTTTGTCAAAACTATAACCAAATATCTATTCTGTCTGACTCAAAGAATCATGAGTACACACTGAAATTTTCTAAAATATTCATCGCTTTAGGCAGCCTTTATTCCATGCCAACAAAATGCATTGTGTTCATCTATGATATGGAAGAGTTATATTGTCTTTTAATTTTTGCTTAATTATTCATGTGTGTTCTCCTATTGAGCAGGAATAACTGCAGACCACTGTGTAAAAGACTATGGCACAACAGAGCTCTTCATTGCTAGCTGTTTTGCTTTGTACAGATTAAAAGTGTTTATTGAAGAGATGCGTTTTCTGTTGTCAGCATGCATAGCATAATGTAATTAAACTGGGAATTCAAGAGGAGGAGAATTCCTTATGTCCCAGAGTTTTGAAAGCTTAATCTCAGCATAATTTTTCAACTGAATATTCTTGACCTTTGAAGCAAAATTTACTAATATATTCCAGGGAAACAGATTATTACTTCTTTTTAATAGCAGAAAGTAGGAAATGAACTACTTGATATATGTGTAGGTGCATGTTTCTTATACATATAAGTGCTTGCATACATACATGACTCCTGAATAATTCAAGTAAATGTGATGTTTGCACACGTCTTTATTGCACTAATATTGCAAAAGAGAAAAGGAAAAAGAGGAAAGGGAAAAAATGGGAAAAAATAGGAAAATGGAAAAATCTTTTGTCATTCTTGTTGGTTCATTCAACATTCTCAAAACAATGCAGCACTAAAGACAAAAAGTTCCTTCTAGCAGCTTGTATTTGGAAGATGTATAGCCTCTTAAGAGTGAAATTGGCAGCTGCATCTAATGTAAAATGGTTGAATTTAACTATTTCATTAACAGTAACTGAAGTCTTTGAAGCTTCCAACTGTAAAAAATTGATCAGGGGGATTCTGTACTTATTGTTATAACAAATGTCTAAACCCTACTTCTTGTTGTGTTACTAGATATGGAAATTGGAATTTATGAGGTGATAGAATCACTCACTTCTATAAAGCTCTGATTGAACAAACCAGTGTTATTAACTTTTAATAGAAAAGTTTAGTCATGTGACCTGTTTAGTCAACAAAGCAATATAAATGTCCAAAAATAAAGAATATTTTTTTGCTTGTATAACCTGTTAAATGAATAATCAAAACAAATGCAGGCTGAACTTGTACACAGGTACAAACATACACATTACTTGAAAAAAGGGATAAATTATGAGTTAATATTCATAACATCATTTTTATTTTCTGCTAACATTTTAGTGCAAAAAAGAATTTCATTCTGGGATAGGTTGTCACAATTTAAAATGGGTCTTGGCAAGAACAAGTCAGTTGCTTCTAGTGCTGCCCATGAAGCTGTGAATTTTAAAGCAGGTGAAAACCTAGCCCTTGAATGAATGAACACTTTAAGATTTCAAAGGTGATCATGGTACTTCAATACTACCAACTTCGAAGTAACATTAATGATAGAAGATTTATCAGACAGCTTGACACTGCACTGTCAACTGTTCCTCATCTCTGACATTTAATGGTGTTACTGCTGATGTTTCTTTAGTAGCTTTCAGCAGTTCTGCATATTTCCAAAGCTGCCAAAGATTCTGTGGTCTTAATTTCTCAAATGACTTCCTGTTACATTACCAAGGAGAATATATACAGGAGAAAATAGTACTCAATAAGAGCCATCAGTGCAATAGAGAATGCTATTAGTGCTATAGTCCATGACTTTCAGGTTGTATTTAGAAAGAGCTTCTTTACTGAATTCTCTATAGAATTAAAAGTGGAGGCTTAAAAAGACCTAGCCTTGTTTTATCTTATCTAGCAAAAAGGTCCTTTTCTATCACAAAACATGCATTTTCAACTACTGCCCTTAGAGACTGGTATAGATGGTTCTTTTGTAAGTAGCAATGTGTTTCTGCTACTATTTCAAAAGTAAAAAATAAGGTATGTTTTCTGTTCTCTACTGAAGATCATCAAATACATGCATACACATGCAAAAGATGCATATTAATAACTCACCAATTTATGTTTCCCCCGCCCCCACCATAGTTGTCTGTACTAGTAATACTTTCCAAATACATTTATCTTTAGTCTAGGTCAGTGAGAATTGCATTGATTCATTTTCTACCATTCCAGCTTTGGCTAGCAGACTGCTGGCTTAAAAAACGTCCTTTTTTTTTTTTTCTTGGAGCAAAATTTATTAGTTTTTCTTGACGTCCTTAAATTATCAACAGACATTACTGCAGGGATTAACATAACTTTTCTTCAAAGGTGACATTAATCTCTAGCTTAAATTCCAATGTTCAGAAGGGGTGTTCACAATATGTATATCCAGATTGGAAGTAATTGGGAGATTTAACTGATATCAGGTAGGACAAAAAATGGATGACTACATGCAAGACTAATGACTACTTATTATACCAGGGTACTTCTAGTGTATTACTTTTTGCCTATAATATTAATAGTTTCTTTAATATTTTTATATTTTCAGTGAAAACTTCTACTACAGTAGTTTGCCATTGTAGACTAGGAGTAATTATACTTGCATTATTGTTGCCTAACATAGGTTCTTAAAACCCTTCATATAGTCAGTGGAGAACAAAATACTCTTCCACTACAGAGGACCAAGCATGAATACCACCTAAACAAAGCATCATCCCTTTCTGTTGACTCTGTAAGATGACTAAGAAATCACAGTCTCAACTAAAATGCCTAGGTGAAATTAGGAAGTGCAAATGTTTGCACCTGTGATACAAAACTGCTTCTACCATTGTTTGGGGACTGCTCAATCATGGCCTGAACCTCTGATTGATCACCTGAGGTGAGCAATGAGTCAGCTTGAAGGGGTGGAGCCTGGCTCCATCTCTCCTAGACCCCATTTAAGAGCTGACTACCAGTGGAAATGGATTTTTTCTGGAGATCCCTCTTCTGAAGTTTTGCAGCGAGCTCAGGCTACAGGTAAGCATTCTATCTATTCTCTTATTGTTAGTCAAGCTTTCTAGTTTATTTTATAATTATAGCATCTTTATATTCACTGATTATACAACCATTAACCCCACAGGTAAAGTAAAGGTAAAGGAAGCTATGGCCGCAAAGACCATAACCGCTATCTAGTGAAGTCAGACATGCAAATCAGACAGAGACCTTGCAAGGATCAGGGAAGAAGGGGTAGGTGGGGGAGCTCTAGTAACCTCATCAGTGAAAATCTGATCAATGAAAACTGCAGAACACTGAGTCAACTGCTCCTAAAGCTATCATAGAAGAAGGATTGGGCTACTGACCCTAGTATGAAACACGCAAATATGAATCAGTGGCCATGTATGCTAACAGGTTATTGCTTAAAGAGATACAGAATTTATGGAAGGCTGGATTGAAGAGTATTTTGGGATTATGTACAACTTATTATGGCTTGTTTAAAAGAAACTATTTAAAGTCAGGATCAGAGTGGCTATAAGGAAGAAACAAACATGGGTAAATGAATAGCAGTAAAGACAGGTTGGTGATGCACAGACACAGTATCAGTAAGTGTGCTTGTCTGACTGATCCATTTTCTTCATAACTTGTCCTATCCTCTCAACAAATCCCTTTTCTAACTGTGTTACAGGTCTGTGTGCGTAAACACTGCTGAACGTGAGGCTAACCTAGTGGCAAGGTGGGAGAGAATGTTCATTTCTGCCCCTGAAGTGAGGTGTAGGAGACAGCTGTGGGGCTTAGGCCAGCATCTGGAGACACCTGGGTTTGGGGTCAACTACTAGGCATGCTGCATGTTCAAAACCAGAGAGTTCTATGCTGTGTATGTGTGTTTATGTTGTGGTTTCCTGCTGAACCTCACTGTTACAAGGACCTGGGCAATTTAATGTGAATTAAAAAGCTTGAAACATTCCAGTTAATCTAAGTGTAATAGTTAAATTCACTTATTCTACATTAGATGCTGCTACCAAGCTCATTCTTAAGAGTCTATACATCTCCCAAACAAAAACTGCTAAAAATAGTCTTTTCTCTCTGAATCTTAAATGAGCTATCAGATGGGGACAGGAAACATCCTTTGCATCTTGACTGAGTTTGGGTAACTAACATCCTGCTCAGTTACTTCAAGGGTGACAATGGGGAAAAACTGAATCAACTGACCTTCTTTTGACTTGAACTGTTACCCAGGTTTTTTTGTATTTCTTTTTAAAGTGTCAAACTACAAATCCTGAAAGACTAGGTAAGACCAAAGATCTAGCATTCAGACAACATAATATGTCTAAAAAGAAGATAAGAATTTAATAAAATACCTACCACAGTTGACTGAGAACACATCAGTCACTAGCGTTACTTAAATTGCTTAAATATTTTTACAACAATTTTTACTTTTGCCTTCAGGCTTCCAGTTGAACTCAAATGCCATCAGTGTAATTATTCTGATTAAGGCATAAATTCATCACTGTGCTTAAATATACTGTAAAAATTAGGCAAAGGTTAAACTGTGATGTGTTTTGAGGAAGAAACTATATATATATATACACATACTATATACATATAGTATATAAATATATATATATTTCTTTGGATAAATATTTAGTTAGGTTACAACCAAGCAGCCTCAAGTGGAGTACCTATCCTTCTTTATGGTGTTAAATCTGACATATTATTTACAGAGTGGTCTGTTCATTATATGAAAAAAAGAGTGAATTGTATCTTAGTAAATTTTAGGCACTACAGTTAAAACATCTGAACCAGATCTCAGTGGTAAGATATTTTGTCTGAAATAAGATTTGTATCATTTTTGGGGGGACTGGATCTAAAGTGTAGGTAGTATCTCTATCCAAAACATGAAACACTACAGCAAACATTGTGTTGTGTCCTCTTTTTGAACCACAAAGGTTGACTGCCATGTTCTCATTTCTCTCCTGCTCAACCTGTCTACAGTCATACATGCACAAACTTGCATCCGTAATCAGACTGTTATTAAATACAACCTCATAAAATTTCAGCATATATTTCTGTTATATACTTACATTTCTATACTTCATGTGTAGACTCTGTACCTATTTTACAAGGATGCTCTGTAATTTTACAATAAATTAACAAATAGGCATAGCTTGAAGCACATACCAATAAAGAACATCTTATACACTGATCACGAGGTTCATTGTCATTAAGAGGTAGAAGACATGCACAGGAGTAGACTGATTAAAACTAAATGATAAAACAGTTCTAAGACTACTTTCAATTAATATTTCAAAATGAGCAGGAGTCAGTAGAGTTGACCACCTATTGGAAACAATCCTGTATTCTAGAGATTAGCCATAATTAAATGTTTTTATTCAATGTTTTGTCCTACATGGCAGGAGCAAAACCAGAAATTGCTTCTTATTTGACTTATAATAAAAAAAGATTTTATCTGCATTTAATCAGTAGCAACAGAATTTTTTAGTTTGTGATTACATATGGCCATTTTAAGTTACCTTGTTCATTTGTTTTTTTTAGACAGGATGAATACTTGCTATTCATTTTTATACAGTGTTTCAGAAAAGGAAAATAAAAACAAAACAAAAAAAATCAAATGGCATAATCTCTTGATTAAGCAATCAAACAAATGCATAGACTTTTTTTTTTGGTCAGTTTAGAAATAGCTTACTAGTGTGGTTCGGGCAGTAAAACTTGGGGCACTTACCCAAGACAGTTCTTAGCTGATGGATTGTGGGAGTGCTCTAAGTCCAACAAAAACAGTAATAAAAGGAATCCATCTGCAAAAAGGCAGATCTTATGGGAGTTCTTCTGACAGTTTATGTTGCTACTTTCTGCTCCTTCTATTAAAGAGGAGAGGAAACACCCAGAATCCTCTGACTTCAAAGAAGCATGATTTCAAGGGCAAATCAAAGCTAGGCTATCTATTCTCTTGTACTTCGTCATTTCATACCATATAACTGTTTACAGAGAAAAAGCAGGATGGAGACATTTAAATGTTCCAGTGCAGAACAAGGAAAATAATAGCCAGGGAGTTAAGTTTATCTTATTCACTAAAATTGTAAGCTGACAGATGCATAATTCAGTAAAAATTTCCAAAGTGAAGGCTTTAACAAAGTATGATTTAACCACTGAGGAGGAATGAAGCAGGCACTGCCAGTGTTCTGCTCACAAAGTACTGCTCTGTTTTGAGCTTGACTGTTAATACAGAAATAAGTAGCTCATGTTTCCTTTTGCTTCATTTTTCTTCACAGAAAAAAAAAAATGATTATGTATAATGTCAAGTTTAGATAGCAACCCTGTAGAAAATCTGCATTTTGACCATATTCTCTGCTTTTGTCTTGTTGGAAATATGTGGACGATTCTTCTTACCCTCCTATGAACTGTGGAGAAATAGTTTTCTTTCTTAGCAGAAGGCATTAAGCAGACGCATGTATGTGAAGTAACTTTTCTTCCTGGCATCTAAACACATCTCAAGTATTGTCAGTCCTGTTTATCCTTGTAGTGAGACACAGGCAATGTGTGAAAATACTCAGCACTGTTTCACATGTAGTAACAAAGTGTCTGCTGAAGTGTCTGTAGAGAAACTTGGGTATGTGAGTTGGGCTAAACCTGGTTCAGCCAGGTCTGTACTGCCCAATGGGATAGTGGATTAACTCCTCCAGCATGTACATCTTCCTCCACCATAAGAAGCTGCTGGTGCAGCCTTAAGAATAGGCAAAGCAAATGTGTATACGTATTATGCTTGACTAAGACAGCAGTAATGCAAGTGGTTTGAAGAGAAAAGTCTAGCACACTTGACTCTATCTAAATACTCTATCCCTGAAAGGTATAAACTATATTACATCTCTAGATAGACAGGTAATTTGTACATAAAACCACATTATCTCTGCTTACATAGAGAGTCTCCAAATCTTTAGTGTGTTTAGTACAATTCTCAGAGGTTCAGGTATGTCTTAGATCCTAGAAATAATTTTGAAGTTGGAGGCTGCCTTGACGTTGAAGACAATCTTTGACCCATAGATCAAAGTTGACTTTAAATTATCTCTTCCCTTGGCCTTAGCTTTTTCTGTATGTATGAATGTTAAAGGTCAAAGCTTCATTTGTGATCTTGATAAATTTCAGGTGATTCTGATGTTTATTCTGTGAAACACAGAACTCCTAAATTATATATCACTTTATTTCAAAGATTTACATGGTAATTGGCATTGTATAATGCATGAAAAATCAGTTCACTAAGCTAAAATCTAGTTTTCTGTACGGCTCTGACGTGTTTTATTATTAAAATGATTTTAAATTGCCCTTTGTGTATTTATGTAACAGCTATAGTCACAGAGGCAATCTGAGCTTCTTCACTGAAAAGGAAATTACGTTGTTATGGCATCTTGCATGACTTTTTCCCCTTGTCCTCATCTTTTCTTGTGATGGCACTTTTCCAGTACAACAGAGGAGATACAGAGCAAGATTTGAACACTGCATAACACAGACTGTTGCTGTCCCTAAAGGCCATTCCCTTCAGTACTGAATATAGAAGAACTATACAATGTCTGAATATTGAATGCAGTGCATGAATGACTGACTTTTCTTCGTATTGGGAAATGAATGATGGAATACAGTGTCATGGGTATAATTTCAGGATTCTGCGATGTTTTTTATATTTTAAATTTATTCAAAGTGCTGTAAATCAAAGAAGGGCTAAATGTTCTGAGTATCTTCCTTTTCTGAAATTAAGAAGTATACATTTTCAAGTAAATTATTCAGTTTGTTTTGCCAGGTTTCTGTCTTAACATGGAAAAGGACATGCTTCCTGTCCCGGTTTTGCCGGAAATGAAGTTAATTTTCTTTGCTGTAGCTTGTATGATGCTATCACATTTTGGATTTTTGATGAAAATAACGTTAACAGCACTTGGATGTTTAGTTGTTACTGAGTAGTAACTCGGTTGTAGTTGTAACTAATTAGTAGTTGTAATTAGTAGTAACTAAATAGTAGTGCTTTCACAGAGCCAAGGATTTTCCTGCCTCTCATACTGCTCTGCCAGAGAGGAGACTGGGGTGTACAAGGAGCTGCAAGGGGACAGAACCAGGTCTGTTTAACCCAACTGGCTGAAAGGATGACCTATTCCATATTGTGTCTTGCTTAGCAAGAATGCTAGACACAAGAAGATGGCCAGACTGCATCTGTCTTCCCAAGTAACCATTACGTTAGTGACCCCTGCTTTCCTGGAAATGGCTGAACATACACCTGCCAATGGGAAGTAGAGAACAAATTACTTGCTTAAATTTGCTTGTGTGGCTTTTGCTTTACCTCTTAAATGATCCTTATTTCTAAGTACTAGTTCTCACACTTTCAGCTTTTCAAATTCTCTCCCCATACCACTGTAGGGGTAGTGAGTGAATAGCTATGTAATGCTGAGCTGCCCACTGGGGTTAAACCACAGTAGAGCAGTTCCCATTTTCTTCTGGAAATAAACACCAGTAAGGGAAAGCATCCTGAGAATTTTGGGAAATAAATGGTTTCTGAGACTTTTCCTTTAACCTCAACCTCTCTTCCTGAGTCACTGCTTAGAAAACACTAAAGAAGAACGGTCTTGAATATTGGTCAGTGACAGGAAGTAATATTTCACAGAATCACAGAACTGTAGGGGTTGGAAGGGACCTCCTGAGATCATCGAGTCCAACCCCCCTGCCAAAGCAGGTTCCCTACACCAGGTAGCACGGGTAGGCATCCAGGCAGGTCTTGAACATCTCCAGAGAAGGAGACTCCACCACCTCCCTGGGCAGCCTGTTCCAGTGCTCCGTCACCTCACCGTAAAGAAGTTCTTGCGCATGTTTGTGCGGAACTTCTTACGCTCCAGTTTCTGGCCATTTCCCCTTGTCCTGTCTCCACTCACCACTGAAAAGAGTCCGGCCTCGCCATTCTGCCCCCCACACCTTAGATATTTATAGACCTGGATCAGGTCCCCTCTCAGTCTTCTTTTCTCAAGGCTGAACAGACCCAGTTCACTCAGCCTTTCCTCATAGGGGAGATGCTCCAGGCCCTTCACCATCTTCGTGGCCCTCCGCTGGACTCTTTCCAAGAGATCCCTGTCTTTTTTGTACTGGGGAGCCCAGAACTGGATGCAGTACTCCAGATGAGGTCTTACCAGGGCAGAGTAGAGGGGGAGGATCACCTCCTTTGACCTGCTGGCCACGCTCTTTTTAATGCACCCCAGTAAGGCTTTTTGGCCACAAGGGCACACTGCTGGCTCATGGCCAACCTGTCGTCCACCAGGACACCCAGGTCCCTTTCCGCAGTGCATTTCTGCACCTTTCCTTGTTACTGCTAACTGTGCTGGAAGGAAGAGGTACCTGACTCTTTTATGTCTGCCTTGCTGAATATCAAGCTTTCTCATGTTGTGGAGCAGTGTTACTGCCCTTCATTTGGAAATATTTTGAATTACATTGCTGATATATGAGAGTGTTGGGTCAAAGATGAGATTCCAGGCTCAGGAAAGAATTCTCTAAAATTGAAATGCTTTCAGTGCTTTTTTTAAAAAATGTATTTATTTATTTATGCTTTCTTCCTACTCTTCACAAAGGATATCCCAAGTTATTCAGGAGTAGGAATTGAACCGAAAATTTGCAATCCTGGTAAAAGCTGTTGGATCTTCATCAGACTGATATACTGGATCCTCAACACTGGATCTTTGTATGCATGTGTAGAACAGTAAGTAGTTCCTCTGGCACCATTCCCAGGTGTGAGCTTTGTTTTTCTAAACCTTTATGAAAATGAAACTTTTGAGCTGATTCCTAGGGCCTTTGAGGAGCATGCTGACTCACTTGTCCCAGCTTAGTGTAGCTAATGGTGTTCACATAAACTCTCTTCAGCTGTTCCAGCTAGAAGGATATACTGGACTTACAGTTTAGGAAAAGGTTCACGACTTTCCCATTTTTACCTTTACAGATAGCTGTAAGAGAAAAGAAATTTTATCTCTGAATCAATGGCTGAAATTACTTGTTTCTGAGCTCAAATGGCAGAAGCCGATGCATATCCGCAATATTTAACATTCAACTGTAATTCAGAGCCCCACGTCCTGCACCAAGGCCCTAAGTGTATAGCTTTTGGGTATAGCTTTTTCAGACCAAAGAATCTTCAACTATATTTCAGGTTAGGAGAGTGATGTCTTGTTGAATGACATGAAAGACACAATAGGAGGGCATGCAGAGTGTGCCAAGGTGCCAGGGTGCTGTTAGAGGACTGTACACAAGAGCCAATCCTGATGCATGCTTGTCCAGTGTGGATAGTGAGAACTGGTATCCCATTCACTGACCTCCCATTCACTGGAGCACACTCTTCTCTGAATAATAGCCAGGCACCATCCAGCGGAGGGAGAAGTTACTTCAAACATGCATGTGATTAATAAATGTGTTAGTAATTAAAATGTAAGGATGATCTGTCCCCCAGCAATCAGCATATTCCTGATTTACCCATCACCTGCCTTCGTGCTGCAGCATCTTCTTTTGATGGTAGCTGCTTTCTCAGATGTCTGTCACTGTGTGCCACAGCTCATTCTGAGTTTCACAGTGCCCTGCTGATAGCTAGTCTTGGCTGCTGCATGCCCAGGGGAAGGGTGGAGTTTCCTTATTTGGAAACCAGAAGGCAAAGGTAGAAGGCAAGGTGTTAGGCTCACTCCTTGCCATGTGGGCAGAGGTATGCCCCTCCAATTAACAACTTAAAGAAACATCCAAGCCCCAAAAGTGTAAATCCTGTCACTGTTAATAAGCATGAACCTGCGTAGACTTCTGTCTTGCCAAAAGCTTTCTGTCTTACTCTGTCAACCCCTTGGGTTTATGTTCTATTATGAGTGTTAGTCCTCTTGCTTTGCTTTTGTGTGTTTTATTTTCCCAGGAAAGGAAAAACACAGGAGCAGAATCTCCTAGATTAATCTGAGTCATTACTCCAAGGTGTTCATACTGAACAATGTTGCATTATTCTGTCTGACAGATAAATGACACACCTGTGACACACAGACAGACAACTCTCTGATATCTTCCACATTGTCGTATTGTTTATAACATCAGCAAATCACTATGAACTGCTAATACCTGGGTTACTCAAAGCATTCAAGTTCCACAAATCAGCAGTTTTATTTTCCAGATTTATACTGGGTGCTTTGTGCACCGAAGTGTGCTAGAGAAGTCTTGGCAGGATAGATCACTTCTTCCATTTCCTCTAATAATTATTAAAATTAAAATATTGAAAAAATCCACTTCAAAATTCATTCCTGGATTTTTAACATGTGCCCATGTTTCTCTCTTGTTTGTTCAAATCATTGCTTTGTTTTTCTAGAGCAGCAAATGGGCACGGTTCAGTGTTCCCCTACCACGTCAACTTGTACACCACTGAGAAGTGACCCTCCCTGGGATGCATTCTTGTGGTAAGCCCCTTCCTAAGACCACGACATGCAGTCTGGTGTATTGTCATCACTGTTTAGCTGCAGGTGGATATTTCTTTAAAAAAGAAACCTCTCAACGGGGCTAATTTACTGAATTGTTGATCATTTTGAACATTGCAATTTCTCTACCTTTTCATTCCAAAAAAAGAAAAGTCAGTTTAAATGTACTTTCTGATTGTCCAAGAACTGTAAAGGAAATTACGCTTGAACAACATTTTGTCTTTTTCAACACAAAGTATGCTGTTGTTGCACTTCTTGTCCTCTCCAGGCAAGGGTTTGTCTTCAGTGTCTGGGGAATTTTCTGTGAAGAATGTTTTTGGACTGAGTGAGCACAGTCTTTGCTTCTGAAGTCCCAGGATGCCTGTCATTTCCTGCTAACATAAGCCTCTGTACCTCTCTAAAGATTAAAATGATATTCATGCAATATGAGAAACTCTAAAGAAATAAAAAAACATCCTAACAATGTTTATTGATAATTAGTATAAAAAATATATTTTCTGGAGTTGAATACTTTATTTTTATCAGAATGAGGATTTTTCCCTAGGAATAATTTTCTCTATTACAAGAAAATCAGCAACTACAGCACCAGTAGCAGTAAGAAGTCTTGAGAGTAAACAGTGGAGGATATTCCATAAAATATATTCTTGGTTGAAGAGTTCCCTTTCACTTGATATCTTGGAAAACAGTACCTAAATGAGTATTTTTAAGTATTCTTTTTTTTTTTTTTCTGTTTGTCTCACATTTCCATGCTAAATTTTGTTGTACAATTACTAAACTCAAAGTGATGTTTGACTGGCTGTATGTCCACACAAAAAAGTTTCCACTGTCTGACATACTTGACTAAAAATGGTCCAAATGTAGAGTTACATAATCCAGAAGGTTACTGGAGTTTTGGTTAACTTGGTAAATCAAGAACATGGCAGTAGTAACTCCTGTCTAGCCTGATGAAAAGTTGCAATTTTTGAAGTAAACTCTGGCTATTGTGTACACTACTCTTAAATTAATTGCCCAGCACTTACATCTTGTAGTTAGCAAAACCTTGTGAAAATCTTTGTCTGAGAGACCCAGTAAAGTGAGACAGTAATAGACTAAACAATTCAAAGGAAACTTGTGAAACTTACTAAAGTTAATTGAACAGGAAAGAATGATGATGAGAAGCCAGACGCAGAACTGTATAGTTTTGGCTTTGCCAGAATTTGTCATTCCTAAAACATTTCTCAGTGTAGTTTTATCAGCACTGGAGTTGTTTTGAGGAAATGTTCAGATTAAAACAAACCAACAAAAAAAAAAAAAAAAAAAAAAAAAAAGGAAGAATACACAGAAAGTTAGTGAAGATTGCATTGAAAGGAAGAGTGTGAGAACCTGAAAGATTTTCATGCCTGAAATTTTCATGGGAAGAAATTAAGAGTGTTGAATATGAAGCTACTGTACATATAAAAACTGCTTACAAACTTGTAGTTTTCTGCTTTTCAGGAAAAAGAAAAATTAAAGATTAAGACAGGCATTAAAGCCTTTGGAGCAAGAAGATAGTGACTTCCAATCTTGATGAATTTGAAGAGACCAGATTACTTTGGTTTTAGGTTCCTAGTTCATGCATGTTGGACTACATTTTAGCTGGCGTTTTTCATATGTCAGACATTGTCAAACAATGACCTTGGCCTTTAAAGGGCTCAGAATTTCAATTGTTGAAAGATAGGTGCAAATAACTACTGAAAGAAGTCAGTGTTGGCTGCACAGCAGCCTGAGGGTAGAGGCTGAACCACATAATGTCCAGAGGTCTGTTAATCATTCTATTATTCTGTGATTCTGTGAACTGGAAGAAACAATGGCACTGTATTTTTGGAGTTCTCTATTAATTCAATGTTTTATGATCCATTTCCTATAAAAAAACAAACAAACCATTTTTGTGAAGTAGGCTAGTTATTAGAACAATGCTCTTACTGGTTACAGATAGCAATTTTATGTGTAAACCCTATTGTCAATCTGTTTTCTTTGTTGTTAATCTACTACCATATTTTATTAAAAAAATGCATTGCATAGATCTAAAATTCTTCTGAAATACTTTGGCATCTTCAGATGCTTCCATGCTTTTTCTTAAAATTTACCATGTAACTGTTTAACTGCATATAGTTTTTTGATTGCAAATTTTTTATCACTAGTGTGCTTCTTTTGTATAGATGGAACTGGTCATGCTTGATTTCTGTTCTTTGTTTTAGTAAGTAGATATCAAATGGGAAGGATCTGATACATCTGAAGGAAGAGTCATCATGCAGGGAGACAGGAAAATCTGCAAATAATGCAAATGCATCATATCTAAAAAAGAATAATATGAAGTCCTATCTCTGGGAAGGCATAATTCCAAGCAACAGTATTGTCTCGGGACTCAGTGCACGGAAAATAGGTCTGCTGGAAAAGACCTTAGGGGTTCCTGAAAGAGTGCAAGCTGAACACAAATCAGCTGTTTGACCTTGCAGCGATGAAAGCTAACTGCATGTTCAGCTGTGTGTATCACTTAGCCTATGGCTAGCAGATGAAAAAATGTGATTATTTAGGACACGCATGCAACAGAAGGTCTGGTTTTGTTTCTCCCTATGTTTGAGAGAGATAAAAATTGGACAAGGTGCAGCAGAGGGCCACCAAGGTGGCCGGAGAACGAGATATATGGGGAAAGGCTGAGAACACTGTGACTGTTAAGTCTAGAAAAGTGAGTGCTCAGGGTGATCTAATCACATTGTATTTAATAAAAGTAGCTACGAAGATGGAGAAAACAATTGTCATATATGGATGCATAGAACAAGAGGCAATAGGCACAAGTTTCTTCAGCAGAAATTCAGCCTGGATACATAAAGCAAATTCTTCAAGGTGACTATGATTAAATTATTGAATAAGTTGCTCAGAGAAGTGGAGGAATCTTCTTCATTAAAATCATTTGATACTTGGCTTGACAAAGCCACAGATAGCTTAATGTAGTAGCCTGCTTTTAATGAACGACCTGACCAAGTGCTCTTCAGAGGTCCCCAAGTGCTGTGGGCTGTTCTGTGATAGTGGGGCTCAAAGTAAAGTTCAGGCATGAAAAAGGAGAGTTTGACGATTTCTCTTGAGTTTGTATCTCCCAGAGAATGTATCAGACAATCAAGAGTAATGACTATTTAAAATGCTTGAAAACTTTTCCAGTCTGAATTACACAGGCCTTCCCTAAGGCACCAGTCCTGAAGAAAATGATATTATGTTTATTGGCAGCATTGTATAAATGTAGTTTTCTCTGTCACATTGGCATAAAATAATTGCTTTCGCATTCTCTGGTTGCAAAAGATTCAGTAGCATTCTTGCCTGGCTCATTTATGTCATGCTGTACTAATTCTTTGGAAATGACAACAGGACCACATCCCCAATATGTACAGTATGTAAAATATTTCTTTTCCATACAATGGGTGGTATACCAGGATAGTTTCCTTAGTTAGACTGCCTTTATCACAATCACTGATCCAGCATAACTGCATGAGAGTTTGAGGCCTCAGTTATTTTGAATGTGGATCACTACTTGCCCAGTTTAATCAACTCTGTGTTAATTGTCTAGTGAGTAATTGAGGAAAAATGTCCCCTTCTGTATCAAGCAAGACATGATACATCACATGTGAGTCCAAATAAAAAACATGAACCAAACTACCAAGCCAGTGCTTTTTGATTCTTTTTATGTATTCTGATGTCTACAGATTTGAAAATGTGTCTACAATTTGAGAAATTAAGAGAAAATGTAAGACAAAACGCAGTGATAACTGGTGATATTTAACAATGTTTGTTAGTAATGGTTATGCCATTTTTTGGCTGGGTAAGACTTTCATAAATATATCACAGAGTCAGTAAAAAATTATTCTATAAATATTTTCCAATTATAAGAAAATCAAGAATTCATTTAAATCAAGCAT
The DNA here is from genome assembly GCF_951394365.1 of Tetrao urogallus. Taxonomy (NCBI): domain Eukaryota; kingdom Metazoa; phylum Chordata; class Aves; order Galliformes; family Phasianidae; genus Tetrao; species Tetrao urogallus. Next base: position 78,687,913 of record NC_136813.1, on the reverse strand, counting down.
TTTCAGAGAGGCAACTATGTTATTTTAGGAACAATAATTAAAAAAACAACAGTCTGACTTGAAAAATCATATCAAAATCTCTTTCGTGTAGCAAGGCTCTTTTCCTATCCTATCGAAGAGTAAATATTTTGGAAAGAAGCCTATGTTTTCCATGTCAAAATTGCCTTTTTTGTTTGCTTGTTTTCTAATTTCAGTTTTTTCCTTTTGCCATCAATTCTACTTCTCAACTTTTATTCCAAATTAAAAAAAACTGAAAAATAAGAAGGAAGAAAAAAGAAAATCACATACGATCTGAAACTCCTTAACCAATGGAAACATTGAAACTTCTCTGTTTTTCCTTGCTTTTACATTTAAAAGAACTTTTATATTTTAAAGAAACTCAATAACAAAAAAGAGATGAAGAGATCTGTCCTGCTGAACACCTCTGTCAGCAACTGCATGCGCTTATAAAGGCTGTATTTGACACCAAAGGGGAAGCAGGAGAGACAACTGATGTGTTCAAGGGCAGGTCTGCAACTGAGAAAGAACAAGTCAGAGAAATCTACAAACCTAGCAGATGGACATGGACAGATGCCGAGTTCCATCCCCAAAAGAATGACCCCTTAGCAGCCATGGGCTTGGGTTGAGATTCTGGAGAGCAGGTTCATGAAAAAGACCCTGGAGTACTGCTGGCAGCAGTGTGCCTTCAAAGCAAGGGCAGCCAATGGCATCCTCAACTAGTTTAGCTATAGCACTGGGGTTGTGCAGTCTCTGTCCTTAGGGGTCTTTCAAGAAAAAAACTCCAAGCAGTCTACTCTGATCTCATACCTAACCACTTTGAACACAAGGCTGGACTATAGATGTCCTTAGGTCTCTTTCCATCTGAATCATCCTCTAATTTTGAGATTTACAGAAAAAAGCAGCCGTGTTAAAACATGGAAAACAGAGAGAGATAAGTGAGTTTAAAACATGAACATATTCCCTTGAGTTACAAAAGAAATATAATTTCTTTTTGGCTGTAAACTTAAACATATGTACATATATGCTAATAAAAATAAAGCAAATTTTTCCATTACAACATTGTGCTTTAAATGAAAACAGTTCGTGAAGAGAAAAAAGAAGTTGCTGTTCAGTTCTAATTACTAAACTAATGAAAAACCAATTCAGTGCTAGTCTTGTAGTTAGACTAATCTTATATGATCATGAATAATCAGTTACAGCATCAGACTTTCACAATTTGCTGCCTTTGCATGTTCTTGCTGTGCTCCTTTTCTTAAAACTGTGAATAGCTTCCTTGAGGATTTATACTGCACTACGTGGATCTACGCCAAATTAAAATCTGAACTTTTGAATCTTTTTGCGAGCAGTTGTATTTGTAAAAATCATTACTGTGTTTTAAAGTGGTTGAATATTATTAGCAGTGTAACTAACCCCATCTTTTTAAAAATAAACATCACAGAGTGAAGTGTATGTTCTTCTCTTATTTTGTTTTGTTTTGTTTAGTTTTGCTTTGCTTTGCTTTGTTTTGTTTATTTGCTTCTTTGAATGAGATTATTCACCTACCCAGTGGAAAATGATGACATTTCATAGCCAACTTTTGAAAAACATCAAAAAATCAAATGAAACAAAAGGTAAAGAAAAGAGACTCATTTAAACAATTCACTCGAGCTCATTCCACTGTAGAATGCATCAAGTATTGGAAAGTTAGACAGATGGCATTGAAATTATATCTTGATGATATCAAGATATCATTTCACACACTTCTCACAACTTTTTTTTAGATATTTCAAGATTTATTTACTTTTTTAATAGAATGTGATTTCTATGGAAACTTCCATTACCAAGTCATTCACAAGCATATTATTTCATTCTTATAAGAAAAGCATGATATTCCAATGACAATTACCAGAATATGTGATATTGCTTTCAGTTTCTGTGGGCATTTCACACAGGTTTCTATAGATATATGAGCTCTTTCTTTCTTCTTTCATGTGAAAATGCCTTCCTCTACTTTCTGTCATTTGCAAACAAAACTCTCCTAAAATCACTACATACACTCAAAAGCTAGAGAAAATGGAATAAAAATGAATTTCCTGGTAGATTTCCTTAGATGAGTGATTTCATATTGTTACAATTTGTCATAGGAAGTCTCAGCATAAGATTTCAGAGGATGATATAAAATAACACTGGATTACAGAATCACAAATCGCATCAGACTAATAATGCAAATAATGCAAGCCTCATGGGGGCACGGAGCATTTTGTGTACATTTTTATTTTGCTATGTGATCAGCTACACTTCCCTTCCTAGAAATGAGACTGCAGTGATATACTTAGAAATAGGATCAGTTATCAAAAGCTGTTTTTTTTTCAAATGTCTGTATAGAATCTGCTAAATACAACGGATCCTTTTCCTTTAAGAGCCACTCTAAAATGCTATGGCAAAAAAAAAAGAGAAAAAAAAAAAAGAAGAAAAAAAAAGGGCCATTTCTGTAGAAGAAACTGAATCACAGAATTGTAGGGGCTGGAAGGGACCTGCGGAGATCTTCAAGTCCAGCCCCCCTGCCAAAGCAGGTTCCCTACAGCAGGTCGCACAGGTAGGCATCCAGGCGAGACTTGAACATCTCCAGAGAAGGAGACTCCACCATCTCCCTGGGCAGCCTGTTCCAGTGCTCCGCCACCCTCACTGTAAAGAAGTTCTTGTGCACATTTGTGCAGAACTTCCTGTGCTGCAGTTTCCGGCCGTTTCCCCTTGTCCTGTCTCCACTCACCACTGAAAAGAGTCCAGCCTCACCATTCTGCCCCCCACACCTTAGGTATTTATAGACCTGGATCAGGTCCCCTCTCAGTCTTCTTTTCTCAAGGCTGAACAGACCCAGTTCACTCAGCCTTTCTTCATAGGAGAGATGCTCCAGGCCCTTCACCAGCTTCATGGCCCTCCGCTGGACTCTTTCCAAGAGATCCCTGTCTGTAACAGATCCCTGTTACATTTAGTAAGAGCCAATTTAGAGAGAAGATGTCCTGAGACTTCTTGTAAACTCACATTCACTCCTACAAGCATTGTAATTTATGTTTTCACTCTCCAAAAAGTTTGAAAGAAGTGATATAATCTTTTGTGACCGCAGAATTCCAGCTTAACTTCTATTTCTATCATTTGCATTATGGAGGAACTTAAACAAATGCATAAAATAAAATATTGGTATCTTTTAATACAGCACGCTTAGAATTGTGTCTGTGTGTAAATATGTATCTTTGCCAAAATTTGATAGTTTATTACCTTTTGCATTCACAGATCAATATCTTCCAAGAAAATACCTGAAAAACCTTTAGAGATAAAGTAGTAGAAAACTGTCTTTTAATTTCTACTGTATATGTATTTTTCTTCATAATTTTCTTGATACTCAGTGTTAGCATGAATAATGTGATCTAAAGTAATATTTGATTGTGCCATTAAGATTATCTTGTTCAAATCTCTGTATTCTGTAGATTTTCATCTGGCTATTAGTGATTTAATAATTTCTAACAGTTGCATGGAAAAATTGCTTATTTCACATAGAGTAAATAAGATTAGGATAAAATCAGTTTGTTGAATTCTTAAAAACATGCAATTAATTTAATTTGAAACTAGAATTTTCATCTCTTTGTCTGCATTTGGGACAGACATTTCCAGAATAGATAGGTCCACCACAGAAAGGACGAATGAAGATGGAGTCTGGAGTACACAGTGGGCCCTTACCACTGGGTTGCTTCTGGTAGGCTAACCATGTAAACATGTTCATCTGTCCATGTCATTTTCTTTCTGATCCTAACTTTAACTCTGTCATCACACAAAAATCACTTTTGAAAATCCTTATGGTTATCTCCATGCTGAGAACTGAGCAGTCAAGCAGATATTGCATTTGACTAGAAGATACTGACTTTCAAAAAAAACTTCATCAGGTCTTCAAAATACAGTGTAATGACTCACCAGTTCCTTTCTAGCACACATCAAACACTATTTAAAGTTCATTTCAATGTGCATTGCTAAAGTGAGAGGCTTTCCAGCAGTTTCTTAAAATAATGTTCTACTGTCTAAAAGGTCTTCTTAAAATTATTTTCTTCATGTTTAGCTTAAATTTGCCACTGCATTTTACCCTTAAATCACAGTTAAATTTCCTCCACTACCTATATATTCCCAAAATATCACCGCATTTTTCCCCCTTGAAATTTCTAGGGATGTTGGAGGTATAACATCAAAACTAACACATTTATCTAAAGGATTTTCTGATTTTCTAATTTAACCTGAATCAAGCCTGCAGGTGAACCAGTGCTTATATTACTACAGTTTAAGATGTGTCTCATATTTGCCATGGTAGGGAGACCATTTCTCTAAAGGTCTTTTCTATTTTATTCTAGACCCCCCCCCCCTCAGTTTTAAAGTAAAAGCCAGACCTAGTTAGATATGAAAGCTGGAGTCTTTCGCCTTTCTGACACGCTCCTCTTTCATTTCTCCAGAACCAGTTTTCATTCCTTTTCATCAGGGTAGCTAGGTTCTAAACACCTTTCTATTACTGAGGTCTAAAACTCATTAAGTCAACTATTCCCCATGAAGATAAGGAACTAATGATCCACAATATAAACCCCAATAAGATTGATCCCAGTGTCCCAAAGAGTGAAACACTAATGTACAAATAAGATTTGTTCAAATGCTGTCAAACCTGAAACCACAGGGGACTTGCTGAAATACTACTTGAGGGCTGCTGCACCTGCTACTTGCTATACAAATTGCTGAATACTGTGATGTTTTATTTTCTCTGGAAGTTTCATAGCAGCTAACTTTATCCTCAAGAGTGCTAGGGCGCTTCTATATCTTCCTCAAATGTGTATTGATCCCATAATAGAACATGCCTCCCCCCTCACACTTCCTTTCGTTTCTGTCTTCCTATAGCTTCAATGAATATGCAAGTTCCTCTGAATATGCTAATTCCTCTGCTTGGCTGGACCAAGAAAATGGAGAAAGTGGAGGCAGAAGCCAAGGTCTGTGAGGGGACACCTGGATCACAATGTCCATTCAGACAGTGCCAGAGCCATCACACTCACCCTGTGGTGAGGAAGGCTATCACCATCCTGAGAGAGCATCATCAGAAGATCAAAGGGGAACAGAAATGATTAAGGGACTGAAGCATCAATCAAATGAGTGCTGTCTGAGAGAGAATGGAAATGACCAGCCTGGAGAAGAATCAGGTTTATCTTAAATATGTGCATAAATACCACATGGTAGAAGTAAAGACAGCAGAGTCAAACTCTTCTCAGTAGTATCAAGTGATAGGATGAGAGGCAATGGGCACAAACCTAACAGTAAGAAATTCCACCTAAACATAAGGGGAAAAAAAAAAGAAAATTTGTCATAAAAGACTGCAAAAGGCTGCACAGAGAGACTGTGAAACCTACATCCCTGGAGGTGGACATGGCACTGAGAAACTTGCTCTCATTCACTGCGCTGGTTTAAACATTTGTTTAAAGAATAGGGAAGAACATTGGTTAATATAAATGAATATCCGTCTATGAATTTGAATGTCTCTGTTATTTTATACACAAAGGATGTACGTTAGAAAAATATTTGATAAAAACTAGTGTAATCAAGCCTTTCCTTAGAATTTCTGACTCCATATCTTAGTAAACTACATACACAGAGAATTGAATTTCTCATAAACAACAAATACCATTGGATAAAAAAAAAAAAAAAAAAAAAATTGGTTAAAATACAAGTGGGATATTTGAGACATCAAAACTTGCAGTAGAAATATGGCCACGTGATTAACTGGATTTTTGAAGAAAAAATCTCACTGCTTCTGCACTGCTTCATCTTTTCTACAGACAAAGATGGGGTTTTCTGTTGTTTGCATGCATTAAATCTCATGCATCTTACAGTTATTATATTTTCTAAAGATATTTTATCATCTCCACATATCTATGCATGTTCTTTTCAAAGGATAATATTTATAAAAATCCTAAATAATTTATTTTTCTTCTACATAAAGGAAATTTTAACAGTGCCAGTCCCATTCCATTTATTTTATGCAGAAAAGCAAATCTTCATATCACACAAGCATGGCCAGATTACAGCTCTAAATTGGTGGACTATAGCCCAGTCACAAAAACCCTGTGGTAAAACAATTACGTGAAACAGACTTGCTGCTGTTTCATTGCTCCTCTCCTATTTGCATTAATTTAATCAAAGTGGAAAAGCTATTTTGTTGGACCTACCAAAGAAATTAAACAAGCCAGTGAAAGTTATAGAACAAATAGTTACATGGTGATAGAGGTTAATCCACCCAGCTTGGTCTCATTTTTACATGGAGAAAGTAGAAATTGCACTTTACATCTTTCTCTTTCCTTCTTTCTCTTTTTTTCCTTTCTTTGTTCTCCTTTCTTTCCTTCTCTCTTTCTCACTTTTTTCTTAACTTAGTAAGGATTTTTATTGTTGTTATTTTTTTGCAGAGAATGAGTTTGTAGAGGTGGTCCTCTGGACATCCCACATTGTTATCAAGATTCTCCAGTTACAAGGATTGGATATATGAAATACATGAGCATACATGGATTTCCAAGAACTTGCATGGATCTCACACAGCTTTTGGTGAGGATGGTTTAGAAAGATGATGTCAGAACAGGTTTGCAGCATTTCTTAATGTTAAGTCACTAAGATTTAGATCAATGGTGTAGGGAATTTAGTAGATGCAAGCACTCAGAAAATACGAACATTTTGAAGATGGGTTTAATATTTTCACTGATTCCTTTATAAATGCATGCTACGTTTTCCCATAGTAAGTGAATATTTTATCTGCCATGAATGTGCTTTCAAGGTGTCCTAGTAAATGTCAGCTTGTGCAAGAGCGTCTCATATGATCCCTGTGGACAAATGATGGCTTCTCTGTCTCTTTTTTTCATTTCCTTTGTGCTTACTCTCAAAAGGAATTGCAGAACTTGACCAAATATGAAACAGTAATTTAAAAAGAACGACTTCCCCATATGTAAAATGAAAGACAGTTTGATCTGGTGTATGCTTCTCATTTCTCTTCCAGGAAGAAGACAAATATTAAGATGTTTTCCACTGTTTCTTCTTTAACAAGTCATCAATTATGTCATCAATTATTGACTGTCAAGGTTAAATGCATTTACTCAATACTTTCTACTCTTTTTTATTTTTATTTTTTCCAGATTTTATGTAGATAGGAATACGGAGACAAATTTCACTTGTCCATTTCTTGTCATGAACACAGTTGAATCATTTTTCTTTTATAAATTCCATCTTCTGTTCACTAGTTTTCTTTTGCTGGTCCCCAGTTTTATTTCACTTAGTAGAAAGGCAGAAGAATAAATGAACTGAGAAACAACAATCATGCAATGCTGCATTTATTTTTTTTTCCTACTGTTTAGACACGTACTCTTGTCTTGAAAGTTTAGGATAAAATTAAGGATAAAGAAATCACTTATGTTAACTATTCATATTCACTGTGCTCTGTGAATTCACCTCCAAAGCTACAAATTCTAGTGTTATGCTGAACAGAAGGGTTCAGATTCCTGCAGTCCATACTGAGCTCACCATTTCTTTTTAAATGAGTCTGGAAAAATTCCTATCTTATCTATGCCTGCTTTTCTAACCCATACACCAGAGAGCTAAGCTGGCTTCATATATTTGCTGAGAATTAACTTCTCTCAGTTCCTCTGTCCTTCTTTCCCAATGAAACATCTGCACACGATTTCTAGTTGTCACTTGGCAAAAGGAAACTGCAATACCTCTGTGACATTCACTGACAGAGTTTGTGCGATCTATGTGTAAAAAGCACCATGTGACATCTGTTTTCCACTAAGGACCAAAGACTAGATTATCAATATTATCTAGGTATGCAGCTGGCATGGTAATCAATCATTGCAGAAGTTACAAATAACTACACCAAATCTCTTCAGTTTATACATAAGTATTTCAGGGTTTAAATTTCTTTAAAGAAGAAAGTATGTAACAAGAGATGTAGAAAGGGGGAAAAAAATCTGATAAAGGGTAGCATTCACGAGAAACTAATTTATAAGTATTCATTCATGAGCTCATTTTAAGCTAAAACACTGATGGTCATGAAGTAGGAGTAGTTCAAAATAAAGTCATGTTTATGAGAAACAAAGCTCAGGTTCTAATATTTGTTTTGCATAATGGTAAGGCAAACAATTAGCATAAGGATTGAATTTTCATGACAATGGGCTTCATTATACTGTCTGTAAACTCATGCTCATGGGATGCAGTGACTACAGATATTTTTTGGGGTGAAGCTCACTAAAGACAGCATGGGTAAGAATAATCTACAAAAAATTGGAATGAGCAGGATGTTTCTCACAGAATGTCATTAAATGAGGAGAATGCTGTAAGGGCCTGCATTGGGTTTAAAAGTTTTGTAATCAATATCTATGAATAATGATAATAATAATAAAAAAGGGAGTAGAAAGGTTTTAGAGTCATTACTAAATTATGTAGTGTGAGAATTTGAACTGAAATGTGGTGATGAAATTGGGAAAGTGTTGAAGAATGCAGGTATGAAGGTCAGAGTAGAGAAGCTAGAACAGTTTACAGAAGGGAAGCATTGTTGGAGTGGATGATGATAAAACAGCTTACTCCAGTGACAAGGCTGCAGAGCCTATCATTACTGGTTCTTCTCTGTCTGCTATGTTGGTAAAAATCCATAATAAAAGCAATAATGTATTGTCCTAAGATATTTTATCTCTGAAATAAATATTAATCTTTCTTGCAACTTAGGTAATAGTAATTATTCCACCCAAAAAGATTGCACTGATGTCAATTCTCAGAAGACAGAGAAATGATCATAATTTTATTTCCTGACTAATGCTATGGGAAAAGCTTGTGAGTGGCACAAATAATGATAGTACCATACACAGCACTGAAAACTGACTGAGCCTTAGTCAGTTCATTTTCTAACTGGATGGTTCTAAGCCTTTAAAATTACCCTGCTAAAAGAGAATGAGCAAAAGTAACTTATATGCAATTTAGACTGTATTAATCTGGACTAGGTTCTTTTTCATCAGTTGTTATACATCCTTAATTTTAGGTTGCTTGAAAATCTAGATGTTTTAACCATTTGCTCCATAGATGGTGCTTTCTAAGACTTTAATCCTTAATATAATCTATTTTCCATAATTTGTTAATATGAACTGTCAGAATTCAGATTCAAATACATTAGCTTTCAGATACAATTATATTGCTCTGATTTATGTATGCTGCATTTGAAACTTCTTTAAAAATCTTAAACTTTAGAGTACTGATTTAGTATGTGAGTCTATAAATCTTACCGTTAAATGTTCAGTTTAATTTGTATATAATAGATTTCATGCTATGTATGAACCATAATGTTAAAACCCTAATTTAATACTGTAGTTACTGTAAGAAGCATTTGTACATTAAAATATGCATCAGTTAAGTGTTTGAGATGAAAGTAATCAACAGTTTCTGCAGACTGCACCTCTGGCCCACCCTTAGCTGGCGTAAATCAAAATAACATCACTTTAGGAAGTTTCTCTGGCTCACAGCATTTATGAAACTTGCTTTTTACTCATAATATGAAAATATAATTAGAAGCATTACACTTGGAATGGCTTAATAAAAGGAGATGTCATATGACAGAAATATGCTTTCTCTTTGATCTCATCTCTTTATGATCTTAATTTGCTAGTCATAAAAGAAAATATGCCCATCAGACACTTGCTGTTACAGATGCTCTTATGAATTTTCTGATAAATTATATTTCATTTCAGATAAACTAGATGTTTGGATAGTCACTATTTTTTCTTCTTCTTTTTTTTTTTTTTTTTTTTTTAAATGATAATGATATTCTACGCCAGAATTCACTGCTACATTCATTTCATGCAAGATTTTTCTAATCTTTCTACACAGTATAGCATAATGCAATAAACTATTACTTTCGGTTTTAATATGAGTTAGCCAAGTCATAAAAAAAAAACAAAAATCAACTTTCTATGCAAGAAAGGATACTAGGAGAATTCAGGCTGAAAAATTGCTAAGAATTATTTCCCCACAAACAGTTGCATCTTTTCACAAATCTGTTACACAGCCCAAAAGCCCAAATAGCTGAGCATGGCAGCTGTGAGCCCCCTGGGCTAGAAGAACTCTCCTCTATTGGTAGTTTGCTCAGAGACTGATGTAGAAGCAAAGTATCTCCCATTCCCAAATGAACTATGCCTAATATGAAATGGTAGAGGAAAACTAAGCTGTATTTCTTCTGAAGGCTGTGTTCACATGTTCACAAATGATGATAACATCAGCTAATTCCTACATTTGTGCATGAGAGGTCTAAAATACTTTCTTGTCTCTAATCACCAATTCTACAAAGCATAATTTCCATTTGCAAATACTCAGGTTTCCCTGTAACTGAAAATATTTTCTGCATTCAAAGCAGGGAGCTGACCTGAGCTTACTCAAAGAGAAATGAAAAAAAAAAAATTTCCTCTGCATACCTCTGATTCACAGAATACTGTTAAAAAGGTTTCAACAAATGAACACTTCAGAGACAAGGAAAGTTGATCTGGCAATTTATACTATTTCTCTTAATTTGCATAGTTTAATTGAAGTAAAGAGGGCCAGAGCACATTATTTAGCTCCTATTTTCCATTATACTGCATTTTGTGCTTACAGACTTTATTTGGATTCCATGTAACCTTCCTGGATACATATACTTTCCTATGTAGTCTTTAGGCAGTTGGACTGCTTTGTATGTTTCAAACCCTTGGGACAGATCATCTGTCAGGGATTTCTCTAATTACTATGCTCCTATCTGCATAAATAGGTGCTGGGGGAGTTGTATACTTCCTACAACGACCCAGCACAACAGTTCCTCCTCTTCATGAGGGGAAATCACAGTGACAGAAAATCTTTAAGTATGGCTGTGTATGTACTGCACACTCAGTTGTTAGGGCCTGACATCATGAAGACTTATCTGTTGGACTAAATTTTAGGTCCTGGAGAAACACTTTGGAAGACAAAGCAGTCCTAAAATGCATGTGTTTTTCTCATAGAGTTTTAATCAACAAAGATAACTAGAACAGTTTTTTTACCTATTAAATCTTTGCTCTGAATAACCCATCTGAAATGAAAGATGGTAACTAAGGGTGCACTTATGAGTAAAAATATAATGGGGGAAGGGCAGTGAAATATTTTACCAAGTTCCTTGCTTTTATCCCACTAGGCAGTCTTTAAATCCTCTTCTGCTTTATAAACCTGAATGTCTCCTGCATCAAATTTAGAACTTCATGTAACAACAGAAACATAAAGGTGACAACCGTGAATTGTATGGTAATGGTGTTTTGCTTAGAGGTTTGGTGAGACCGCACCTCAAGTACTGTGTTCAGTTTTGGGCCCCTCACTACAAGGAAGACACTGAGGCCCTGGAGTGTGACCAGAGAAGGACAACAAAACTGGTGAGGGTCTGTAGTGTAAGTCATATGAGAAGAGGCTGAAGGAGCTGGGATTAGTCAGAAGAAAAGGAGGCTTAGGGGTGACCTTACTGCTCTCTACAACTACCTAAGGGAGGTTGTTGTGAGGTGGGACTCAGCCTCTTCTCTCATGTGACTCTAGTGACAGGACTAGAGGCAATGACCTCAAGTTGCACCAGGTGAGATTCAGTTTGGACATTAGGAAATACTTCTCGAAGAGAATAGTTGGACACTGAAATGGGGTGCTCAGGGAGGTAATGGAGTCAGTCCCTGGAGATGTTCAAGAAACGTTTCGGTATTGTGCTGAGGGACATGGGTTAGTGGGAAATACTGGTGATATGTGGATGGTTGGACTGGATGATCTTGGAGGTCTTTTCCAACCTTAGTGATTCTATGATTCTATGAGCTTATAATACAAATAATAGAAAACTTAAGCAGAAAATGTAATTTCCAAGAAATGTGTATCTATAACACAGAACTAGGATATTCCATTTATAATCCAGTCCTATCAATGTTTTTATAGACTTGAACTGTGTGAATGCACATGTGTGCACGTGTGCATGATTATGCATAACTAAATCCTAAAATCAGATACTAGTGATTGCTATGAAAGTTAGTTTTAGAAAGACAGCACTCTTTTTTTTTTTTTTAGAGCTCATTTTTAGCAGAGGTTTTCCTAACTCAGAATTGTAGACTTCAGGAAAGCCAAGTGTCAGAAATTCAGCATGAATGACCATGGCTCATCTGGATTCTTTAATATACAGACTGTAATCAAGCCAGGAGTTCCTTCCAAATTTCAGTCAGTCATTTAGAAACTGCTGGGTCATATAAATCCAAGCACTGGTCATATCCAGTCAGCATCTACAGTGATGAGTGGGAACAGACAAAATAAGGACTGGAGAGTGAAGAATATGGATGGAAAAGAAAGCAATGCATTTGGCCATGAAAAGAATTAAGAGTAGGAGAGCTTTCAGAAGAAGACGAACTGAAGGGTAAGAGAGATAGATAACTGGGGGAGAGGGAGAGAAAAAAGAAAAAAAGAAAAGGAAATTAACAATTTCCAAATAATTTGCAAATTTTCAAATAACCTCAGGAATTTTGTGAAGAGTATGATCACTTTTAACATCATGGAAAATTGACCATTTAACTTCTAAATATTGTTAAGGGAACAGGTATATTGTTTGTAGTATTTGTCATATTTCAGTCACCACAAAGAAAATTCAACCAAATAACACACGTGTAATTTGAATTTTTGTTGAACTTATGTTCTTTTCATGCTGAATAATACAAATTTAGTATACCAATATAATTATTAGGATTTCTAATATTTTCTTACTAAACATTTTTGATGAAGGATCAAATTTTCTCTAGAGAACAGTTATTCTTGAATAATGATCAGTGATAATTATGGTTTTATCAACTTTCGAAAGTTTTTGTTGAAAATTTGGGTAAGTGAATACAGAGAGACAGTAGAGATTTAATGAGGAAAAACAAGAAGACAGGAAAGTTTGCATTGCCCCATTTTACATGTTTAGCACCATGACTTCAATTTTGCAGCAGTGGTTACATTTGTAACTTGTTGGACAAGTAGACTAATGATAGTAGCATATATTCTATAGTTTTATATGAGTACTGTGTAATGAGTCATAATATCCTTAAACAGTATCTTTGCCTGTATTGTATATTTTTAGAACTTTTAGTAGACTCTAACAAGAAATCAAAAACATTGGTTTAAGATGAGATTGAGTTAATGATAGCACTGAAAGTCTATTTTTTTTCCTGAAGTATAATAAAAATTGCCCAGAATTAAATGTGAGGTAGATCAGAGTTGCAGAACAGTAAATTTTAAGTGAAACAAATAAAAACTAGAGTTTTAAAACACTTTTGAGCAGAATGTCCAAATCTTTGTAACTTTAGGTTGAGAGAAATCCAGAGCTGGGCAACAGGGGAGCGCTGGCTTGCAGCCATTTAACTAAATGCATGACAGAATGCTACCATTGTGTTATTCTAGTGCCAATTATTTTCTGTACTGAACCCATAAATCAATGTATTTTGCTCTTCTTGAAGAATAATATGAACTGGAGAGACCTAGAAATTTTCTGAAATTTGGAACAAAACCTATGGTATCTCATGTTTCATCTCTGAAATTTACAGGGATTTCTCTACAGAGTAACTTTGTTCCATAGTGGATCCATGTTTTTTAGAAGACTGGCAATACCCTTCAATTTCATAACGTGAATATGTTTGAGTAGTCTTTCAGTGACCTGTTCATTGTTATATTCAATTTCATGATAGCATTTGGCACAAATATTGTAAGCAGCTTGTGATAGCCAGCAGGTTCTAAGTTTCCCCTAGTTGTCCAGTTTACTTTGGCTTTAGGGGGGGCTTAAGGTTACAACGTAACTACGAGTCTTTGCAGCTTTACTGAGCATAGGCACATGAGTGTTACAGGGTACTGCCTGATCTGCATCTAGTGCATTTATGGTGTCCTTCTCAATCAGATTAGACATCCACAGCTCTCACTGATATTTCTCAATGAATCCCTACATCTAATCCCTGGCAGTTTCTCTGCCTCATAGGGTCAGGAAGTGTCAGTATGAACACTGACTTGCCAAAGGACTTGAGCTAATTAGTTTTGGACAAGCTCAAAGGTGAGGTAGGGGGCTGCTTCTACTTCCAACAATTTCCAGAATTTACCCCAGAATAATAGAAGCAAGAAAAAATTTACAGTGAATTGTGCTCATCTGGATTATCTTTAATATATCATCTCAGAGTTAAATTTAAAGCTATTACAACTTGAAATCCAGAAGAAAACTATATTTGATCATTCCTATTTCTAGTCCAATAATGAGCATAATCATTCTTGATTATTATTTTAATGAAATAACTTTCTGAAGTATTTGATTTCCTTATTCCTTATGTGGAATACAAATTGTACCTTACTTATGTACAGTTTAATAATACCTAAGTATAAAGAAATATTTAAAAATTTCTTTAAAATAAAAATTTCTTAAAGTAAAAGTGTTTTTTTTTTTTTTTTTCCCCAGTACAGAAACTATGTTGTTTCCCAATCTATGGAATTTATATGTTTTTCTTCAGCTAAATGTCTTAATATTTAAACATAAACACTAAAGAATATTGGGATAGGAAATTAAATCATTTCATGAGTTATTCACAACTAATTCACTCACATGACTTATTCAGTAAAGTTACAAGGAACAGAAGTGTCCAAATTAAAAACAAACAAACAATGTTGACCAAAATATTTTTTGACCTTGAGAACCTATCAATTTGATTTTAATCTATCTGAACAGGGGAAGAAAGTTGGCAAAAAAAATTTCTATTTAATTTGAACAAAATCTCAGTGAAGCTTAAAATATGCTGCTTCTACTTCTGACAGAAGTTCCATCTCCTCTTCTTTGGATGAAAAAAATACAGTTGATTTCCTCATAGATCATTGGTTTTAGATTCTACAGCAAGTAAGCCACATTGAATGATTACCAGTGCCCTAGCATTTTTTTGTGTGTGTACTCAATCCAGAAAATCAATAACATGCTGATAGGTAGAGTCATATTTGAATGCAGACATGTATTTCAACTAAAATCCAGTTTTTATTCTAGAGTCATAGGAGTCATAGGCTTGCTGCTTGGTTGTTTGTTTGGATATTGTGATGTACTATTCTGTTGATTTTACTGTTAATCCTTAGATTGATTACATTGTGAAAGTGATATTGTTATGAAACTGACACAAAATAAATACTTCTAGTATTGATGGCATATGTCAACAATTTATAACATTCCTCACCTTAGACAACTAGTTGGGTGTGGGGGCAGATCATCGTATTAAACAGCATTGAATATCTAGTAAAAATACATGTATGTTTTTTATTTTTCCCCCCATAACTTATGGAATCTATGTATGAAATAGTTCATTCCACAGTTGAAAGGAGCTTTGTCTATAATTAAGGAAACAAAAATCAGAGATCTGAATGACGCACTTGCAAAATATGCAGTGCAGATTTTGAATTTTGATTTTGAGTTTTCTATTCCCTAGCAACTGAAAGTCACAACATTACACCAAAGAGAAAAACAAAAAGCTCTGTACACATCATATGTGTACGGACTGACATGATTGTATCATAGCCTTGTTGCCAAAAATATTTTGAATTTTTTCCTAATACTTTGGTCAAAGGCAAGGGCAGAAAGAATGGCTTTTGAAAGTATGCACAGAAATGTTTTATCTTGGCTCTCCAGATAAAGATCTAAGGTAGTTTCAGGAAATCTTCAGGAAATTCTTTATATGGAGCACAAATAAAATTTGTGTGGGTTTTTTTTTTGACTGCCTGAACTATGTTTTCAGAGTTGATTGTTATGTATACTAAGAATACTGACTACAGACTGTATTCTACAGACTGTATTATCAAGTATTACTATACTTGATAAGTAGAAAATGTTCTCCATAATGCAGCAGTAAAAAATTCTATGAGAGTTCTGAATGGAGCAGTCTAGTAATTCAGGTCCAGTTTGATCTGAGATTTTTTGTGTATACATACACGCATATATATATATTAAAATATTTTAACAAGCACACATAATACTGAGTAACAATACTTATGTCAGCAAAAGAGAACTTACATCATGTAAGCATACACTAATCTGGTAAAAATAAATTGTAGATATACATTCGAAGATACTACTTATATTAATAGTAGCAGTGGCAAAAGTAGCAGTTCTAGTTTTACTTACTGGCCTTTTTCCTCTCTTTTTCTAGTTTTCAGTTGTTTTATTTTTTTACCATATCTAGCCATATGATGATCACACTCTATCTCTGGTCTGTTTCCCCTTTATATTCATTGTAACAGATCCATTCTGCCTCATTCCTTTTCTTCTGTGTATTTTTATGATACACATTTCTTTCAAGAAAGTTACATGAAATTTAATGTTGCAATTAAATATAGATTATACTACATCAAAAAAATGTAAGGGAACATCGACAAACCATTTTCCCAAAGCACTTCAAGTCTCGGTCCCCAGATTTTCAATTATTTCCTCAAAAGCTGTCAGGAAATGAGAACAAGCAGGAAAAGAATATTAAATGTGTACAGTGAACTTTCTTCTCCTTTTGATCTGCATTGGTCAAAATATGCTCTAGTTAAAGTTTTAAATGCTGTTGATAGCTCGCTTACTGTGGGGATTTGTATTGTTTTTCCTTTCCAGTTTGGGCAAAAATTATTAGAGGAGCAATTACATGATTCCCCATTTTTGTTGTAGCTATACAAGCTGTACAGCAGTATCTTATCATAAGGTAGTGCTTATTATGATGGTGGAGACTTAAAGACTAATATCTTAATTAAGAAGATGCAGTACCAAATATTCTCTGAGGATTTTGATGAATGAAGTTCATTATCATTATTTATTTTCACACAATTTTATTTCCCTTTCCACAAATTCTTCTCCAATAGTAAGAGTTGACACCATTCCTTACTGATGATACTTAATAATTACATTTTTCTGAGTAGAAAAATGAGTAGCCTGCTGAAAATAAGTTACAAGTTCATGAGACTAGCATAACACTTAGGAAACTTACTAAACATTGCTTTCAGTAGTTGTTTCATGTTCTAAATACCCATACCTCAAAAATGCAAACTAATTGAATATGACTCTCAAAAGCACCGAATAATTATAAAAATCCATGTTAACTTCATGGTACAGATAGCATGGCAGTCTTGCATAGATAATACACCTTTAGGCAAAAGGATTTAGATCTCATCTTTTCAAAAGCATCAAATGTACTGCAGTATATGTATGTAATCAAATAATAGGAAGAGAATAAGAGTCATTTTCCCACTATGTTAAGAAAAAATATCACCTTAAAAGTATTGTGCCAAAACTCTAATTAAGTTAAGCTCTATTAAATTATTATCTAATTAAATAAACTCTAATTAAATACAAACTAAAACAACAGGTAAGGTACTGAAGAACTTTTGGAAATCTCACTATCATCAATTTTTCAGGCATATGAAATATTCTTTTTTTTGTTAATTTATTAAAAATAGAAGAACTGCTGTCAAAAGGTCTGCTAATGTTTATGTGATATTGTGTTACTTAGAGCTCTTGTGCCCTAAATAGAAATTTTTTATGAAAATATTTTTTTTTGATGGTGAAAAATAGACTGTGTCACAGAAGGTCAAGTATAAAGAATGTCAGATTTGAATTCATGTCAGTTTTTCTTAATTATGATGTATATCTACTATGTCCTTTTAGGGGCATTCATATATATATTAAAGCAACACATTAGTCAGTCCTGAAAGGTATCAATTTGAAAACACATTTTTTGAATAAAACTTTAAGAAGAAGAAAAAAAATCACCCCTCCAAAAAAAGCCTAAGAATTTTATTACACTGTATGCATGATGAAACAGAGCCATTAAAACTGTTAGAATAATACAAGGAGAAGAAAAAAGCAGAAATCCTTACTAAATTGAGATTAGTGTCTCTTTGTATCTAAGTATACAGTGAAATGCCTAATGTTATTTACAAAAATTATCTCCTATCAAAGGTATATGGACAGTCTATAAGTGAATTGTTTGGCTCTGGATTGAGAAATTTGTTTAATTTCTTGCTCTGTTGATAGTTTATTGGGTGATGCTGAGTAGGTTTGGAATCAAAAGAGTACTTAGGTAACTATGAGAATAATTATTTAAAACACAATTAAGAGGGAAGTAATTGTCTTTTAACAAGTGGAAAATTGTCACCTCAAAGTCAGGTACTTTGTAATAAATTCACAATCTAGACTTATATTAATCACTGATTATAATTTTCTAATTGTAACCAGTAGTTCAATGCAAGTCATGTCACCATGCGACCATTGTTTCATCACATACTGGTTTTGCTTCTTGACATTTTTGTGTAGATCAGTATCAGTATTGAACCAATTTCCGTAGTCAACAACAACAAAAAAAATTAAAAGCCAGTGATACTGTCTGTGTGTTGTCCTCATTAATGTATAGTTATTAGCACAAAAATCTAAGTATAATCCTTTAATGAATGAAGATGTTATGCAGTGATGATAAATGAAAATAGGCAGTGATGTAGCAGGTGGAAGTGTAAAATACAACTCACAGGGCATGTGTCTGCTGTTCTTTTCTAAAGTGCTACTAAATCAAGATTAACTGTTATGTAGATAGTTATGTAAATAACTCCATAAATCCTTGAAATTTCATACATGCTGAAGTTAACTTTGAAACATCACCTGGTTTTCATAAAACATTTTTTCAACTCTCAGTGAAGTATTCTGAAGAAAAACTTCACTCAAAGACAAATATTGAAATGGATTTGTGGTCCTGATTGATATTTTGAGGCTTACAGAAATGTAACACTTGGTCTATCTCTAAAAATAGATTTTTATAATGAAAACTGAGAGAAAAAATTCTCATCACAGTTGACCACCTTAACTATAGCACTTAATGATTTATCTCCCCAAAGCTATCTATGGGTACTTCTACAAGAGAAGGAAAGAGATTTTTGTAAAAGAAGAAGGGTAACTACATCTCTGTGGTGTTTTGGGAGGCCTTTTACCTACAAGTGTAAACTTTCAAATTGTTACTTAGATCAAATCAATCTGTACAAGCAATATAATTTTCAGAGCAGTAACTCAGAAAGTACCAGGAATTCTTAGGGTAGAGAACTCTACATATTGAAAACAAAATATTTAAATTTGCTGCAGAGCATTTGCCTTCTATGCTAACATGATCTTTACAGGATTGAAAACTGCAGCCACTTTTGTTTAATTTATCCACAAAAGTAACTTATGTGATGCTTAGAGGACTGAGCAAGTAGGAGAAATCATATGAAAACTATTTCAGAATAGTAAGAGCAAAGTCCATATTTATGTTTGTCTAAATTAGTCAGCTATCATACTTCTTTTTTTCAGTTCGTAATTAACGTTTTTAGTATTGATAGAAAATGTGGCATAATAAAGTGCTCTTTGGAATATCACATGTTGTGCTGCACTGCATGTTGATTTGGTCTAGCCCAATCCTCTATTTTTGATAGTGATCTGTAGTAAATGCATGAGCAAAAAAAGCAAAAACTAACTCTGCAGTGGCCAGTAATGGAATAATTTGCCAAGAGGTGAACTTCTTCAACCTAATCCCTATCAGTTAATAGAATTTATGACATTTAAATTCCTTCTAAAAGAAGAAAATTATTCTTTGTGAAATAACTATGAATATACTTATTATCCACATGTGTCTAATCCTTCACTGAATCTTGCTAAACTGTTGGCCTCAATTATATCTCAGACAGTAAGTCTTCAAAGTAGTAGTCTTCAAAGTATTACCTTCTGTTTTCATTTAATTTCTTTTTGTCATTATATCATAAAAAAGGTTAAACGAACTTAAGATTTACCTATCATTTTTTTCACCTCTACATCTTTATAGACCTATATGCACTAACTAATTTGGAATCAGGTAATAATGACTTTGAACAGAATTTCACAATTACCTTTATTTTCTTCATTTGCTCTGCAGAGTACGTTTGCAGAAAAGCTTTACACTGTGGCATGTATTCCCTTGTGAAGAACCTAAACCAGAATCTCAACATAAAAAAAGCATAAGCTGGCTCTCTGCTGAGTGGTAGAAGCCAGAAGCAGCAGAATTTTCCAGGAAAGTGGTCCCTGTCTTGAATGTAGATGCAAACTCTGGAAAACTGAAGTGAGAATGCCTGGCTCATGCTAAGGGACACTGACTTTTCCCTGACTACCAGAAATCTCTGTACCAACTAAAGCTTATCTGCTGGACCAATAGGTAAATCACTAATAAAGAGAATCTAGCAACTACTGCTTTATTTCTCAGACTAGCTAGGCATAATAGGGCTGTCATCAAATAACTTGGTGTACTGCTCAATTTGCTGCAGCCAAAGGATGTAAGCTCCTTTCCGATACTTTTCTTGGGACGCTGAAAAAAACAAACAAGTTGCTTTGTCCAATAGCCATCATACATTCTAATTTTGGAATATCAGTTAGCAACAGCAAGATACATTTTTAGTTCTGAAGGCAATATAAATGTGGTGGTAGGAAAAGAATTATACTGATGCTCTGGCCACCCATGCAAAACAGTTGAAAAGAATGTGCTCTGAGTATGTCAGGAAGTTTTTACAGTCCAATAAACAAAGGTCTGCAGGAGAAATTTCCCTCCAAGAACTTCAAAACAGGTGTGTAAAGAAGCATTTGGCCCTTCATATAATCTCATGTAAACTATAAGAACTACACATAATAGAAACAGAAAGAACCACCAAACCTACTGCTTTTCTTTATTGGTCTACTTATGTATTTATACAATTAAATCATTAAAAAAAAAAAAACAAAAAAAACAGTTAATGATCATACCAACATAGCCTGCATTATCATTTATTTCTGTCTCTGTTGCAAACATCTTATGCATGTCTGGAGACATTTGAAATTGTGTCAAGGCTCTAAAACATTTTACATGTCTTCTATTGCATTTTGTAAAAAAGAGGGATCAGAGCCAATCCATCCACTTTAGATGCAGATATCTCAGAACAGACCAATGAGTACCATATTATCATTATTATGTGACTACTATTGTCTATTTTTTTTCTTATCTGTTATGAAATCAACCTCTATCATTTTTTGTTAGATGTAATTTTAAGAATTATGGAATAATGCCCAAATATCTTACTTTTCTCCAATTTCTGTTAGTTTACAACTTACAAATTTCTTTCTTGCATACCTCTACACACTCTTGCCATAATGATATTCACTCATTTCATTAAATAACTCCCTAAGAAACCAGTCCCATTTGCCTCTTTCTTTCATTTCATTGACTGTGCCACTGCTCAACTCCTTTTCCAGACTACTGACAAATGACAGAAATAAGATATGTAAACAACATCCTTACCACCATGGAACAAAAAGTTATGTTTCCTTTTCAAACTTTGATTTTTTTTAATCTGCTATGGTTACATCTAATACCTCATATTAGACTTCATTATTTCTTAGCTAACTTAATATACTCTTCTACTTTTCCTCTAAGTCAGAAAAAAAGTCATCAATGAATTGTCATCTTTTCTGAGAATACTCAAGTGATTTATCAAATACTACTGCAACAGACTCTTCTTTCACTTGTCTATAAAATACTTACTTTCTGCTTTATAGCAGTTTTTCTTTTCAGGTTAAAGTCTCCCTGAAATAGAAGCTGAAGAGCACTGTCAAGATACTTCAGATGCAACCACAGGGCTTCTCTTGTCTTCTCCCGTTATCAACCTCTTTACTGAAGTGTAACTAATATGTCTTCAGCTGGCCTGCAATAATGTACAAATCTGAGTATGATAAAGTGTGGATCCAACATCAACATCATATGACCACAAAGTTTAAAGTGTAATTAAAGAGGTATTTTTAAATTTTCTGCTTATGAAATAAATATATGTAAATATTAAAAGTGCTGTCTTAAGTTACAGCATTATTATGCTGGCAATAAGGTATTCAGTTATGAGATACAAATTATAAAGTTTTCTCAAAGAACAATCATCAATCAAAATTACAGGTGCTAATGTTGAGAGCAAAATTAGAAATTGATTGTCAAGAGGCAAAAGAAATAATCATTAGGAAAGAAAATTAAGAAAATTAAGCCCAGCACATAGCTATAAAACTAATCTATCTGTAGTAGTCGTAGATTATTACTTTGGCCATTGGGTTTAGGGATTTTTTTCATAATAAAAACTGAATATTTACCAAGGAATGTAATGGCTAGGTGTTTACTCTATAGTTCTATTTTTAACCAGGAAACTTGAGAAAACAGACCAAGTGGAAAAGAAAAATGAATAGCTAATGGATATTACTTTTTATCAAGCTCTTCAGGTGTTTCCAAAAACAGTGGTAGACACACTGCTTTTAATGGAAAAAGGAGAAATAGAAAAGTAGAGGTGTGCAGCACCTGAGGCACACACTCAGATGTGAACAATCCAAATCATTTGTTGCAGGTTCTGACATCCCTTCTGTACATTCACAAGTACCCTTCTGTACCTTTCCCACCCACGTTTGCATGTCAACAAAACATTCCACAAACACTCTTTTAACCATGCATGCAAGCGCTTATCCAATCAGCATCATGAGTTATTCCTAGCCACATGCTCTTGCTCCAATCAGGATTGTTATCACACAGCCATCATGCAGCTTACTTGACTTTGTTTTTCTCTTCTGGATGTGTCCTTGGTTCTCAGCATTGCTTTCTCATGTGGTTTATCTTGCTCCAAAGCTTCTGCTCTGAATATTCTTTTATTCCTAGAGAAGATAACGTCTCCATATTTTTTCTCCAACCAAATGTGAAAACTGAGATATACTTTAAATGGCAAAGTTTTGAAATCCAGGGCAAATAATGGAGGGGATAATTAAAACTGACTCTGGTAAGAATAAGGCATCAACAGTTTTGCAGACTCAAACTACTATCTGTGAAGGCTCTCAAATTTCACAGAAAAATGATAGATATTAAATATGAGATTAAATATAAACATTAAATGAATCTATTGCTCTTATTTCAAAATGTCTTTCATATTACTGTTTTGTTTCTGTCTACAGAATCACACAATTCCAGGGATTGCAAGGGATCTCAAGAGATGATTTTGTACAACCTGCTAAACCAGGTTCCCTACAACAGGTCACACAGGTAGTCGTCCAGAAAGGATCTTGAATATCTCCATAGGAGACTCCATAACCTCTCTAGGCAACATGTTCCAGTGCTCCATCACCCTTATCATAAAGTTCTTCCTTGTGATTGAATGGAACTTCCTATGTCCAAGTTTTAGGCCATTACTCCTTGTCCTATCGCTACGCACCACTGAGAAGAGCCTGTTCTCATTCATTTGCCTCCCACCTCCCTTACAGCTATTTATAAACGTTTAATATCCCCCCTCAGTCTTCTTTTCCCCAGGCTGAGCAGACTTAGTTTCTTCAGCCTTTTCTCATACAGAAGATGCTCCAGACCCTTTATAATCTCTGTGGCCCTCCTTCTAACAGATACTTGTCTTTCTTGAAATCCCTGTCTTGTTGGATGGTGGCAAAGCCTTCCAGTGTGTCAGCTACTCCTCCCAGCTTTGTGTCATCAAAAGCAAACATCAAAATTAAACAGATTACCCAAAAAGTTCAAGTCAAAGATCCCTCAATCACATTGTTGAAGGTAGTCCACCTGAATCTTCTTATTGACAATGCCATGATATCCATATTTCTGGAGTATCAGTCACATCACTGATACTACTTTTCCACTAAGTTTTCTAAATGTCAGTATGGAGTTTTTTTCAATAAATTCGTTAATGTTTCAAATCTCTTTTCTATCACTAAATCACTAAATCACTAACCAATTGAATCCAATTAAACCACTAACTAAATCACTAACCAATTAAATCACTAACTGAGATGCATAAAACTTAGATCTAGGTTAATCTTTTTAGTGGATAGCTTCATTTGCACTCTAGGAATGGCTTAGTCTCATATACATCATAAGACACTAGTATTTAGTTGTTTTCTTTGCCTTTCCAGTGCATAGACTTACCTTTTCTGTTTGACAAAGTCAAACACAAATGAGATATATTCCTGAAAATACTTCAGTTAAACTGGCAGTGGCATACTGCTTCTACAAGTATCTTGTTTCATTACTGTAAAAAATAGTTGGTTACCTCATCTAATCTCTGGCCATTACATATGACCACATCTCGCTTATCTATGCACACATAGCATGCAGAGACATTTAAGAGTACTAAATGCTAAGACCATTATGAAAGAATGCGACAAAATCTAATGTATTTTCATTTGATCATTTTATTTTTGTTCTGTTAAACAGAACAAAAATAGTAATATTCACTTGCTATTATAATTTGGTTACATAATTTAAGCACATGTGTTTTAGATACCTTTTCCAATCGAATTTGAAAGTGGCTTCCATTCTGCTACATATAGTTAGTATTTGTTCTGCAAAGCATGTGAGAAGGCAAGAGCAGATATTATCTTCAGCATGGCTGTAAAGCAGAAGTGACTACTTAAAGGTGATATAAGGATAGAGACAGTAAAAGGAAGTTACAAAATTCAGGTTCTATGATTGTTCAGTTTAAAAAGTAGTGGTTAAAGTGTTTGTCACCTGGAGAAAGTATGTTTATCTGACAGATGATTGGGAGATGATCACCTATAATTGGAAGATTGGAATATTAGGTAGTGGTTATTGGTGCAATTCATGAGAAAAAAGATAGTGGTTTTACAAAGTATAATGGCAGCTAAAACTTGTAACCTGCTGTGTAGCCTAACATCCTCTACTAAACCAGCAGACAAAACAATTTCAGATGTGTAGGAATTTTCTGAAAATGATCTGTTTCCACACCACATGGTGAACGCAAATTATTTCTAAATTTTTAAATTGAGTTGAAAGAAGGGAAAATTTTAAGCACATAGTGAATTGAATTGACAGAACTTTTAGACATTTATACAATTCACAGTGGCATCTCTT
Organism: Tetrao urogallus; assembly: GCF_951394365.1. Taxonomy (NCBI): domain Eukaryota; kingdom Metazoa; phylum Chordata; class Aves; order Galliformes; family Phasianidae; genus Tetrao; species Tetrao urogallus. The sequence goes on along the minus strand of NC_136813.1, from coordinate 78,662,936 downwards.
CCAAGACAACACTCAGAATTATGTGCTTCAAAATAACTAACGATTCACACAGCAAATCTGATCTGACTATAAAATCTACATTAGTATTATTGTTTCAGGGTAGGTAAGTACTGTTAAAGCTAAATAGTTGCTCAGTATCCCCTTAAAAGATCAATTCAGCAGTAGTTATCATTACTGCTCTGGAAGTAATGCCTTCTATTTCATTATGTTGGCCCACAACCTCAAATGCGGATATTGGTGGTATGGCAGTAGAGGTTGAACCTTTCCTCTAATATCGTATTCCATTTTGTTGCCATGTGACAGCCAGTAGCAAAGGAGCAGTCTCACAAAAGAACACCCAACATGACAGAGTGGATGAAGCAATTGCTGAGTGTTCATGGAGACCAAATAGTGGATGGGAGCATGGTGAGTGGTGTGTTTCAGAAGTGGTGACAACAGCATTGGTCCGTTCCTCTGGTGCAGAATATTACAAGTGCAGCATGCAGACTCTTCCTCATCACTGGCAAAAACGCATAGCTCACGGGGTGATTATGTTGAAAAATAGAGCAAATTCTCAGCTACAAAACTACTATCACACTCTTTGTAACTGATGTAATTTCCATGGAATCTCACCTTTAGCTGTCTACCTTCCTTTTTAAAACATGAACAACTAACAGTTTTCTTCAGAGGTACTATCTCTAATGTATTAAATCCAATTCTAGAGTTATTATTTTTTTTTCCTTGTAACTTTTTTTCCTGTCCTTGAAGCAATGCATTAATCCAATTTCTCTCATTCTGCAGTTTGGTAATATAACATGTATGTAAGTTAATTGATACTATTATACTACTATCAAAATACTACTATCAAAATAAGGAGTAAACAGTATTTAATTGTTTGACACTACATAATAGTTGTGTAAACTGAAGCTGTCTTTCTGACCTCAAGTGTGGAACTTGCAAAATGAGTTCACCAATTTTTGGTGATTTTTATTCCAGTGGTCTGAGTACTAGTTCTGACGTACCTAACTTCCATTCATTTTTATTTGTATCTAGATTTTACTTTTTTATTATTTTATTATTATTTAATTTTATTATTTTTTATTTGTACCTTGGACTGCTAAGCATGGAATTTAGCTTTCTATTTAGAGCACAAAATATGAGTTAGGAAAAAAAGGAAAATTGGTAATTTTAATCTCAAAACTAAATTTCTTCAAATCTTATCAAAACAAGTTTAATTTTTTTGAAATAGAAAATTAGAAATAACTCTTAATTATACATAATATTGAAAATGAACATATTTTGATAAAGCGTTTCAACTTTAACTCACAAAATAAAGGGACAGGAATATTTCAAATAAGAGTTAAATGAAGACTGACAAGATGAAATGATGTTATGGGCATGTAAATATAGTTACAATCTCCATTTTGGATTTTATTTAGAAGTAGAATACTGTACTTTAGGACAAAAAGTTCCATGTAAATGATGCCATGAAAAAAACCTTTTTTTTTCTCTGTTGTTTGAATGTCATTTGAAATGAATTCTTGTGCTATTTCCTGCACAGACATTCTGGAAGCAGGAAGAGCTGAGGTAGAAGAAGATGATCATCTGATTGATAACTGTAAAAGAAAGTAAGCTAGAGAATAATAACCAAAACAAATAAGCTTTCTCTCCATTAATGTGATATTCACAAAGCTCCCAATACGATAATGTTAAAGTGAAACAAAGCACACAAACTATGTTCATAGAACTTCATCAGTACGTAAGTATTATATATAAGGGATCAAGCACTTCACTTAATTGACTTTTGGTCCTCTTGTTTCTTCCCATTGTTGCGTGCATACCACAGGATATAAAGACCAAACGTCAATCCCAACCTGACTGAAGTTTAAGGAAGCCTTAATTCTGCTGACAGCTACTTTTGCGCTTATTTCATGTGAAGAACAATGTTGTTCAATATTTGAAATCCAGCTGTGGATTCCATTTAATCTTATAAGATAAGATCTGTTACAAAAAAAAAAACAAAAAAAAACAAAAAAAAACAACCTGAGAAAGGCTTCTCAAAAGAGATTGCAATGTATTTAATCCTGTCACTGCCTTTCTGGAGATGAAGAATGGTTTTTAAATACAGCCCAAGAAGTGCCTGTGGACGTGGAACAACTTTTAAGTTAAAGCTGTATCAAGAAATCATGTGTTTTCTCATACACTTTCTTAAAGAAATAATCAAGAATGAAGCTAAAAATAGATTGTATACGTTGAAAGGAAAAATGAAATATTTGCAATTGTAATAATCAGAAACCAGAAAAAAATGTTTAAGTATATTCAATTTTGAGTCACCATGGATTTTACCATCTTCTGTCGTTCACATGCTTCTAAACTATGTTTTAACTATGTTTTGTATACATTACCTTTATTTTTTTTTCCTTCCTTTTTTTCTCATAAGGAGGCATTTGGCAATGGCTAATTATTTAGCTTTCACCCCACAAAACCCTCACAAATATCAACAAGTATTTTGTTCTTGCTTCTTAGATACAGACCTGTAGTACAGTTACTTTTTCAAACTCGTATATTTCTTAACTGTTTCTTCAATTATCAGAACCATATTTCCCAGAACCTCTAATAGATTCTTATCAATACCAGGCACAGTATTCACAGGGGGAAAAGGAGAAAGAAGAGAAAGGGGAAAAGGGAAAGGAGAAGGAGAAAGATAAACTGGAAGGAAAGAAAGAAGAGGGAGGGAGAGAGAAAGGGAAGATTTCTTTAAAGGAAAAGTTAATTGTAGGAAATTTAATTTGGTAACATTAGGATTATTTTATGTGGCTACTGAGTGAGTATTACAAATACGAGAGGTATTTACCCTGGAAGCCAGGAAAGTTTGTAAATGTATCAGGTTAAATTTAAAGATAGTATTCCTTTCTTCACCTTTATTTTTTTCAAGCTGACTCAGGAAAAAATGTATATAGCTGGATGTTATTAGATGAGTGGTGTTGTTCTTGTTGTGTATTCAGCAATATAGCATTATAAAATTTAATTTTTTCAGTGTTCTGTATGATTGGGGAAAAAAATTGACTTCAAATAGGAATAAACAGAAAAAAATAACAAAAAAGGAGATAAGATGTTTAGTAAGATAGGAGGAGAAACAAGACATAAAATATGATGAGAGAAAACGGGGAAAATTTAAAATGGTTTAAATATTAAGTTGTTTTTTTTTTAATAAAACATAAGGTATTCTTACAAAATAGTTGTAGGGCTTTATATTTTTGTATATTTGTGTGCAGTAGGGGACACTAAAATGGCAAAGAAGGCCTGATGTACAATATTAGATTTGCAAAAGCCAGTCCAAGAATCTTGATGATTGTCTGCATTAGCCAGCAGCAGTGTTTCCATGAAGGCAGCAGGCACACTCCATCTGGATGTCTAGTAGGATTATTTCACTCTTTAAGGACTAGGAATTTAATTCAGACCATTTCTAGTTAATGAAAGAAGGCATGGTGACTCATTATGATAGCAGTAAGATGACTTGCCTTGAGATTCATTGATATATATCTTCCTAACAACAATAGGGAGAGTAAAAATCAACCTCCTAACAAGCACATTCTGTACATGCTATGTTTCTAAGGGAATTGTCTAGACTCCTGGCTCAAAAAAAATTTAGCATGCTTCTGTGCAGCCATCAATCTAATATAAGTGTTTGTCTGTCAATATCTAGAAAATTGCGAACCAGAAAAAATAGAAATAAAACAGAATAATGCACACATAAAAGTTTAAAAAGTTCTTCAAGGCAAAAAATGAATGAAATAGTATTGCAGCAAAAAATAAGGGAGGAAGAAAGAACCATATAGAATGCTAAAAAGAAAAGAGTAGAGAAAGCAGTAAGAGGTGAAAATGATGCTCTGAAGTGTGATTAAATGTGAGATAGGATGTCAATAATTCATATACAGAAATGGCTACTTAATAATGCAAACTGTAGCTCCGCTTAGAGCCAAGAGTCAGTATACAGGTAAGACAGGAGGTCTGAGATCTGTCAGTAATCACCCAGCATTTTATAATAATTTTTTTTAAAAAGAGCTTGAATAACTTAAAGTTTCATTTTCTTTTTAAGAAGTGAACATGCTACCTGGAAGAAGCTTTGATGATGAACTTATGTCCATAAGAATGACACCCAGAATTACGATAAGTTGACTCATAAGGCTACCTGCCAATAGCATAGATGTATGTATTTGTAACTATACTGGGAGATAAGAAGATGAAAATATATTTCACAAAATCACAGAATCACAGAATGGCCAGGGTTGGAAGAGACCTCAAGGATCATGAATCTCCAACCCCCCTGCCACATGCAAGGCCACCAACCTCCACATTCCATACTAGACCAATATTTCCACATCTACTGTGGATAAAGCAGAGCACAAAAGTTAACAAGAAAAATGTTGACAGTGTGCTGTTGCTGTTGTAAGAATATGTTACCAATGCTAAATTCAGAGTTTCTCTAAACCCTCAAATTCCCAATTTCTTCACTTAACCTTTCTCTCTACATCAGATAACTGGATAGGGTCTTCTCAGAGAAGCAAAGAGTGATTTGCTATTTAAAATAGTAATGGAGTAACCATACTTCAGAATCTAAAGCTAAGAGAACACAGTCAGTTTGGATGCCAGTGTATAGTAAATGTATGTATGTGTGTGATATATGGTAAATCTAGCTGTGATCCATATAGACTAAAAATAGATAATTTCATATACGGGAAAAAGAAGTAGTATGTGGGCTGCTCTTAAAGTAATGCCTTCTATTTTATTATGTTGGCCTACAACACCAGAGGAAGATGGCGGTGGTACGGCAGTAGGGTGTTGAACCTTTCTGCTAATATCCCTTTACATTTGGTTGCTGTGAGACAGATAGCAGCAGAGAGGCAGTCTGACAAAATGGTGTCTGAAATGAAAGTACAGATGAAGCAAAGGTGTGGGACCGAACTTCTCCACACAGAAAATGTTGCACACACTGGCTTTCATCATTAGTGGAGTGTTTCAGCAATGGTGACAGCAATATGAAAGACAAACTGTATTCCAGATGATCAATGCACAGCCATCAGAACACAAAATGAAGAGCGTCTTAATCAGTTAATCTGCACAAACTGCAGATTATGTCCAGGGAACCATTTTGGATCTGAGTATAGTCTTCAGTGCATTGGAAACAATGGTGGTAGCATTGGAATATAGCAAAGTTTGCACCAAGTGCAATAATTGCTCACATAGGATCAGGAAGAACACCATATTTGCAGAGGCTGAAGGTGACGGGATGAACAGAGGTACATTCTCACACTGACTCTTGGATTGCAATAAAGACAGCATTTAATAATGAAGGACTACAGCAGTTGGATAGTGGAAAAATACACCTCTGTGCAAGCATGCACAGAGTTTAAGTGCATGTGCAATGTTAGTCATGCATTTAAATATCTTTCTGATTAAGAAAATCTCAATAAACAATGTCTGCAATTATCTAGTCACCTCTTCCCTCCCCTTCATGGCAGAAAACTACAACTGTGAAACGAACATTGAATTATTCTTCTTAATTTGATAGTGAAGATCCAGAATGGGAGAAAAAGTACTGGTTTTAATTTTTATTGCTATAAATATCTTATAAACAGATAAGGTAGCTGTAGAGGAAAAAAGTGTGAACATTATTAATATAAATATTCGGCATTTTATGTGCTTTGCCTAATTAAAGGGAGATATTTTTAAAGATCTGGTTTTTATCATTTCTTTTTTTTGTAGATGACGAAACAATTATTCTAAACTGACAACTTGGGAATGGAGTCAGAGCATGCATGTTAACATAATAAATAAATTAATGTTTGTATTGCATATATTTCTGCTAAAATTTTCCGTACTTTCTTATTTTTGATGTTATATTAGCAATTTCACAGTGCATCCCCAAGTAGCAGTTTTGCAGGTGTATTTGTTGTTGTTTTTTTTCCAGTATTTCTTTTGGTTATCATATGTAAAACAAGTGAAGAATACCAAGAAGTATTAGGAATTTTTGAAAAGTGGTCATATCAGAAGAGTCCCTGTCTTGCCCTCTGTTTTTGCCCTCTAGTCTTCTCTTCATCAAGCTAAGCAGAATATAAATGTTTCATGTTCCAAATACTAAAGAATGTGACAATAGTACTCAAAAAATTCATTTCAATAGCTTCTTGAATGAGAATAATAATGACTCTTATCTCTCCAAGTTACATTCAGAATTTGCTTATTTAGGCGCTGTTTTGAATCAACTAACAAATTTCAAGCCAACCCTCCCAAACCTCTAAACTACAATCTCCGGTTTTATTTCTGTTATGAAACATTACTTTTAGTTCTACTGTGTATTTAAATACATTATGACACAAATGTCATGAATTACGTACATGTTTACTGTGTGGTGAGGCTGACATCTGATTAACCGGATGCCTTTCAGAGAGACCTAGACAGGCTTGAGCAGTGGGCTTGGGTGAACCCCTTCAGATTCCATAAATCCAAGTGGAAGGTCTTGCACCTGGCTTGTTGCAACCCCCACTTATCAGTACAAGCTGTGGGATGTGAGTATAGAACACAGCCCTGTCAAAAAGGACCAGAGGTTACAGGTAGACAGCAAGCTGGACATGCGCCAGCAGTTTGCCCTTTTTTTTTTTTTTGCCCACTTGGCTTTCTTGGCTGCATTAAGAGAATTGTGCTGGACTGCATTAAGAGAATTGTGGCCAGCAGTTTGTGGGAAGTGATTCTGCCCCTCTACCCTGCACTGGTGAGGCCTCACATGGAGTACTGTATTCATATGTGGAGTCTGAGTACAGGAGAGATATAGACCTGTTGGAGCGTGTTCAGAGGAGGGCCGCAAAAATGATCCAAGGGATGAAAGAAATTCCCTACAAAGGTTGAGAGAGCTGGGGCTATTCAGATTGGAGATTCTTCTCCAAGCCTCTCCTCAGGAAGACTTCATTGTGACCTTTCAGTAAAGGGATGCTGTAAGAAGGAAGGACTAGGGTCTTTACCAGAGTCTGTTGTGATAGGACAAGAAGAAATGGTTTCAAACTACAAAAAGGGAAATTTAAATTGGACATAAAAAAGAAGATTTTTTCAATAATGGTGGAACAGATTGCCTAGAGATGTTGTGGATGACCCATCCCTGGAGATATTTAAGGTCAGGCTGGATGGGGCTTTGAGCAATCTGATGTGGCTGTAGGTTTCCCTGTTCATTGCAGAGGAGTTGGACTAGATGATATTTACAGGTCCTTTTTGATTCTACAGTTCTTAATTTTTTCCATCACTACTCCAAGGAGTCTTAATGCCAGATGACTAGATTGAATTCTGTCACCTCCTGAGGCATAGTTGTTTTGAGGTAATTAACAATTAAAATAAACAAAACAGGAGAACAGCATGCAGCAGAAGTGCAAGGTTCTTAATATGTGAGTTATTATTTCAGTTTTGTTTCTGGTTTTTAATGTCCTCAGTAGCTGCCTTCAAAATTTTCCTTTTGATCAGGTTTATCAGTCACCTTCAGAGAGGTACACTAGGAGTTATACATCTTTAAAGGACTTTGAATTCTTGCTCTCCTTAGTCTTGGCATACTACCTTTCTTTTTCTCACTACTATCTATGTAAACGTTTTCTGACAAGCTTAACTTCTAAGCACATCACTGATTTTACTGGCTGCAAAGTTAGGCAAGTACTTAAATGTTATGCACAATGTAAAAACTTCTGTTTCACTAAAAATGGGAAATAACTTCCATTATGTTTCCACAGTGTATATAATTATTTGCCTTTCCTCCTTGCACATTCCTAACCTCTAGTAGGAGGTTACTTGAAAGATGAAATTTTAATAAAAAAAACACAGTCAGTCCATTAACAGAATTGAATTCATTCATCATAAAATCCAGCAGCTTCACATTTGCTATTTAGCTGAACTAAAGCCTAGAACAAATTGCCTTGACATCTGACTATTTTCTGTTAGTCACTTTTGTCCTCAGAGCATTGCAGTTTGTTTAGAATTCAGACTAGCTCTTAAATTCATGGTTTCTCCCTTTCTTTCAGGAGTCACATTTTTTCAAAACTGGGATCAAGATGACTGCTCAAGTATTATTGGAGTTACAGTCATGGTTATGCTGACTTCAGGCACTAACAACATGAGATATATTTGAAACCTTTTTTACATAAGAGAGAATGTATTTTATTGATTATTCTTGGAGTCAGTAAAATGTCTTAGAACATAACTTTTATAAGATAATTTGAAAGTTGAATTATCTAAAAATATTCACATCTTATTAGGATATTTTTTTCATGTTCTATTTACAGCATTAAAAACTATCAAATATTAAAGAAAATATTCAAAATATGGAACAACATGTTTAATACAGTATTAGAGCTTAATATCAATAAATAATATTTAAGAACAATTATCAATACAAGCGTCTTTAAGAATGTTGAAAAACATATAGACTTCTGACATTAGATATATAGAATGGTAAGCTCCTAGAAGCAAATAACATCAAAATGATTTTAAATTTTTGGGTAATTTCTCTGGTTTGAACATGGCTAGGAATTGAAAAGAGACATTATGTCCCATAGACTCATTCTTTGAGATATTAAAGCTATTGTGACTTGTGCTATTGAGTACATACAAGATGAGTCCTATGACATCACTGCAACTGCACTCCCAAAGACTTAGGAAATAGAAATTCAAATTTATTTGAACGGACTAGTGAAATCTTGTCTTCCTATGTTTCTGATTGCCAATTAGACAACTGTAGTTTTATTTTCCATTTAATTTTCATCCACGTAACTTTAAAATGGTATTTCTTTTAATCTAACAAGTTTGCTGGTAACTGAGTTCTAGTTGTTTAAAAACGGATTCCAGTGCAATTATTAAAGAAATGTTTGATTGCCTAAGATAGATAGAAATAATTTTCTAGACTATATAATGAAGTTATCATTGATCTGCTTGACATTCCATGTGTATCTATGTAAATGTGCATATGTATATTATACATATAATTCAAATCTTGTTTAATAGCTGAGGATAATCAGAATTATTTCTGATCATGATGATTCATGATACATGGCGGGTTTTAGTTGAAACTGGCACATTAGTAAGCCAAGAACTTGCTATTATAAATGTACACATACAGACAACAGAGTCCTTTTTTAAAGTAGAAGCAAACTGGAGGTTTCAGTCTTGTTTGTCGCTTCTTTATTGTACTTTCGAAATATGTTTGATTTTTGATGTTGTGGTAGCATGTTGATATAAAGTCTTATAATAATAAACCATTCTTCTGTGCTATAAGAAAATTATAAGAATTTTCTTATAATTACAGTCATAGGTGAGAGCTCTCTTCACGTATATCACATTCATTATTGTAGACAAATCTTAACTTACCATAATTTAATGTAATGGCCTGAACTGATTTTTTTTTGTTCATCTGAATGGGTGGAATTGTAGAATTTTTCAATGAGAAAATACGTAAAGCTGAGCTATAAATAGTATTTATGTGTATTATTCTAGCCATTAATGTAACAAATGAAAAATCACTTTATTTGAGATAACATATTTACAGATTTTGTCTTATATTTATTCTGAATTCAGGCTCAAAGCTCTTGTCTTCTCTTCTTTCAGAACAAAACAAACTAAAGCTTTATGATCAAGTGCCTAGCTGAAGTAAAGCAACCTACTTCCATAATCCCAGGCTACACAGATGAAAATGAAGTGTTTGCAATAGTCCTAAAAGTGGCAACAATTTATTTAGAAACAAAAAAAAGAAAATTTTATTGGTAATGTAAGTTAAACATATTGAAACAATAAATAATTAAATAATATTTGACAATATGTTTACTTCTTTTAAGCAGAATTGAATTCATTCATCATAAAATCCAGCAGCTTCACATTTGCTATTTAGCTGTACTAAAGCCTAGAAAATATTATAAAAACAGTAGTAACTTGCTCTAGCATCGTCATCAACATAAGCTCTAGAATTTTTCTCTATATTCTTTACTACTTTTCTGTTCCATTTTCTTCTTCATTTCCTACTGGCATATTATTTTGTTGCAAGTAGAGTATGAGAGCTCATTTCCATTAACAAAACATGCCACTTACCTAACTGGAATGTAAAGAGACTTGGTTAATTTAGTTTTCATATAAGAGAGATAAAATATAGTATGACCAAAGAGAAAATATGTGAGCTGCTCACTTAATGCTGTCTCTAATTTTTTTTTAATATAATAAAATATATCTTTTCCCTAGAATACAAGTGTAGTGAGTATCACAACATGAACAGATTCTATGTAATTTTCATGACTGCAGTGATGCAGAATAGCCATGAAGTTGCTATATCTAACTCTTTGAGAATGCTTTTGACTGATTAACTCTCTGATGGCAGATAATCACAATGTCTTATTTTCGATTTCAATCACTGCTGAGAGAAAACTGTCCTGCTGAGGGTTTTATTTTATTTCCATATACACAAACACATTCTTTCTTGGACAGTAATTTAGAATAGCTGTGAATAGGATGTTCCTATGTATGTAGTGATATTGAAAATATTTAATTTCATCATTTTGATATTTTCATGTTTTCTATTTGTTTTCCACAGCGAAGCTGGTCATTATACAATATGTATATACATAAATTTGTGAAGGTCAATTCCGGTAAAGGACTGTTAGAACATGATTATTTCAACAATTTTCTGTTCTGCAGGCCCATCTTTCTGCTCTCTGTAAAGCACTTTGAAACTTGGAGCCAAAAAGGACTTGACTTTAGCTGAGTCTTCAACATATTCATCACTTGTGTTCACATTACCAACTTAATGAAATAATGGGAAGAAAAAATGGCTAAATTATTAGATTTAAAGGTTATTGTCTACAGAGGTACAGTGAACAACTGGCAACAACATTAGTGATCAGTACTGCAAAAAAATACGGTTTATTTGCAACTAGGATGTTGTGCGTCCTGTATCAACTAAAGCTGAAATGGGGGAACTGATTGCTGAAGTTAAGCAGTGGTAAATGCAAAGTTATATATGTGAAATAAAATAATCCCTTTCAGCTGTACAAGCCAAGGCAGACTGACTAGGAAACAGATTTTCCTAAAAAGTCCTCTGTGTCCAACTGAACATCAAGCTTGTCTTGAACTAACAGTGTGACCCTGCAGCAAAGAGAAACAATTGCCTCCCAGGCTGTATTAGAAATGGAACCAGCAGGATCAAGGAGATGATTCTTTCCCTTTATCTAGCACTTACAAGACATTTTGGATGACTTGGTAGAAGAAAGACGTTTTCGTTTTGAAACGACCCCAAAGCAGGCCACTAGGATCATTTGGTCCCAGAGCAATTGAAACATGAGGAGAGCTTAAGAAGAGGATTAACAGAGGTCTTTCTATTTAGCTATCTAAAGGATGGTCAATAGAGAAGGCAGTCTTCTGAAAGGAGAAAGTAATAGGACAAGAGAGAACACATGAACAAGGTAACAATTGTAAATAGGTAAATTCTGATTATATTTTCAGAAAAAAGAAAATCACGTTAGTTAAATCTCATCTCCCAGTGTGGTGTGAGAGACTATTCTTTTATACCATTGCCTCAAAACTTGCTGATAAGTCCAAGCAAGTCCTTGACCACTATTGAGAAATCCTTTCTCTGGAGGACACAGATTGAACAAGTCCAAGCAAGTCCTGGGCAAGGGTTGTGAAATTGTTGTCTGAGGGACACAGATGGACAAGCCCAAAAGCAGTGAGAGAGAGAGAAGCCACAACTTAATGGCTGTGAAGCAGTGTGGGCTTATCTCAAGGAAGATGGCCATCTCAGTGGGTGCTTCACATGACTCTTCCCTAAGCGCTCAGGAATGCCACACTGGCAGAAGAAGGATAAAAAGGGGACCTACAACCATGGTTAGGTTTCTGGCAACAGATTCCTCATGAAGAAAAAAGAGTTTTTCGGACATGAGAAGCCTCATGTCCTGCCCCTCTCCCTCCTGGACCTACTCTGTCTCTGCACCTTCTTGCTGCCTAAGGCTGGCCGTGCTGCTGCTGCTCTCTCCAGAAAGGTTTCTGACAACAGATTCTTCACAGTGATGCCTGCATACTGAAGAAGACAGAATTCCTGCATGCTGATGGACTCTCCTGGGCCTGCTGCCTGAGTCTTGCTGCTTCCTCCTGGACTTACTCTGCGACTTCTTCCTGCTACCTGCTTGCTGCTCAAGGCCGGCCACGCTGCTGCTGCTCTCCCCCTGCTGCTTTTGCCTCGGACCATCAGAATGGTGTGCAACGGAACCGCTGCTGGATCCTGGTGGTGACTATCCGTGGTGACTACACAATTCTTGCTTCTTTCCTATCTTTTCTATTGCCCGCATTCTCTTCCCCACCACCTAATATGTAATTGTGTCCGTCTTCCCCTTCCCCATCTCCCTGATTAAGATTTATAATAAACTGTCTGGAACAACATTTGAACTGTTGTTTCTTAATCTCACACTGGGTATACATATAGCAAAGAACCTCCTCTCTCTCCTATAAATTGGAGCGAGATAGGTGGTTCTGGGGTTATTGCAGGTACTTACATGAACGATCTGTTCTAACTGGACGTGCTTTCAGCAGGAGATTTTACTTTGTGGCCTTGGATTGTCTTCTCTTCCAATCTACATGATCGTGTCATTCTTCAGTATAAAGGACGAAAATTGTCTGGGACTGGAGTGAAAGCCAGATCCATGAAGTGTTAATGCTCCCAGCTTAACATATAAAGGGTGTCATGGTTTATGTTTTTTTTGTTTTTGGGTTTCAGTATTCCACATCAAAACATCATGTAGTGTACGGGGCATTAAAGTGTCACTGCCCCAGTCCCAGTTACCTATCCCTGTACATTACAGAAGTCACGGCATCTGGCCCTTCCGGGTGGGGGGGGGCGCTCTCTTGCTGCCTTGCAGTGGGTGCTGGAGGGTGCTTTCCGAGCCATTTGTCAACGGTTTAAGGGCTGGTTCGGCCCGGTTCCGTGATGAGAGGGGTGGAGGGATCTGCAGATCCGCGCCTCCGGAAAAAAAGGAAACAGAGGACCCCAAAATAATTAAAACAGCGGCACCGTTCTGAGGAGAAACAAACTAATTTACTAAGTATATTATTGGAATGCAAGATAACACACTATAATACAATATAATCAGAATTGAAGCTAATAAATCAAATATAATGAGAGAGAGAGAATGTCCGAAAGGTGGATAGGCCTCACCACAACGCTGAGGTGAGATGTGCAGTGCAGTTGAGCAGCAGGGAGACGGGAGCAGCGCCCACGACGAAGGGCAGGTGAGAAGAAGCAATCAGGCGACCTTGCCAGGAGTTAAACCTCCTCTCCCTGACTGCAAGGTCCCCTGGGGAATGTAGTTCTTCTTCTCTTCAGGGCAGGTACCCAGGACTTGAGCATTGACAGTTAAAGTCCCAGTGCACCACATGATGTTATGATGTGGAATACCAAAAGCCAAAAATCACAAAACCATGACACCATTCCAAGCTTTTCAGGTTTGACTCGGTCCCGGGAACTCTCTCTCTCATCTTGTCTGATTTATTAACCTCAATTTCAATTAAATTGTATATATTGTGTTATCTTGTATTCCAATATTATAGTAAAATAAGTTTTCCTCCATAGATTGTTGCCGCTGCTCTTTTCCTCCCTTCCTTCCTTCCCATTTTTTGTGGGACTGGGGTGGGAGGGCAGAGGCCTGTTGCCCCTGTCACGGACATAGATTGATCTGGTCAACTCCGTGACAACGGATGTAGATGCTGTGTAGAAAACTGTTCTGAGATTTTTAGGGTTAGCCATCCCCTACCACAGAAATCACTTGAACAAAGGAAAGGAAATCTCTCTGTCCACATTACAGATCATGACAGTAACTTTGGTGTTACAAGACTAAAAGAATCAGTGAGAGCTCATTCATAACTATTCAGTCTTTTGATGTTGTTTAGCATTTATTTCACTCAGTTCAAAGCTGGATATAACACCTTTAGTTAACCCACTGTGATTAGAGAAATAAATAATTTGAATTTTCACTGTGTTACAGAAAATGAAAAAGCAAAATTGATTGCTGAGCTATCTGGATGTCTTGACTGGAAAAGCAGTATATGAAATTCACTGAGTGTACACAGATAAAATTATCATAGATTTGTAGATTCTTGACAGATTTACTAAATCCTTTCTTTTTTTATTCCAAAAATATGTTGTGCATCTTACTGAAGTATATCACTGAAAAAAAATATGGAATTTTCTAGGAGATGTTATCTGCTAGTTATAGAAAATAACATTGGCACAGCAATGCCTAAAATAGCTAATGCAGACTGCAATTTAAGACTTATGGAAAGACTAATATTGAAAGGAAAATATAAAGACAATTCTTAGTTAGAATTTTTACTGATAATGGAAACCTACAGCAGCTCTTGATCCATATATATTTTAATTTTAGGGTCTGCTACTTTTATTTATTTTTTTAATATCATTTACCTTTTATTGAAAAAAATAATAATTTCAGTGCATTACCTTAGACTTCAGTGTATACTGACTGAAGTTAATTGAGAAGTCTTTTGCTTTATTCTAGTTATGATTTTTCTGTTCTTGTGGAACTATTTACACAATTTTGTTCATCCAAGAATTTTTATTCTTTTCTGTAAACTCCCTCTCAACAACGTTTTATCACCTTGTGGTTAGAGAAGGCATGGAACTACATTCTAATTATAGAAATGTAAAGTTTAAAATTCAGAATCAGTGAAAACTGTAGGGAATGGCTTTACTGTACAGTCTCAGACGTAACAGAAATAGCTAGCTTGTGTACAAGCAGCAGTCTTGTAGGCCTGCCTGGCATGGATCTGTGTAAGCTAGTTTATTCTGCCACAGAATATATTCAAAGGCACTTAGAGACATATACAAACATTAAGGGACTCTAGAGAGTCCTGAGGTTCATTGAAAGTGTTCTGAGATTTAGCCTAAGTTCGAGAACTTTGGCCATGAAAATAGCCAGAACAGAATTCTCAATTTTACATTAAGCAACCACTTGTAATAATGGCTAATACTGCAATTACACTCCTAATGGAATTACAAGGTCAGAAGAAGAGTCTAACACAATCTTCTCCAGCTTTCCCTTATGCCCATCCATTAATTTTGATTACAATTTTTTTTTTTGCATATTCAGTGCATACAATTTTACATGGAGTTTGTGTGGGCAGGATAACAATAGAGCATTTTTCAAAGGTTAGTTTTCTGACTATTAGCTGACAATCTTTTCTTATACAACCCTTTTATATAGTTTTGTGATATCAAAATAATATATTTTGAGACTATTTTTCTGTGCTCTTGATTTTTTTCAAAATGCTTTGAGTATGAATATGTGGTAAATACATTTAGGTCTCCATAAGTAGCCACTGATTATGTAAACTCCTGTCTTAAGGTATTTATAAGGGTCTCCATAAATAGAATATAAATTGCTTCTGAGAAGAAAACATTTTTTGTTAGCCCCTGGAATTCTGTAGTTGAATGTTGTCTTAACTGTCTGCCCATATACCTAGGTTTCACTTCTCAATATCTGAAAAATATGTAAATTATATGAGCCATAACTAATAAACTTTAAGGATATCTCTTTATTTATGAAAAGAAAACAACATATTTGTGCCAGAAGTTGGCACAACTAAATGGCCAGAGAAAAGACTTCTCAAAAACTGCTAGGCGATATTCTACTGCAGGAACCTACAGTTTTGCAAACATGTTCAGTGTATATATCTTTTATCCAGAATAACACAGAAGTTTCCTTTGTGGTGCTGACCTTTTCATTTAATGAGAAACTCTGTAAAACTCCGATCCAGTTATTGCATCACTTATAAAGATGCAAGTCTATTGCTACAAAATTAAAAATATGCACTTAGCAAATTAACAAATGAAATCAGAATTAATACCAAAATGCCCCCAAAATAAGAATTCTATGAAAACCCACATTCAAATTTCAATCAAAACATTGGAAAATCAATCATAATTATATCTGTCCTGTGAAAAATTACTCTGTTTGCCTCTTTACTTTTTGCAGGATAATGAAGCAAAATAGAATGTCTAAATTACCAGAACAAAATATGAGGTCTATTTTTCAGCTTCACTGTTCACAGTGAGGAGGTTGGGCACTGGTACAGGCTCCCCAGGGCAGTGGTCATGGCACTGAGCCTGCTGGAATTCAAGAGATATATGAAACAACACTTTTAAAAATATGGTTTGAATATTGAATAGTCCTGTGTGAACTCAGAAATTGGACTCAATGATTCTTCTGGGTCCCTTCCAACTTGGGTTACTCTATAACTCTATGATTATTTTAGTACTGAAGGAAAAAAAACTTCCATTGATGTTGGGTAACTTTATTTTTTCTTGTCATCTGACTCCCTCGTATTTTGCATATTTGCTGAAAGGAAAGTTTTTATGTAAACTTTCCTTTATCAATATCTATCCCTAGGTAGTGATGGAACAAGGGTTTGGATTTAGCACTTCTATCATCATCTGAATAATTCTCATCTGCACTGAAAAGTCCCTTGCTGTCTGTACTATTCCCAATAATTTATTCAGGCAATACATATATTTATTTCCAGAAAGGGTATTTTTAAAAAATACACAGGACTTTTCTCTCATAGGACCTAATTCAGCAAAACTTCAGATCTATAAGTAAAATTATTTTTTCTTCAAACTGATCAACTGAGGTGGAACTCTCTTAATTTCTTTTATGGAAGGTTTCTCTTTAGGATGAATCTGGCTAGATCTTCAGTGTGATAGAAATTTTCTAGTCCTTACCCAAGAGTATTCTTCTTTTGACCAACAGACCATATACTTGGTCCATGCTGCTGGTGTTTATGCAGCATGTAAGTATCAAGACTAATCATAGAAATGGAGATTATGATCTAAGGATCACCAGTGTGTACATATACTGAAATTTCAGCATTAGAAACAATGCCAGTGTTCCTTTCCAACTGAACCCTTGCCCACCCTAAGATTAAACAAATATCAAGTTCAGGAATAACCTTAGATACTAGGCATTACTAGAAGGCTAATAAAATAATTTTTGTATTCCTAGAAGCGTTCTTATAAAAAATTGGATAAATGTTATCAGACAGTGAATGAATCCTGTTGCTTAACCAGTGTAACAAGAGAAGACAAATACATACATAAGCACCATATAAAAATAAAGGTAAATAAAATAAGGGAATGGGAATTTATATAGCCAGAAGTGTTTGAATTTTCCAATCATGGGAATCTGGACTCAGACACATGGTCTTTCCGGGGACTGCCCTAGGTCCTCATCATTCACACTTGCTGGCACCTCACTCAAGCTCTGTGGCCACAGTTCCACTCCAGTTGCTGCAGAAGATCCTTTCACACAGAACAGTGTGGCTGATGCACAAATGTAGACCAAATACTGATCCCACTGCAGATGGCCTTTGGCACCCGTTAGGTGACCCTTCAAGCCTTTTATTTCTAATTGCCTCTTCAGACACACTCACAAAAATGGGTCTCTCACCCTACCTTGGTCTCTCTAGTAGATGACTTGGTTCCCCTGATCTCTCAGATAGGCCACCTAGCCCTGCCATATGCATACCCATACGTTGGGGGCTCCCAGGTCAATTGAAATTCTATTAACACAGTCTAGCTTGATGCTTACTGTTGATAAACATTGATACATGTATCTTCATGAGTTCCAGCAGTGACCTCCAGGCACATGGCCCATGCTGTCCTTAGTCCCACTCCATCTGTTTGACTCAGACACTCCTACAACCATGAGCACACAGAGATTTCCACACCCAATAAAAGGTTTAGAAATTGAGTTTAATGAGAAGACAGGATAGACCATGCTGATCAGATGCTGGACACATCAAAACCAGCATGAACCCCACTATAGAGCAGTTTATTGATCCCATATTTAAAATTGTCAGCTATCTCATTTACAAATTTGTCATTACTGGTTTTCACATAAAAACACAAAAATGGGATGAATTTTTTTATTTATATATATATTTATATTTATAAATATATTGAATATTTATATTATTTTTATTTATATAAAATATATAAATATTTTCTAAAAATATTTATTTATATTAATATATATACATATAAAGTATATGGAATGTAGGCACATTCTTTTGAGTAGTTAGATATGCCTGACTTTTATTGAACCAGATACCAGCTTTTTATTACCTCTCACAGTGCGTTGGTTTCCCTTTTACAGGAAATGCTTTGTGAAGAAGCATTTAATTGTTAATATGTGCACATTCAGAAATAAAAGAAAGCTCATTCCTGCATTAGCAACCTTATTTCCAAAGAGGATTACTCTTATATGCAAAGATCAATGAAAGTATTATTAACTTTCCCAGCCCTTTCGCTTTCCTGTAGAAAGCTGATATTGCCAATTATTGTAAAGATGTCCCACTTTAATTTTAGGGGTATATTTTTGGCATGAATTAGAGGAATGGTGAATATTTTACATTACGGTGGTCTCATAAGGACTTCTAAACTATTTAATATCTTATAAGAAGCCATTGGGTTAAAAGGAATCACGTTAGTAACAATCAACATCTCACAATCAATTTTGTGAACAAAATGGAAGTTTTGGACATCTAAATATTTTCTCCAACAAATTATTTCCTTTCTTCTTTTCTTATTAAACAAGGAATACACTGACCCCAGATAAGTAATATTTCTGCACTTATTCTAATTCTGGAGCATCTGAATAATTTATCTCGTATCACAGATAGTGCCTCATATTTTTTTCTTTTTCTACTCTGTGAAAATAATTACTTTTGTCTAATTCACTTGAACAAATGTATTGAAATACTTACTAAACCAGAATGTGTTTTGTTTGCTTTGAAGAGCATACTCGTTATCATGTTAACTAACATGCTCAAAACTTGTAATCTGTTAACTGGTTAGAATGAAATACATCCCAAACAGGTAACTGAATTTGGGCTCAAATATATTACGCAGACATGATTCATCTGCACTTCCAAAACACTAGTTACTCTGTCTTGACACAAAAGTCTCATGAAAAGAATCTAGTTGGGCAACAAGTTTCAAGAAAAGGTGTTCTACTGTGAACGAAAGTAAGTTACTTTAAGCTAGTGAAGCATGGATTTGACATATAGCTAGTCAAAAGACAACATGGGTAGGATTAATATATCCACATTTGGACATCTACGTAAAAACTACCAATTTGACTCATCTTGCTTTTCATGGAGACTTTCTTGGTCTCTCTAGTAGATGACTTGGTTCCCCTGATCTCTCAGATAGGCCACCTAGCCCTGCCATATGCGTGCCCATACCTTGGGGGCTCCCAGGTCAATTGAAATAGGTGGATTTCCAACCACCTATTTTACTTACCCATGTATTATAATCATCAATAAGCACTTCACAGAATCACGGAATCGTAGGGTTTGGAAGGGACCTCTGGAGATCACTGAGTCCAACTCCCTACTAAAACAAGTTCCCTGCAGTAGACTAAACAGGAAAGCATCCAGGCAATTTTTGAATATCCCTGGTGAAGGAGAAGCCACAACTTCTCTGGGCAGCTTGTTCCAGTGTTCTGTAAACCTCAAAGTTAAGAAGATTTTCCTCATGTTTTCATGGAACTTCCTATTTCACTTCATGTCTATTGCCCCTTGTCCTGTCAGTGGGTTCTGTTGAAAGGAGCCTGGCCCCATTCACTTGATACCAGCTGTTTAGATATTAATAAGTGTTGATAAGATTCTCCCCTCAGTCTTCTCCAGGATGAACAGCCACAGGTATCTCAGTCTTTCCTCATACTGGAGGTGCTCCAAGACCCTCAACATCTCTGTGGCTCTCTGCTGGACTGTCTCTAGATCTTTCCTATCTTTCTTGAACCCAGGAATCCAGAACTGGACACAGCGCTCCAGGCAGAGTAGAGGAGATGATCCTCCGATCATCTTCCTTGAGCTGCTGGCCACACTCTTTTTAATGCACCTCAGTATGCCACCAGCCTTCTTGGCCACAAGGGCACATTGCTAGCTCATGGCCAACCTGTTGTCTACCAGAACAATCAGGTCCTTCTTTACAGAGCTCCTTTCCAGCAAGTCAGCCCCAGCGTGTACTGATGCATGCACTTGTTTACTGTATGGGTGACTGAATAATGCAATAGTTTGCTTAGAGAAGTTGTGCAGTCTTTCTCTTTGGAAATGTTCTAAAGCCCTTTGAGAGCAGTCCTTGGCATTCTGCTCTAGGTGTTTCTGCTTGAGCGGGGGGGTGGGCCGGATCATCTCCAGAAGTCCTTTCCAACCTAATTCCTCTCATTAACCAAAAATATGTCTACAGAAAACAATCTCAAATGCACATTAGACTGAAATAAAAGCAATCTTATGTTATTACTCCTAAATGTGTACTTTCACATTGCCCCTGGAAATATTTCAAGCACTCCCTGCACTTATTACATATTGGATAACAGTGAAGGCTTTTTACACCTCTAGCACACCTTTCATTTGTTCTTTTCTACTTTTTTCTTTATCTTTTTAAGAATATCTAATTCTATACTTTTAAGAGAGTTTCACACATTACCACATCATGGCAATCACTGAACATTCCAATGGAAATATTTAAATAACCATTTCATATGGGGCATTTTCTGAATATAAGCACGTTATGAAAGTAATTTTACAGATGTCGGTGAAATATAATACAAAATGGTACTTGAATGTAAGAAGTTAAGAGAGCAGCTTTAATGAAATATATCCAAAATTAGTAGTAGCCTATAAACATAGAGATTTAGAAGTATACTTTGCAGATACCCGTATCTTGAGTGTGAAAGTTAGGAAGAGTCAAAGAAGCAAGTAATCAACATTTAGCTCTCTAGCTCAGAAAAACAAACAAACAAACACATGAAACAATCAACAACAATAATCACAACAAAATATGGATTTTGATAATTATACTTTCATTGTATTTTCCTGATGATACTCTACTATATCTCAATTTATTTAATCTGGCATAGCAAAATATACTGCATGGTCCATAAAATTGATAATCCTTTCCCCCAGGAAAGTTAACATTTTCACCATTCCAGGACTGCATTTTTTATGAACATTTCCCAGGGCTTGTATCTACTGAAACAACTGTCCAGAAGCATAAATGCTTACAAAAATGGCTGTTCTTAGCTCAAGTCAGTAATTGCTCAATTAGATTTTAGAATACAGATGATTCTTTTGATGAAACAGAATAAGTTTGCCAAGTGAAAATAGACACAGTGATGAATGGATGACACCCATCTTGACTTATCGCATTCATCCTAAAAAGATGTTTCTTTAACATAGTAGCAACTCCATTCAATTTTTGCTAGTTGGGAGTTTGTAATACGAGAAGCTCTGCAGGAGAAGAAATGAATGTATAATAGATCATCTGAGCATCACAAATAAAGAAAAAGAAAGAATCAAATGAAGTTGGTTCTACCATTTGATTCTTAAGCTAAACACAAAAATATATAATTTAACTACTAATTCAAGCTACTACATGAGCTCTTTGGGTTATGTATTTCATCATAATTATTCTCCTGTAACTAAAGAAGAAATATGAAGAAGAAGTAAAATAAAATATGATTGTACTGGTGAACATTTATTTATCTTTTAAGAAATTATATCACTCCAAATTTAGCAAGTTCATTTAATTCATGGTTTAAATCAGGTTGTCATGAGATAACCTTTTAATTCCATTGATCTTCTCTATCCAGCAACTCATGGTCAACACACACTAAGATCAAAGATAAAATAGGTTTTGCCCTGCTAAGCCTGCAATGAGTTTTTAAAAAGAGCCTTTCAAGAGATGAAAATTGATCTACTTCAAAAGTAAATTTTACTGACAGGGGAGTTGGATTTTAGTAGTATATAAAAATGTACATATTGAAATATATTATACACCATTTTTTGTATGATCTTTGCTGAAATGATTGCTTCTGGATTTGCCCCTTTCTCTGCTTTTCAAAGGGATTCTGTCATGGGAGATGAAAGTCATTAGTTGACTGGATAACTGAACTACCATCTAGGTTGCATCCCATCTCTAATGAGAAAGTAGGCATCAACACTGAAGGATAACAAAAAGTATTTTCATACTTATTAGACAAAGCTTTTCAGTATAATGTATTAAAGGAATATTGAATTGAATAATGTTAAGTACAAGAATATGCTTCCTCTGTTTTAAAATACCTGTAGCAAATTTATTCAAAATTGTATGAGACATGTAAAATTCCATGCTTTCATTTCACTTAATTTACTAGGAATCTGAATGTCAGTTTAGTTTGTCTTACTTGTTAAGAATTTAATAATGTGCTCTAAACATAAATTTAAACTGATATTCTGCAACAGACAAATATTGCCGGGAATAATTAGGTGTTAGAGAATAGAATAACAAAATGAAATCATGGCTGAGGCAGGAAAGTGCCTCTAGAGAACAATCAGTTCAACCTGCTGCTCAGAGAAGAGACAGAGAGGGTAGGTTCCAGCATGCGTGTTTGCCACCCAGCAGATCAAGCTGTCCAGAGCCCCAACCAAGCTGGTCTTGAATGCCACTAAGGATGGGACATCCACATCTTCTCTGGGCAACGTGTGCCGGTGCCTCACCATCCTCTCAGTGAAATACTTCCCCTTGAATTCTGATCTAAATTGTATTCCTTTTAGTTTAAAACCACTCCCCCTTGTCCTGCCATTATCAGATTGTGTAAAAAGTCACTCCATCTTTTTAATAAGATTCCTTAAATACTGGAAGTCTGCAAGGACGTATCTCTGGAAACTCTTTCAGGCTGAACAACCCCATTTCTCTCAGCTTTTTTTCATAGAAGAGATAGTGCAGTCTTTTGACCATGTTTATGACCCTTGTCTGGATCTGCTCTAACACTCCACATCTTTTTTGTGTTGGGAGCCCCAGACCAGGATGCAGTACCCTAGGTGAGGTCTCATGAAGGCAGAAAGAGACAGTCACCTTTATTACCCTGCTGGCCACCCCTCTTCTGATGGAGCCCAGTTGTCTTTCTGGTCTGCAAGCACACACTGTTGGCTCGTACCAAGCTTTTTGTCTATCAGAACCCTAAAAAACTTCTTCCTAATATCTAACCTAAACCTCTCCTGTCTCCATTGGTATGATCTTTGCTGAAATGATTGCTTCTGGATTTGCCCCTTTAATCCATTTTTAAATCCATTCTCCCTTGTCCTATCACTGTCCACCCTCATAAGCAGCCATTCCCCTCCTGCTTATGCTCCGTTCAAGTATTGGAAGGCCATAATGCCTGTGCACCTGTAGAAACTCTTCTTGTTATTTCTCACATCCCGTACTAAGCTCAGCTCCATCTGTGCCTTGACATATTTCTGACTACTGATTAAAATAATTGTCTGTGAGGTAGCCCCTGAATTATGTACGAAAGAATCAAAATAAATATCCTTACTAATATCCATATAGTTGCATTTCTATTGCAACTATAAGGAAAGAGCTGTTTCTGATATTGAGCATAAATTCAAAGGAAGTATCAGAAATATTTTTAATGAAAGTCATAGGACAATCCAGAGCTTGCCTTACTAGACAAATTAACTTTTGAAGCTGAGCTCTTCTACTGCAGTTATATAAACAGCAAAAAATATATCAGGAAATTAGAAAACTTTATAATGCTAACCAAGACTTAAAGAAGATTAGAGCTTAGAAAGAAGGATTTTATTTATTTATTTATTTATTTATTTATTTTGCAGAAAGAAGAGATCAATTTCTCTGGAGTTTATATGAAGAAGAAGGAAATAAAATGTACAGACAAAGGTTTTTTTTATTTTGGATCTTATTATTGGTGTACCACTTAATTTCAAGGGTCATTGGCTTTGGAACCATTCATAAACCATAGTTTTTTGGCTTTATTATTTTCTTAAAGAGATGGTAAGCTGTACCTTTTTTGAATTTCTTTCATCTAGATTGAAATCCATGAGACAGGAAGACTTATGATTTCAAATACAACATATATATTACGTATATGTAGATCCGTACTGTATTGTATACATTTCTTTGCAGCATTCCTTTTTTTTTTCTTTTCTTTCATAGAGGTTACATGTCATCTAGAAGCACAGCAAGTGTTTATGTAGTCTGAAAAGTTTACATATTTCTTTTATGCATGAATACTGCAGTCTGTTCAGCAGCCCATGCTCTGGTGTATCCTATCCTCTTTACTCCTAGAGGAATGTTGGCAGAATAAATAAGAGAAACTCCAGGAACTTTTATACTACAGAGCCTCACCATGCTGGATGTGTCCAGATGTCTGCAATGCAGATTCATGGATTTGAATTAACCAAGATTAGTTTTTTTCCCAGCTTAAAACCTGAAACTAATATGATATTTTATTATGGTAGCTGTATGAATGTATTCATGTTTTCTTTCACTCTTGAGTAGCTAAAAGGAAAAGTATTATTCCAAAATAGTGCAATTGTCTTCCATTTAAAGCACAGCACAAAGTCCTTGTGCTCGCTAATGATTGTAGAATCAAGACTTCAATTTCACAGAATCAAAGAACAGAAAAGTAGTTGAGATTGAAAAGGGACCTCTGGAGGTCGTCTGGTCACCCACAACTTTTCAAGAAGGAAAACTAGAGCTGCTCTCCTGCAATAAACTGTTACTGGCCTCCAACTAGGCTTTGGATCACTGTTCATCAGACACTGGACTTCACCTTACAATTTTCAGCTCATCTCACTGTCTGATCACCTAGCTTCTACATCAACAGTTTGTCCATGCCTTGAAATGGTTTCTAGGATTTGCTATTATATCTCCATTCCCAAGCACCAAGATGAAGCTAACCAGCTTGTAGGTCCCTACAACCTCCTTAGAATCATAAAAACATAGAATTGCTCAGGTTGGAAAAGACTTTAAAGATCATCAATTCTATATACTATACAATACTACCCTAACTCTAACAACCCTCCACTAAATCATATCCCTGAGCACCACATCCAAAGAATTTTTAAACACATTAATGGATGGTGAGTCAACCACCTCCCTGGGAAGCCTATTCCAGTGCTTCACAAACCTTTCTGTAAAGTGTTTCCTGATATCCAACCTAAACTTATCCTGGCGCAACTTGAGGCCATTTCCCCTCGTCCTGTCACCTGTAACCAGTGAGAAGACACCAACCCTGCTCTCGCTGTAATCACCTTTCAGATATTGGAAGAGAGCAATAAGGTCTCCCCTCAGCCTCCTTTTCCCCAACCTGAACAGCCCCAGTTCCTTAAGTCTCTCCTTGTTGCCCTTCTTTGGATCTGCTCCAGCACCTCAATGTACTTTCTGTACTGAGGTGCCCAAAACTGAACACAGTAGTAGAGCTGAGGCCTCACCAATGCCAAGTACAGGGGCAGGATTACTTCCTTATTCCGGCTCACCACACCATTCCTGATACAAGCCAGGGTGCCATTGGCCCTCTTGGCCACCTGGGCACATTGCTGGCTCATATTTAGCTAACTGTCCATCAGTACACCAAGGTTCTTCTGCTATTATGCAATATTAGAATTACTTTAGATTTCCTCCATTGTTTTTTCACTTCTCTCAGTCACCATAAGAAAACAAGGATTAGTAAAAGTGGCTTTCAGTGACATATGCCACCTTCCTCAGCGCTTGTGGGTGTATTCCATCAGAATTTCCCTTAAAGCTCTTAAACTGGATCCAGTCATGTTTTTTTGCTTTTTGAATTGTCTGTTCTCTTCACAGACTCCCCTAGAAAGCCCCTAGTATTTTCTGTTTCCTGCAGGACAGGAGAACACAAAGTATTGTCCTAAATCTTGGATTGTACTAGAAGGTGTTTTGAGCAAGTGTGCAGATCATACTAAACTGGGAGGAGCTGTTGACTCCATTAAGGGTGGAGAGGCCTTGAAGAGATACCTAAGCAAATTAGGGAGCTAGGCAGTCACCAGCTACATGGAGTTTAACATGAGAAAGTGCTAGGAAGGGCAATCCTGGCTAGACATAAGACCGGGGGATGCGATGCTGAACAGCAGCCCTGTTAAGAGGGGTTAAGGGGTCTTAGTTGACAATAAATTGAACAGGAGTCAACAGTGTGCCCAGGCAATGAGGAAGGCCAACCATACCCTGGAGTGCATCAAGTATGACATTGTCAGCTGTTTGAGAGGATTGTCCCACTTTACACTGCACTGGTGCAGCTTCACTTTGAGTACTATGTGCAATTTTGGGCTCCACAGTGCAAAACGGGCATCAAACTATTAAGAAAGTGCCCAAAAGAAGGCTACAAAAATGGTGAGGGGTCTAAAGATACAGATATATGAGGAGTGGCTGTCCCTTGTTTTGTTCAGCCCAGAAAAGAGGAGCCTGAGGGAAGAGATAAATGTTACAGTTGACAAAAAAAAAAGCCTAGATAGATCCATAGTATTGTTCCAGTTTCTATCTCTAGAGCTCAGACTGTGCTTAATAAGTCATCTGCTGTCAGTTGCAATTATGCTCCTAGAGAACTGCATCAGTGAGTGCAAAACTCAGAGAAATCAGAATATTGGGAAAGTAGGTCTATTTTGTCTAGAAAATGCTTGAAAACACATGTACATATATATTTTGCATGAAGTTCCATCAGAATATAACAAGTTGTTACAGTTGCTTACTAGAAGAGCATTTACACAACTTTTATGTTGATTTCTTATAAAAATTGAAGGAAACAGTTCTTCATTTTATCCAAGACTATTTGTGCTCTCTTGAGGAAAAAAAAAAAATTGCAAAAAGAAGTGGTCATGTAATCACTGCAGATTTCATTTTTTGGTAGATTTCAGAAAAATAAACCCAATAATAGAAAGAATGGATAACCAAGATATCATTTTATATGTATATATATATATATGTATGTATATATTTAAGGCAAGGTTACTTCTCCAACAAGCAATTCCTTCAAAAAGTCTTCAACCATATTACTGAAAAGAAGAAAATAACAGCATGCCATGGCTATATAGAAAGGAAATCAGCACTTATGAAGGATATCTTGTTTTTGTGGATAGAACATGGACATTTAGGATGAGATTCAGTTGCTTGAATGTAGACCTTACAGTCTTTAATCCGGTCCTGAAGTGTCTAAGATATTTGCACAGAAGTAATAGAGTAGCTGGAATATCAACAGTTGTTTCACACATTTCTGGAGTGGCATATGGTAATGAGGAGAGACTCTAAGGCATCTAGATAAGTGTTAAAAGTTAGTTGTTAGGCTTAGGAGAAATAAAAATCACAAATGAAAGTATCTGTATGTGTTTCTATGAAGGAGTTGCATTCAGGATTCTGTTGTCAATTTACATAATTCTCCTCACTTCACCTGCCACCACAGAACGTAAGAGGTCTCCTGAAAGTCCTATGTCACATTTGTTAAGGTCACATTGAGGGCTTCGGCTCCCGTGGGTATTTTAGATGGCAATAAATGTCTTTCTTTAGGCACCTAAACTGTAGCCTGTGTGCATTCAAGTGGTCTGATTGTTATTGTGTTCAATGGAGTATATAGCTGATACTGTATACAGATTCCTTTTTTTGTATTCAACTGACCAAGCTTAGTTAGGGTGAACTGAACCATGCTATGGACTCCAAATTCTCTGAGTAGAGCCTCATTGACTATGATGAGAGCTCAGGCATGTGAAAGCACATAGACATCTACTGTGAAATCTAAAAGTTTTTGCCAAATCCATATGCATTTATAAAATGTTGACCTTGTTTACAATAACAGTTCAAAAATAATAATAATTTAAAAAAAAAAAAAAAAAAAGAAAAAGAAACAAACCCCCCCAAACACCAAATTAGTAGGATAATGAACTGGGGAGTATTGGTAACAAAGAATGAAGAAAACATCAGAATCAGAGTCATCAAGGTTAAGACCTCTAAGATCATCCAGTCCAACAACCTATCTACCACCAATATTTCCGCACTAAACTATGCCCCTTAGTAAAACATCTAAACATTTTTTTAGCACCTCCAGGGACAGTGATTCAGCCATCTCTCTGGTCTGCCTATTTCAGTGTCTGACCACACTTTCAGAGAAGAATTTTTTTCCTAGAATCCAACCTGAACATCCTCTGGCATAACTTGAGGCCATTCCCAAGTAATATAACCAATGTAGAGATACACACAATTTTGAGTTAGATAGTGCTGCAATTGAAATATTAAAATGATGTGTCAATGGCACAGCTAAGTTCTATTCGGATTGAAGAAGAACATCAAAATTATCTGTTATTAATGTAAATATATTTTAAATACTAAAATGTTTTTTCATGTGGTGACATCAAGTTAGTCTCTTTTCTGCTTTGTTATCATTTTATGACATCTTTTACATCTTGCATATTTCAGCTTCAGGCTACTTGCAGCTGTGAAATACAGTTAATCATGGCATAACCTGAGTGTGCTGTTGAATCCACAGGTCACTTACGATGAACTTCTTGGATTTACATGGGGCACAGTGGTACTTTGCAAGGAAAATTATTTTCAATTAGGCAATGAGCTGTCAGCAGTAATGTTGGGAATAAATGCATTTTATCTGCATTTACACAGGCACCCTACTAGGTAGCAGGCAGAGAAGTGTATTTCTTTGTGCTAAAAATAACTTCTTTCTTCCACTTTCAAATTCAAGATTTTTTTTGAGAACTACTGGTGACAATGCTGCATTTATTTTGTCTCTAAGCACAGTTGTAATGACTTTAATAGAATGAACTTTTGCAAGCAAAATGGTTCCACATATAGAAAACAATGTGTATAAGTTCATTTTTGAAAATGTACATTTGACTATTTTGGAAAATATGAATTTGGAACTTTTTTCGGAAAAATTATTTTATATATATGTATATAAACAATACTTTTGTATGCAAATATGTAATACCTTATGGTTATACTTTTTGTCCCACACTTGACTCCAGCACAAATAATACAAATAAAATAATTAATTTTTTTTAAGTGAGAAAAAATTAAATACAGAAGTGAAGAATACTTATATTTATTGTTTCTTCTAAAACTTGATAGTATACTGCTGTAACGCCTGAAGATGCTTAAATAATGAAGTCATAACACAAATGATACTGAAATTCTGTAAAACTTATGTTTGTATATATTTGTTTTTGAAAATGCCCATTACTTTATTAGATGCTATATCTACAGGAGAACTACACTGAATTTTTTATGTATAAATTATCTGTTTTATAAACAGGCACTAGAGAGCAAAGCTGACATCAAACATTCAGCCTCAGTTCAGCAATTTAGGTATGTGAATATTTAGTCATATTACTATATTATGCTTTACTTTATGTTATTTTATTTTATCGAAATTTAGTCATTAGTTCACTCCCCAGAATTTAAGTGTGCGATGTCTAATAATTTCTGTAATTTTCTCAGAGTATGTGGGAAATAAAGTCATATAGATTCTAGAAAAAAAATCAAGTAACTGTTCATTATCTCCTCTTGTGAGAATGCTTATTAAATGTGTTGATTATTGTTCCTGACCTGTGTTTCAATTATGGTACCAGATTTCTTGCATGAAGACTAGGATGCTCCTAAGTAGAGTGATAAATTGCAATATTTATATGAAAAATGGACAGCTCTTAATTTTTAAATAATATAATTAACATGGAAATGAAGATAACATGATGACTATTTAGATGAATACTAGCAAATCTGTGTAATGCTATTATAAGGATCATGTAAGATGTAAAATGACTGTAAGCATAAATAATGATATTTAAATTACTAGCAACTGAAAAATATCGGTGAACATAATAATTGGTGTAAAAATGTAAATTTATATTGTTGCTGTTTTGAAGCCTTGTACAAAATGATGAAGTACTTTGCCTAACCAACCAAAGAACAAGAACTCCTTCCCATAATCATCTATCTTATTTCCCTTTCTGAAGTACATGTCATATTTTTATTGATTTAGATGATAAATTGCATAATCCATTAATTGATCCTTAAATTACTACTCCTAGAAGCTGAAAGATGAGAATGTGTGAAAGAAAGTTGAGAAACACAGAGCGCGTATCTAACTTTTTTTCATTTATTTTAAAGAGTTTTTCTGCAGAGTACATCAAGTGATCATAGTGGGGATTCTTCTGAGTGAATGGAGATACATCTGAAACACAGGTAAAGAAAATGTCAAGTAGGTCCTTTATTTTCCTTCCTTTATAACAATCTCCTAGCATTAGGGGGAAAAATAAGAAGAGCTATTACATTTAGTAAAATAGTGAAGTACACAACAGGTTTATTGCAGGTCTGCGCTGGTTCTGACTAAGGTGGAATTAACTTTCCCCTCTGCAGTACATATAGTGTTGTGCTTTGTTTATTGCTGAGCAGTGCTGGCACAGCATCAAGATTCTCTCCAACCTACTCCACAGCAAGAAATGAATCTCACCAGAGCAGTTGATCTAAACTAACCAAAGGGATGTTCCATACCACATGACATCACACTCAGCAGCAAAACCTGGAAAGAGGAAGGAAGAGAGATAGGACTCTTGCTGTTAAAACCTATGTCCTCAAAACCAAGCATTATGCATATTGAGGCCTTGCTTCTCAAGACACAACCAAACAACTTTTACTGATGGGAAGTAGAGATTATTTTCCTATTTCTTTATCTCCACATGGCTCTTGCTTGATTCCATTTCTCTTTTATTTATTCTTCAATGAAATTCTCATTTTCTCAAGATATTAGTCCTTTATTTTTTAATTTTTTTTTAAGCCATTATATTTTATCTCCACTCCTCTTCCTTAGAGGAGGGTGAGTGAGAGATTAGTCTGGTGGAGTTCAGTTGGCTGTCACTGTGAAAACACTGCAAGATCTTGGTTTATTCTGTTCAGTTTTAGTAGGAAAATGTGCTATAGTCTAGAGTGAATATGTATTCTGATGTAATTGTGTAATTGTGGAATAGTTCTTAAATATTAACCTGAAGTCTGGGATGTTGGAATTACCCTACTCTACACATACTTCATCAAGGCAGCTCAGCTGCAATGCAGTCTGCCCAGTTTACCAGACACTGCATTTACAATAGGGTTGCTCCCCAGAGATGATAGCTATGCATTCCTGTACTGCAGATGCCTCTTCAGGGAACCTTTAGTATTAAGGTGATAACATATATAACATATATAACATATACCATATAACAATAAATACTGGCTATTTTGTGAATATATGCTTTATCTAAATCAAACTATGTTACTTATACCTAAAACAAAAAGAAAGCAAAGCCCCCAAAGTGATCCCATAAACTCAAAGGCAGGAGAAAAAGAATCAAATATGCAAGATTGCAAGTATGTAAATGATATATTCTATATAAGCCAAATCAGCAATCTACCTGCAAAGAAAAAAGTTAAAGATGAATAAAACTCTGGGAGAGAACAGAAAAAGTATTTTAAAATCTATCCGTCATGATTCATGAAGGTAGTTAATTAGATTGAATAAAAACAGGCAAGTATTCAAAGAAACACAGTAACAAAAGCGAATATGGAAAATACAAAAGTGTCCTTTTTTTAGTCAGGCTTGAAGAAGGTGATGCAGCAGATAAGCAGTAGTATCAATGAGGTATAGTATCCTGAGTGGGCTGGCAGCATGATATAGGACCAGTTCCTTATTTCTCTTTTGTTTCCACACTCATAGATTTGGTTGCATTTTGTATCCTTTCTTTTCTGCTCTCAGTACATTAAAAAAAGCATAGCCAGCAGGTTGAGGGAGGTGATCCTCACCCTCTACTCTGCTCTGACAAGGACACATTCAGAATACTGTGTCCTGTTCTGGGCTCCCAGTTCAAGACAGGCAAGGGATCCCTAGAAGAAGTCCAGCAGGGGGCCAGAAAAATGATAAAGGGCATCTCCCCATATTAAGAAAGTCTGAGTAATCTGGGTGTGCTCAGCCTGCAGAAAAGAAGACTGAAGGGGATCTGATAAGCATTTATAAATACCTAAAGGAAGATGGGAGGCAAATGAATAAGGCCAGGTTCTTCTCAGTGGTGCATAGTGATAGGACAAAGAATAATGGCCTAAACTTGAACGTAGTAAGTTCTGTGCAAACATGAGATGATCTTATTTACAGTAGGGGTGACGGAGCACTGGAACAGATTGCCTAAAGAGGCTGTCTTCTAAAGAAGACTTTCTAAAGAAGAAGAAGCTAAAGAGGCTGTAGAGTCTACTTCTATGGAGATATTCAAGACTGAGCTGGCTGGCTGCCTATGCAACCTGTTGTTGGATTCCTGCTTTAGCAGGGGAGTTAGATTCAATGACCTCTCAAGGTCCCTTCTAACCCCTGTGATTCTGTGATCATATACTCTTTTTGTATGTTAGTTGTTACTGTTACTGATTTTTACTAAATTTCTATACCCTTTTTTTTTTTTTTTTTCCTTCTTTCTCAGATGCCTTGAATCAAGGTCTCCCTTGGGGCTAAAATCTGTTAGTTATCAGGTATTGATAATTTGTGATTTGCATTCATAGCCTCAAGATCTGTTGTGTGTCAGTACTTTCAGGACCTTGGATATCAAGTTATGTTCATACTCTTGGAGGCCACTGCTGCAGTATTCAATGGAGAAAAATGATGAACAAATACTAAATAATATGGTGCTGTATGTACATGAATATTTCAAGTAAAATAGAGAAATACTAGCTAGACTAGCTAAATAGAATAATGAGCCAATTGCATTAAGACACATTAAGTTTAAGCCTGTGAGACTGTAAAATACTCAGAAAATTTATTTTATTGTCAGGTTGATTCTTGTTGTTTGTGAATTATGTTCACTCCAACATTTTACAGAAATTTTTTCTTTAATGATCTCATCTTAAAAGAGTAATTGTAAAATATAAAGATATGTATCAGTCTCAATTATTATACATGAATTGAGACATAATTAAAGAGGTAACCTGAAAAATTGCCATTATGCATTCAGTGGATACATAGGAATAAAAAGTAAAAGGTAGAAAGAAAAAAATCTAACATCAACACAACATAAAAATATAATTACGTAAAAATTGACATAAGAAATAACTGAAAGAACTGAAAGGATGAAATTCTTGCAAGATACAATTTTTTCTTGAGACTTATAACTGTATGCCAGTTTTAGTCTAAAAGCTTGTTATTTATGCTCAGGGAGGCCACTGGGTTCAAAGAAGCCTTATCTAAGAAAGAAAATTAAATACAAATAAAAAATGCTGCAAATGAAAATGTAAATTGTGTAAGTCTTTGTGAAACATGTAGGAATGATGTAGGATAATCTAGGAAAATATTTAAACCTCTTATTATGTCTTCAAACACTCAAGAAACAAGACAACTTCAGAATATTCTTTATAACCAAAGATGTCATTAGGATTATCTTTGGGTAAATTGTGGCCAAATGGGACAAAAACAAAAACAATTAATTTCAAGTGCTCAGAAGAGTAATACATTATTTATTTATTTTTGTAACAGAAGTTCAATGCTTATGAACTGTCTCAAATAGCATGTTAGCAAAAAGAGTTTTCAAACAAACTGAAAAAATGAATAGCAGCAAAATTCCAGGAACAGATAGTATTCACATTGAATTCTAAAGAAACGAAATATGAAAGTGCTGATCTGTTAACTACAGTGCGCAACTTATCACTTAGGACAGAACTTGTACCAGAGGAATTGAAAATGGCAAATGTGATATTTTTTTTTTCTAAAAGGGCTTTAGAGGACTATAAAATGAAAAGCCTGCATCTCACTCAACAGACTGTTGTGCCTGTGATTGAGAATAAATGGGTTTAAATATGGTATAGCAGGAGGTCAACGCAGGTTCTGTAGGGAAGCATAATTCTGCATAAACAAGATGATAAACAAAGATAACTGACATTGGTTTGAAACTCTTGCAAATCACTTAGTTTTGCAGAATAGTTTTGACAAGGCCTCTCTATAAAGTAGGTTGTTTCAAAACAACAGGGAAAAAAAATCTTCCCATAACTGCTATTAAATGGTTGAAGAAAATGGTTGGAAAATATGGTTACTTTTACTGTTACTGAGATATACATGAGAATCTGTTATTCATAAATGATTTGGAAATAGATGCGATGGTACCCAGTTTATTGACACAGTTTCTTTCACAGATAGTGACAACTATAACTCTTAGTGTAACAGAGATTCTTGCTTACAATCTTACCTGCCAAGAAATTTGCTTTAAACCACTTACTGGCAATCTAATCTAAAGCAACAGTCTGTTGAATCTGTTGACCATGTTGATCATGGAAGGCAGTGCTTCTTCTTCGCTTTGAGTATAATTTTTTCTCCATTCAATCCTGGTAGACAGGGCTCCCTCCTAACAGCAGTATAGCAAAACAACAGGATTAAAATCATGAAAAATAAGCCATGTGTTTTGGAAATCACAGAACTGTGTGGGTTGGAAAGGACCTCTGGACATCACTGAGTCCAACACCCCTGCTAAAAGCAGGTTCCCTACAGTAAATTATACAGAAAAGCATTAGACGGGTCTTGAATCATTCCACAGAAGGAGGCTCCACAATCTCTCTGAACAGCCTTTTCTAGTGCTCTGCCATCCTCATAGTAAACGAGCTTCTTCCTCATGATTATACGGAACTTCCTGTGTTGCACTTTTTGCACGTTGCCCCTTATTCTGCTACTGAAATGGATAATACTACTGAAAATGGATCGGCTCCATCCATTTGGCTCTCTCATTTTAGATATTTACTAACAGTGGTGAGATCCCCTCTCTGTCTTTTTTTTTTTCTTCTCCTCTGCTGTGAACAGCCTCAGCTAAAGTTACAGAACAACAAACAGCATCTTGTGTAATCAAATACATGGATGCTATAATTAAGAAATATACAGGAAAGTTATGCTAAACAGGTTAGCACACTAAAGAAGAATGGATGGAAAGCCTACTCTTGTTCTGGGCTCGCTGAGAAGACTCCAAGAGGAGCAATCTCCAAAAGAGATCCTTCCCCAGGGCTAGACAGCTCTTAAATGGGGTCTAGAAGAGATGGAGTCAAGCTTGGAGAATTGTCTTCACCTGTGCTCCCGAGGCTGACTCATTGCTCACCTCAGGTGGTCAGTCAGAGGTCTAGACCATGATTCAGCAATTCCTCTAAACGTCTTTACTAGAAATCTCCCTAAAGTACATCTCAAAGCCACAGAAGGGACTTGTATTTTACAGTCTGAATTCATCTTTGGACAATTGTTTCCCAGTATATCTATTGCTGTGGATGTATCAGAGATATATATGGTGTACTTGAAATATACCATAATTAACTTATTTAGTTTTGAGCACTCTCCAAATTCATCTACTTCTTTCCTTCTTTTGTCTCCTTGGCTACTATAAAAGACTGATTAGGCAAATTGGGTGTGGTACACCAAAGTCTATTGCTGTTTAAAAATTCTGCTCTGAGCATTGTCAGTTGTCAGCTCTGAGCCAGTTCCATTGACTCCAAAAGAGACCCACTGTTGACCAACGTTGAGACAATGAGCACGGATGGTTGGACATACGTGATAGCACATTAAAAAAATGGAGAGAACTCTGCACAACAGCGGAGAGAAACAATCTTGCATTTACCAAAATCAGTGCAGAAGGATGGTGGGATGTGCTCCAACCACAGAACAGAAGTTCACTGCACCGACGGAACACCACACAGAACAGTTCTCCATGTGCAGAGGATGGAAGAGACTATGGTGGAGCAGGTGGAAGTGACCTAAAGGAGGTCGCAACCTGTGGAGAGCACCTGCAGGAGCAGATCTCATGCTGGAGCTTTATCCCATGAGGTAAAGGTCATGCTGGAGTAGGAGGTCCAAACTGGAGCTGCCACTCATGCTGGAGCAGTCCATCCCTGAAGGACTGCAACTTGGACTCATTTTGGAGCAGTTCTTGAACTGAGCATTCTATGGGAAACCCATGAAGGATCAGCTTGATAAAGACTGCATCCCATGGGAAGGACCCTATGCTGTTGGAAAGACAGAGAGGGATCACGAAGGAATGGCAGCGGTGAACCATTATAGACTAACAGCAGCTCTCATTCCTCATCCCTTGCTCCACTTAAGGGAGTGTAGTAGAAGAGGGTAGATGGAAGTAGAATGTTTTTCAATCATTAATCATCACCATTAGCAATGCACTTTTGCCAGTGATGTACAAGTGCCTGCATGCCATGCTCATAAAAATCTGCACCAATGGAAGCGCCCTCTATTTCACAGCTGATATGAAGGCAATTTCCTAGTTTCCTAGGAAAATATTGCAATCCATCTTTCATTAGCCCGAAGAGCTGTAAATCAGAAAACTCAGACTATATGGTGGATGTGGCAGGACAGTTCAGCCGAGACTGGCAATGTGTTCCATGGTTCAATTTGCTCTGAGGCCTGGCATTATCATGTTGCAGGAGAAAGGTTGTCTTCTCTGGCCTGACTCTGAAATATCAAGTTGACTTCAGCTTAGTTAGCATCACAATGTAGTTGACAAGTTGATGGTTTGTCCAGGTTGCAAGATATCCAGAAGAATAAGCCCTTACATATCCCAAAAGACCGTGCACATCCCTTTAAATGCTGAAAGCTGAGTCTTGAGCTTTTTCTTTGTTTGGGAATTCACATGTTGTAACTCTGCACACTGTGATTTTGACTCCAGCTTGTAGTAGTGACACCATGTCTCATCACTGATAATAACATAATTCAGGAAGCAATCACTTTCAGCCTCATATCAGTCCAGTAGGTCCTGACAAACTTTCATATGTTGTTCTTTCTGTTCCTGTGTAAGCATTTGTGGGATGCACCGGGTACAAAATTTGTGATAATCCAATACTGCACCATTGTTTCCAACTCACTGAAAAAAAAAATGCAGCTTTGTACACCATTCCCTAGTTGTAATCTGCTGATTTGCATGGATGCAAATCTAAATGTTCTTCATTTTGTTGTATAATTGCTAAGCATGGCTGTCCATAATATGGCTTATCTTCCATATTGCTGTCACCACTGCTGAAGCATACCACTCACCACCTCACTGTGCTAACATCCACTGTCTGATCTGCACAGACTTTCAGCAAGCATCAATGCATGTCAGTGGGTGCCATTTTTTTTCTGCACAGAGGAATTCAATGACACACCTTTGCTTCATCCACATTTCCATTTCCAGATGCCATTGTATCAGACTGCCTCTCTGCTGCCCTCTGTTGAATGACATCAAAATGTAATAGGATAATGGCAGGAAGGTTCAACCACGTATGCCATATCACCAACATCTGCCTTTGGTGTTGTGGGCCAACACAACAGACTGATCTCACTGTCTTTATCTTAACCCATGAGTCTTTTTTTCATCATTTTTTCTCCCTATTCTGTTGAGAAGGAGGAGTAAGAAAGCAGTGTGGTGGAGCTGTTCTTCCTTCGTCTGTAAAGTCACCACATGGGTGCTCAGCGGGGACACACTTACCCAGGTTTTAAGCAGAACCTCCTGTGTTTCAGTTTGTGTCCATTGCCTCTTGTTCTGTCACAGTACACAGTGAAAACTGGATATAATTAATTGCAAAGAACTATAGTTCCATCATATTATAATGTAAGTTTAAGCACACAGTAAGTGTAGACAGCTATGTTGCTGCATAAAGCAGCAACATAAGAGAAGGCACATTTTAATTTTTCAGCTTCAAGTGGTGCCAAAATCAAATGTAGTGTGTTAGAGCTCTAAAATGGATGTGATTCACCACCTTCTAAGACTATCAAAAATAAAAACCCAGGAAATCTAAATGTTTGTGTTCTTTCTCAACAGTACATCAGGATAATAGTATAAAGATTTCCACTACAGATTTCCCAAAATCCAGTGTAAATGTGCTCCATAGTTTTTAATTTATATAACTTATTAAAATGACAAACACAATAAAAAGAAAAAAAGCCTTCAACTCAGAAATGTAATGAGATATTGAAGTTCAAATAATCCAGTTCTAGCTGTTATTTTATTCTGAAAATTTCTATTTTTGGCAAAATGCCACGGCAGTCAAAAAGCTGTGAAAAAAAAAATGGAGAAAAAGGCATTTTAAGGATAAACTTAAATAAGCCCTGATGAAAATGAAGTGTATGTGATTACAAAGCTTCTTCCTAACAACAAAAGAAAAAAAACCTTTACAAAAATTTAAGCATATTTTGAAATCATTATTTTCTGTTGAGTGCTTCAAGACAATGCTGATTAAAGAAAGTGCAGAAAATTATGGAGGAAATGCTGATTTTGATAGAGGAATAGGATGGAAATCTTTCTGATACTCATTATTTAATGACATTATTTTTTAATGACATTATTTTATAATTTCTATAATTCTTTCATTGGGTGAAAATGCTTAATGTAAGAATAAACATTACTAGTGTTCTATCTTCTACAAGTGAATTAGCATCTTATTACCTAACTAAATGCATCTAATTGCTATTGATTTCCTGTGTAAGTATTAGCAGATTGGTGTTCTGTCATTACTGAGAAATAAATTCTTTTCCTGCGTATCTCATCATATGAACCAATTTGCAAT
This sequence comes from Tetrao urogallus, assembly GCF_951394365.1. NCBI lineage: Eukaryota > Metazoa > Chordata > Aves > Galliformes > Phasianidae > Tetrao > Tetrao urogallus. The sequence continues at coordinate 78,624,499 of NC_136813.1, read as the reverse complement.
CCTATTTCAAATTAGATTAAAAGCTTTTATACAGCAGCTATTAACATTAACATTAACTTGGTAGGTTCTCAGCACTGGAATAACTTGTGTTCATAAATATGGAATCACAAGGAAAAAGATGAAGTGATAAAATAGAGTCAAAATGATGTGTTTTGGTTATTTCTGCTGTTTGTCTTATATTTTTCATGTAATATATTCAACAGTAAGAATAGCTTAAGTATGTTCTACTTAATACAGGAATCATAAGCTAAGATAAAAGAAGCCAATATATAACAAGAGGCTATAAAATGCACAAGTGCAATAGAAAGTGTGAAAAATCAAGCAATTCCACTGTCCTACATACCACTACTGAAATGGACATCCAGGACAAACAAGGAAGTGGGCGATCCTTTATGCTCAAAGGGCGGAGAAAGACCTCATCTCTGTCTGGAGTGTGAAAGGTGAAAAGAAATCATTTTGACTCTACAAATCCGTTTGTAGTTTCAAAATAAAGTTTATCTGCTGAATATGAGAAGCCTAATGAGAATTTAACCCTTTTAGAAGCATCTCTCCAGCAGCATTTATAAATGTAGTCAATTGTGAGTATCTGAGAAGAGACGAGTGAAAAAATGAAAACAGAAATCTCACTGTGGATCAAGAAATAGAATATAACTATCCTTCACCAGAAAGCAACTAATGAACAGTTTATCAATTAGACATTGCATATGCAATGGTAACAATGTAACATATGTAATTAAGTTTCTCTCTTTTTTTTTTTTAAGCATTGGTGTTTTAATGAACACATAATTTAAAATGAATAACCAAGGTTATGAAAATTTTGCATGTAGCTTATATTCTCAGGGCAGAAGGAAAGACTATGTATTACATACAGCAAAAGGCAGACAGCACGTGTACCTATCAGACAAGACTGTGTTTATATCAATCATTAAAAATCTGTTAAAAATCATTAAGAATCTGTTGCACTTCAGTGGAGCCGTGGAGAAAAAAAGTAGTTACAATCTATATTAACTTCAGAGTCTGGAGAAAACCTGTTTCTATCATCTGCTAATATCTCATATTCTGTCTGGTATGTCTAGCACTTCTTTTTCCACTCTGACTGCCTAAAATCAACTGAGATTGCTTCTGAATGTTTTTCTTGGGTGGCTAATCACCTAAAATTATAAACTGTGAATTAAATGGACCTCACAGTCAATTCTGGAAATAGCTCAGCTAGTGGGAGAGACAAATTTTAAATAGAAAAGTCTGAAGAATATAGTACTCAGAACTTCACAGGAATCTTTAGGAGATTCAGGAATTATCAGCATTCCCATTAACATCTTTGGAATTATCTTTGACTTGCATAAGGAAGATGCAAATCAGACCTTTAATACTTGTTAAAATTTTTGCTGTTCTCTTCAGAAAACTGAATTAGTTTAAAACTAAACTTCGAATTTTCATTTCAACATAAATTGTGAGTTAATTTTTTCTTCAAATTTTGAAAATTTTTTTGAGAGAAGGAGAAATGCATGGTGCAGAATGGGTGAGAGAAAATAGAACAGGCTTTTTTATAATTAATTCCTTAATATAATTTGTTCAGAGGTTTCTCCTTAACATCTTTATATCATATTTTTTCCCTGACTGACTCCGAAACAGGGTTTTACTAAGTTGCATTAATTGTATCTAGACATTAAGTAATAATATGAAAAAAATAAGGGCATATTTTTGAAATCTAAGCTCTGTTGTAAAATTTATCCTCAATGTTAACAGCTAGACATATCACTGGGAGTTAACTGCTGTAAACTTGAGAGACAGTGCAATTTAATAGAAACAGGTACAGTGCCTATTAGAATGGCCTGGATATTTTTTCTGACCTTGGATATCACAAGATCTTCCTTATTGATTTCAATTTAGAAAACGTACCAGACTTTACATTCTGACTTTTTGGATGTTCAAGAATGCTAGCAATAAACAGCACTTGCATAGGATTTAAAAATATTTGCTCTTTTAAAATGTGTATTGAATTAATCACATAAAATATGAAAGACCTACAGCAGCAAGTACTGGTCATACCCATATGGTTTATTTTAACTGCATGGGTAATTTCCCTGTACTTTTCTAAGGTAACAAAAAAATCAAACATTTTTTTTCTATACATAGGAGAAAAATAAATTGGAAGCACTTAGTGTAAAACATAGTAAACATTATTCCAGAGAAAGACAAAGGAGTTTTCCATGAGTAGATTATCTTCACACACATTTACTGGCACAAATATATCAAATGCACTGACTGTCATTTGCAACTCTTATATTTTCAGAGTATGTTCACAATATGTCTAAACTGAACCATTTATACAAGCTGTGCTTTGGCTAGTGATCATCTCAGGCAGAACAGAATTATTTAGACATGGACAGTTCCGAAATTAAAATAATGTGGTCCAGCAGCATGAGAAAATGAAATACTGTAAAGAAATGAAAGTACACTGTTACAGTCTGGAATTCTTAGGAAAATAAAACAGACTATATCTGGAGGTCAAATCCTGTAGGAAACTGAGCTTCATTATCCACTCCCTCCTTACGTCAGCTACACTTCTAAACATGCTTACATCTCAAGAAACATGGAAAAATTGGTGTAAATTTTTTTCTTTTTTAATGTTACCTGAATACAATAAAAACTGCAATATATAACACAATATAGTAAGAAGAAAATTAGGAATACCTGGACTTTTGTCTTCAGGATGCATCATGCAATAAATCTCAAAATACAGTCCTTTCTAAATCACGCAAACACTTTTTTTTTATTATCCACAGATCTGATCCTTTCATGTTACAAACAGAAAAAATAAGTTATTTAGTCTTCCCACTCCTATTAGAAATGTAGAAACATAACAACTCTCACATCGTAATCGAGTCTCTGTCTGACTCATTTGTCAGTAACAGTTACTAAACGATGAAAACAGCCTCAACTTCAACTTACTTGTCTGTGTTGCAACAAAGAGCAGAATTTCATAGAATCATAAAATCACAGAATCATAGAACAACCTGGGTTGAAAAGGACCTCGAAGATCATCTAGTTTCATGGGCAGGGTCACCATCTGCTAGACCAGGCTGCCCAGAGCCACATCGAGCCTGGCCTTGAATGCATCCAGGAACGGGACAACCTCCTTGGGCAACCTGTTCTAGTGATTTGTAAAGGTTATGCACAGCCATAGGGAAATGTCAGCACTAACACTGTCTTACTGTATTGAATAAGGTAGAAGGATCTACTGAGACTTTGGTTTGTATATAGAAATACTTGAGAAGAACTTTTAAGTTGTGATACAGGTAAAACTGAAGGCAACAGGATTGTATTTATCTTTATATCAACCAGTACAGATTTTATTGACAAATTAGATGCTTGAACATCAAGAAGCAAGGTAGAAAGGAAATCTATTTTTGTTTTAGTGTTTGACCTAGATCATCATTATATAATTCCATTCACTCGGACTATGCTAAATCTATGGTAACAGATATTTTTTATTACCTTCTTACAGAATCATAGAATCATAGAATCACTAAGGTTGGAAAAGACCTACAATGTCATCAAACTGCGCACCTATAACCAATAGTTATCACTAGAGGATGTCCCTCAACACAAAATCCAAACGTTCCTTGAACACCTCCAAGGTCAGTGACTCCACCACCTCCCTGGGCAGCCCATTCTAGCGCACGACATCTCTTTCAGAGTAGTATTTCCCAACATCTAGCCTGAATCTCCCCTGGCACAACCTGAACAGAAAAAAAAACACCAGATCTTTAAAAAAATGTATGTCTCCTGTATGAACAGAAGTTCTTTCTTGTACTTGACTATGCTTTTCTACTATATAATATATGTAACAGAATTGATTACAAACAAATACATTACAGATAATGATTAGAAACTCTCATAAAGCTTAGTATGGCGTAAAATTAGAAATACTTAATTTGAACTTTTCCCAAGGAAGGAAGGTAATTTTCATCCTTAATTTCAGGAACTTATAAACAGAATTTTCTAAAATTAAATATACTCCATCTGAAGATTTTTATTCTTATTTATTATTTCTGCATATTTTTAGTCTTCAGATTACACATTCATTAATACTTCAAATATATTTGTGTACAGTATATTGTGTCAAAATTTTTGAAACAATAGAATCAGGGATTATTATGGAGTCTGGTGAAATTATTCAGAGTGAAAATACGAAGTTTTTACATAGTTCTTAAAGAGTTTCCATGTGTCGTATCAGACTTCACCAGGAGCATTAAAAACAAGCAAGAAAAATCAAAAATAAACTTATTAAAAAAGACTGGTAAGAGTTCAATGCTTTAAATTCTGACATTTTTGTCAAATTTTCCCTAACAAGCAGCATGTTTCAATTACATTTTATCAACAATATGTTCTCCTAAACCTATAACTTTTCATCATCTATGGGTTCATTTATCAGAAATTTCATTTCACAAAGGAAAAACAACTGCTGTAACCAGTATGAAGAAACAGAAGAACTGGAAAGAAAATAAAATCTACTTTTCCTGCATGACGTATGATTCTCAAACCAAAGCAAAACAAAGTCAAACCCAGACACTTCTGGCAAGTAATTCTGAACTATTTAGCACATGTGAATTTTTCTGGGCTTATTTCCTATTGTGTATCAGCCGTAACAATGAATATCAATGAAACTGTTGGCAGAAATTGTGTGACAATAAATGGAAAGAGAAACTAGAATAGATGAGAAAGCATCTGATGAACCTTATGCACTTCTTGCTTACGTAAAAATGTTTTTGAATTTTGACAGAGTGACAAATGGGCTCAGAGGAGATATCAAATACTTCAGGTTCCAGGTATGATAATAAATATTGCTGAACTTTTTAAAAGGTAACACAGGCTTCTTATGTCCAGGTTTGAGTGCAAGTTCATAATGACTCATTTATCTGCAGGAAAAATGGGAGCAGACAACTATATTTCCCCAGTTTTGTCTGAGTTACACTTCACTGGTGTCACAGAGTTATCCCTAGATCTAAGTCCAGTTGTATTCTACTACTTGCACAGAGCAAGACAGAGGGATTAGTTTTACTAATAGCAGCCCTATTTCCCTCTGTGTTAGAGAGGGTAATCTGTGTTAGATTTCTATGTCTTCTGACATAGATTTTGACTTCAGCTAGAGTGTCAAACCATTTATTTTGTGTTTTGCCTCATCTTCATTTTTCTCTTATCATGTCAGTAAGTAGTTTGTATATCTCCCACTTTAATCTGAAATGTATCTGGCAGTGATGGAAAAAGATTATATTTTCCATCCCTTATCTCACTATATGTGCATGTGGAGGGGACTAAAGTATCGTCTTCAGCAGAGAATTCAATCTAATGTTACTATTCACTTACGTACAGCATTTTTACAGAAGACAAGATCTCAATAGGGTCTCTGAAATTCATTTTGTAGTGAATAAGAAGACAGGATGCTAATTTTCAAGGGATTTGATCCTCTAGAAATTCATGCTCCCAATTATTAGTTATTTTTTGTTTTTAAATCTGTTATCAGTTGATTTTAATTTCCCATTTATACAAAGCTGTTTCTTGTTTCAATTCCTTTTACTTGTTTTTCTCCTCAAAACCTAATTGTAAAATATAATTCAAATTGTATCATAATAATATTTTATTTACATCATTTATTTAATTTCTGGACTTTTGGGAGTTTGGAGATGATGGCTACATTTTTTCCTATTTGTCTGAGTTATGTTTCAGAATCGTACTCCAACTAACTCTTCCTCTCCCAACTCAGAAGATCTTTACTGTCAGAGAGAGTGAAGGAGAAATCAAAGGCAGACAATAACAACTTCAAAAGTTATTATAAAAAACAATAATTTCACTCTCCATTCACCCTCTGTTACAATGAAATAACTGAATGGTAAGAGAGAAAGCATGTTGATTGCACTGTTTTCAAAGTACTGACAAAAAATATTCTTTATTTATATATTAATACAGAAAATATTATTTATTTCTAAGAAATACAAATGACCATTTGGTATTTAAACGGGTTTCTAAAATTTAAATAATGCATCAATTTTTGACTTTTAAAATATTCTTTATAACAACATATCCAGTTTTACCAGTTGTTCTTTTTCCTGTGTTCTATAGAAACTGCACATGGACCAGGACACTTACTAATAAACTAATAGATGCAAATTATTTGCTTTTCCTTTAATTTTTTTTTTATTTTTTATTTTTTTTACATCTTTGTCATTTTTATTGCACTATAGATGTATAATAATAAATCAAAGAGAAAAACAAGAAAAAAAACAAACAATTTCAGGGAATAATTATATAATGATAACACTTCATTCTGTAATATTGAGCAATAGCAAAGGTGTGATTTCCTTAGTTCTACCTCATTCTAAAATGTCTGGTCTTTAAGAATTCATTAAAAAGAAAATAAAAAATGGTACAAAGTGCCAGGGAGATTACAGAAAACATAAGAAAGTCCACTCTGTCTGTCTTGTCTGTTCTGGCCAGTGCATCAGAATAAACTTATAGCCGAGCCATCAACATGTGGAAGCAAAATTGATAGATGTGAAGAATGATGAGAAGATGAAGATATTATACAGTGAAGTCTGAAAAATTTATGGACATTGTAGTGCTAGGACAAAGAAGAAGATAAGGGTGTCAGAGGATTATAGAAGTATTGAGGGAATCATCTGGGAAAACAAGAAAACTGAAAGAAGTAATGTGGGACACAAATCTGTGGAAGACCAGATCTTTCATCAATAGCATGCTTTTAATTTCAACCTCTTTATTTGCATTTCTGCTGCCTAATCACTTAAATCACTTGTAACATATAGTGAATCTTTCAGATGTATATCATAACCTGTAAATACTATGTTATATCGTAGCATTAATATAATCAAGGGGAAATTCCCTACTTTGTTGACATTCTTGGCAGTTTAAAAAAAGAAAATACGCAAGTGGTCTGCATTTTTGAAGTCTGAGATTTGATGAACTGTATACTTCCTAAAGAAAAATTTCAAACAGAAATATTAATGTAAATGAAACAAATACTTTGAATAATTAAATATAAATTCTAGCTTTTTTTTTTTTTTAATGGAAAAGAGCTTCTTTTTACAAACTGTTTTCCATTTCACAGTATTGGCATGGACAAATTCAGTTTGAATGGACTCGGATTGAACCTTTCAGGCAAACATCTAAACAAATCTAAAACAGATTTTACATGTTTACCATTTACATGTGAGTGCCTATTTGTTTTTATTTTAATTCCGCTATGTTACAGGTATTTTATCTGACATTTCTGGGTGCATATAACTATATTTGCCACAAAAAATAATGATAAAAAACCAGAATACTACAGATTACCCCAAAGGTGATTCTCTGACTCTTTGTTATTTAAAATGACCAGATAAGTAACTGATTCTGGAGCACTGAGAAAAAGTAAATAAAGTCTGGATCCAGGAACAAGACTAACAGAAGACTGAAAAATAAGGGTTACTAGAAGGAAATTCTGATTTTTTCCTGTTGTGTAATGTTGTGAATATGAGAAGGAAAGATAGAAACTAAGTGAAATTAATACTCATATGCATGTACCTGCATATTCTTGCTTATACATAAAATGTGTGCATATGTAAGCAGATATGTTTATATTTACATATGCACTAAAATACAAGAGTTCAAAAAATTAACCAGAGAATGGTGCAGAAGGAATTCATGTTTTGTATTGGAGAAAAAAAAAATCCTAATTGAGGTTATTCTAAATGTAAGAGAGTAGGTAATGTGTGTGGGTTACCTGAACCAATGAAAATCAGAACAGGAAATTATAATCTTCTCAAAGAACTGTAGAAGTTCAGAGACCTTATATTCAGGTGACTGTACCGTGAAGGATGTCTTTACAATCAAACTCTGAAATATTTCTTGTTTTGCAGACACCTCTGGAATTGTAGAGAATACTACACTTAAAGGTATTGTCCTTTAAAGAACTTCCAATTACTAACAGGTCTATCAAGCATATAATTACCACAAAAAAATCCTAGAAGAATAAATTGCATGAGTGTCAAAATAAATCATTAGTTTCTTATCTTAGCTTTTTTTTTTTTTTTTTTTTTTTTTTGCTTTGATAGGGATTTTTTTTTTAAATATGATGACACAACAAAATGCAAAGAAAAAAACAGAAAAGATAAAGATACTCCTTACATAGAAAGATTACAAGCTGTGCAATAAAATGCTATTTTAGCAAAATATCAGACTGATTAAAAATACCAGAGGAACAGAACATTGTTTCATAAGGGCCTTTTTTCCATGTGGATTGTTAGTGTGGGAGAAAATCCTTGTAATTCTTTGCACTGCTCCCACATATACACCTACACATATCATCACTTGACTTTCAAACTAACAATAGAAGCATCGGTAGAGCTATCACCATCTGCAGAATGAACTGTGCATTTTTAAGGCTGCAATAGTCTGAGACACTAGCAGCCATCATCGTATAAAGGTAAAATGAGGAACCACTGAGAAGTCAGTTAAAATATGTTTCTGAAGATTTTCCCAGTAAGTCACAAATGTTATTTGCTCCACATAAATACGAACATACAGTATTGGTGAGTGCAAGGAAGTACACCTCTGCAGAAATCTCTACGCTTGCACAGGGGATAAAAATTTCAGTTCTGTAAAGTATTGCTGTATTGTTTATGTGTTTTTTTTTTTTGTTTGTTTGTTTTTTTTTAATTAGTAATTCTGACCAATCTACTGTCTGCTGTACTCAAAATGAAGACTACAAATTTAATTCTTTCTCTAAAGAGCCATGTCCTGCAGTTGTTTTGGGAAAAAATGTACATATTCACAGTTTGAATTTTCTAACTATGTACAAAATTATTGTCCAGAAGGATGAAAGCTCTACTAAGCAGAACACAAGATTACTGATGTAGTAACACAGGCTACTTTTTTCCTTTCTATATTGAAACCATCAAGAAATCCTCAGAGGAAATAAATGTTGTCAAAATATTGGAATCATGCACAAAAAGTTATGCTTTGAAGATTATGAAGGAGTTTGCATGGGAAAAATGTCAAGAAGCAGCATAAGAAGGACAAGAATCAAGACACAAAGTAACAAAGCTGGGACACAGAGTCATTTCCTGCATTCTGAAGTGCCCAAAAGGTCAGCAACAGAACTGAATGGCAACAGCAATATGTAAACCGACAGAGGAAGGGAGGGGTGGGTAGGACAGCTAGGTCTGTGCTTCCAGCTTCTTTCTCTAGCAACTACTTCTTGTGTCATTTAAGATATAACATTTAGGCGCAGACTTGAAGAACAGTTGCATAGTTTCTTTTCAGTGACCTGAGATTTCAATCCATGTAACATATGTCATGAATAAATATGACACGGTCTTTTAGAACTGTGTAATCTGTAAAACATTATCCCAGAATCCTATTTAGTAAATAATTAATAGAAAATTTGGGGCACTAGAGGCAATGGCCTCAAGTTGTGCCAGGGGAAATTTGATGTTAGGAAATACTTTTCTAAGAGAGTGGTCAGGCAATGGAATGGGCTGCCCAGGGAGGTGGTGGAGTCACTCTCCTTGGAGGCGTTAAAGAAATGCTTAGATATTGTATTGAGGGACATGGTTTAGTGGGAAATATTGGTGACATGCAGATGGTTGGACTGGATGATCTTGGAGGTCTTTGCAAACCTTGGAGATTCCATGATTTTATATATAAATATATATATATATGTATGAGTGGTTGCAACTGTTCTAACTCATATCATCCTGTGATTCTGATTCTGATTTAATATTTTCAGATATTAATATTTGCCATCCCTCTGTAAGAATACTGAAAATATGCCAGGTAAAGATGTGTCAATTTTCATTACATTTCTTCTCACTAGTTTGATTATTTTTAATAATTAGCATCACCACATATATTTGTGTGAGTGTTCACTTTGCAAGAGTAAAAGTACCAAAGTGCTAGGTTTGTTTACATGACAGTAATATTTAATAATAATTTGTATGAAAGACTAACGAATAGGATTATAGATAGATATATAGATAGATTATACATATATATATATATGTGTATTATACACTCCTGAACAGACGTAATCATCCAGGGAGAACAAAATTAACTAAGCTGTTTATCATTAAGTTTGTAAGCATATAAACCTAAACTACTTTATGAATATATATTGGCCCAAACTCCTTGATAGATCACTGTCATTTTCCAAGACAGTTTAGATTCCTGAAACGTAAACTGAAGATTTACCACAGTTGAAGTAATTTATTTACATGTAAATCAGCTATATGTATTCATTTGAATGGAACATGCATATGGGAACGAATTACCCAGACTGTAAAGTTAAGTACTGTTATGTATTAAAGTATAAAAGCAATTCATATTGCTTTCTGGAAAAAAAAAACATTGATTCTGAAAAATGTGAAATATTGTTCATTTGATCAATGTACACATGTGAAAATAATTTTAGTTTCTTAAACATTAAATGAGATATTGATAATTATTTAAAATAATTTACTTTCCATTGCAAGTAACAAAATAGTATATAATGTGCCTTGAAACAAATGTTATAAATGAAATTTTGTTTTTAAAATGTATCTATAGACTATAAAAGTCACTAAAAATCTGAAGTATCACCCAATTCATCATAAATATTGGACATACATAAAATCTGTGCATCTTTTGACAATCTGAAGTGGAAGGCTTTGTCTGGGTTCATGCTTCATGATGTCTTTCATCTCTAGATGTGAAAAGCTAGATTTGGGTGTTATCAGTGTGTCTATAAGTTGAGACTGTCTTTATACCTATGTTGTAAGTGAAGTTCTCAATTAAGCCAAAATGTCATTTTGCTGAACAGCTATTAGGTAGGTAGCTGTACAGATAGAATACCTGTAGATAGCCAATTGTATCTCTCTCTAGGCTCTAATCACAGCTATGGCTGGACTCCACTGAATATGAGAAAAGTTTAGGTACACAGCTGCATGCAGAAACCTAAGTTTAAAGTACAGAATCTAAGGGGAATGGACCAGAGATTTGGAAATGAGAATAAAATTCTTTCAGGCCCCTCAACTGTAACTTCGCAATGTTCATTAAAAACAAAGAAACAAACAAACAAAACAACAAAATGTGGAAACTGACAAGCAAGCAAAAAAAAAAAAACCTCCTAACAACTAACCAGGTAAAAAACCAGACAACAACAACAACAACAACAAAAAAAAAAAAGCAGAAAGCAAATATGTGATTAACTACTTATGTCTAAAAGTCTTCCATTGTGAGTACTTATTAGTGGGAGCCCTAGTTGCTGGTTTTAAGACAATCAGTGAATAACTCCTCACCTGGAAAAGGTAGATGTTTCTTCAGTTAAATTACATTTTATTTCAGTGATTGCATAATGCCTCAAAATGGAATTTAAGGAACAGAGATCTGGCTTATATTTCATAAAAATATTTGTTTGAATAGTTTTTTTTGTTTTGTTTTGTTTAAATTTTCTTTGTACTGTAAGTTTAATTTGCTTATCAGCATATTTATAATTTAATATTGAGCTAGAGGAGGAACTGCTGTTAGCAACGTGTGCTTTTAATGCTGTGTATTTGACCTGCTTTTTCAATCCTTGTTCATGTGAACAAGAAATTCGGATACATAGAAGAATGCATAATTTTGTTACTTTATTACTAGACAACTACAAATCTACATATACCAGATCCTAATTTTCAAGTGCCTTCTTTTGGGCAATAATCAGACATTGAAGTAAGATCAATAAGCCAGCATTAACTTAAACAAATGTATGCTGTTTTATGGCTGTTTATTCAGTTCATAAATTACCTAATATAAAACAAACAACAAAAACAAAAGCAGCAACAAATAAAGACCTCGTTACTTAATGTCTTTATGTTAAACAATAAGCTTTATATGTGTACTGATTGCTTTGTCTTTCCACTTACTCTTGCCAGGAACACTGAATGATAAGAAATTTCCACAAGTGCAAGTGACTATGCACAGTACAGGACAGAATAAAGTAAAGCTCATTATGCCTGCTAGGTAATCCGAGTTCCAGAATTCATTATTGTCTTCCACAAGTTAATTTCACCTAATGAAGTATACTGATGGAAGTTTTTCTCTGTGTTTGGAAAAGCCTCTTATCATTTGGAAAAGCCTCTGTTGTCATGTAAGACTCTTGATATTTTAATCTGGGTGATTTTTTTTCTGTCCCATAATCTTTTCCTGTAGAAAAGAAAATGTGACTGATTCAACTGTAGCAATCGTTTGGAAGGTAAGTGTAAGTAAGTAAGCTTCATCATCTTGGCAAATGCTTTTGTGTTTGTATGGTTGAAATATTGGAAAGTGCTCTTGAATTTTTCTCAGTTTTTCAAACTCAGTTTGCAAAGATAGAATTTATCATGCCTTTTTTCACTTAGCAAGTAATTGCGAAACGGTATATTTGGAATACCATGAGAAAATGGGTAGGTAGGACTGTTTTAGGAATTTAAGCATGTATATTTAGAAATTTGTTATAAAGAACCCAAACATTCTGGCATATCTCTGTAAAATCCAACTAATAAGTCACATGTCATTGGCCTAACACTAACCTAACACTGGCCTAACAGCATCTTTGAAGACACTGTGAGGTACCATGAGACTGCATAAATTTTAGGAATAACCTTTAAGACAATGCTTAAATGACTACATCTCTCTTAATGAAAGGAATTACCTGGACATAGACGTTATAAGAGTCATTTGGGATATGCAAGTCTGTTTTTCTTGAATTAATGGCTAAAAATAAGTGAATCAAGTGTTTTTATTTTCTCATCTGCAAAGGGAACTTATACATTGCCTACCTTTTATTAGACCTGCTGCAATTTTGAAATGTGGAAATGACTATCAGACCTGCATATACTAAATCATTTACAAATAGAGCAATAGAGATGATGTATATCTACGAATCACCGTCATGTTAAAATTTCCATTTTAATATTTAAGCAACATACTTCCAAACAAACTGAAGCGATCAACAGACACAGTAAGTACTGTAGATTTGGTCTGTGGTTTCTCTGAAATTCTTGCGTGGTTTGGTAGCCCAGTCCACATTGGAATAGCCATTAAATTTCATTATTAGCTGTTCAGGCTTTTGTGTAACACAAAGGTTAATAGAGAAACTACCTTGTCAGGTAGGATAAAACTGTTGGATAGTCAGCTGCATTTTCTACATAGCTGACAGAGCCAAAGGCACCCATTTAGTTCAAGGCTGTGTTGATTACATATATGTATATATATATATATTTTTGCAAGGAAAACGTTGAGCAAGCAGAAAAGTGCATGCTACAGTAAGTCTTACAAACTCTATGCCAGAATATTAAGAAAAGCAAAACAAAAACAAAACAAAAACAAAAAAGCATTACAACACGGGCTTGAAAGAGAAATAAAGGGGAGAAAATTATTCTCTCAATATTTTTTTGATGAACTACTTACATTCTGACATTTTGAGTGACACTAACCTATGAGACATACTGATGACACAGTAAGTTTTATTACAAAGGAATATGAAAGATTCTTTGAACAAAGATTTTGTCCTTTACTTCTTACCGGTAAAATGCAAAAATAGGGTCAAAATAAGGTTCACAACACAATCAAAAATCACAAACGTTGATTTTTCATAAGGAAATATCTCACACATTCCAGTTCTCTCTCCTGTTTCTTTTCTGTTGCTGAATGTTCTCTGACATTGTCAGATGAAGCTTCCATCCCACATTAGCACATCCTCAGAATTACTTATAAATTAGCAATTGTAAAGAAAACAATATATTTTTAATTTAATTCAACAGAATTAAATCAAATGTAAATAAGATAGCAGATATGCAAGATAGTTACTATAAACTTCAACAGTTTTCATTCCCAACCATTCCTACCCATAATATAGTCAAAAGTTATGTTATTGGGCAATGAGACATGTACTGGTATAAAGAATACAGTACCTCAGTTTATGGTCACACATGAAATGGATTCACAGTATGAAACAGATTCCTATTAGCTCCTTAAATCTTAGTCTGGGGATATTTTGAATTTTCTGACGGTCATGTAACCCGTTTGTATCATTTAATTTTTGTTTTCAGAATTTACTTATTACATTCTAAAATTAGTAGAAACAACACATTATAGTAATATTTTATTGCAGTTATTTTGTTTTTGCTAACAAAGTTCAAAAGGATAAATATTTCACCAGGCAATACACTAATACTTTGTGGTTTCAAATATTTACTATGATGGAAATAGCAAGGATATGATAAGGAGCACAGCATTTGTTTCAAAATATCTGAATCGTTTTGCAATTTGAAAAAGAAAATAAATCACAAATAACGAGTTGTGTGATCCATATTAAGAGAAAAAAAATTTGAAATTCACTGAGTAATTGCTCTTGGACTGTCAAAACTGTTCCAAGTGACTGTGAAACTCGGAATCTGTAAGCCCGTGTTTGCTATCAGGCATTCCATTCTTGATTTTGACTCTGTGTTCTTTATCCCATAAAAATGATCACTAACAATGAATGCTATAGCTTTCAAATTGAAAGCTGTATGGCCAGATAAGAGATTTTAACTAGGTCAGTCACCTAAAAGGAAATGTAGAAATGAGGTCTCCATGTGCTAGCTTTCATAAAGAATAATGTTTAGAAATCTGGGAAAGCATAATAAACTAATATAAGCGTGGAACTCTTTCTCTTATATATTAAAATGGATATGATTTATTCTTTTTGTTTTCTTCAAATCTAGTAAATTAATCACTGCTAAAAGTTTCTATCAATTATTCTAAAAGAATGTATGCAGAAGACCTGTAGCAGGGAATAAAAGGAAATATTTGAAGCTTAGCTGGTGGGAAATGTCTAAAGACAAAATACAAGGTGATTTTTTTTTATCTGAAAATATTTAACCTTTAAATATGAATTCTGCATTTCAACTTTCTTCTCTAACTTCCTCTTTCTCTTCCTATCTGAGGAATAAATACTTATATTACTTCAAACGGTTTGTCTTCCCCTGACAGTACAAGGCATGACCAAAACTAACTTCAAGTATCAAGGATGAAGAAAGCTGAAATGTTACTCAACAGTGAATAAACATATTTCAGGAAGACATGTCATAAATCATTGGAAAAGCATGTATGGCTTTCACTTCATGAGCATACTGATAAGAATAACAGAAGATAAAAGTATTTTTCCTGAGATCAGCATTCACAAATAAAAACTGATTAGTGAAAATTTTCCTGTGTTTCCTTTTTAACAAATTCCTGTTTTCATTATGCTTCTGTCTGCAGTGGAAAAGGGAAAAATAACCTGAACTCTCCTCTTCGACATAGATGGGAAATGATTGCTGGTTGATTATTTTGAAGCCCTTTTTATTTTACTTTTTTTCTTTTTAGAATCTGTTTCAGTAATCTGAGGGTTGAAAATATGTGGTATTAATATAGTGTAAGAGTTATACATGGATAAAGCATTTTATTAAAAAAGTAAAGATGAAGGCCACATTTCTGGTGGTAGAACAGAAAAATAAGAATACCGGTCTTCCCAAGTTCAAATATTTAGATTACCACTTACCAGTAGAAGGCAAACATTAATTATAATTTTGCTGTACATTTGTGAGGAAATAAATACCTCTGTAATAAAAGCTGAAGAGAGGCAAATGCATAGTACTTAAAAAAAAATCACTTTATGTAGCATGGTGGAAAATGTACATTTACTTCAACACAGGAATAATAAAGTTAATTCATTTTACACTACTAACTGAGTGAAAGCCAAGAACAGAGTTGTCTATAGTTATGAACTGAAACTTAACCTGCTTGAAAATTCTCCTTACATGTAAGGAATGAAAACCATAAGAGCAGGAAACTGGACTCTTTTGAATAGTAGTAGTTTTCTCTTCAAGTTATGTCTTTTCTCTAAGTTTCTTTTACAACATCTGCAAGTTTTCATGATTGCTTGAAAACCCATGATCTGTAGCCTAATGTATATCTCTGTGTTTAAAGTTAAAGAAGATTTAGATGAGATATTAAGAAGAAATTCTATGCTCAAAGAGTGATGAGGCACTGGAACAGGTTGTCCCAAGAAGCCATGGATTTCTCATTCTTGGAGATGTTCAAGGCCAGGTTGGATGTGGCCCTGGGCAGCCTGAGATAGTGAGGGGAAGTTCTGCCCATGGCTGGGATTGGAACTGAATGGGCTTTAAGGTCTGTTCTAACACAAGCCATTCTATTATTCTGTAACAGTAACAAATCTAAGTAAATAGTCAAAAGGAGTTATTAATGATATCTCATATATTAAACCTTAGTATCTTCCATTTGGGACCACTTAATATTTTAAAAATTTATGCTCTGTTTCCAATATATTTATATCATTTGACCATATTATTATTATTTGAGAAGATCTTTTCCCTGGAATCTATTTTTGTTCTGCTGATACATATACCATCTAATAAAACTATTATGTAAGGAAATATATTAAGCTTCATGTTAACTGCATACTTAAGAAATAAAAGTACTAAAACTAACATGACGATGAAAGAAAAATTTAAAAACGATTTTACATTTTAAAAGAAATCACTAATAAACATGCATACAAGGTATATAAATACATGTTCTAAATAAATAATGAATATTGTATTGCAATTAACACTGTCAGAGTATGGGAAACGCATCTATAAAAAGAAGGCAATTCTTACAAAAATAATATATGTATGGCATCTGGTAGTACAAAGGACTGAAGAAATATATAGAACAGGCTGTTCAGATATTGTGTCAGTGTGGGCAAGTGGGATTTCTTATTCATAGCTTGCGAAATTGCCAACTTTTAGCAAATTTCACTGCTGCATATCACAAACTATGACCTTAGGAAATCCTGCGGCCTTGTCCATATGTTCCCCCAAACTTCTTCATTGTGCTAGAGTACTCAGTCATGTCCACATTGCAAAAGGCTTTCCCACTGTCCCAGTTAAATATAACAACAACAACAAAATGGAATGTGTGGAAAATGTGCTGTTGCTGAGCTAAAGGGTTTCTTCAGAGAAGCTTGTAGCAGTGCTAAGGAGTCCGTCTTGCACTATCTACTTCTTCATTATGCCTTTGACTCCATTGTGCATCATTTTGTATGGGATCATATCCAACACTGTCTTTGAAAAGCATTACAAGGCTGAGCAAGGAAAAATAAGGACAAAGGAAATTCTAGAGAAGAAAGTAAAATTGATAAATAGCTTTACTTATCCTTGGTATCCCCTCAAGTAGTTCATACACCTCCTCAGTTACTGCAATTGAATTAATTGTTGGTCATATGAAAGACAGTTGCTGATTCTCACTGTTAAAAGCTGTGAAGCCCATACTATTAAGTACAGTGTGTTTCACCTGTGTTTGCATTTAATTTTACAGTTCTCCATGGACTAACTAAATCCTGTTTCCCTTTGCATCATATTGACAAAATATGTCAATCCATCACTGTGGATACTCATCACAGTGTCTGGGACATTCATTTCCCAGAATAATTTGCTTGTACCTTGAGTAGAGTGGAGCAGTACATCTAAAGAGACATACTTGGCTTGCAAATTTCCTTACTTATCTTCATGTTCAGCAAATGTGTTCAGGCTTCGTCCATATACTGAGTATTCAATTTCGTCAAGGAGATAAATAGGAGAACTGTACCATTGTCTAGTAAACAGATGACAATAAAATGATTCATTTGTTCTTATGTTTTCCAAGTCATTTCCCCTTTTTACTTCCTTCTATTATTAATTTTTGCATTTTTTACTGTTACATACAGGTGTTCTGTGGAGCTCCAAAATCTGCAAGTTTTGTTTCCACAATCTACCAGTACAGAGTCAAGGGATGCAAATTTGTAGTCTTGAAAATGCTACTGATTTATACAATGATTCTACATTGGAAGCTGTTGATCATTTGGAAGATTTTTATATAGCTGACATTTATGACATAGGAGACCTACAGAAGACTTGCTCCTTTCTGAAATAGTACATGAAAATCAAGTGGGATCCCACAGAACATCTAAAATGGCATTAGGTGACTGTAATTAGGCAACTGTAACAAACTTCCAGACTCTAACAGAAAATGACAGCAGCAATACACAAATAGCAGCACTTATTCCTGCTGTAAGATGAATTTTTTGTCACTCTAGACAGACACAAGGAATGGCATAATAGGAATAATTTGAAGTGAGAGGGGGTAAAGTAGACTCTATATTTTCTCTTCCTCTGTATAAAATTTTGTTTTCAGGACAAACATTCAAGTTTAGTTAAAATAATAATAAGAGCTGCTCTGAAAGTAATGCCTCCTATTTTGTTATGTTGGTCTGCAACACCAGAGGTAGATGTTAGTGGTATGGCAATAGAGGCTGAACATTTCCACCAGTATTCCATTATATTTTGTTGCTGTGCAACAGAGGGCAGCAGAGGAGCAGTCTGACAATATGGTGTTAGACCTGGAAGTGCGGATGAAACAAAGGTGTCCAGAAAAAATGGCTCTCAGTGACATTCATCATTGCTTGTTGAATATTTATGGAGACCAAACAGTGGATGTGAGCACAATGAGATTGTTGGTGGTACACTTCAGCAGTGGTGACAGCGATAAGAAATACAAGTCATGTTCCAGGTGGCCACGAACGGCTATTACACCACAAAATGAAGAGCATTTTGATCAGCTCATCCACATAAATAAGTTAATTGTGGGCTGAAAAATAGCGTTATGTAGCTGAGAATTTTGTCTATCAAGTAGTGTTATTGTGCTCTTTGTATCTGTTGCAGCTTCCATGGGAATAAATTGAAGACATTTTTTTTCAGAGCAACCTATTTATAAAAAAGAATTGCTGATCTGGGAAGACATGAGTCACATCAAACATCACAAAAAAAGTTTCAAAAGCTAAATTAGTATAGATGAGTTACAATTTTGAAAATGCTTTTGTATGGAAATTGTTAAGTGTAAAGCTTAACAAAAAAAAAGAAATTGTGATAAAAATTCTTGGAAGCAGCAGATATAAAAAACTTTAGTTTTGCAAACTGGAAACTTGAGGGATGCTGCATACAAAGGCAATGGAATGACGTCTGTGAAGATTTGTCTAGGTGAGTTCTGTAAGAACAGCACATTTTTCTCCACTGTGTAATCATTTAGCACACTAAACAATGGAGAGTTAAAAGGAGTGCTGATGACAATAAAAAAAATGAGTATATATTAGTTGATCATTGAAAACATTTTATTTGTTTATGAAGAAAGTCACTTTGTGTTTTGGACAGGATTGTGATGGCTTAACATTCATCTCCATTCCAGCTACTCTCTCACATAAAGTGCAACTCAGTCCACTCTTCCTAAAGAACTGAATCCCTATACAGTATCATTCCAGCAAGATAAGCAGTTGCGCTAGTTCTCTGCAATTCTCTAAAGATCATAGGTATGCAACTGTTCACAGTTCATTGGTTGTTCAAGTTCATTTCACATGCTGCATGCACGACTGTAGATGCTACTGTAGCATGCTGATTTTGCAGAAAGGGATTGGATGACAAAGATGGGGCCGGAGGGAATGGCATGGAGCTGTGTCAGAGGAGGCGCAGCTGGTGGTTAGGGAAAGGGTCTGCACCAGAGGGCAGGGGACATGGAACAGGCTGCCCAGGGCACTGGGAATGGCCTCAAGCTGCAGGAGTTCAAGGAGCATTTGGGCTACACTTTCAGACGTACTTTTGGGTGTTCCTATTTGGAGGCAAGAGTGGATCATCCTTATGTTTCCCCTCCAACACTGTATATTCTTTTGTTCCATAATTCTATAGTCTTTGCCAAAACTATCTGAAATATAAGCACCATGGTTGGAATATAGGGTTTTGGCAAAGACTTCAGCCTTGGTAGAATATTTGAATGTTCTTGAATGAGATAAAGATACTCATGTTTTGAATCTTCCCATTTCAGCCAATGACCTATGAGTATATGGCAAAATATAGTGTTCAAGCAGTAGCAAGTATTAATATTTGACAGTCAAGCAGAGCTACTTAGTTGTGATTTATATGTACCTTTTTTAACCTTCATAGAAATTAGCCAGAAATACTGTAGTTTATTAACTAATCTCTAAAGTTTAACAGAAATATAACTCGTAAGGAATGTTTTTTATATGAAGAAGAGATCACCCCTATAGCTTTAATGTCCACATGTATATCTTATTTTTCCACTTTTTTTAAGCTTTTGTCAATTGTTATTGCCATATGTAGTCTTACATATAGATTTCCATATTCTCCTTTAAATTTCATGACTAGCTTTTTATTTCTTATCTTGAATATTTCAAGGTAGTTGATCATGAAGGATATAAATAAAATTATCCCTCTACTCTTTCTGCATTTATTTTCCTTGCATATTATGCTTCCCCTGCATTTTTTAGTTCTTCTAATTCTCAAGAGTTTTCTACTAATTTTCATCTTTCAGATTCAGACCTTTGCTTATATTCTGGTAATACTTTTTCTTCTATCCTTGGAATGGTCTGCTTTTTGACGAAGAAATATTTTCACAAATAACTACTTCACACACATGAATAGCTGTACAGTATGTTCTCTTTTTCTGATCTGTCCTTTCTATTTTAGATTAAGGTTCTAAAGATTCAATCTATGTATTATGGAAATGTATGACATGAGTAATAAATCAGTCACACAAATGATAACCACAGTTCTTTCTCACCTTCTGAATACTATCCATTTCAGTGAATAATTTGCCATGTTTGTAATAAGTGTGGAATATATTATCTTAAAAGACAAGTCTACTGCTTTACTAAATTCTATAATGAGTAAGGTAGTTTATGTATTTTGTAGTGGTACAGAATATAATATATATAAAAAGAATGAAAATTAAGTACTGTTAATTCACAGCAAAAAATAGAAATTTTGTTCTTTTTTGTTTTGTATGCGTTCAGGTCCTCGGTAAATAGAACAGAAAAAGGAATGATAGCCAACTATAAGCAAAACAAAAACATAGTCACACATAACTAAGATGAAGAGTATAAAACCGTCTGTTAACTGTTGTTTTTCACACTTTCTATGGAACAATGCTTTTTCTATATGACAAGTAATAAACGGAAGAATTTATGTTCTGTTATGAAGTTATGTTTACACTGCTAAAATAAAAAAATGTTGAAAATCTTAGAGATGTATTCCTGCATCTGGTTGAGTCAGTGTAGTTTTGTGTTGATGGCAGTATCCAAAGCAAGGGGAACTTTTGTGTTTCTTATCATATCTGGGTACAAAACGGAATAGAGCTAAAACAGAGTATATTTTTTCCTATGGTAAATAAAACTATATTAAATATCATTTGAGGAAAACTGTAAAAAATGCTTTAAAATATTTATTTTATTAGAAGAAAAGCATTAGATAAATTATTTTTGCACTGAGTTTTATTCTCAGTACATCTCAATCAGTCAATATTCAATCAGTCCTAATGGAGAAAAATCTCGGCTGGAAGCCAGATTTACTCTAAATATTTTTTGTTCTGTTTCCATAATATGTCTTAAGTACCTTTAAAAGAAGACATTTAAATTCCAAAACTTTCCTAATGTTTTAAAAATTATTTGCATTGCATGTTCATTCTGAGCAAAACACTTTGCTGCTTTTTATTTATAGAAATCCCAGTAAGCATTTATTTTGAAGAAACCGTCATTTCTGAAAAAGACTTTTAGTAAATCTTTGGTGCACTATATTTTCTAATTTTTTTCTTTAAATCAATATAGTGGTAGGGTGAAAAAACTGTTTTACATATCTCTGAGGCCTGATTAATTTATCATTCTCATTTTGCCCTTACATACTGTTATTATGCAACAGTATCTGCTTGGAGTTAATATAGTTAGGTAAGTCTGGGCAATGTTCCAAAAGGAACCATTTTTCTTTATGATAAAGAAATCCCTATTCAACAGGATGCTAAAATGATCCACCTGGAGTGTATTTATGATTTCTCAATCCTTTTTTTTTTTTTTTTCCTGCCATGGTTTCCACAGCTATTTTCAACATCAATTGCAATTTATGCTTACAAACTGTATGACATTATTTGAAACTATAAAACTGTGGGGAGCTGGCTGGTGGGGGCAGACACTGCTTGGGTAGTGACTGGGCATTAGTTGGCAGGTGATGAGCAACTGTGTTATTACCACAGTAGTGTTTTCGCACTTTTCCTCTTCTATCTTGGAAAATTATTTTTATGTCAGTCTATGAGTTCTACTTCTTTTTTCTTTTTTTCTGAGTTTCTTCCTCATCCCACAGTAAAGAGATGGGAGTGAGACAATAGCACTGTTTGGCACTAAGGTGCCTGTCGTGTTAAACCACTGTGTAACATCACGGCTTTTGTAAGGATTTCTGTGCTCTCAGTCTTTATTAAATAAATCTTTATAAGGAAAGGAGTTGTGATGTTTTTGTTTTGTTTTGTTTTGTTTTGTTTTGTTTTTTCCTCGAACATGATTTGGCACTAGATTCTCATAGAAGCCCCTTCCAAAGAAAATGAGAATTTACCCAAGGAGTTTTTATTCAGTGTACTTTTGAAAAATTGACGTTCCCTGACTTTATAAAAGAGTAGTTCAAGCTCTATCGCACAAAATGCCTATCAGCCACTGAAGAGTATCAAGCAGGATGAGGACATGAAGTTTCTCATGATGCAGGTAGACCAGGCCTTTGAATTTAGATTACTCAATGCAAAAAGGTCTAAGATGGTATCATAGAGTAAATGCATGTTTTACTGGTCTTATGTTTGCAAGAATGGCACTTCTCAATTTCAGGTAAGCTGATTAATGTCCTAAGAGTCACCATCCAAACACAAACAAACACAGAACAAAAAGACATTCATTTCCAGTGATGAAGAATATGTCTACAGTGTTAAAAAATTAACAAATTTTTTTTAAAAGAGGAGAAAGCTGGAACATTGATTGTGTTATGTAACTAGAAGATACAGTGAATAAATTATTTCTAAGTACTTCATATTTTATCAAATTAGATTGGCAGCATACCTGAATGAGATTATTCAATTTTTTGACTGATTGTATCATTGTAACCGTCAGTAAATATCAGTTAATATAGAAATTATTAAGACAGGTCTAATCTGTTGATATCCAAAGAAGTAAAAAAATTAGCCTTAAAAGCTTTATATTTTCTGAGTCTTAGGATGCAGTTCCTCTGGGGCTGGTTTTATGTCAATTTTTAACAGCTCTAATTGTCTAATTAGCTGCTCCACTGCAAAGGCAAAGTGTTTCTCAACATTCACTATTAATTTTCCTATTAGTATAAAACATCATAATTTGGAAATTCTTCTTATGCTGGATTCCTAGAACACTTATGAAAATGTACCCCTGCCTTGTTTTTTATTTAAACAAAGACTAAAAATTCCTGTGGGTCTTCAGTGACATCAAGATCATCTGTCATTAAATTGATTACGTATCCCTAAATGATTATTATTAATAGAGTTAGTCATTATCTTAACTCTTTCATATTTGAACAACACAGACATTCTAACTCCACTTTGTTATTTCAAGTATCCATGAAAGCTAATGGAGATGCAGCAGCACAGGTTTTTCCATTGAAATTTTCTTATTCAGCACTACAGCTACACCGAGAAAAGTATAAATAAATGAAGCAATTTTCTTGAAATCACTCAGTGAATATTAAAATAAAAGGAATAGAATCCCAGAGGCCAAGTATCAGATAAAACTCTTCGTTAATGTTTTATTTCAGTAGCTATCATTACTAATTGTTATACATCCAATATAAAGGAATCATGAAATAACTTGTTATACATTCAGCTTTTTAAAATTGGATTGTGAGTTAATATTATTCTTAGTCTTTTTATCTCTTTGGACCGGAATTTAAACAGCCTTGTCTAGTATTTAAAGAAGAGGATTTTGACAAATATATTGCTGAATATTAACAAGAACACTTGATTCAATTTGAATTTATTGGCATAGTATTTTTATATTCTGAAGAGATCAAGAAAAGACATTCAGAAACAAAATTCTATCTGGAAAACAAAGGAAATATGCAGAACATGTTTCTGAGTGGCAGTGCATGCTTGTAAATGAATAATGATATTTCTGACTGAGAATATCCCTACGGAACCAATCCAATCATGCATTACAATTTAAAAGCAATAAGGATCTTAAAGGAAACTTAAGGATATGTACCCAGTTTCCTTATATTCATTTTCTATGCGTATCAGGAAATTAAATCACGTAATTTGAAGTTTTTCTTAAGTTTTAATTAAATGAAAGTGACTTAATTTGTAATTTTCCATTACTTTGAAGGTTAAAAAAATCTTCACTAAAGATGTTGCTACCATGAAGCATTTTATTTCTAAAACATTACAGAAATTAATCTAAAAAATCTGCCATTGTAATAAGCATATGCTGACACACTTATCTATGTGAAAAAATAGCTGCAATTTATTTTCTAAGTTTCTAAGACATCATCAAAACCTCAGAGAATGGTATGAACATGAGTGCCAAAGAATGCTATCCCTGGAGTCTGTTGTTCTTGGAGACTGATTATACTCAATAAACATATTATTTGGATTTGCGGCTCTAAATTGACAAAAGAATATAGATTTCCTTCAAAGACGAGGAACTCGTGCAGAGAATCCTAAAAGAAGAGACATCAAGTTGCTCAGTTATTCTCCATATACTTATTGAATTCTGGCAGTGTTGGTGCTGTGAAAGCTTCCAAAAGCAGCTCTGCAGAAAAGGATCTAGGAATCCTGATAGGCACCAAGTTGAACATAACGCAGAAATGTGCCATTGCTGCAAAGAAGACTAACGGTATTCTTGGGTGCATGTGGCAAAGTATAACCAAGAAGTCAGGTGAGGTGATCCTTCCCCTATACTCAGCACTGATGAGGTCACAAATGGAATAATGTGTCCAGTTATATCCCCTTTCCCCCCCTCTCCCCTTCCACCCTCCAGTACGAGAGAGACCTAGACATACCAGAGATGGCCGAACAAAAGATTACAAAGATGACTATGGGACTAGAGCATTTCACTCAAGAGGAAATGCTGAGAGAGCTAGGACTGTCTAGTCTGCAGAAGAAAGGACTCACAGGGGATCACGTCAATGTCCATCAATACCTAAAGGAAAAGTGCAAAGAGAACAGACTCTTTTCACTGGTGCTGACTTCCAAGACAAGAAGCAATGGACACAAGATGGAACACGACATATTCCCTCTGAACATCAGGAAGCACTTTGCTGTGCAGGTGACAGTGCACTGGCAAAGGCTGCCAAGAGAGATCCTAGAGTCTATGTCCTTGGAGATCCTTAAAAACTGTGTGGATGTGCTTCTGGGCAGCCTATTTTGAGTGTCCCTGCTCTTAGCTTAAACCTCTCAGTCTTGGTAATCTCTGGTGATTTTGGAACAGACTACTTGCAAATAATGGGAATAATGAAGACAGTGTGTTCACATACCACTGTGCCTAAGTTTTGGAATTTCAGAAGAAATGTCTTTCTTTTTAAAGGAGCCAAGTGTAGAGATTTTGTTACAATGAAAGTATATAACCCATGGTGTGAAGGGTAGGCAAATGTCTGAATATGTGTGCCCCTAGAGAATGGATCAAAAGAACACTGTGATTTCCAGGAAGCCTGACATTATTTTGATATTGGTCAGGTAGAGGACTCAAGATTAACTGACTATTTAATTGTACTATCGCTGAAATATTTAAGGATAAAATATTTGTTTCTTCAGAGAGGAACACAATCTTCTGATTCTTTTTAACACGATATAGAAGAAAGCCCTTTCTGAAGCGTCTGAAGATAGTACATATTTTGCCTAACAGCTGAAGGTATGTAAGTGATCTAAAGCATTTCAAAATCTTAGACAACTGCAGTGTGTTAAACTGAGGAGGTAAAACCTGTGCACTGCTCTGAAGTTGTTCCAGCCATCAAATCTGTGGCTTGATTTTCAGTGGTGTTAGGATTTTGGCACATATTGTGTCACAGAGTTGTGCCACAACTCCCTGTGCTTCTCCCGCACATTCAGCTTCATCTCTGTACATCCACAAAGAGTCTTATTCACTTCATTCCAATATTTGCAGAGCAGATGGCAGGACTTCATAGTGAACAGCAGGGATCAAACCTGAAGTTCTCCAGTTTTATCCATCTCCACATTCATAGTCAGACTGGCACTTGGATGCAATATGGCTTCACAAGATGTGTATAATCCTGCTTTTATTTTTTTTTTAACATTCAGTTATTTTGATCCAGATGATATATTCTCTGAGAAAGCAGGTCTATTCACTGCTGTGAAACAATCGTAAATGTCTTTCAATAAACTCACTTACTTTATCACATAAATAGTTAAATTTATGCTTGATTCTATTGATTTCCTTTCTATTCAACAGAGAATGCTTCACAGAGTTGTTTCAGAATGGAAAATTGAAGATAAGAAAATGATTTACTGTTCACCATATGAACATTCTCAGTCAAGTATTTGAAATCAACACAGTATGTAGAATGTATAGGAATAACAATTAATAAAAAAATCCCAACACCTACCTTTCAACTGCATATTAAATTTAAATACATTTAAAAAATTAAAACTTTAAAAAAGCAGTAAAAAAATCTTAGATTAACCTTAATAAAAATAAAACTATATTAAGGAAAAAATTGATGAAAGTTGCTATAAAAAGAAATCATAAAAAGTAAAATTTTCATTCGCCCTTTCTCAACATTTCAATAGAAAAACTGAAGTAGCCAAATATAATACAGGCTATGCAACTGCTTAAGCATGTAAATAATTCATATTCTTTTTTAGCAAATTGACTATTAATTTCTAGGTAATCAGACTCAGACAAGTTAATAAGATTTAATAGTGGGAACTGCTGTATCCTACTTCTTCCTGAACTGGGAAACTGCATTCATAAAACCAATTTTCTCCTAACAAATAGTTCTCCCCACTTTCCAGAATCACCTAATTCTGTTTACATTTAAATTCAATTCTAGTGTAAGAGAGATGTTTTTAAGAGACCGTGTATCCAGAATAGATACAATTGTTGAGCTCTGGAACTGCAGTAGTCAGTAAACAGGTAATTATATTAACAGCTGGGATAGGCAAATGATCTTCTGTGTGTTTGAAATTTCTTGCATATTTGCTCAGCTTCATTAGGAGAGGAGGAATGCTACCTGAGAAGAAAGACTTGATGGCTTGATTAGCTTTCAGAGATGACAAAGATAGGAGCTCATTTCCTGAAGATTAATAAATTCTGAAATCTTGTCTCAAATCATTGAATTATTTTGTCATTATTATTATTATTATTATTATTAATTATTATTGTCATTATTAGTCATTGAATTATTTTGTCAAAAACAGCCACCAAAGTTCCTGCTGTTAAGTAGGCTATCTCGGAAGACAGAGAACACATCTGAAATCAATGGTCTTTTGAAACATACTACTCCTTTTTATATTCTGACTGATAAAGTTAGCAGCTTTATTTCAGACTGTGTGATCCAATGTGGCCTTCATTCAGTTAACTGCTTACACAAGGGGTGCTCTGGAAGTAATGCCTCTCATTTTTTATGTTTGCCCAAGAAGTCTGACGCGGATGTTGGTGGCATAGCAGTACAGGTTGAGACTTCCTACCAGTATTCCATTATATTTTGTTGCTGTGCAACAGATGGCAGCAGAGGGACAATCTGTCAATCAACTCATCTGTGTGAATCTATGGATTGCAAACAAGAAACTATGTATGTAACTGAATTTCAGTTTCAGTGTGTTGGGAACTATGGTGGTAATGTTGGAGTAGCACAATGAATGTTCACAGAGGAACAGAAATAATACTGTATGCAAGTACATCAGGGCCGAAGATGACAGTTTCCTGGATTACATCATTACCAGAGTCAAATTACTAGTCCATGGAGTGATGATGTGAATTATCCACCAAAGAAAAAGTTTGAGATGCAGCAGATAAAGTGATGTGTTTTTTTTTGTTTTTTGTTTTTTTTTTTCATAATGCATTATGAAAAAATTCTGGATTTCCTGGAACCCAGACAAGCCTTCAGCTCTGACCACTACATCAGTAAGTGCTCAGTAAGCTGAAGGTTTGAACTTCCAGGGGCAGAGAGGGAAGATAACCTCTCTCTTGCAACACAATAACACCAGCCCCACACCTGCTTGAAGACAACTAAACATATTGTCAGGCTTGGCTGGACTGTCATACCACAACCTACTACACCACTACAGTTCAGATTTGTCACATTTTAACTTACCTCTGTTCATACCTATGAAAGATGGACTGTGCCAGCAACATCCCCTAGCAAAGACACCATTATAATAGCTGCAAAACAGTGGATAACCTCCACTGGTGCAAACTTACAAGCAAACATGCAAGCTCTTATTCACAGCTAGTGAAAATGCATAGCTAAGTATGGTGACGGTGTTGCAAAAATAAGGTTTTGTAGCCAAAAATTTGCTCTATCAAATAGTGCTGTTATGCCCTTTGTATCTGTTGTACTTTCCATGGAAATAAACTAGAGGTACTACTTTCAGAGCAACCTGTGTATACATAGAGGAGAGCATGAAATCACAAATTATACAAAACTGCAAAGAAGTCCTCCTGCCAAGATCTGAAATTTCAGAGATATGATAACAATGTTTGGCATCAGATTTAAGAACGGCACTGCATTCCACCGGAAACAGACGATGTTTATCATTTACTTTCAAGAGGGCTGAGTAGATTTTTTTGCACGGAGAAAGTGTTAAAGGAAAAGAGGTAAAAAATGTCGCCATTACTAACAAAAAAACCAGAATTCTTTGATGATTGGTAGTCTCATAGAGAGCACCTTTCTTCTAAAGCTTTTACTTTTCCCCTATGATTTTTTATTCTTTATCCCAGCCGTTATCATCCAAGATTACTGGAAACTTTTGATATCTTTTTTGATAAAAAACAAAACTTTTAAATATCATTAAAGAAACGAAAATTGCAGTTTCTATTTTCATAGTGCATGAGTGGGATTTCAATCAAATGTATTGACTGCAAATGAATTGTCTTCTAGTGCTGGTTTAGTGTAGAGTATAACAGGCCAAGAAGAACAAAAACTTAGGTATAAAACAAGACATTAATGCACCTTCTTTGTATTTCCAATACGAGCAAGCATACTTTGATTTTGGGCTACCATGGGATGTTCTCTTTGATGCTATTTTAAGTTTAATAGCATAGACCAAATTTTCTTTCTGTATTTAAAATATTTCCCTGCATTGTCCATCTTGCATTACAAAAATAGCACTGCAAAGATTTCCACTAGTGTAAAAAAAATTTAAACATTTCATTGATTTAAAATGTCTTGTAGTTTAAGTCCCAGATGTAGAAACTGCAAAGTTTATTAAAATTCTGAAGGGTTCTTAACTTTTGGAAGTAATTCAATAATCATAATTTGTTCTGAATTTTTATAATCTTTTCCTTTATCAAATATGTTGTTGTGTGGGAAATTGAACCTGGCTTTAGCAATAAACCTTCAAGATATGAAGTCCTCTGAATGCAGTAAATGACTTTTTCTCATCTTTCAGATTTAGACATATAGGAAGAAGCATTCTGAAAAAAGCTTAGACATAAACAGAAGATGACAAAGCTGTCTCACTGAGGCTGTATGGACAGGAAATCAGAGGGGGGGCTGGGGTTTGAGGTGTACTTTGATGATGAGTCTATGGAAAAATTTATAAGTTATCTTTTTCGTTAAGAATACATTCTCTTTTCTTCCTTTCCTTTTAGTCTTACCAGCTGTACTACAAAAGAATTCATAATAGTAGGAGAGGATATAAATAACATTTAAAATCCTATCTCTGTTGGTTAAGCTCGTGTTAGTCAGAGCAAAACTTGCTGATGGATAAAAAAAAGTCAAGAAACTGACTATGTTAATTGGGATAAAGGGAAAGAGACAATGTTCATGACAAAGCAAAAGAGAAAAAAACCCTATTTAAATTACTTTTTTTTCATTCTTAACACTCTCAAATACAAACTTTCTTAAAATGTGTTCATGGAATGTAATAGTTTGCAGATTTTGTTGACGCTGTTTTATCTAGTTTACATTTCAAATGTGAGGACAAGAAGGTCTGCTTCTCAGAGAAGTCAGGATGGGTAGTAAGAGGCTTATTCCTGCCCATTTTTTTTTTTTTTTTCCCAATGATATGCCTTTTAAATATTAATTTATTGGTCAGAAATATAATACCTTCCAAGAAGTATTATAATTTTTGAAACACTTTCTGTACCAAACTGTAGGATACCTGCTTTAGCAGGTGGTTTGGACTCGATAACCTCTTAAGGTTCCTTCTAATCCCTGTGATTCCATGATTCTGTGTAAACTGATGATTGTTTTCGGAAAGCAAATATTTTCCTCGAAATATTTCAGTTTTGCAAGCAGGACATTTTCCACCAGAGAAAATTCAGTTTGCATATTTTTTGTTCATTTTTACTGCCGACATTTGTAAAAGCTGCTGATACTCTTTAGCATAAAGAATTGATACTGAAGCAATACCAAAGAACTTTAAAAGCTGTGTTCCTATGACTGCATACCATATTTACGTGGTCTATGAATTGCTTTATATTCTGAAATTTCTTCACATATATGTGTTTGCTGTTTTACTGATCTGTACACAATGCGATAAGACGTTCAACATATTATTTAATACAACTTTCTCTTGATTATTAAAGTATAATAGGAGAACATAAGATGGTGATCATCACTGTGTCCATGTGGAGGCCGGTAATAAGTGGTGTCCCCCAGGGGTCTGTCTTGGGACTTGTGCTCTTTAACATCTATATCCATGACACTGATGACAGAATCGAGTGCATCCTCAGTAAGTTTGCCAATGACACCAAGCTGAGTGGTGCAGTTGACACGGTAGAAGGAAGGGATGCCATTCAGAAAGACTTCAACACACTCAAAAGGTGGGCCCTTGGGAACATAATGAGGTTCAGCAAAACAAAGTGAGAAATTTTGCACTTGAGTTGAGATAATTTTTGGTATGTATACAAACTGGGAGAAGAACTCCTTCAGAGTAGCTCAGCTGAGAAGGACTTAAGGGTTCCGATTGATGAAAAACTTAACAAGAGCCAACAGTGTGCACTTACACCCTGGAAAGCCAACAGTAACCTGGGTTCCATCAGAAAAGGGGCATCTAGGAGGGATGGGAAGGTGATTGTTCCCCCTCTACTAGGCCCCTGTGAGGTCTCAACACAAGTACTGAGTCCAGGTCTGAGGCCCCCAGAACAGGAAGGATGTGGAGCTTTTGGAGAGGGTCCAGAGGAGGGCCACAAAGATGATCAAAGGACTGGAGCACCTCTCCTAAGACAGGCTGAATGAACTGGGCTTATTCATCCTAGGAAAGAGAAAGCTGTGGGGAGACCTCATCACGGCCTTTCAATATTTTAAGGGAGTTTATCAACATGAGGAAAATCAACTTTTTACATGGGTAGATAGTGATAGTAGAAGGGAGAATGATTTTAAACTGAAGGAAGGGAGATTTAGTGTAGATGTCAGAGGGAAGTATTTTACTGGTGCTGGAACTTGTTGCTCAGAGGTTGTGAATGCTCCATCCCTGGAGATGTTTTAGCCCAGAATGGATGGAGCCTTGGGAAATCTGATCTACCCATTGGCACCTTGCCTGTTGCAGTCCTAATCCTTGGGGTTTCTTCCAAGCCATTCTACGATTCTACAGTTCTATGAAACAAGCATATACTGGAAATCTGAATATGATATTTTGAATTATTTACTTTTCTTATATTTTTAAAAACAGATGCTTTGCAATACTATTCTTTTCTTAATTACAATCAGCTTTATTTTTCTTTCTTTATTTCTCCTACATATAGAGAAATGCTCAGAGAAGTGAATTTCATTTCCGTGTAGCAAATTTGGTGTAAAATAATCTCCAGGATATATTTTATTTTTTTAAGCGAACAGCACAGAAGCATCAGTAGATGCTAAGTATCAGTCAATTTTCAAAATAGTAGTTGTATTTACTTTTTGAAATTAAAATCAAATAATAGTCAAATAATGTTTCACAGGATGAAATTTGCAGAGACCAGCAACTGAACTGCCATGTTAGGGGCACAGCTTTTTCACAGGAACAAATACTTTAATTCAAAATTCATCAGATACTGTGCAAAAATAAACCTCTTGATTTTAAAGTCTAAAGGGCTAAAGATGGGACATGAGAAAGATGCAAGTTAAAGTACTGACATGCTCTTCCAACTCCTTCTCTTCCTTCTCCTTTTACTCCTCCTCTTTTTTTCCGGAGCATTATCAAATTTATTTGTGGTACCTAATATTCCAGCTTTTCACAAGGTTTTCACAACCTTTCCTGGGTGTGAGCTTGCTTCCTTTTTCAATTTCATGGGCACAGATTATAGGCATTGATTTATTAACTCCTCTTAATGGCAGAGAGACACTGAGCTAACTCCTCCTCTAGGCCTGCAAAGATTCCCACTAGCAGCCTCATGTCGTTTTCAGCCAAATCCTGAAGTTTCACACATAGCTTGTAGTCTGTTTCTGCAAACTCGCATCTTACATGTTGTGGATGCTGGATCCATGGTGGTGACTATGTCCCTCTTGCTGCCTATAAAGACTCCTTGCTTCTTCTTTTCTATCTTTTCTATCACCCTCCTTCCCTTCCCCATTACCCTAATTCATAATAGTGTCCGTTCTCCCCTTCCCCATTTCCCTGATTAAGATTTGTAATAAACTGGTTGGACCAACATTTGAACCATTGCTTCTTAATCTCACGCCGGGTATATAGATAATAAAAGAACCTCCTCTCCCTCCTAGTAATTGGAGCGAGACACATGTGAAGCAAGGAGATGAAAATTTTTAAAGATTTTTGAAAGCTACAACAACAGTCACTCCGCAAATTCGGCAATACAAACACTATCGTGACTTTGACAAAGTGAGAAGGATCTGTACATGTAACCTCGTCTAGACATTCTTTTCTTTTTTCCACCAATTTTGACACCTTGTGGGACTAAACCATTTCTTTGGGATTCGCATTTCCAAGTCAAGATTTTCCTCACAACAATTAAGGAATCTCCATACTAGCCATCTCTTCCCCACCACTAAAGGAGATGTTTTCTTTTCAAGACTATAAAAAATTTGCATAATTCTAATTATAGTACTTTTGATGTTGTTTCCTTTATGGTTAAATTCTATTCATCCAGTTTTCTCCCCTACATGTAAACTTGGCTGAAAATTGCATTCCTTACCTCTTAATCTTTAATTATCCAAAATTGTATCAGTTTGGAAAGCCGTAAGTGACTTAACTGTTGATCATACACTCATAACTCCGTGGTTTACAGCAGAGTACTCCTCTGTAGATCAGATGTGATGTCTTCCAAGTCTCCAGTATTTTCTGCTAACCTGAGTGGGAGATGGATCAAAACCCATGAAGATGTCTTACTGAATCAATAAGCACTGCAAAATAGCCAAGACTAACTAATTGCACTGAGCTATTTACTGAGCTATTTACTGAATTTACTGTAACAAAATAAGATGCATGAACCTAGCATCTATGTTATACAGGGTACCAGGATAGAGCCTGTGATCAGCAACTGCTGAAGTGCTCTTGTGCTTCAGTGGCTGCTTAGCACAAGCTCTATCCTTATTCTGTCCCATTAGCAGCTGGGAGATGCTCATGCGGTGGTATAGGCCGGGGGAAGAGTGACTGGAAAGGTGCATGGTGGCAAAATATGTGGGTCTCTGTGCTGGCAGCCAGCTGAACATGAGCCAGTAGTGCGCCCAGGTGGCAAATTAGGCCAATGGCAATTAGGCCTTTGTAAGCTGAACTGGTGTGAACATGCCATGAATATTGGTTTGTTTTGAGCCCCTCACTACAAGAAGATTATTGAGTTGCTCAAGCATGTGTAAAGAAGAGCAAGAAAACTGGTGAAAAGACTAGAAAACAAGCATTAGGAATGACTCATAACTGAACTGAGGTTGTTCAGTGTGGAAAAAAGGAAGCTGAGGGGAGAACTCATCTTTCTGAAGGGAGATTGAAGCAAGGAGGGAGTTGGTCTCTTTTCTCAGATGATAAGTGATAGAACATGAGAAAATGGCGTCAAGTTGCACTGAGAAGGTTTAGATTGGACATCAGGAAGTATTTCTTCACAAAGAATGTGGTAAAGTATTGAAATAGGATGACCAGGGCAATAATGGAGGTATTTAAGAGGTATGTAGATGTAGCCCTAAGGCACATGTCTGAATGATGAGACTCAGCAGGCCAGGTTGACAGTGGGATTTAATGATCCTGTAGGTCTTTTCCAACTTAAATGTTTCTATAATTCTATGTTAAAAGACAGTGAAGACACACAGATCATCAACAAAAGAAAACTGGAATTAACTGTTATTATAACGCTTCTTATTATCCCAAGAGTTATCCATCTTCAGTAGAATCATAGAATCATCAAGGTTGGATATGACGTCCAAGATCATCTAGTTCAATCATCCATCTACAACCATGTCATGGTTCTATGTTTTTCTGTTTTTTTTTTTTTATTATTATTATTTTATTTTTGGGTTTCAGTATTCCACATCAAAACATCATGTAGTGTACAGGGCATTAAAGTGTCACTGCCCCAATTCAAGTACCTATCCCTGTACATTACAGCAGTCACGGGATCTGGCCCTTCCGGGTGGGGGGGGCGCTCTCTTGCTGCCTTGCAGTGGGTGCTGGAGGGTGCTTTCCTAGCCGTTCCAAGCTTTTCAGGTTTGAATCGGTCCCGGGAACTCTCTCTCTCATCTTGTCTGATTTATTAATCTCAATTTCAATTAAATTGTATATATTGTGTTATCTTGTATTCCGATATTATAGTAAAATAAGTTTTCCTCCATAGATTGTTGCCGCTGCTCTTTTCCTCCCTTCCTTCCTTCCCATTTTTTGTGGGACTGGGGTGGGGGGGGAGGGCAGAGGCCTGTCGCCCCTGTCACGGACATAGATTGATCTGATCAACTCCGTGACAGATTTTTTGGCGCCCAACGTGGGGCACGACTGTTTTTTAGCTTTTAGAACGAATCTTTTTTTCTCTCTGCTCTTAGAGAGCTTCGTTAGGGAGCACTATCAGTAGTTCAGGTTTCTGTGCTGGAAAACCTGACCTTGAAAGATTAGGCGTACTGCCAGTGTTCTGGGATATTTGTAAACTTTGAGCACTACTTAGTCTGGGTAGTGCCTTTTTTTCTTTTTTTTTTCCCTCCTCTTGTTAGCTTCAATTCATTAACCCCTTTTTAGCAGGCACCACTGATGAACCCACTCGTTATCGTGGGGGCGCTGTGTAAAGGATTTAAAGCAATGGTGTTACTCACAACCTACTGGCCAATAATCCAGCTCATAATTATGTGTTGTGGAATTGCAACCATATATAGGTACCTAATGACACTGATGGAGACACCTATGTTTTACCTACTTGCAATGTGGTATGATTTGAATTTTGACATTTACATCCCAGAAGGAATGGCTAATTTCACAAACAACTACATCCCAGAAGGAATGGCTAATTTCACAAACAGCTACATCCCAAATGGAATAGCTAATTTTACAAACAACACAATGTTCAGACCAGTCTCCGGGTTTTCTTCTCGGTTTGTCAAACGTTTTACGAATCTTGAATTAATACTCATGTTGTTGTTTGCGTCATCAATTCTCCTGAATGTACTCCAACGCATTCGTAATAAGGAGTCTCCTCCAAAACTAGAGAATGATGACTGGCAGGGAATATGGAGAGGTTTAGGAAAGGTCTTAGAAGCATGGGGACCCGCAGTGTCATGGGATTTTACTCTTGAACACCTGTGGGACCCTGAGAAACTAAGCCAGTTTTTGAGTCAGGGACTATGCGGCTTACATAAATCTAAGGAGGTACAACTTATTTGGGGTTTGGCTTGTGCTTACCGTGCCTTATATAATACCATTCTGGAGAGAGAGAGTTTCCGAGCTGAGGTTCAAGCCAAAGGGGAAAATCCCCAAGTCAAATCTAATCAATCACAGGAGACACCAGTAACAATACCGGTTGCTCCTGTGGAGGGCAAGAAATGGAAACGAGTGTCTTCGCGTCTTGAACGTAAAAGAGAAGAGGAGGAGGAGGAGGAAGATCCAGGCGAGGGGCCCTCCTCAGAACCACCACCATCGCGAAAGGCAAAAGGGAAAACTAAGAGACATGCAGAAGAGAGTGATGAAGAGGAAGTCTCTATTACTACTCGCCGGCCTCTAAAGATGACTGAAATCCAAGGTTCAAGAAAGGAGTTTACACGGCGCCCGAATGAAACTCTTGTTTCCTGGTTAGTTCGCTGTTGGGACAGTGGGGCCCATAGCTTGTCTCTGGATGGTAATGAAGCTCGCCAACTAGGTGCCATTGCCAGAGATCCAGCTATTGATAGAGGAATTAGTCGATGTTCGGATGAGGCTGCCTCCCTCTGGGAACGAGTGTTAATAGCTGTGAAGGAAAAATATCCCTTCAAAAATGGCTTGAAGATTGCGATGAAAAAATGGGATACAGTTGAAAAGGGGATCCAGTATTTGAGGGAAATAGGCGTGGTGGAAATGCTGTATGACCCTAACTTTGTTCCTAACCACCCACAACAAAACCGCGACCCTGAAAGAGTGAGGACAACGCCTGAGATATGGCAGAAAATCGTGACAACAGCGCCGGACAAATATGCCTCTACACTAACATCAGCGTGTGACAGATTCAACGAACAGCAGAGAACGCCCTTAGTTTATGAATTAATTGTTACGCTCCAAAACTACGAACAATTGCTGTCCCCAATTCATGCTGCCGTGGCTGCTATATCAAAAATGACGGAACAAGTGTCTCAACTGATTAACCGTGACAAACCTGTAGCAGTATCAGAGACGCTGGATGAAGATCAGGATAATCAAATTAGTCTAGCGAAGGAGGTGAAGGAGATGATGAAATTTTTGCGAGCCCACCTAACTAGAGATGATGAACCTTCCTTCTCACGTGCACCATCAAAAATCTCAGCTGTTAGAGGCAGACGCTCTCCGGCTCAAGTAAGGGATAATACACCACGAATTGCCTTATGGTATTACTTACGTGACCATGGAGAAGACATGAGGAAGTGGCACGGTCAACCTACTCCTGTACTACGAGCCCGGATGAAA
Organism: Tetrao urogallus; assembly: GCF_951394365.1. Lineage (NCBI taxonomy): Eukaryota > Metazoa > Chordata > Aves > Galliformes > Phasianidae > Tetrao > Tetrao urogallus. Next base: position 78,587,389 of record NC_136813.1, on the reverse strand, counting down.
GAATTACAAGGCAGATCAACCACCAGTGCAGTTGCTCCAGTTACCACAGGTAATGAATAGAGGGGCCCTGCCCTCAGTCAGGGGGGGGAAAGGGATAATAGAGTATATTGGACTGTGTGGATTCGATGGCCTGGCACATCAGAACCACTGAAATATAAGGCACTGGTGGACACTGGTGCACAGTGCACTCTGATGCCCTCGAGTCACCAAGGGACAGAATCAATCCATATTTCTGGAGTGACCGGGGGCTCTCAAGAATTGACTGTGTTGGAGGCTGAGATAAGCCTCACTGGTAAGGAATGGCAGAAACATCCTATTGTGACGGGCCCAGGGGCTCCATGTATACTAGGTATTGATTATCTCAGAAGGGGGCATTTCAAGGATCCTAAGGGGTATCGATGGGCCTTTGGAATAGCTGCTGTGGACATAGACAACATTAAGCAGCTGTCTGTTTTGCCTGGCCTGTCAGAAGATCCATCTGTTGTGGGGCTGCTGCAAGTAAAAGAGCAACACGTACCGATTGCTACAAAAGTGGTGCACAGGCGTCAGTACCGCACCAACAGGGATTCCTTGCTCCCCATTCATAAGCTAATTCGTCAGCTAGAGAGCCAGGGAGTGATCAGCAAAACTCACTCGCCTTTTAACAGCCCCATATGGCCAGTGCGTAAAGCCAGTGGAGAATGGAGGCTGACGGTGGACTACCGTGGCCTGAATGAAGTCACACCCCCACTGAGTGCTGCTGTGCCGGACATGTTAGAACTCCAGTATGAACTGGAGTCAAAAGCGGCCAAATGGTATGCCACCATTGACATTGCTAATGCCTTCTTTTCCATCCCTTTGGCCAAAGAATGTAAGCCACAATTTGCTTTCACATGGAGGGGCATTCAGTATACCTGGAACCGTTTGCCCCAGGGGTGGAAACACAGCCCAACCATTTGCCATGGGTTGGTCCAAACTGTATTGGAACAGGGCAGTGCTCCTGAGCACCTGCAGTACATTGATGACATCATTGTGTGGGGTGATACAGCAGAAGAAGTCTTCACAAAAGGAGAGCAAATGATCCAAATTCTTCTGAGTGCTGGTTTTGCTATTAAGCGAAGCAAAGTGAAAGGACCTGCCCAGGAGATTCAGTTCCTAGGTATAAAGTGGCAAGACGGCCGTCGTCACATCCCGACAGATGTGATCGACAAAATCACTGCTATGTCTCCACCCACTAGCAAAAGAGAGACACAATCTTTTCTGGGTGCAGTAGGCTTTTGGAGAATGCACGTTCCAAACTACAGCCTCATTGTAAGCCCCCTTTATTATGTGACGCGAATGAGAAATGAGTTTACATGGGGCCCTGAGCAGCAGCAGGCTTTTGAACAAATTAAACAGGAGATAGCCCGTGCCGTGGCCCTAGGGCCAGTACGGACGGGACAGGGTATAAAGAACATCCTCTATACTGCTGCTGGAGAGAACGGTCCCACTTGGAGTTTGTGGCAAAGAGCCTCAGGAGAGACCCGAGGCCGACCCCTGGGATTCTGGAGTCGGGCGTACAGAGGGTCTGAAGAGCACTACACTCCAACTGAAAAGGAGATCTTAGCTGCATATGAGGGGGTTCGGGCTGCTTCTGAAGTAGTCGGTACTGACACACAGCTCCTTCTGGCACCTCGACTGCCAGTGCTGAACTGGATGTTCAAGGGAAAGGTTCCCCCCACCCATCATGCTACTGATGCCACTTGGAGTAAGTGGATTGCACTGATTACACAACGAGCACGGATGGGGAACCTCAGCCGTCCAGGAATCCTAGAGGTCATCATGGACTGGCCTGAAGGTAAAAAGTTTGGAACACCACCAGGAGAAGAGGTAGCTCGTGCTAAAGAGGCCCCACCATACAATGAACTATCAGAGAATGAAAAGAAATATGCCCTGTTCACAGATGGATCGTGTCGTATTGTGGGAAAGCATCGCAGATGGAAATCTGCTGTGTGGAGCCCCACACGACAAGTTGCAGAGGCCACTGAAGGGAAAGGCGAATCAAGCCAATTTGCAGAGGTAAAGGCTGTCCAACTGGCCTTAGATGTCGCTGAACGGGAGAGGTGGCCAATGCTCTATCTTTACACTGACTCATGGATGGTGGCAAATGCCTTATGGGGGTGGTTACAGCAGTGGGAGCAAAATAACTGGCAAAGAAGGGGTAAACCTATTTGGGCTGCTGAACTGTGGAAAGACATTGCTGCCCGAACAAAGAATATGGTTGTAAAAGTGCGCCATGTAGATGCTCATGTGCCCAAGAGTCGGGCTACTGAAGAACAGCAAAACAACCATCAGGTAGACCGAGCTGCCAAAATTGAGGTGGCTCAAATAGACCTGGACTGGCAGAACAAGGGTGAATTATTTCTAGCTCGATGGGCCCATGAGACCTCAGGTCATCAAGGGAGAGATGCAACATACAAATGGGCTAGAGACCGAGGGGTGGACTTAACTATGGATGCCATTGCACAGGTTATTCATAACTGTGAAACATGTGCCATCATCAAACAAGCCAAGAGGATGAAACCTCTCTGGGAGGAAGGGCGATGGCAAAAGTACAAATATGGGGAGGCATGGCAGGTTGATTATATCACCTTGCCACGATCTCGCAATGGTAAGCATTATGTGCTTACCATGGTGGAGGCAACCACTGGGTGGCTCGAAACATATGCAGTACCCCATGCTACCGCCCGAAACACCATACTGGGTCTCGAGAAACAAGTCCTGTGGCGACATGGCACCCCAGAAAGGATTGAGTCAGATAATGGGACTCATTTCAAAAATTCTCTTGTAAATACTTGGGCCAAAGATCACGGCATTGAGTGGATTTACCATATTCCCTATCATGCACCAGCCTCTGGTAAAATTGAACGATACAATGGGTTGTTAAAAACGATGCTAAAAGCACTGAGTGGCGGAACATTTAAGCACTGGGAGAAGCATTTGGCAGAAGCTACCTGGTTAGTCAATACCAGAGGATCTATCAATCGTGATGGTCCTAACCAATCCAGTTCCCTACATACCGTAGAAGGAGATAAAGTCCCTGTCGTACATGTAAAGAACATGTTAGGAAAGGCAGTTTGGGTTCTTCCAGCTTCTGGAAAGGGCAAACCTCTCCGTGGTACAGTTTTTGCCCAGGGACCAGGATCCACTTGGTGGGTAATGCAGAAGAATGGGGATGTTCAATGTGTACCACAAGGAAACTTGATGCTGGGGGAGTGCAGTTACTAATTCTATGTATATACATACATACATATATATATATATAGCCATGTGTGAGTAATGCATTTTAATCATTTTTTGTTTGTTTGTGTATATATGTGTATATATTTTAAGCATGATGTAATGATGTAGAATAAGGGGTGGAATGTCATGGTTCTATGTTTTTCTGTTTTTTTTTTTTTATTATTATTATTTTATTTTTGGGTTTCAGTATTCCACATCAAAACATCATGTAGTGTACAGGGCATTAAAGTGTCACTGCCCCAATTCAAGTACCTATCCCTGTACATTACAGCAGTCACGGGATCTGGCCCTTCCGGGTGGGGGGGGCGCTCTCTTGCTGCCTTGCAGTGGGTGCTGGAGGGTGCTTTCCTAGCCGTTCCAAGCTTTTCAGGTTTGAATCGGTCCCGGGAACTCTCTCTCTCATCTTGTCTGATTTATTAATCTCAATTTCAATTAAATTGTATATATTGTGTTATCTTGTATTCCGATATTATAGTAAAATAAGTTTTCCTCCATAGATTGTTGCCGCTGCTCTTTTCCTCCCTTCCTTCCTTCCCATTTTTTGTGGGACTGGGGTGGGGGGGGAGGGCAGAGGCCTGTCGCCCCTGTCACGGACATAGATTGATCTGATCAACTCCGTGACAAACCAGTATTTCCCCACTAAACCATTTTCCTTAGTAAAACATCTAAACATTTCTTTCACACCTCCAGGGACAGTTGAACAACACTGGGGCTGGAAACTTATTGGGGGAGCATTTGTCTGTAACCATATAGAATTGCAAATGACACTTTGTTGTAGTGCAATACAGCATTGTAGAAAAAAAAACCTTAGTTGGAATGTATGTAAAACTAAGTGCCACATCATTCACAGTTAATTCAAGATTCTTTCTATGCTGTTACTTCAATTACCTTGACACATCTTAATTTCTGCAAAGCTTTGAACATCCAGTGACTTTCATTATATTATGTAAAACAAGTTTGTATTTAATGTATGAAAAATAGTGTGATATAACCTTGTTAATATAAGTAAATTTGAAACTTATCTTGGTTAGATTGTAGAAAACCAGCTTTGGACTAATAAGCTAATAGAACTTCAATTTGTATAATAACATAATTAACGCTTGATTGTATTTCAACTACCAAAATACACAGTGCAAGTAAAACTAGTACAGATTGAAGTATTTCTGATGAAAACAACCCAACTCTGAATTTTTTTTTTTTTTTTTTTGTAACAGCAGAAAGATTTTAAACTTAAATGGTAAAGAGACAAAGAAATTTAAAAAAAAATCTTTTCCTCCTTTTAAATAAGATCATTAAACACTTCTGTAACTTGTTTTCTTGATATTTGTTAAAATATACATTTAAATGTATTTAAATGTATTAATTTAGTTCTAATGCTATAGGGCATTAAAACTATCAAAATTTTAAAATTAAAAATTGTGGTAATTAAAAATACTTATGGACAAAACAATGAGAAATCCTTTGGTGTATGACCAGTATCTAACATGTAAAGCAAGAGAAATGTATATATATGGGTTTGCATGAGCATATTTTTACTTTTCCTTTCTGACATTGCACTACCAAAATTAAAAATGTCTTGAATATATTAAGAACACTTCTATTTCTCTTGTTGTTGACAAGTGTATTTGTTCCTATTCAAAATCAAAGTTCTCTTCAAACCATGTTAGTAATAATTTCACTGCTTACTAATGCAAAATTAAGGCACATGAGTTCAATGATGAGAGGTTTAATCTTTGCTTTGACTTCAGATTTTGCAGTTCAATAACTGACCATTTTACTTTTGATGCTGGAATTAAATGATCCGATAATATGTGGAGGTTTTTATGCCCTCTTTTTTATGCCCCAGAGGAATATTTAGGTGATGATTTAGAGGGAAGTGATTTAATCAATCTGACTGCTGTGCCAAAGTATTTATTGAAGTAATTGCATGTTCTTTAAAAGGTGCACATTTACAAGCTTGTAAGAGTAAAGATATTTAAAGGAATAATTCTAACTGCATAATTCCTGGCTGAAAACTAAAGCTAAAGAGTACTTTCCTCTCATCTCCTCCTTACTCAGGCATAATTCTGCTTTCACTAAGACATAACAAATTATCTTAAATGTTGACAAATAATGCCTCTTGTAAATAAAGAAGTTGGTCAAAAGTTAAATATGTATTATTTTTCAAATAAACTACTTTTTAGGGTTTCAAATCAGATCTGGTCTAAAAATATTTAAGAGATTCTTTTAGCTTGCCTCTGTTTGCTAATTCCCTCAACAATCATTTATTACAACTTGCATTCCTTACAAAATATATAAGTTAAATTTTTCTTCATTATTATTGTAGTAAACTGTTTACCAGTACTTTGACCTCTTGTTTGCAAAATTTTTCATGTCTGTTACAGTGTAACAGAAAATTGATTGCCTATGTTGTAGAAATGTAAATTAAACTATAGAATTTGAGCAGCAGATTGAAGCAGCTACAGAGTTATAAGAAGGCAATTTTAACAAAGAAAAACAGTCTATGACATAATTGTTATTTCTATGTTATAGCAGTATTGCTGCACAATTTCAAAAAGAGGACATAGCAAATATGTTATAATTTACTTGGAAAGAAAAGAAGCCAACAGATTAGCACATAAATTTTTATGGTGAAAAATAATTACAATGAACTGTTACAACAACCTGCTGCAACAGAAAAATTGGAACATGTTAAGTAAGCAGTTGGCATCATCAGCTCCCCTTATGCTCTGAACTTGCAAACACTTACCTATTGAGCAGAAGGTCCATTTGATTCTGTGTCATGTCCTAAGAACAAAATTCATCATCTTTCTCAGAGCTCTTTCTTCTCTATGGGGTTCTCATTCTGGCTTGGGAATCCATGCAGCTAAAGAGGTGGACCAAACCATCCAAAACACAGAACAAGCTTGGAGTTTTTGAATAGTACATATGAGTTTCCTTATAACTGTAACAGGAAAAGCGTTAAAGAAAATAGTGTTATATCAGTCCTTTCTAACTGTCTTTGAAAATATGTGCCATGTTACAATGAAAACAGCTCACCAGCTGATTATATAAAAATTATTTGAAGAAAAACAAGCATGACCATATGGCACTCTAGCAGACAGTGAGAGCATGAAGAATAATTTTTGTAGACTGTAGTAGTTAGTGGTCATTCTAAGTAGGGTGTCAAATACTGATGACTCATTGCATTAATAGCTAATATCTTTTATTCTCAAAAAGTTTGAATTTTTTTCCAATCTGTATTTTGGAAATGACTTATTAATCCATTCTGATGGAAAATTCATTTGGAAGGACAAAACTGGAATTTCTTTGTAATGACAAAACACAGAATGTAATGCATACATTTCAAATATTCTCTAATTAAAATATATTTTAAAAACATTATACATTATTTGATTAGAAACGTAATTTCAGAGTAAAAAATATTGCCCTTAGAGATACAAAGCAGTTTTATTTCTTTCTTTTTTTTCCTTCTCTTTAAAAGATAAAGAAATTACTCTGAGTGCTTAATAACTAGAGGCAACTTTCACCATGAACAGAAGGAAACACAAAATTTCTCTTTGGAAATTCAGGATAACTCAGTTAAAATCCAGCCCGCTTCCTCTTGTTTGAAGATGAAGAGCCCTTCTCCAACTCTCCTTCTATAGTGACATCTTTTGACAATTTTAGAATGATATATGATGTATTGACGGGGGAACTGAGTGGTTAGTTCTTTGGCTTTCCATCACATTCACAGAAATAGTTGTACAAGACAGCTGATTACTCTCCCAAAATGCACAAGCACATCTGGCGTATAAATAACACAGAATCAGAAATATGTATGTATACATGTATAGAGGGAATTGCATTCCCACTTGGAAACTAAATATTTACTCAGAGGAAAAAAAAATAATTGAATTTATTCTTGATTAAAAGGGCCTCAGTGTGAAAACCAGAGTTGTCAATATGGAGGTTCTGCAAAGATTTGTCAAATATAAATGTATGCATCAAATATATTTATAAGGTAAAGTCCTAGCTAGGCCACAGCCACCAGATAAAGGGCTAAAATTGAGAAGAAAAAGAACAGGTTGGCAAGAAATTGTGCTATCTTGCCAAGTTAGAGGGAGAACTACAACAGGGGGATCAAGACATGCAAATTAATGAGAAGCATTTTTTAGCTGCTTGTTTGTGTGTATTTCTAATTGCAGACAGGCACTTGCTTTCCTTCACTTCAGTATTGTATACTTGTAAATATTGATTCAGACTGAATTCTTTATTTTCTGGACTTTCCCCAGGGAAGACTTATTGACTTATTCACCGGATACAGATCTATATAAATTTATGTGCATGTACCCTACAATCATATCATGAGAATTTTTGTGATGTGCCTTTATTCTGGCATGATAAACTGCCTTTATTCTGGCATGATAAACTTCTCATATTCTAGCTCTGGTTCTTAAAGTTTCCTAAGTTTCCACAGAATCCAATACATAACAATGTGTTTTTTTTTCCCTTTCATTTTGTCAGAAATTCTGAATATTCATTTTCCACACATTACAAAATAGGGTTCTTTCAATGCTGTGAATCATATCTATAACTGGAATAAAACTGAATATTGTATGTGTTGGCACAGAAGGAACACAACAATACGTAAAAATATAATATCAACTAACCTTAAAGGATTTTAATGGAACCTTATAAAATAATCTGAATTTAAGTAATCTTAGATGAGGAATTGATTTCTGAATCCTCAGTCTTCACCTGAGATGTAGAATAATTGGAGATAGAATAATTGACTCACAAACCAGGACATTCTGCTTTCTCCAAAGAGTAACTCTAATTATGATTACTATATCCATCTGCTAAATGGTTCTGTCTTTGATCGCTGAATAAAAGAATGTTTCAAACTGTATTCAGATAATAGCTTCTACTTTTCTTCAGAAAAGGATTCCAAAAGCAAAGGTCCTTTACAGAGAATGCCAAAAACATTCTCCATCACTTCTTCAGTGCAAGTAGTAAACTAACTATTCCAATTCATGAACAATACAGATGAGTAAGAGACATATTTGAAGAAAAAAACATTTAGTAAACTACAAAGGACCCTTCTAAACTTGATACATATTTTATAGTTGTTTGCCATTACAGAGAATTGGTGTCGGTAATCAAGGGTTTCTCCTGGTCTCTGTGTCCTGATTTATTGAATTATATATTCTATCCATGTGCTGTGATTGGAAGCATGCATTAGATCTAATGTTTCATCATGATACCCATGTTTGAATGCAAATCAGATATCTTTGAGTTTCATCATTGCATTTACTTTTTAAATCACATTATTTTCTAATGCAATGCACATTGATTTTGTTAAATTCTATTCCAACAAGAATATCTTGCAGCACTAATCAAAAAGACTTATCTCAAACTTCTGTCTCTGCATTTAGAACCAGAACTGAGTTCAATTACCTGGAACTTAAGATAGCTATCACAGTACAAGTTTGTCTGAGGTCACTAATATAGCAGTCTCCACAAGACATTTCTTCCATACTGCTTTGTGTTACTCTTGTCGGTAATAAATATGGTTCAGTTGCTTTTCAGCTAACTGCTTGTATCTAGAAAGCATTGGACATCTGTACGCAGAAGTAGAGAGCAATCTGTCCACTGGCAGAAGTGAGTCTCTGCCATGCCATCTTCTCCTTGAGCTTTCATATTAACACACAAAGAGCTCTCCAAAAAAGCTTCAGATGTTGACAAATCCATTCTACTTATATTCTATGAGGCAGAATATCACAGATCTTCCACCTGTATGAGTATAGTGCTTTTTATTGTGTGAGCAACTGCACAAGTAACCAGGCAGCATCAATGGCATCCTCTTTTTAGATCACATCTATACCAATACTCCTGAGTTTGAAGGTTAGTTCATTAACTCCCTGATCCTTTTTCACTACTTTCATTTATGTGTTTACAGAATTGCAGAGGTTGGAAGGCATTTTTTGAGATCACCTGGTCCAACCACCTACCCAGGTGGAGTAAGCTCCAGCTGGCTTTCAAGGACCATGTTTATACATCCAGATACAGAACTGTTAGCAATAAACAACTACAAAAACATAGAAAGTGTCACTTTGCATATATACAGTGAAAATCCAAGGTCTTGGTGAAAAAGGTGAATGAAAATTCCCATCCAAAATAAATACCTTTGTTCCTTTATTTTACAAACAGTATTTTTACAAACAATTCTGAAGAAGTAGCACAGTTGTTTATTACTAACTACAGATGTGTACTGATTTCTTTCCATTATTTTTCTAAAATCTTCAGCAAATGAATCTTATTTAAGGAAAAGGTCACATCATCAAGACTTTTTCTAGTATTTCTTCAGTTGATTTTAGGTGTGCTCTTTTTTACTATTGTACCAGCTCCTGACATTTATTTTTACTAAAACCTTGTTCATGCCACAGATAAAGACTTCAGAGAATTCCAGCTTTTAGACCACATTAACATTCTCTCACATTCTATTGTTATCCTGAGGTCTCCTAACGTTTAAAGAAAAGAACTGATGTCTTTGTTATGCTCAAGAAGCTGTATTTATGTTCCCAGTGCCTCTGATTGTAGGAAGCATTTGTCAGCTCTAACTAAAAATGAACTCCTAGATTTTGTTAAGCCAGATAAGGGTGTCGTCCTTTATAGAGGCTGCCCATTTAGGAGGAAGGTGTTGCTTAGGTGAGTTGGTAGATAATTCTGAATCATTACATACTATTAACAAGAATCTTCTGGCTTTCAGCAAGATGAAAATCTCCTGAGGTCACTATTAATATGTATGTTTGGGATTCAAATGTAGGGCAAAAAGTAAAGCAGATGTAAAAGTTCTACCTTTGAAATACGGATTGCTGAGAACAATAAATATCCACAGTATTTTTGTGTGTCACTGGTCTGCTAACCTATAACATGATTATTTGATTTGTTACAAACTAAATACATCTCAAAGCAAGAAGATACTTCTATACTTCCTTACCATTTATTGAGTCCCTTGCCTCCAAAAAATTCACATGAAAAATAATGTTCTTTAAAACTATTATGAATCATTTGGCAGAAAAAAAAATCATTGAAAAAACAATAATCAATACATGGAAATATGCAAAAGCAGAAAAGATACAGATTAACTAGTAAATTTCCATCAAATGTCTTTAACTGATAGAAGATGTTTCCTTTTTATTTTGTGTTTGTTAACTATTTTTTTCAAATCTTCAAAGGGTTTTGATCAAAGGACAGGTTTTTTTTTTTTTTTCAAGTTTTAGTAAACAAATAAATAAATGAATAGGTGGCCCTGCTAAACAAATTTTTCACAAGATCTCATTTATCTTTGCAGCTATTCATAATACATAATTATTATCCAGCATGTTTCCATCTGCTTTTATTAGTCTAAGAGTCAAAATAAACTCTAAAAGAAAGGCTGCCAGAGTACCAGAGTACTGAAAGGTACTCAATATGCCAGTTGCAGTGAGAAAATATTCCATTTACTACAGGTGCTTTGAGGAAACAAATGAACCACGACTCTTTAAAAAGTGGAGTTCTACACTGCAAGATTTTGGAATTCATAAAATTCTGAAAAAGGAAACAGTGTTGTGGTATGCTAGTGCTAGACTGAGTTTGTCTATACAGATAACACATTACATTATCTTTTAAAGAGAGAGAGATTAAAACCAAGCTCTAGCCACTAAATACAATACATTACTCAGGACAAAATGGTACCTGATAGCCCCAACATAAGGATATCAAAATCTTTATACAGTTAAATTTACTATCCAAGAAATATTCCAGTGTAGGAAACTTCTGGCGCCGCCTCTCGACCACTGTTCTTCCAAATTGGTAATACAAATTCCCACGTGTCAGCAAAATCATACTAGTTTAATGAAAGTAAATTTCCATGTGATCCTCCTGGAAAGCCACTGACTTCTCAAGAGACTAAAACAATACTTTCCTCCAACTCTCAATTCCCCACAGCTGTGACTGCATGCAAAAATGTAATCTATTGAGAGGTCAAAGTTTCTCAGACTGATGCTTGTATGGAAGCCAAGAAAGGACTAGTGCAATTTAGTGCATCCTGATATTCAAGAACTCACCATGTCATGTATTGTAAACAACTATCTCATTAAATGATTTGTTTTGTTCATCTTACCATTATTCTCATCAAGGAGTACAAGCTGAAAACATGCAAGGAAACATTTTGAACTCTTGTCATTTAGCGTAACTGAAACCAACATGATTTTTTCGTTGCAAAGTTAGGTAAATAATAGTGGAAAATTACCATTTAGTTAAATTGATTAGTCTCACTATTTCTGTTCTGTTGCAGATTAATATCTTTGCTTTCATAGCCATATTTTCGCAGCTATGTTGTCCAAAGCTCATGATCCTCTCCTAAATCAGAGGAAAGTAATACAGTAAACACTATTTTTACTGTCAGCGCTGTCAGATAAAACAATATTTAATGTGCTCCTGCTATGGGTGATAAGTATCTCTGAAGCACCTACTCTGCCGTGTGGAAGATAGTCCATTCTTTGTTGTTTACTAGAAGAGGCAAAAAAATGATGAAGCTGGTATTGCTCCTGCTAGAGCACTTAGAGTATTAGTAGCACCTTATAGTCATTGATATCAAAATTACTTGATAGATCAATCCAAATCCTCACCTACAGTTATTTTGAGGTAAATCATAAGTCAGCAAAGTGCTTTTGGGTCAGCTTAGACAGACAAAATACAAGGAAACTGGAATCATTCCAGAAGAAATTTTGTTTTCGTACTATTTGTACTGCTCATACTATTTTGTTAGCAATCTTACTCAGAAATAGAAACCTTTCTCAGACGTCAGGCATGTCAGGCAGTAAATTGGTCAGAATATTCAGGTCAAATTATTTGTTTCCTTTCTAAGTCTGTGCTAGCATATTTCTAACCAGCAGACTCCCTGAGCACTTGAAAATCAGCACCTGTTTCTAACAGTGCATTTGTATTAATGAGCTCACTACTTACATGTTTAACTGAATAGAGAGAATTAGCATCTAGAGATCACAATCCAAGTAACATTGGCCAGTAAAGTTTTTCCTTTGAAAATAATAATGAGATGAAATTATAAGATGAAAACAACACTGTATTTCCTTGAAAAGAAAACTCAAGCACAGTCTCCTGAAGAGAACATCCATGTTGCATTGACCTATTGCTATACGAAATGAAAAATAATTTCACATTCAGGCAGGATTAACCAATATACAAAGTATGAAGAATCTGATGGCATCAACTTTCAGATTTCTCAAAAGAGCTCCACCTAGTCAAACTGCTGCTTCCATTCATTTGGAAAAATAAGACCATTTAAAACTACAGGCAGCAGAGGATGAAAAAGGGAAAGGAAGCCCTAAGATAAAATATAAAACTACATTTAATATCGTAGTTATTTGAGCTGAAAGCAAACCGTGAAAAGTGTCAAGATTTCAATGGAATGTGCACATATGGCAAGCCCTACACCTCATGTATGTCTCTGAAAATTCATCTGAATGCTGCCATGTGAATTTCAAAGCCATATGAAATGTGCATCCGCCCTCAAGATAATTTTGGACCAATACACTGTTAAACAAGTAGCTTTACTGTACATCACAACTCTATACAATTGTGTGAACTTTTATTATATGTACGAAATAGAATTAGTGAGAAATAAATTAAAAACAATAATTTAGATATATTAATAAAAATCATATTAGCATTTGCTGGTTTTTGTAGCAATGGAATTAAATAATCTGTTGCAAAATTTTGAACTTCAGTTAATTCCATCGTTATAATAGTTTAACAGTTTCAAGAAACACTTTAATACTTAAGATTTACCACTAAATTTGCATGCTGTGAAGTTTAAAGTTTGTTTATTTTTCACATTAATTTATTCTGAAGTAAGTTTTCATCTTACATCAGTGAGAAATGATGTTTAAAAAAAAATTTAGTTGAAAGAATTTGCTTAATCAATGGATTTTTTTTCATACACTTAATTTCAATAGGAGTAACTTTTAATGCTTATATTATTGGTGCCATAAAACAACCTTAGGATGCTGTGCTCCACGGTGCAGACATTCTAAAGCAAGAAGTCTGTAGAAACTGGAGAAATAAACAACGTAAGTGATGTTGTTAAGGAAGTTCTGCTATTAGGCAGCGCAGTTTTTATCACAGAACAAATCCTGTAATTTTTAAAAACAAATAGAAACATGATATCTTAAAACATTATTTTTTAAGATGAGATGGAAATTAAAGGAAGAATAGAATTAATAAACAATTAATGATAATTACAAATAATAGATGATGAAATATGTTGTCTTTTTAAATATTCATTAGATTTTGAAACTATTTTCAAATATTTTCACTGTGATAAATACAGAACTTCCAAAAAGAACTTCCAAAAAGACTTCCAAAAAAGCAACCTTTACATTGCAGGAAAGCCACACCTTTTTCAATTTCAGTTTTCAATTTTATAGTTCATAGTTTGAAGCTTGAGAAATATTTCATTTAGAAGCAAGGAAAATTGAGGTACTTTTTATTTAGGACTGTCTTCATCACTGATCTCCCAAATTAATTCTTATTGCAAGAAGGCAGTATGTGAGACTGCTATAAGAATGAGTACGTATTAGAAATGTTACAAAGACTTCAGGGCAATTTTCAGTTGCACTATGGGCAATTACACACCCACCTTTTATTAAAAGTCAGTGGAGCTGAGTGACTAAGCGCCATGCTTGAGTTTCATAATGTAATGTAATTGTTAGAAGAATGAATTAAAAATAACTAGATGGGAGACTAAATTTCAGTCAAAAGAAACGTGTTTCTGGGAGACTGAAATGCTCGGACTGAAAAGTATTACTATACTGTAAGACAGATCAAGAGAAGGTCATTGTTATTCAGAATAAAGCAGAAAATAAATGAAGCTGTTGAAGTGTCTGATTAGAAATCTGTCACTGAGGAGCAGATTGTGCTTGGACACTCATGTAAACAGTAAAATAATAATGTTTGAGCCGCTTCTTGTCCCCTTTCTGTTCCAAAAAAAAAAAAAAAAAAAAAAAAAAAGAGGATAACATGGCATTTTGGGTTTTTATGAGAAAACTCTGGCTTTGTGAGATAATGGAGCTCCAAACAGCAGGAAGTACTGTGTAGAGTACATGATCAAATAGGTGGAGAGATTCTGATGTCAGGAGCTGTGCAGCCCATCCCAGGAAGGGTGAGTATCAGCTCACAGTATCACCTCCCTCCTTCCTTCATGACCTTCATGCCACACCTTACCTTCACCACAAGTTTGAGTGCTATTACAGTCAGACAGGAGAAAACCTATATCAGTGCAAATTTGGTTTCATCTGTTGTGGATACTTTAACAGGCTAAAATAAAAAGGGGAAGCTAAATATAGACAGAGTAGTATATTCAATTTCAGCAACTGCTAAGTACAAATACAAGTGTGCATATATTCTTTGAATCTGTTTCATGTAGCTTTAAGAAATTAAAATCTAACGAACTTAGAAAGACTTTGGAAAAAATCTTGGGAATGTTTAGTATAGATCATATTATTTCTTTGAGCATACTTTGCTGTGGTAAAAAATAACATTGCTGAAGGTGCTAGGAATCACAGAAAATAGGCTGGAAAGGACCTCAAGGGATCACTTCAAGCTTCCTTCTGCCCTAAGGCAAGATAAATTTTAACAAAATCATTCCTGACAGTTTTGTCAGAGCTGTTCTTAAATAGCTCCAGTGACTGGAACAGTCAACTGGATTAAATGGTCCTTAGTTATACTTTATTTTAGACCTCTTTAGTCAATGTAATATTGGCCTCTCTACAAGTAAAATGTTACAATACACAAAATAGAAAAAATCTACTGGTAAATAACTTAGCAATACATGGTCTCAATATTGTTATTTTTCTACTTGAATGAACAGAATTCTTAGGGTTGAAGAATAATATATGATAACATATTAGTCACTTCATAAATACCATAAAATAGAGTAGAATAAAATAAAATAGAATGAAAATAAATAAAATAAAGTGAAATAAATGAAATATGCTTTTGATGGATGTAATAGTCTGATAAAAGTTCACGTGTTAATTTCTGCTTAGATTCTAGAATACATATAAATATACTTATAAAGCTATATTGTTGTCACTGAGAGCTGAAGAATAAAAAAATGGTAGCCAATTTACCTGATTAATGACAGTTCTTTTTCTTGTGGTAAATTTGTCGTGTTTCTTTTTTTATCAAGTATTAAATTATTTCCTAATTAAACATTGCCTTTGAATATTCAGAATTCTTTGGATGAATTCACATCATTTCCATAGGTTGTTATGCAACAATTTATTAACTATGGCTGCTAAGACAATATTAAACCATATGAAAAAATGTAACGTTTATCTTAAAAATCCAGCCCTGCTTACATTTATACCTATTTACGCAGAAAAGTTTTAAGGTCCTTTTGTTTTCTCTTCTGAAACACAGCATAGAAGGCTACATATCTGCCTTCTAGGTTTTACACCTGAGTTTGTGTCATTGCTATGTGTGGGAAAATAGCATACAGCTAGTGATAACACACATCTGAGTGCTGCTTCATTGCCTGCTGAAGTGACCATCTGATACTGAACTGAGACGGGATTACTGACAGAATATTCAGGCTGCTGATCTCTTGGCAGCTTCTGAACTTAAAGCACGTACAGGGGAAACATCTATGAGCCAAGATGGAAGTTAGTTCTTCCAAAATACATTCTGGCTTACAACTCAGCCTTCTGGCTTCAGTATTTTTCACTGATTTTGACAAGACTTGAAAACATATAGAGATGGGGGGAAACACAGAAATAGGGAAAACAATTATATAACAAGAGTGAGCATCATTTACAGGGTTAACGTTTCCAATATCTTATTGAATAGAATATCCAGAACTGTACAATCACTGTAGGCTCAGTAGATTTCTTAAAGACTTGAGAGTGAAATAGCATTCATGTGACTCTTGTATCTGATTTTTCATGGTTGGGCCTTCAATGCTTCAGCATTTCCTCACATAATGCTGAAATATTTATAAGAGGTCCAAGACAAAACTAAAAATGCAAGTGTATGGTGCAGCTCTTCATAATGTCTTCACTTAGTTGTTGAGTTGGAACTTTTACACAGGAGTTGGATAGATAAAGATGTATAACAATGTTGTGGTTTAACTTCAGCAGACAGCACAGCACCACAAAGTGCTTTGCTTTCTTTGCCCAGGTGGAATGGAGGAGAGAATCAGAAAGGTAAAAGGAACCTGTGGGTCAAAATAAGAGAAGTTTAACGTGTAAAGAAAAAGCTGTATGCAGAGGCAAAGAAAAATCAGGAATTCATTTGTTACTTTCTATCAGCAGATAGATGCTCAGCCATTTGCATCAAACCAAGGCTCATCACACATAACAGTTATTTGAGAAAGCAAATGCTATCACTCTGAAGATTCCCCTCTTCTCACTTCTTTTCACTCCAATTTCAGAGTTGAGAATTATGTCATATGCTATAAGACATAGTTTTGGTCAAATGGCATCAGTTTGTTCAGTCTGTGTATACTCACAGCCTTCATGCTGGTATGGCAGCACAAGACTCTAACAAGTCCTTGACTTAGAGCAAGTACCGCTGATCAGCACCTAAAACATCTGTGTGTTATCAACACTGTTTTCATCACAAATCCAAACCTAGTGCTATATAAGCTATGAGGACTTCTCCGAAAATAATGTCTCCCATTTTCTTGCATTGTCTCACAATGTTAGAGGTGGATGTCGGTGATATGGCAGTACAGGTTGAACCTTCCCACCAATATTCTGCTGTGTATCTTTGCTGTGTGACAAATGGAAGAGGAGAAATTTGACACAATGGTGTCTGACATGGAAATGTGGATGAAGCAAAGGGCTGTCACTGAATTCCTCCAAACCAAAAAAAAAAAAAAGCACCCACTGATATTCATCAATGTTTGCTGAATGTTCATGGAGACCAGCCAGTGGATGCGAGCAGTGAGGCAGTGGATGGTGTGTTTCAGCAATGGTGACAGCAATCAATGAATGGTGGGAATTAGCTTTATCAAATAGTGTTACTACAGACTTTGTATCTGTTATAGTTTCCATGGAAATAAATAGGATGCATTACTTTTGGAGCAAGCTATGTATATATTGCACAGAATGAGATTAAAAGTTTTTTGAAAAATGTTAGAAGTATGGCAGAGCACCCTACACCTGATTTACACAATGCAGAATACAAGGTTGTAAATAAGTGATGGGTTATAAATGTATCTTTTTTTTTTCTCCCAGACTATAGTTCTGCAGTAAACAAGTATCCAAGGAAACAGAAAAAGAATTAAATGCTCTGAAAATAAGTACAAGTTTACATGACTTTTAAGTAGACTACATAACTCAGTGTGCTACTGAAGTCAGCAGCTTACAAGAATTTCAAATAGCACACAAACATGAGTAATTTATTTCCTCATAAGTATTTAGAAGGAAAAAAATAAGAGTTATGAGATCATATGATCAGGAGAATTAATCAGTAATTTTCTCCAGCTAAGAAGAGACTTCATCTATATGTAAGTTTTCCCATTGATGTTCTCCCTCTGTTTGAAGTGCATTCTTTATAGTTACTACTTTAAGGATGGGACAGGAGGAAGACTGTACTGCTGTATCTGATTTGGAAACAAAATTGCCATAGGAAATAAAGAAGAAATATTATATTACTTCTTTAGATAACATCTTGAAATGTCTTCTACATTTACTATTTCCTTATTGTAATTTCAAAAAGAAGATCCAGCGTCCTTTAACTTTCTTAGTAATATATAAATGAGCTTTGTCAGCTTTGAATTACTTAATCATCTTTCCCTGTCTACATTTAGGAAACTTTGTTAATACTGTACTCACTGCAACATTCTGCTGATTTCCAAACTTAAAAACTCGGAATGCTTCTAAAATAGCACCAAAGATATTCACTGTTTTCTCCTTTTTTATTCAGTGGCAGAGGTTTGTTTTATAAATAACAGGAAATGCTCTGTGCAGGTGCATTTGCAGGATATTAGGAGCAAATTTTAACTCCTCTAAAAAAAAACACAAACAAACAACAAGAAATGAACAAGAGATTACTATATGGCAACATTTGGATTTTAGGAGATTGTTGATTGCAGAAGATACATTTATCTTTGAACATTAATCAGTAATAGATTAAAAAAAAATCTGTGCTTGTTTGTTTTGTTTTGTTTTAATTTGGAGAAGAGTGGAAGGCAATTGAGACTTACTAAACCACTTTCATCTGGACACATAAGTACCAGTGTGCATAATCAGTGAACATATCTATTTAGCATGGAAGAGTTCTACCCTTGGAAGAGTAGTAGGCTTCTAGTATGCCTTGACATTTTTGGAGATAGATAGCTAAAGAATCAGAGAATCATGTTGCTCTTTCCTTGCTTAAAATAAATTATGTGGTATTACTGACTTGCAGAATCTAGACTAAAGTGATTATAACTGCTGTATTACAGCTATTATTTCTTTCCTCTCTTGCATCTCCCCCCTCCCTTCCCAGAATACAGTATGTTTCAAAGTCGCGAATTTATATATATATAATTAACATTTTCTATATATACCATACACCTACAGTGCTTCCCATAAAAATCCCTATAAACTACTTATGCTTTAGGCACATTGAATAAAACAAAAAGAAATCCACTTTAACAAGGATTTTCTCTCAAGATATGCTCAATTCTGAACATAATAAAATGAGTATGATTTAAAAACCTCTTTGCAATTTTGTCAAGTTCCTCTGGATTTTGCAGTTTATGTGATCTATACGCAAAGACAGTCTCACAGGTATCATATTATATTTGATTGAAGAAAGGATAATTAAAAGATAATTGTAGAGAATCAGTAGTATGTTTTGCATATTTGGGTGTCTTACACAACTGAAAATTATTAATGACAATTGTTTGCTTAGTGACGGAAAAATGTGGGAATTATCTTGACTGTACTGGTGGCTGGCAAACACAGTCTTATGTTAATGACAATATTGTTCTGTATATAAATCTACAACATATTATTCGTCATTTGCCATATGTTACTGGTTAAGATTATGCTTACACTACTAAGAGGCTAAAAACATCTAAAAATTATTTCCATATTCTTTTAAAAAATCTACTTGGTCTCTCTTGCAGGAGGATAAATGGCAAGAGTAGAATGCTAGTTCCATTCTATTCATTTCGGTATTGTTGCTGATACAACATTTGGTAGAAACCCACACAGTTATTTTTACGGAGTTGCTTAGCATCATGATAGATATTTAATGCTGTGCTTGTGCACTCAGTAGATGACTGAAAGTCAAACTTCATATTAATTTATCTTTATGGTTAAATAATGCTAAGTTGAGAGCTTTAGCATACCCATGTCAAAGGATAATAAACAGCAAATAGATAGGCAGCCCAAGATCATCGTTTATAGACAGGAGTCAGTACAGTAAAAATGCACAGTAATGGTAAATAAAATTATTCACTGTTTAATCACTGGAGATGGTTATACACAAAGGCTTTTGAAGATCGAACCTTGCAGCTTTTAAAATGCAGCTCAGCAAAGACTTGAGAAATTGAGTTTGAAGTTAATACTGCTTGCATTATGAGAACCTGAGCTATAAGATATCCAAAGATTTTTTTATCTATATTTCACAATTTCCCTGTAATACTCCTTAGATTTCATAAAAAGGAAACAAAAAACTAGCTAGTGGGGCAGAAGGGACATTTTTTTTTGTTTCAGTTGCATTTTTGAACCT
The DNA here is from genome assembly GCF_951394365.1 of Tetrao urogallus. Taxonomy (NCBI): domain Eukaryota; kingdom Metazoa; phylum Chordata; class Aves; order Galliformes; family Phasianidae; genus Tetrao; species Tetrao urogallus. The sequence goes on along the minus strand of NC_136813.1, from coordinate 78,567,355 downwards.
ACAAAATGAGATTTAACTCATGCACATTTAGTTAGTCATGTTGTCCCAGGAGAAAAAAAAAAAAAAAATCAGATTAAAAATGTAATTTATTCTATATCAAAAATAAAATCAAATAAAAAATGTGTTTAACAAAGTTCTCTAAACACTATCTGTTTTTCATTCATTTCATATGAAGAAAGTAGGACAGGAGTAGGGTCTGTGTTCTAGCTGTCTATGTTTGGCCTATATTCAGTGAAAATATTCAGCAAGAATGATATTCCAATACTTTACATGAATAACTTTTTTTTCTAAAATAATTTTGAATAATTCATCTGAATAAAAAATGAAACAAAGCAAATCAAAGAGGAACATACTCACTAGATTCAAACTCCACAAAATCTAGAAACACTCCTTGTTTCTACAGAAACCTCATCTTCGTGGGTACCTTTTAGCAACTGTCAGTAAAACAAAAATCTTGTATATTGCCTTTTCCAAGCTTGGAACTAATTTTATTTGAAAGCAGGTCAAAACATATGCTTCAATGACTTTGTATCTGTCCTATTCGGAAAGAATGTTGATATATCCATAAAAAGATATCAGTCAATATATAAAACCCAAAGCCAAATGAGCTCTGAAAACAAATATATTCATGAAGAGGATTTTTTATTTTGAGTCGAGTCTGTTGGATCTAAAACACTTGAGTCAGGCTGGGATGAAATAAATTTTCTTCATAGCAACCTATATCATGCTATATTTTGACTTTATGCTTCAGTGTTGGTAACATACCAGCAGTTTGGCTGTTGCTGAACATCCTTGCTTCACGTAAAAATTTTAACTTTTCCTTCCCATTCTGCCATCTCCACCCACTCTACCCAGAAAGTCAATCAGGAAGTGAGTAAAAAGCTGGGAAAAGTCTGGCCAAAAAGAATTTTCCATACCGTATGATGTTATGTTCAGCAATACAAACTGAGTTAGAGGAGGAATAACAGGTCATTTTGACTTTCAATGCAGCTATGTCTTGAAGACAGGCTAGACGTTGGTCTGCTTGTAGAGGGTGGTAAGGGATTACTGACTGAAAAAGCACTGGAATCATGACCTTCTGTTGAAGTCAAGGATTGAGTATTGAATAAACATTTTATTTCAGTTAACTTAAATGTCAGAAAAAATAATGGGATCTACATAAGATATAACCACTTATTTGTGGGATTGCCAGTTCAAGATACTTCTGAACAAAATACTTTTTCTCAGAGAGCATCTTCATCCCATATTTGATAACTAAAAAAGCAATAATGTAATTCTTCCTAATTATGAAGGATGCTCCAAAAGTAACTCCTCCTATTTTATTGTATTGGCCCATAACATGAGAGACAAAGGTTGTTGGTATGGTGACAATAGCAGTGAGAAAGACAAGTCAGATTCCAGATGACCATGCACTGCTGCCATACCACAAAATGAAGAGCATCTTGGTCAGCTCATCCATGTGAACCAGTGAATTACAATCAGGGAACTGAGTACAGTGCTGAATAACAGCTTCAATGCACAGAAAACTACTGCCAGGCCTCATAGCAACTTGAAGACTGTGAAGCACATTGCTGATCTTGGCTGGATTGTCTTATCACACTCACTACATAGTTTGGATTTGATGCTTTCTGACTTCCATCTATTTGAATTGATGCAAAATGGACTGCTTGGGCAATGTTTTCCTAGTAAGGACATCATCATAGCAACTATGAAACAATTGGTAACTTCCACTGGCTCATAGATTCTTATTAGTACAACACTGAAGCTCTTGTGGCTTGCCAGTAAAAATGTATATCTAGTGTTGGTGACTAGTAGTTGAAAAATAGTGTTTTGTAAGTGAGAATTTTCTGTATAAAAAAGTGTTACTGTGTTTTTTTGTATTTGATTTAGTTTCAATGGAAATAAATAGAAGGTATTACTTTCAGTGTGATCTTTGTAGTTCAAGATTTGGTTGCCAATTATTTCAATAGAAGCAAAATCTGGTCTGTTTTTAAATGCTAAACTTTCTTGATTATATAACTCACAGGAAAGTGAGGCAAAAAGACATTGTGTGTCTTTGGTAGGCCACCATTCCAATGCTTTTTTTTTTTCAGAACAACATCTTTTAATAGAAAATATTTTGATTTTCAATGTTTAATAAATAAGAAAGTTGACTTGTCAAGCTGGAATTGTAGATTGTAGAAGTCACTGCCTGAATAGTTAAGAAGAAAGGTGAAAGTTCTCAGTACTGCAGATAAAGCAAATCCTCTTCCTGCAAGTGCCTTCAGCTATCGAAGTTATAATCTCTGCAGATATCTCATTCTTCTTCCAGATATTTTTTTTCCAATACTAACTATAAGAACATATATATCTGTATTAAAATGACTACATTCCAAAAATGTAAAATGTAATATCATTAAAAACATATGAAGGCCTGCTGTTATTCCCCAAACAAAAACATTTATTATGTACCACTTCAGCAGCATAGTCTGGTGTGTTGTAGTAAAGTATCCATCATATTCATATCATCACTCTACAATTATAGATTACTTATATGTGTGGTTTTACAAAGTTTTCAACAGTATTCTGAGCACTTCCCATAAGTCATGCATTAAGTAATGCAGTACAGTTTAATACATATTTGTGATACAAAGAGCAAAGAGGATATTTAATACAGCATACTTAGGTTTCACAGTCCTTCAGTGGTCACTGTTCCCTAGCAATAACTAACAGGAAGGCAAGCATTCATAAGCATTAGGAAAAGGTATTGACTGTTCACACATGGCTATAAATCCAGAATGTATACAGTGAAATTGCTCTTGCATTGAGATAAGGATATGTCCTACAGGCTATAAAAAAGAAAAACTAAATTTGAACAGTAATCTGCACTAGAATCTGCAGAATCTGCCACCGATATTTCAGTGCATCCTGAGTGGATGCTCCACACTGTTTGCATTTCCTGATATCCAAAAGCCCTGCAGATATTCTGCTATCTGTTGATTTCCGATGTCTTCCATAAACCCACATCCTTTACCTAGTTGCCATTTTACATCTTCTTATACCCGAACTCTTGGAATTTGAGTCATGGCAAATTTCAGTAGCTTGAAGGTCTTTCTGAGTCTGCTTAGTTGGTCACAGTTCTCAGGAAGTAAATGTTCTTAGTATTTCAACTATCCTTAACCCTTTAGACAATAAGTGGAAAAGAATAACAGAAATGCAGCTCTATCAGGAAAGACTTAATCGCACAAAGTTTAATGGCTTAAAGAATATGGGAAAAACTTAGTAGTGCTCTAAAAACTACTGTTCTAATAATGTGGAGGACTGTATGAGCTAATGCACTTTGCTGACACTAAGCACGAAAATTTCAGTATTCAAATGGTAATTGCAATTAACAATTTGTTTAGAACGTCCTTTAAAATCCGTTTTCTACTGCTTTGATTTTACAGCTCATTATTAATTTTCTGTCTCTATTACCACTTTTCCTGAATTAGAGGTGTTAGGAGTAAAAGTAAAAGGAAAGGATGTGGTGGTACTTTGCTGCCAAAATCCACACTAAGAAGGCCAGTTTAAAAGCTGTTACCTTGCCAAGTAACTGTACGTAACAGACCGATATCTCAGATATCTCTTGATGCATTTGATAACAGATACTCACAAACAGTTCCTTGAGCACTTTTCTTCAATGTCTGAGAAACATATCAGACAGCCTCTGGCATATATTGCGAGGTGGAAAAATAAACAGCTTATGGCAATATTTTCATATCTCAATAATACTTTATGGAGATGATCTCAGAATCTTCAGCAAAATAATATGCCTGTATACTGTCTTTTTATCATTAACTTGTGCAATAAACTGTAGCCACATAAAGATACTTCAATGAATTGTTGTTAATGGTAATATACTGCAATGACTCCCCCCCGTCTTAGTTATAGGAAGGCAACATTTCAGATCAGTCAGTAAAATCTGACTAAAGAGTGTACTAGAAAAATACACACCATTTGAATCCACAAAGAAAATATATCTACCGACATTTATTAATAAGAATTAGATGCACACATTTTCACTACCAAGTTTTAGATACTTACATAGAATGTGTAATTGAGAAATGCATAACATAAATTCATTTCAGCATCATCAGTTTTCTTTCAGAGTATACACCCTTTCCTTGCATCATTTTGCACCAAAACAGCAAAATACAAGCATACACATTAGAATGCTAACAATACCGTAATGTGTTAAAATCTTACTATTTGCATTATTGTTATATGTTCTTTAGCCTTTTGAAATGTCTGAGTATAAAAGCAGGAAAGAAATAGTAGCAATTTTTGATATGTAAGGACTAATAACATGCTGCCAACGTTGAACAGTTTTAAGGTCTCAAAGATGTTACAAGCCACTGCTTTAAAGATCCGTTAGAAATTATTCTCTGAGGTATGGAATGAATGTGTTTACCTGTTTTTGCTAAAGGTGATGACCTAATTAAAGACATTTTTATTACCTTTGATGATGAGTTTGTAGCGTGTACACAGCATCCGTAGACAAGTTCCCCACTGAATTTATTTTGAGATTACTAGTGGAGAAAACAGAATCCTACTATTTTTTTCCTGTTTTTCCTAGCAGAGATTTAGACAATGTCACAATATGGAATGGGAATGACTGACAATTTTCCAGCAGCTTTTACCACAGTGTAATCAACTAGGCAATAAAAAATTGCTGCTTTTGCTATTTTTCATAAAATTTGCTACAGCACAGACATGCTGAATGCTTGGAACTGTGTTTTACATATCCATAAGTGCACATCTAATGAGGAAAATATTAATGTAGGACTTCAGTATTTCTCTGTATATCCCATTCACTATAAAAACTAAAGACAGAAAGCTTCATTATATTTAACTAATATTTAATTGTGATTTTTTTAAAACTAAACAGATCAATTTGATCATGATCCACAAATGTTTCAGAGGGGAAAAATAGAGTTAAGATTTATATAAATATCATTCTGATTTTATGATACTTATCTTACTGCTCTAGGGGTGATTAGTCAAAAATATCAAAATGCTGAATGTATTCTAACACAGAAAGGTCTAAAAAAATTATATTACTTTTTAATATTGTTTTGCTATATCTGCTATCTAACAAGAAATTATTTTCAAAGCCCCAATTTACCAAGGAAAAGAAGGAACTATTAGAGCAAGATTGTTAGGAAGTTTCCAAATATTCTCCAAACATTTAAGAGATAATTGTTTTGAGAGGAAGAATTTGAAGAATTATGAGATTGTATGTAAAATTCTGGCAATGATTCAACGAAGCAGTTAGGCAGGTAATTTATGGCTACTTGGAATCACTTAAAAACAAGTATATGACTTGTGCCTTTTAATTTCTAGCCATGCAGATGACACTGTGGTGTAGGTATATGATTGCAGTTGTTCCTTTCCATCAAATGTTCCAGCATTTTGATGGTTTACTATGTTATGTAACATAATACTCTATCTAATAAACAATTTTAACAAATGTACAGTTTAATTGTCATGTATTGCAATATTCCTTACAAAATTCTTATCATACTAAGCTTGATATTTTTTTAGATGAAAATTAGAAAAAAATACCTTAGTATGTATATTATTGTAGATTCCCAAAATATGTTGTTTTAATCTGTTTGGCCCTGGGAAAGTTTAAAGAAAGGGCTGTCGAAAAACAAACAAGCAAAAAAATCATCCATATTCTTTTATTTTTAAAGTTAAGACACTAATATGTATCTGAGCAAAGTTTTATAGAGGAATTGACTGCACAGCATGGTGTGCCTGTAATTAAGATAGGCAACTTCCAGTATACATCCAGTATTGCCAGATGGTGGCATAGTTAATGAGGAAACATAGAAAATCAATGTTGAGAAGTTCCACTACTATTAAGAGGGAGCATAGTAGTGGTAGGCAGAAAAAAATTCTTATTCACAAAAGAAAATGTTGCATTCCTGGAAGAACTGTAACAGGCCTGCAGGTATCAAAGACACACTAGTATGTATTAGATATTAACTAAAATGAGCTATATAAAATTCCTTGTATTTTGTCTCTTATCTTTAGCAGATTGAAACATTAAAGCCACATTTTTTTCTTTTTTGAACATTACTGTTCTATTCTTAACTCAAAACCTCTTACAGCATTAAATTGGAAGTGGTACAAATTAAAAAATATTATCATGCCTAAAATTTTTAGCCTGAATATACTAACTCAGTCAGTTGTACTCTCAGGCAAATTCTGACAGTAAGAAAAATGGTATCCTGGTAAACCTTTAGATAACTGTGAGAGATTACAGTAAAAGGTGATTCCTTCTATTCTTCTGTATCTTCTGATGCCTCATAAGCAAGTTCTCCAATCTAGAGAAACTGCAGAGGGCTATATCAAGATACCTGCCAACACCAAAACTGGGTCCACATTTTAACTGACTATTAGTCCAAATAATGAATAACAATAGCTTTTATCTCCAAAGATGAACTTTGGAAATCTTGTGCAGAAGACCCTTGCTGACAAAATATAGCACTATATACAGTAGTTATTCGAGTCAGCATATTAGTTTTCTATGGTATTGTCTTTGCACTGTAACATATCAGTTATAACATGGTAAGCATCTGCAATGGAATTGCCAGGACATGGCCTGAACCAGTGTATGAGCATTAGGTGAGAAGGCACCTTTATTGACTAACCAATGGTGCATAGGTGCAAGAATTATTCCTGAGTGACTGGAAGAAGTCAAGCTGAGGTCTACCCCTTTACATCCTCATTTAAGGGTTAGAAGCCAAGAGAGCAGTATCTCTCTGGGTAGAGATCGTGCTTCTCGTGAGCTCTTACAAGTTGTTGGAAGAGGTGAGCTAATATTTTCCTCTTTGTCATCTTTTATTGCTCTATAGTACTTGGATCCCAGTAGAAGGCACTGTCATCATCTTCTTTTGCTGCACAGCAGTACTGAACTCAAGTGGTAAAAAACATTCAGCAGAAATGTTGTTATGGCCAGTTCTCACCTGAGATACTGCTGGTCAAACACCAGACTAGTTCAAGTTCTCTGAAGGTTCTTCTGAGTTCTTTTAATGAACAGTGGAAAAAGCAGTGACACTAACATCATAGCTATCATTATCAGGCGTCAACTCTCAGTTGTTTTCTCTGGCACAAATCTTTCACAGTTTCCAGTGAGTTAAGGATCTCTATGCACTTTCACTAGAAAATGAAGCCTTTATCGCAGGATAATTAAATCTGTGAATATGTTCTTTTTGAGGTTTGTTTTTTATACACTTTTATTGGACACTTTCTTATTGTTACTCTAAGCTGTTACTGTATTACTGAAGAGGTATAAATTTGAAGGGTAGACAACTTAGTGAAAAAGGAGCTGGCTGGATGGCTGCAGATCCAGTTGCAATCAGTGGTTCTATGTCCACATGGAGGCTGGTGATGAGTAGTGTCCCTCAGCAGTTCATCTTGGAACTGTTGTTTAATACATATATTAACGACACAGTGGGATCAAAAGCATCCTCAGTAAGTTTACAGACAACACCACATTGATACAGCAGAAAAAAGGGATGCTATCCAGAGGGATCTGGACAAACTTGAGAAGTAGGCTCACAGTAAGATAATGAGGTTCAAGGCTAAATCATAGAATCATCAAAGATCATTAAGTCTAGATGTCAACCTATCATCACCCTGTCCTGAAGTGTCCCATCTATATATTTCTCGAACATCTCCAGGGACAGTGACTCCACCACCTCCCTGGACACCCTTTTTCAGTGCCTTGCTATTCTTTCTGATTACATTTTTCCTAATATCCAACCTGCGTCTACCCTGGCACAACTTGAAGCCATTTTCTCTTGTCCTACAAGTGTTACCTGGGAGTAGATGCTGATTTCCCACCTTATCCCTTTGATCAAGTCTATTCAGATTCTTCTGTAGGGCCTTGGGCAGATTCTCTCAGCTTGGTGTCACCTGCAAACTTATGGAGGCTGCATTCAGACCCCTTGATCAGATCATTAATGAAGATATTAAACAGTGTGTTCCCCAGTACTAACCTCTGAGCAGCACCTCTTATTTCTCTCTTCTTGGAAAAAAACCCCATAACCTTAATGGTGGTTTACTTTTGAAAAAATAGATGAGAATAAATGAAAATCTATTTTACATTCATTTTGAAAACTAGGGAAGCATACTGACACAACAAAACAAAACAAAACAAAACAAAACAAAACAAAACAGAACAAAAAACAACCTGTGAAATAATTTGGCATTTTTTGCCTGTATTAAGAGAACTGTAGACTTGGAATTCTCCAAAGAATAAGACAAAGAATTTAAAAATGTACACAGTATTCAGAGAGACATTTTTCATAAGATTTGTTAGATGAGAGCAATAAGCAGCAAGAGAAAAGGAGAGAGATAAGTGACTTCTGAAAACTGCAGTTTATTTAATTCAATAAATGTAAAAGAGCACCAAGAGGGTCATTTTGAAGTGTCCAGACAGTCATGTAGTGAGTGTCCAGCAGGGGGAGATTTACCACAGCTGTGTGACACCTTCTTTAATAAAACCTCTATAATTGCTACTAAATGCCTTTTTTAAAAAAAACAAATGATGTATTTGTTTATGTGCATATGTTAGGATGCCCTTGAATTCAGTCAGCTGTGCAAAGTTTTTCAAGATTCAGCCATCTGTGAATGCCAAATTGCCTCCTCTCCTGAGGAGTTATACCCATTCTCAGTTTGGAATGCTACCATATACTTAGTACAGTATAAGACTGTTTCTGCTGGAATTCCTGTCAACTTTTTTTGCAGAAAGAGGAAAAATAGTGTGAAGAATATGAATCAGATATCACTGATGAAGAGTATGAGATATAGCATATTATGATGTTCAGAAAGTGTTAATACTTATTGTTTTGGAATGAAAACATTTCCCTTTCTGAGAAGATAATTTAAAACTGTTAAAAATAATTAAATATTTTTCCATATGCACAGCAAATTGTGAATATCAGTGATTACATGCAGAAATTGAGGACACTTGCCAAACTCCTGCTCTTCTGAGTGGTGAAAAATTTATCTGAAAAAAAAAAACCACACCAATTTTTTTCTTTCTTATAATTTCCTTGTTACACTTCCTATGTGAATACTTCTGTGGGAACAGAGAGTGATTTTAAAAAGATTGATATGCACAGAAATATATTTCAATAAATGTATGCATTAATTAAGAGCTGAAAAACACTTTTATTGTCTTGGTTAATGGATTTGTAAAAGAGAAATTTACAAATGAAAACTATAATTCTACTTAATTTGTTCTGAAGTAGAATTTCTTTATCTGAAGCCTTAATAAAGTGGAAAGATGCGCTTTCATGAAAGTAATTCTCAAGGCTTCCTACAAAAAAGAACAAAAACACATTTTGCCTAATAACATCAAGAGATGCCTTTCTTCACTTCAGAAAATAAATCTAGATGCATAGTAGCAACTTAGCAGAATATAAGCACCTTGACTTCTTGTTAGGTTCTCTTTTTCTTAGGACAACAGCAAATTTTCTTCACCTGAGAAAGCATTCCAGAGCAAGTTGCTTGCACTCTTTGCTGTAGATTCACTATTTGTCCCAATTGAGGTGTATTTGGCTGTCATTTCTCCTCAACTACTTTGTTCATCCAACTGAATAGCTAGGTCTTTCAACAGTAGCTAAATCTGAAAAAATAACTTCTTCTAAAGAAATTTTTTAACTTTTTAGTCTTTGCACATGACAAATTTAAAAACACAGTGACCCATTAAAAATTGCAATTAAACAGCTTAAGGCACTATTCCTGCTTGAAGCTTTTTTGTGACCTACTGCTCTAAAATGTTGATGAGTAAGCATGAAAAGAGACTGAAGGTTAAAGAATGACAATGCTTAGCAGTCTGCTCTGAAAAATACTGTAATCCTTTGTCCACCATTCAGCATTCATCTGTAGTGTTGAAGCCAATGTGAGAACATCTGTACATGCTGAGCTGTATGGAAAATTATGCAAAATAGACATACAGTATTTAGAAAGGCTAGCAGTGGGTTAAAGAAAAGATCATGGGATTTGGGACTAGAGTCCAGTGGTGCACTGCTTTTGCTGATTAAACTGATAAATAATGAGCTCAAAAAGTTTTAAGCAGCAGTTAGTGTCAGAGATCAGATTAATCTTCAACATGAAAGAGAGAAGGTATCTGAGTTTATAGCACGCCAGAGCAGGCGAGAGCCCCAAAAGATTACCCCTGCAAATGTTCTCAAACTGCAATATGGTTTGCTCTGTTTTGTTTTGTTTTTGATTACCAGACTGTCCACAAATTAGATTTCAAAAACATGTTAAATATTCATAGACATTTGCTGAATAGCTTGAATAAATACTTTTGAGAGAATGCTGTTGCTCATAATTTACTTGCTTCAATTTAATGTCTGCTGTTTGTGCTGTATGCTTGGCCAAATAGATAATAATTAAACATGAGATCAGCTGCACATTTGTAGAATATAAAAACAGACTTCTGACCTCAGGTTGCTTATTGGGGAACCAATCTGTTAAATAGAATAAAGGTACTTGCCCAACTGTCACCATTGTCAATAACGTGATACACTAGTGAGCAGTGATGGAAGTAAGCATCTTTAAGAGAAAATCTGAATGATACCATTGTTTTAAATCACTTGTTAATCCTTCCGTTATTTTGTTTTGCACTTGTATGTAGATCACTTTATGAAAAACATCGTTTGCATGTCTCTGTTGATCAGTCAGTACTATTCTAATTTATAAGTCATGTGTTGTAACCTTGGTCTCCATGCTGCTATTGAAAATGTTGCATAAATTTGTGTGGAAGAGAAAGTTGTCATTAGGGGCAAACATTTTTTTCTGAGTATAGGCTCTAAGACCTTGTATGAGCTGTTGAAGTCCTAGTGATCCCAATCTAATTGAGATTATTCTGTGGGACAGCAGAAGTAAGGCATTGGGATGACATGATGGTGTTTCTCAAACTGTTTATAGCTGGATTAGGATGAATAGAAACAGAAATGTGGAAGAGAATGGAGACAAAAATTAGCATACAGGCTTTTATTTTCAATAGTAGTTTTCTTCAAAAGATCTACTTCTGCTAATATTTGCTGACATCTTTTAAAGGCCTACAATATTTGTTCTTTGTCCTTTAATTTTATGTAGATCTCTAGTCATACACCTGTAATATGAGAAAACTACAATGAACATTTATTGTGCTGAAGGGACACAGTTTACATGTATATATGCAGATTGCAAGAGCCATATTCAAATATCAGGTCACATAATCTCAATAGCCTGTCCTATGATATAACAAAACCAAATATTTTATAATAATAAAGTAGGAAAAATATCACATAAAACTGCTCATATTAGAAGAATAAAAGACCCTTTCTTTTGATCTGCAAGCTCTATCATTAAACATATGCATATGTTTGCTATAGTTTGCTATAATTTTCCGGAAGACTCTATGAGAACTTTGATTATATGAATTAATTCTAAGTATTGATACATATTTGATGAATTCTGATATGATGCATAAAATAACATGGTATTGTTTTTTGCCTAATTTTTGATCAATAATTATTTTGAAAAATCAGGTTTCTAGCAGCAATATGTTGTGAATTTGATTTTTATTTTTCTTGGGACTTTTCTGTTGCTAAAATGCAAATATTTTTCCAGCAAGTTTCAGGCAAAATAATTTTAAATAGTTCTCAGAGCATAACATCTCTGGCTGTATTTATTACAGCGAAGAGAGGTTTCTCTATTCAAGTATCTCTAAAGCTCATCTACAAGACGTATCTTTAGCCAAGTTAGAGTAGAACATGTTCTGATGTGTATGTTGATACAAGGAATTAATGTAATGCATTAGCTATTTTAAGCAAAAGTCCCTGAGTTCTGGCAGAAGCATCTGCTTACTGGTTTAACAGAAATGCAGAGATTTTTGCTGCACAGCTATATGAATTATCAAGAGTTTTGGTGGATATTTTTTCCTTTATTATCTGTATGATCTGATTTTCAGAGCAGAGGTAAATGGATTATCTTTAAACTGAAACAAACTTCTAAACTGCCAAGAATTTATAAAATGATTTCTGTGCTTCTTCATCAAGAACAGGACTGAAAAATCAACAGAGAAGTTAATACTGACAAATAGGTAGCCACCAGAAAACAGTACTGATCCAAGAACCAGGCCAGTTAACAGTTAAAATCCTTGCTGTGAGATGTGGTACTTTCTTCATTTGCAGTCTTATTAAAATAAAACAAACAATATAAAATAAATTTTAAAAACATAAAATGAAATAATTAAACAAATGAAATGAAACAGATCTGATTACTTATTGAAAGAATGTACAAAAGTAAATTGTCCAGGTTATTATGATAATTACTGGGTATTGTTTTAAGGCTTGTATTTTTCTGAAGATGTTTTTAATACATGATTTTTTCTTATCTCAGAAAGCATGGATTTCCAGCATCTATTATCCAAATATCTAGACTACTCTCAATAGATATCCCTTGATTTATATGAAGGGGATGAAGATCTGATACAAATAAAGTAGATGCCTGTAGGCCATTACAAATCTCCTAATCCATTCAATGATTTGTGATTGAGCTGTTCCTTCCTTGTACTCATTTCAGAAAAGCCTCCACTAAACTGTTATTTTTAATATGTAGAATACATATAAAATTGACTACAAACTGTAATTAACAATAAATTTCTATTAATTCAATTTTTAAATTAAAGAGATGATTTATTTTCCTCAAAATATAGTGTGTATCCAAGAACAAAGAAGATCTAGGGAAAATCATAAATTCCGTAATCTAGCCCGATGTTGGGTGCTTCTCAGGCAAGAACTGATTGACCTCAGTTGTATGCATACTGTCCTCTTAAGGGCTTTAGAGTATATTTTTTTCACAAAATATTACTCAGTAAAAATCTGAACAGATCTAGGCTATATCTTATTTTCTGAGTCAAGCTTTATATGAGGACAGTGGAAGAAAACACGAAATCATGGAAAAGCTTTTTATTTCTTTTTCCTAACTACTTACAGTTCTGTATCAAATCATATAAAAGGGGGGAAAAAAAGCTAAAAAATGCTTTGTATGTATTGTATAATGTATTTTTCTCCTATTGTTCTTCAGTGATCACTATTAATGAATGAATTAATTATTGATGAAAGTATTTTGAACATTCTATTTTAAGGAATACTGGCTACTTTTGCAGGATTTGAATAAAAATCTTCAGCTGTTGTAGATGAAAGGCTTTTGACTTCAATGAATTATGAAAGTTGACAGAGGCATTTTTTATGTTTGACCCATTGATTATGGAAGTTAAAGGTATTATACCATATTTTATTTCATTTTAGATATACCTTCTAAGGCATAGCATATCAAATAAAAAATGGCTTCCAATCAGCTTATCACTACAGTGAGAGGTGTATCAATCTTCACAAAATGCTGATTTTTAATACTGTGATATAGTAGTATATGTACTATATCTGAACTACAGTTACCCAAAATTTTATGAAAGAAATTATATATAAGCAATGCAAACAATTAGAGAATTTCTTGTTCTTCTAACATAGATATGTATGTTTGGAAAATGAGTAGTCAAATACAGTTATATGCATCATATTTTGTCACTAACTACGAAACGAATTATTCTAAAATTAAATAAGATGGCTTCCTAAGCGAAACATATGGTAGACTGAGGTTATATAAGTAAAAATCCTATTTCTGTTTAGATTTGGGTTATAAATGGCTCATAGTTTTTAGCAAGCAAATATAGAACTGTATGCTGAATCAGACTATGCATATAAATTTACAACAATGAAGCTTTACAAAACTTCATAGTGAATAAGATATTGTAAGATGGTCTTACAGAAAAAAAAAGCCAGAACTGAGCCACCAGAAGGACATGGAGTTGGCAGAGCAGGGGGCCATGAAAATGATCAGGAGGCTAAAGCACCTCCTCTATGAGGACAGGCTGAGAGAGCTGGGGCTTTTCAGCCTGGAGCAGAGAAGGCTTAGAGAAGACCCTATAGTAGCCTTCCAGTGCTTGAAGGGGGCCTACAGGAAAGCTGGGGAGGGACTTTTTGTAAGGGCATGTAGTGAAAGGATGAGCAGAAATAACTTGTAACTTGAAGAGGGAAGATTTAGACTAGATATTAGGAAGAAATCCTTCACTGTGAGGGTGGTGAGGCACTAGAACAGGTTGGCTAATGAGGTTGTGGATGCCCCTACCCTAGAGCCGTTCAAGGCTAGGCTGGGTGGGTCTTTGAGCAACCTGATCTAGTGGGAAGTGTCCTTGCCTACAGCAGGGGAGTGGAACTAGATGATCTTAAAGGTCTCTTCCAACCCAAATCATTCTTTGATTAACTGGCTTTTAATTTACTTTTTATGAAGTCTCTGGAAGAATTGTAGAATGGAAACTTTTAGTCTCCTTTCTCATTTTTCCTCAAGAAATTTTGTAAGAGAAAAAAGAAACAATTCCAGCCTCTGTTCACTAGAAGTAATAGAACCGATCAAAATCCAAAGTGTGTCTATACTCACCAATTTTCCCTGACCTCACACTAGTTAGAAAGGAAATACATGATGCTGCAATTGTGGTTGGCATAGCTTTGCCTCATATGCTAGAGATCAGACTGGAGGAACATGAGGAATCAGGACACAATAAGGAGGATATAAATCCCTCAGAATATGCATCCAATTTAAATACATGAATTTTATGCTCATTAATTACTTAGTTTACCACTAAGAAATTTGTGAGAAAACCTTCTTAGAGTTTGTGAACATTACACCACCTTTATTATGCTGCTCCTGAAGCAGTAGTGTGGAAGAACTGATGCAGAGGAAATATGTACATAATCAGAATATCATGTTAATAATAGTATGCACTAGATGGGGGTGGATGAATAACAGGTGAAAACACATACTCCACTGACTTTGATTGAATGTCTTTGAGATCATTCCAAAGGAAATACAGAAATACATCATTAGAGCATGAGAATAGGAACTATTTCCTAGACTAAGAGGTAGTGAATTCTACAGAATGCTCATGAAAACAATGGATGCTTTTATAAAATAAGGGAGAGAGAGGCTTATATACCCAAATATTTTTAAAGAGTCAAAATATCAAAAAGAATGTGAAAAAGTATGTCATAGACAAACTTCTATTTTACGTCACACTAGTATAAAAATAAAATAATCATTATTTTTTATTACAATAAACAAGTACTGAAATATAAGAGAATAGAAACAAAGTTAATGTTTGTAGTCATTCATTTGTCAGACACCAAAATAAACCTTAAGAAGGAACGTGAAGCATGTGCAATGACTGGCTGCTGTATATTTAATTTAATTTAATTTAACTTAGTTCTGAAATAGTCACAGAGTCTGTGCTGCTGTTAAGCAGCTGCCCAAGATGCATCTGTTCCTCTCACGTATATCTGCATTTTTAAAATAATTTTGACAGTCTTCTTCAATGAAGTTTTGATGACAGGATGGTGAAAATCCATTTTTATGGATTCAGTCCAAGATTCAGTGCACACAAGCAGTAATTTATTATAAATCACTAAATTTTAGTTCTCCTAACCTTATCATAATAATTTACTGCTCTACAATGTATATGTATATTAAGTATGCCCCTACCTTAAGGCATTTTATATTCTTGATACCTTGAAGTTATTCTTAGGTATAAGTAAATCTTATGTGATATGGTCCAATCTTGCATATGGACTGCAATAAAATTGCCAGTGTGCTTCCCTTTTTAAAATATTAAAGAACTAATTTGTAAAACAAATTCATGTTGTTCTTATAGAAATCTGCCAGAGAAGTGAAAGCAAGCAGCCTGCACTGGGAGATGGATACCTGCAAATAGGAACTTTCTAATTTAATGTTTACTGAATTCCAGCAAAAGAAAGATGCGACACGGGAAAATCTCACTGCAGTTGTTGTAGTATTTGCAAATTGATTTCAGGAGAGATAAATGCCTTGACATACCAAGTAAAAAAATTGTTATTTGTTCAATTATTTTGTATTTAAGCTTTCAATGGTCTTACATGTCCAAACACGTTTCCTATAAATATTTGTAGCTCCTCTAACCTGGGAAAGGTTATGCAAGAAACTCCATAGTTAATATTCTACTTTTTTTTTTTTTTTTTTCACTGATTCCTGTTTTCTAATGAATGTTTACTGCACATAGTTTCTATCTACAGGAAAAATTAGTTCCTGCTTCGAAGATAGCAGGACATGATGCCTTGATCATGCTTAACATTTTTTCCTATAAGCACCTTTTCCTTGCTAATTTTCAGTATCAAATTCAGTAATGAAAATGCACACATTTATACAATTTTTGTCTCAGAGATGTCTATATTCTCTTTTATACTTATTAACACTAGTAACTGTGAGACACGCACACCTGAGAAAAAAAAAGTCTAAAAGGCTTCTATTAGATATCACTGTGACACATGAAAAAGATGAGAAGTTGACTTGATTAGAGAATGCATTGATGTTTTTAAATATGATTCTGTAAATAAAGTAGTATTTTAATTTTGTACAAAATATCATTGAACTCCTATGGAAGTTTTATCTGAATAGTTCTATACCTCTTTGAAAATCTCTTTGAAACTCAAAATCTCTTTGAAACTTTATGTGGTGGATCTCAGATCTAAAATTCTACCTTCCTTGCATGACTATCTGTACATCAAAGAGAAGGAGAAATGGTATCATGCTCATATTCTGCTACTATGAAGGACAAAAATTTGTCTGATGGTAGAACAGTAGGAAGAAAAGTGCCAGTGACACCTCAGTTTGAAAAAGGGAAGGCTACAAGAAAGTGTATTCACAGTTTCAGCTTTGACTCCATTATGACATAATTGCCATGAATATCTTTCATAATAGACACTAGACAAAAGGTATTAAAGTGGTATTATTTATTAATTATTAATTATTATTAAAGTATTAAAGGTATTAAAGAACCTGTGTAGAAATGGAATTTGCAGATTCTCTTACTTCATCAAACAAAATCAGTTTTCATGGGACAATTCAAAGGCACTTCTCAATGAAGTTCAACTTTCTGCTTTCTTTTCTGTTTTGGCATATAATTCATTTAAAAACTGGAGTGAGAAGAAAACAAAAACCAATAACATGTACTTACAGGATTTCATCCTCTATAACTAAAATAATTTTAAGAAGAAATACAGAAGCTGAGCTCATTGTTAGAAAACCCTAAAATAAAGAAAATAATAAAGTAAAAGAAAAAATAAAAAGGCTTTGGAATTCTGTGTCTGTCAAATGAGGTTTATTTTCAGACTTGCAATATCTTTGGTGTTTACACAATTTTTTACTCTTATCAACATGAAGTCAATAGGACCTTATTATAGGGGCATGTCAACGGTTTTTGGGCTGGTTTGGCCTGGTTCCATGACTAGTGGGGCAGAGGAACCCATAGATCCATTCCCTGGAAAGGAATTAGGGGAAAAAGGGATGTCAGGTGACCTATCAAGGCCTTTTATCTGTTCCCCCTGAGCAGAAATGATAACAGAACAATGAACAGTCCTCTGGGGAATGTAGTAGTTCTTCTCTTCTGGACAGGTATCTGGACCTGGAGCATTAACTCTTTAACTCCCAGTGCACTACACGATGTTATGATGTGGAATACTGATAACCCAAAATCATAAAACCATGACGAGGCAATAAGCTGAAAAGCAATTACTACTGTATTAATAGAAACACTATACCATATTTTTCTTTTCAGGGGTTGTTTTCAAAATTTTAGAATTCTTTACATGGATTTTTATTTGCTTATGTTGGACATGGTGCAAAGGGATTTCAACATTTATCACCAGCTAGTGATAAGCATGTTCTGAATTTTTGGCAAATTCCTCTAACCCTAGATACTTTGGCATTTTGCATTAATTGTATTCTTCATTTTGAAAGTTATCTGTGATAGTCATACAACTGTTACTCACTTTGTTTACCCCAGTGAATTGTATGCCTAATATACAAATGACTTCTTTACATGCATTTGAATTGCATGGCATGTAAGAGTATCTTTTCTGAGCATACTGACTCATTTTTTGTAGATAGCACTTTGATACAACATTTCTGAATACAGACTGATAATGTTAAAAGACAATAAAACTCTTCACTGAAAAGTTTAAGATGCCTGTGAATGTCATGAAACTATTTCAATTATCCAAATCTTTTAAATATTAACATTAAAAGAATTTTCAGTTCAATAAATTGAATATTTACTAAGTTAACGGAAAATATAAAATTAGATTCAACTGCAATAGATTTTACATCTACTATAATAAGGATCATACAGACATCAGGGAAGCAAAGAGCAGTATAACTTGGTTTGACAGCATTCTGTAGTTCAACTCAGAGTCAGTTAAGTACCACACAGCCGTTTTCTCACTCTCACTCAGTGAGATAGGAGAAAGATTATAATAAGTTGAGTCATCAGTTGAGATAAGGAGTGTTAATTAAGAAAAATAAATAAAAGAAGAAGAATTAAAAACAAGTAAAGCACAATGCAGTTTCTCACCATCGGCTGGCGGATGGCCAGCCAGTCCTTGAGCAATGGCAACTTCTGCTACAACCTCCACAGTTTCTTTGTTCATGATGTCATTGGGTACAGGATATCCCCTTGGCCAATTTGTTTTTGCCCCATCCCAGGTCTTTGTGCTCTTTCTGTTTCCCCTCAGCCCCTCTCTAGCAGGGCAATCTGAGAAGCTGAAAAGTCCTTGGCTTAGTGTAAGAACTGCCCAGCAACAACTAAGGCATTGATGTCTTATCAACTTCATTCTCATCCATCCCAGCTACTATGATGAAATTTAGCTCTATTCCTGACAAAGCCCAGACACAATATGTGCATTATCAAAGTAGAATAAACAGAAAATCATGTGAAGTGACAGTGGTGATGAGTAGCGAATGTCAGCATAATGTTTTTCAAGGTAAGGAGTAATTTCAGTAATACATAGAATCAATAATGTATTGATATAAAATACTAGTGTTAGAAAAGCACTGTATCAAATATGCTTATTCTTCTCGTTATACTACAGACATTATATGTGTAGTCTCTTAAAGGAAGTAAAATACCTAATGAGAAATTTCAAAATTCTTTAAATTCTGGTTATCCTTTGGATACAATCCACAGAAAATTCATAAGGGAAAAATCCGCATCTCCAAGTGTCAGTGAAATATTCTTGCTGACTCAGTCAGAGGCTTCAGCACATCTTCTGCCAGTCATTCTGTCTCGAGCATTACTGCTGTCATCTGCAACTAGTACATGTGAAGACTTTTATCAGGAAGCAAATAGCAACTACAGTTTTTCCTTGGAGACTTTATGAAGCCTTTAGGTCTGTTTCATTTTATGGCACTTTCTGAGAAAGAGGGAGAAAAAAAGAGAATGCATCATCTTTCTGTAAGTCCATAAACTGCTGTTTCATTTCCTGAGGTTGGTGCAAGGAGAGAATGTGCTCATGACCCCCATCTCATTATTTTATCTGAAACACTGAGTGGAGACAGTCATTTGTAACCCTGGGGACTGACTCCAGAAGAGGTCCGATTTACTAAACTGCTCTTTGAATGGACGTGAGGGCACTGATCTCTTCACAGGATGTACTCAATGTAACCATCTGTTATGGGACCAGCTCTTCCACTTCTGCAGTTGAATATAAAGAAGGTTCATGTATCTTTGTGGCACTTGTACCCACATACGTCATTCTAGCCTTGAATGAAATTCAGTCTTTATTTTTGTAATCCAGCAAAAGTCCAAGGACTGAAGTGTATCTCAGTCTCACTTCTACACCTGAAGCTTTCAAATACATCCTTTTTCAGTCCCTGCATGAAGGTATGCCAGAAGATATACAAAAATGCTCACTAGCTTTACATAATACATACATACAGCATAATGGTTCAAAGAAAATTGCTATGTAGCAGAGATAAAAGTCTACTGTAATGACACTGTGTTACAGTACATCCATATTTTCTAAACTTGGTAAATATATAAACATATAAATTAATTTAAGATAAATAATTGGTTGGGGCATTAAATTCTGCATTTATAGAATAGGAGAAAAAAAAAAACAAACAGATTTTCTTTTTTTTTTTTTCCTTCTTTTTTCTTCCTCCTTTTTATATATGCCATTTACTCTTCCTCCTTTGACCCATGGCCATGGCAGATTTTGACTACAAGACAAACTTCATTCCTTTTATGAATCAAATCAAGATATGCTAGATTTTTTATGAATGCTTGAGGTGAGTAAAAGCCATTTCAGAAGTGCTGATTAACACTTTCAATTAGGGTTCAGTGCAAGGAAATACTATCTCTTTTTTCATTCTCGGAATATACAATATTGAAGCTGCATAATATATACTATTATGTAATGTAATTAAATCTGTGCAGCTTTAAATAAGGCCATCACCTTGCAAACAATTCGGATTAGCTCATTCCACTAGTGTAAATCACATGTAAAACAGCCAAACAATATCTCTGGCAAACATCTTTCTTTCTTTTCTTTCTTTCTTTCTTTCTTTCTTTCTTTCTTTCTTTCTTTCTTTCTTTCTTTCTTTCTTTCTTTCTTTCTTTCTTTCTTTCTTTCTTTCTTTCTTTCTTTCTTTCTTTCTTTCTTTCTTTCTTTCTTTCTTTCTTTCTTTCTTTCTTTCTTTCTTTCTTTCTTTCTTTCTTTCTTTCTTTCTTTCTTTCTTTCTTTCTTTCTTTCTTTCTTTCTTTCTTTCTTTCTTTCTTTCTTCCTTTCTTTCTTCCTTTCTTTCTTCCTTCTTTCTTCCTTTCTTCCTTTCTTCCTTTCTTCCTTTCTTCCTTTCTTCCTTTCTTCCTTTCTTCCTTTCTTCCTTTCTTCCTTTCTTCCTTCCTTCCTTTCTTCCTTCCTTCCTTCCTTCCTTCCTTCCTTCCTTCCTTCCTTCCTTCCTTCCTTCCTTCCTTCCTTCCTTCCTTCCTTCCTTCCTTCCTTCCTTCCTTCCTTCCTTCCTTCCTTCCTTCCTTTCTTCCTTTCTTCCTTTCTTCCTTTCTTCCTTTCTTCCTTTCTTCCTTTCTTCCTTTCTTCCTTTCTTCCTTTCTCTCTCTCTCTCTTCCACTTAAATCACAACAGTAAAAAAAGAACAAATGATTAAAACCAGAAAGTATAACCAATCATACATTAATGTTGATAATTTGTCACCTCTTCTAGAAGAAGAAAAAAGACACTAATTAATCACGTTGCCCACCTAAGTCATTCCTAAAGTTCAGATTAGTATAATCTCGTGGAAGTCATTATTATGTATATTAAAATATTGACTAATGGATGATGCTTTTTAAGCTATCTAAAAGATCTGTGACTTTTTTGAACTGATGAGCTTGAAATGGGACACAGCACTCACTGGGGCAGAGTAAGGGTGGAGGACCATCTCCTCCAATTTTCTGGCCATGTTCTCTTTAATGCAAACCTTTGGCCTTCTTGACCACATGTAACTTTGTGTGATTCCATGTCTTTTTTCATTTGTTAAAACTTGGCATATACATAAACAACTGAAAACAGCATATTGTAATGACTGCTGGAAAACTTTGATTATAACTACAATGTTACTCATAATGTTCCAACAGAAGGTGTGAATAGCCAGTTCATGTCCACGTAAATCAAATGCTTCTTCATTTACTCTTTTGACTACAAACTATATTGTTCTGTATCAGGCTGGAGTGAGGCAGGGACTGGAGACAAATTTATTATTTTTTAACATCCATCTTGAAATGAGATTCCAAGGAATAGGAGCAGATGGCTAGCAATATGGAGCAATCAGAATTTATTAACCTGGAGGATATCTAATTCAAATGAAAGTATCCTGCAACAGGAGCTAAAAATTCCAAGCATCTTTCTCTAAGATGAACTTATATTTAAGCAGCGGGACTTCTTATGAGGCTTGAAGTCATTATGAAAAGTCACCTGAAAGTTGGTTGATAGAGGAAATTAAAGGAGAAAAAATTTGCAAAATAGGTCCTATCTCATATCAAATTAACATTTCAGTGCACACAGCACCATTTGTATGGCTGCATGAAGACATCTGACAAGTCCTATAAAATCTGCATAAAGATTTTATATTGAACATTGTTGGTGAACGTTGTTTTCTTCTTGTTAATAGGGAGTGGAAATCTTGAAATACATCTGTAAATCTCTCAGCTCCATTTACGTGAGGAAATGAGAGGGAATATAAGATGAAGTATGAGGGAGAGTCCACAGTTTAAATATGTGAGTATGAGAAAAAACAGAAAACCAAAACCTGAAAAGGTCAGGAAAACTAGGCACTCATTCTGGAGCTAGAAGATAGGATTTGGGTGCCCTACATATGGATTCCAGTGTAAGATTTTGTTTTTTTCTATGTGTTTCTGGAAGGTCAGAATCACAGGAATTGTCCAAATTCAGCAAATGTTCTATAGTTTAACAAGTTTGTACAAGGTAGTAACAAATCATGTTTTCTTGTTGGGGTGTGCTCACTGTAGATGTTATAGGAAATTATACCTCATGCTTTCTTTTCCTGAAAACCATTTTTATGCCACAGTTGCAGTGAAAAAAAATAAAATCCCTAACTATTGTGAAGGTAAAACTTTCAGAATTCAGCTACTTCTAAAGTGAATCATTACAGTAATTGAACACTGGAAATGAAAAAAGACTCTTGTCAGCTAGACATTCTACTGAACATGAAAATCTTGTCAATATGAATGTCAGAAAGTACCACTGGTGCACAAGAGTGGCACATCGGATTAAACAGGTAGTGTCATTACATTGCATTTCTATATAATAATAACTCAAGCACATTTGGAACTGGAAGAATGATGAGACATCAGAATAGTCCATCAAACCTTCACAAACTCATTGACAGGTGAGGAGGATCTCACAGGATATAGTAGGCTCCTTGGGAACAGAAACCAACTCATACTTGATCAACTTGATAAAGGAAAATGCTAATTTCAAAAAAACAAAAACAAAATAAAAAAATGACAGTGCTTTTTTATTGACAAAGTTACATAAGCTGATACTAATTGCTGTAATGTAACTGCACTCGGGTCATAACTAGCTGGCACAGCACCATGGGAAGAGTAGCTGGAAAGTTACCTGGAAGAAAATCGCCTGGGGGTGCTGTTCAG
The DNA here is from genome assembly GCF_951394365.1 of Tetrao urogallus. Lineage (NCBI taxonomy): Eukaryota > Metazoa > Chordata > Aves > Galliformes > Phasianidae > Tetrao > Tetrao urogallus. The sequence goes on along the minus strand of NC_136813.1, from coordinate 78,544,236 downwards.
TGTTCAATTGAACACGAGTGTGTCCAGGTGGGCAAAAAAGCCAGTGGTAACTTCTCCTCTAACAGAAATTTTGTGGCCAGCAGGATGAAGAAAGCGACTGATCCCTTCTACATGGTGCTGGTGAGACCATGACATGAATATTGTTTCATTTTTATTCCCTCATTACATGAAGGATGTTGAGTTGCTGGAATGCACAGAGGAATATTGATACCAGTGAAGGGACCAGAAAAGAAATTATATGAGGAGTGAATGAGGAAACTGGATGTTTTTTAGTTTGGAAAAATGGAAGCTGAGAAAAGACATCATTACTCTGTACAGCTACCAGAAAGGAGGCTACAGAGAGGAGGATGCTGGTCTCTTTGCTCAGGTGCAAGGATACAGCCTCTCAAATTGTTCCAGAGAATATTTAAGTTGGATATTAAGAATAATATATTAAAGAAAAGGATGATTATGTATCAGATCAGGCTGACCAGGGAACTGGTGGACTGATGGAAACTACTTTACTGAAGGTATTTAAGAATTGTGTGGATGTTCTATTTAGGGACATGATCTATTTGTTGGTAGTCTCTAGTGTTATGCTGATGATTGGACTTCATGCTTCTAAGAGTATTTTCCAATCTAAATGATTAAATAACTCTATGAAGTGAACAGAGATGCTATTCAGATTATGCATCTCTTCAAACTGCTGGGGATAGATGTTCCCAATCATAATCCATTCTATTTTCTGTTTTAAAATACATTTTTGTTCCCTGGGTGACTGGCAAAGTTGGGAAAGCTGAGTAAAACAGTGTTCAGTCCTTCAAAGTCTAGTAGATGAATTGAAAGAAAACACATTTAGATATAAGAAGCAATTTGCTTCATTCTATTCTAAGTTTAAACTTATTATGCATTACAAAATCTTTCACCAAAACTGTAATTTCTTCCTGACCACATTGTGTTCAATCACATTGCCTTAAATTCATCCACACTAGAATGGGAAAGTTTAAATATTGGCCTAAGTGTAAACCTTCTAGAATGTATGTAGAAGACATAAGGGGATGAGTGTCACATTTCATTAAATTACGATAAAAGATTAAGGAGAAATGTTAGAAGTGATTTTGGTAGTTCTGGTAGCAATAGTTCAGTGAAACACCACACCACTTCTTGAGGAATATTTCACAGTTCAGAACTCTCATATTCTTGTGTATGAGTATGAAATCTCCCAAAATAACAATTTTAAGGGGATGGTTTGAATCTTTCTTTACACATCATTTGTACTCTGATTCCCCAGGGAATGTGAACCAAGTATTCATTAATTCTATGTAATTACTGGCCCAGCTCCTACGATGGTAAGGAAAACACTGTTCAATAGGCAATAAATCTGGCTGTATTTAGCAGCTAGTTTTTCATACTCACTTCCAATCTGGCTAGCAAAAATAAGAGAGAGAGAGGAGGAGAGAGAGAAAGAGAAAGACAGTAACAGTTGTAACAATACACAATTAATTGTTATGCAATTCATAAGTAATATTGAAAAGATTTAATGAAGAGAAAGGAATACTCAGCAGATATTCAGGTGCAGATTCTACAACCTTTGTTCCTTAAGAAGAGAGATACAGAAAAAAACATGAACTAGCAGAGAAAGCAAGGAGTATATGAGATTGTTAAAGGTAACAAAAAGATAAATGAGCAACAGACTAGTAGGGTGTCTATGGGTGAAAATGCAGAATCAAAAGTAATCCTAAGGGTGAGAGCCTTAATTATGAAAATTACAACTATAAGTACAGTTGAATTTCTTAACAACAACAACAACAACAAAAAAGGAACAAAGACATCTGCTAAGATATTCTGAAAAGAAAAATAGAATTGTCATAAACTATAATTCTGCAAATGTGAAGACAAGCACAGGGGGCTTAAACAGTTGTTCATTCTGCAATGAACAAGCAATGCATGAAAGTAAAAAAGTAAAAGAGAAGGTAATCAGAAGGAAGCATTGTATCTGAGAATAGTTCTCTTTGAAGAGCTATATGTTCATTTGCTTTTTTAACAATTTTCAGTTAATTCAGGCAGAAGAGAATAACTTTAATACTGCCTTTACAGAAATGTGAAATTCTGCATCCAACATTTAAATGCAAAGAACAGTTTTTCAGAAAATATGTATTAGGGAAAATGAAAGCACTAGAAAGTAAGTTTTGCAGCAGGTCTATTGCGGCTGAGATCATGCTTATAACAAATCCCCCAAAGTGTCAAGAACTTGTGACACATGCTTTAACAAAGAATGGAATTTGACAAGCAAATGCACAACATATTGGGATATGCTATGGGTGGGTAGTGCTCAGACTCTCTCAACACAGTGAATAGTCTAAATGTTTTAAAAGATGATGCAGCAGAAAGGTGACAGCCTGCCTGAAAAAGTGGTATAATGTACTACCTACATTAACACTAATTAGATGGAAGTTAGAATTATGCTAAATTGAATTGCTATTTGTACTCTAGAAATAAAGATCTGCAGTATAGCCACTAGCTCTAAAGATTCTTCATAAAACTAATGGAAAATATCATTATCATACTAACTGATTCTTAGTTTGAAGAAAGAAAAATATTTTAGCTCTGTTTCTACTTAGTTTGAAGTTGAACAAAGTTATGCAGACCAGAGTAATTCTATACACAAAGATATTTGACCTGAAGGGAGAGGTAGGAAGCAATAGGCATGTTTATACATTCATTTCTATGAATTCATATATGTAAAAATATTGAATTTCACTGTAGTGAATTTACATACAGTAAGCATGTATGTGATGCAACATATGAATGAGTGAACAGTTCAGAAGAAAAATAAAAGTTCTGCCAGAATTGTTTTCAAATATGTTTTGATCTCTGCCAAGAAAGTATAAAATCTGAGGAAAAGACAATATCTCATATCTGCTTCTGAAGATTAGTTTCCCTGTAGAAGATGCTCGGACCGGTGAGTGCATACAAAAGAAAATCAATATTGAAAAATATGTTGTTGACAGAATGGAAAAATTGGGTTCTCTTGGAGCAAAAAGAAACTAATAACATTGATTAGAAGAATATACTATATTTGGATCTTGAATACCAAAAGTTGTGCATTTAACAGTGCCTATCAAGTCTATTCTCACTGGACATTTCACATCTCCCACAGAAACTTCTAGAAGTGGCCTGTTGTTTAATGGGAATTCAGTTTAAAAACTGGCTGTGACATGTGAGTCATTCCCTGATATAATATCCTTTCTTTTTCTTTCTTTCTTTCTTTCTTTTTTTTTTTTTTTTTTTTTTTTTTTTTACTGGAAAGGGGTGTCAAAATAATTAGAGAGGAGTAAGTGCAATGAAATGTAGATATCAACTTGCAGAAGCCAACATCTCAGTTCCCTTTGTAGACAAGGGAAAGGAAAGAACTATCAAACATGATTCATCTCATTCTTAAGTAGATATCTAGATAGGTCAGATGAATCATACTCTAAAAAGGCCTTTTCTGTCTGGTAACTATAAAGGGAATCCAAAGTGACTAATTCAGATGTAGACGACTAAACTAAAAAAGTCCAAAGTTAGCTGCAGTGAATCCTACACAGAATGAATTGTACCTTACTAGAGTACTGAAAATGCAGGATAGTCAGTTCCTTTCCACAGCTGGCTCAGTTACATTTTACATTTTACATAGTCACAGACAAAGCCTGATTTCTTCCACACTGACATTTTGTCCACCAGGAAGCTGAAACAAAAATTCTTTGAGCTGTAGAAACTGTAACTTTCTTGGAAACTTGCAAATACTAAAAGCTAAATAAAGCTCAAAGTATAATTAAAGTCTCACAGGAAGTATCATAGTTTCTCAAAAATGTTACTGTGAAAGTACTACTATTTACAGTGAAATAGCAACTAAACAGAAGCTAAGAAAGAATAGAGAAAATGGTAACTGAAACGATGTACAGATGGAGTAGCTGCATTAAAAAGTAAGCTAGTAAGGGATGGGAAGCTGGCTCCAGGTACAGCCATCAACATGTGTTCTTGCAGCCTATCTCCATCTGCCATGGCCAGAGGCAGAATCCAGGGCGTCATTGCCCTCTGGTCCAACCCAGTGGGACATTTCATATTTTCTTACAGACAATAGCTTACTCATACAAACTGATCAGATCATTTCACTCCTGGTGGGCAAATATTTGGAAGCCATGAACAAAACTTCCTCTAAATCTCAGAAACAAGCGTTACTGATGATACAGATTAGTCCATTTCTGAGTAACAGGCAGCGGAACAGCTTGAAATGACTGAGCCTCAAGACACAATATACTAGAACAACTTAACCTAGTTCCATCTAAAAACTGAGTTGATAGACGGAGAATATCAGCACCTTGAAAACTACCTGAATCATGTTAATCTGAGTAAATCACCCGAGTAAAGCGTTTCACAATTCTGTGCAATTGTAAATGTTGGTTAGTAATTTTTATAACGCTGCTGGGGAAAGGAAAGTTGTAATGGCTCAGCCCTTTGTCCCATGGAAGTTTTCATTGCATTTTGTCCTCCATAGTCAGCAAATGGGACCTCACTGAAGTTCTTCATCAAATTACATGACACTGAAACATTAGTCCTCAACAAAACTTTTCTTCAGTTAACAGCTTTCTAACTTGACATACATCCAATATATGAGGTCTGCTCAGAAAGTAATGCCTCCTATTTTATTATGTTGGTATTATTATGATATCAGAGGCAGATGTTGGTAGTAGAGAAGTAGAGAATGAACTTTCCCACTGACATTCCATTACCTTTTGTTGCTGTGTGATAGAAGGCAGCAGCAGAAGAGCAGCCAGACAAAAAGACATGTGACATGGAAGTGCATGTAACGCAAAGGGATGGAAAAGAATTCCTCCGTGTGGAAAAAATTGCACTCATTGACATTCATTGATGTTTGCTGAATGTTTATGGAGACCAAACAGTGAATGTGAGCACAGTGAGATAACGGGAAATGAATTTCAGCAATTGCAACAGTGACACTGGGTCACCTCTGCTGGTGTAGACATTTGTGAGTACAGCATGCAGGCTCATGGCTGGTATCTGTTGTAGTTTCCATGAAATAAAAAGTAGGCATCAATTTCAGATCAACCAAACTATCTTGTGTTTAAGACAGACGTTGCCTGGAGTCCTTGTGTTTACAAAGGGATTGAGACAGCTACTTTCTGAAGAAATAAGAAGTGTTGAGTGTATCAATATGTATTAACATGTCAACTCAGTATGCATACTCTGCTGAAATACTCAGTACCTTTCCAGTGAAATCTTCCAAGTATGCCTCAGTAATTTGTAAGTCTATGGTTTTCTCTGGAAAATCACATCTATTTCACTGATAATTATTGATTTAAGTACTCTTTAATAAGTAGAGATACATTATTGTACACATCTTCATAAGTTAAGCCATTAGGTGATTGTCTTTCAAATGAAACAGGATACAAGAATTGGCAACTACGGAAAAGGAAGAATACAATAAATGTTCACAAAGAGAATAAATGATGATTTTTTGTGGAAATATCTGTTTTATTTCTATGTTATTTTGCCCTTCAACTTATCTGTTCACTCCACATTAGCATTCAGATAGCAGTATTGCCATTCCTGGTGATTCACTGAGGTATTATGAATATGCAAAAATATCAGGAGCTTTTTATGTCTATGATTTTTCTTTCTTAGACATTCATAAGAATAATTGAAACCAATCAGCTCCTCATAACCTGCATATAGATGAATTCTGTTATCAAAGAATAAAAAATAGTTTGATAATTCTCACAATATACCTAATGGTTGATTTCAATCAGGTTTCTAAAAACAGTAGGTCATGTAAATGTTTTTCATACTATACCACTGATTGATTTATAGGTTAGTATGTCATATTATTTTTTTTTCAACTTATTATTATTAGGCCACACTGAAGAAACATTTACTCAGTGAAGTATTTGATGTTAGCATTTTCTCGCTCTTTTTTATCATTTATGTCCTTCTGAATTAAAACACATATATTTTTGTAAATAAATGTTAAAATCCACAGTGAATCCAATTATATTAATGTGTTTTGTAAACCCAGGAAAAGCAGGTGAGAATTCCAACACCTGAACTAAATTCCTTTTCATAGGCAATTTATAAGCAAAATTTGTACTTTAATGTCTGACAAAGAGGAATTATATAACTAAAAGAATGAGAGGTTTTCAGGATTGTTTTCTATGTTTTATTGTTTGAGAACAATAATTATCAAGAACTGATAAACTGATGATAAATAAATTATCTTTGAAAATTTTTTAAGTTCTTTTAAATGTCAGTATCAAGGTCAAATAATTAAAACAAATGACATAGTTATTATAATTAACACTTAATTATAACATGGTTAATACTGGTTAAATTTATTATGTAGTAACTGTGGCACTATATCTTGTTTGGGGGTTCATTCATTTAGTTTGGTCATTTGAATTTACTTCTATAAGTATGTATCAAAAACCCTGATAACTGTGAGCAAGCAGGATATGTAATATATCAACTATAGCAACAAAAGTCCGATTCACCAATACCACTGCTCCTAATGGCTGCATAATGCAATACTATTTGCAGAAGAAAAGACAAATTTGTTCAAATCCTCTGCTATGTATTCAGTGAGTGAAAACAACGTCACCTTACATTACTATGTGTTCTAGATCTAACATAAGGTTTACAAAACATTTTCCTTTGCACTTCTAAAATGAATATACAACAAGTTAACAGCATTTGAATAGTGATGCTTTTGGTTTATGAGAAGTTTTGTTTTGTTTTAACAGATCCTTGTTTTTTTAGAGCAACTTCACACACACGCTTATTTTGTATAAGGACTCTATTAAACAACCATCTGAGGTTACTTGTCTGCCTCTATTCTTAAGTGAGGTTATGGCTTCCAATGATTTGTTTTTTCACTTAATTGTTTGTCCTGGTATATATACCATAAAACCATAGTGTAAATATTATAGTATAGGAATCTATAATTTGTCTATAATAATATTTTTCATATTATTGTCTCTCTGGACTGTTATGAATTGTAAAACAGAAGACTTTGTTATGCAAATAGAATTAGATGTGCAAGACATAGTCTGTGGTCCAGTGTATTTCATATGGTGCTGGAAAATAACATTTATATTTAGAATTTATCATAAAAATACTGTCAAATTTAGATGTACAAAATGTTTTTTGTTGTTGTTGTTGTTTGTTTGTTTTTAAGAGCAAAGCAGGCAATCGTGCTTATCACTTGATGTATTGCCCCTTATGTAGAACATAGTATGCTCATTCTGGCCATTATCCTTCATATGCACTTCACTTAACCCACTGAATTTCTTTGCAAAGGCTGCTATGGCGACCGCATTCCACTTTCTGCATGCATCATGCCCAAAACTGTGAACTCGTTTAACAGCTGCCTACCCTGAAACCACATCTATGCTTCCTGTCCTCCTAGTTCTTCTTTGCCTATCTACCATGAGCTTTCAGTCTTGATCCTTGGAGATCAGAGAGCAGCATCCGTACTCCAAACTAAGACCTGATAAGATCCTGTGGGGTTCCCTGTTCATGAGTGGAGAGGCTGCTCTTGTGCCAGGCGCAGTCCTTGGAAGATCTTTATTTTCTTTTGGTGTGATCCAGAAGAAGCCTGCAGCATTTTCTCCACAATTTTCAGTTTCTCTTTTAAACATTACTGCTATCTAGGTCTTAGTTTATCACAGACACATAGAAAATCCCAGGTTGTAAGGGAAATCAAGGGAGATCATCTGGTTCAATTTTTAATGCAAAACCAGAGCCTAGATAAGATTATCAGATTATAACAGGTTCTCTAGCTGAACCTTAAAAGTCCCAAGTGCTGGAAAATACACCAAATCCTTAGGGCAGTTATTCTATTTACTGATTGGTCTAACAATAAAAAAAATAGTTTCCTTTATCCTTCAAAATTTCTCTGGGAGAGAGAAGTTGAACAGCTTTTCAGTATGGGAAGAAACTATTCCATAATCTTTTCTCTGCCTGCAGGTGTCTTCCTTTTGAAATTCTAATCTCTTATTCCAGCCTCTTCTTTCAGAATGAGAGAAGCTTACACAGAATCAGAACTGAGGTCTCTATTTACCTCTTTAAGTAGCATTCCTTTGCTTTTCCTCTGGAGATATGTAGGCAGCAGGGTAATTTTTAGAACAAATTCAGAAATGACTCTAATTCTGTCAGCAGCAGTTGAATTCAGTAGACAGAGCTGCACAAACTTTGCAGTTTCAAGAAAATGCCAAGTTTGAAGAAGTAATGAAATAAAAATCTGTATTTTGTTTAGGTGGAAATTTATGTTCTCTGTAGCTTATCATAATGAAGATCAGACCAAAAGAATGAACTAATCATATAATGCAGTCAGATAATTATGGTATTTAAAGTGGCTAAAAGAAAGAATAGCATGTAGGTTAAAATAGTGCTTATGTTAGACAATGACACAAGGAGAAGTCTTTCTGCTTCTGGGAATCACTTCAGTGAGACTCAGTTCATGATCCTAAATCCAGAAGAATGAAGCAAGAGAGCAAATCATCCTTGTGCATCTGGGCAGCACTGTCAGAGTGAAAGACAGTGTATTTAAGTCTGTGTTGGATAAGGTAACAGCTGGAAGAGTAAAAAAAATGCCTCATACAGAGGGTGTAGAGTATGCTTAAATTCTAACTGGCCAGAGAAATTGTTGCAATATGTGCACAAGAGTATGTTGCAGCTTTATTTTGAGATACCTGAGATAAATGCCAATGTATCTGTCATAGGCAGAGCTATTACACTATCTTCATAAGTCCAGAAAAGTTCCCCTGTTTACAAGCATGAAAACAAACTTAAGTCTTTAAAGCACTTAAGTGTTGGTCAATGCATGACATACTGCTACTTTGAAAGAGCACCAGTTCCTGAATTTTACTGTTGATAGAAGAGTAAACACAACAAACATATTGAATCCATGTCCTTTGTAGCTCAGGTAGACACAAAATATCACTGCTGTGTTACTCTGAATATGTAACTTTTTTTTTTTTTTTTTTTTTGCTTCCTTTTTTTAAATTTCTATATTTTAGTGATTTGCGATAGTCTTAAATAAAACAACAATTGCATATTAATAACAATAATAAATAATAGAAGTTCAACTATTATCCACTTTTCAATATTCAGTAAGAGAGAGTGTTCAGACAAAATATTTTCATAGAATCTTAGAATCACAAAATATTCTAAGTTGGAAGCGACACACAAAGATCATCAAGTTCACACAGAATCACCCCAAATCAGACCCGATGTCTGAGAGCGTTGTCCAAACACTCCTTGAACTACTCCAGCACTTGGGGCCATTGTAGGCATTACTTTTGGAGCTAAAAATGACTGAAAAGTTTACATATTTTATTTCAAACTTCTCCTACAATTGATAACTCCTTATAAGTAAAACTCTGGGCTTAGAGGAGAATTTATTTAATAAGTTTGTTAAACAGATTGCAACACTGGCCAAGTTACTTTAATGTAATCCAAGATGTTATTATGTACTAAAATCCACTCTACTTTCAAAATTAGAATTTGCACTCATTTTTTTTCTTATATCCTAAAAAGGGAAGGAACAACAAGAAAAATACAAACATTGCCTACTGAAAGCAACATCCGCTTGTGGTTGTCTTTCAGCATATGTATGCAATTTAAGGCCTAAGTTGGCTTGAAGATATTCTTTCGTAATAGTAATAAAATAAAATAGTAATAAAACTTCACAGCCCCACTGTGAAGGGCTGAGGGAAAGGAAAATCGTTATTTCAGTTTGGAGTTTGTAAGACTGATAATGTGGGAAAAGGAGTTCACAGTAGAGACATAGTGAAATATTTAATATGTTTTGCAGATAAAATATATTACTTATTATGTCATCATCAGGTTTTATTTCACTAGTTCAACTCACAGTAAACATCTTAACAAAAAAAAAGAAAGAAAGAAAGAAAGAAAAAAACGTAGAGAAATGCTCATCTTTCTGGAAATACCATATAATTAAACTGGTTGTTGATCTTTACCTAAGGCTTTAACAACTTAGGAATCAGGAATCAGCTGGCTCAGTTTAACTTTGGGTCAGCAAAGATGCCAAGAAGGATTTGTCCCTGTCTGGTATGACTTCTATTAAGAGACTTTGGGAGGAATCTAAGTTTTATGAAGATTTTATGAAGAAGTAATCAGCCATGGGAGGGAAATTTAAAAAGTTTGAGAAATATCTATGCACATCCCTCTGTCATTCTAAAGGCTGCTATAAAGCAGTATCATTTCACCTATATAAGAAAGGACATGATTATTAAAACATATTTGGAGTGTGTTATTTTACAATGATATAATTTATCTTGGAAGTTGGAAGTTCACATTTTATCCTTTCTGCCCAGCTTGGGCAAAGTGATTTTGATAGATCTGATTTGGTTGAAACGATGTTCATGTTCCATAAAACATTACGCAATTAGAAGAGTTGCTTAATTTGTAATGTAATATTCTCCTCTGATCTCCGTGGCAGTTGGTCTGTTCAGAGTTAATTAGCAAAAGACTGGAATGAGGCGATGCATGGAAATTTTTATAAGAATCATGGTGATAAGAAGAGAAAGAAAGAGAAAATGTGAAAACATCAGTCAGAGGATAAAAAAGAAAGAAAGAAAGAATGAATGAATGAAAGAAAGAAAAAGAAAGAAAGAAAAACCTATCCAGTTTACAATTTGCTACTTACAAACTCCATAAGGTAATTCATCATTAAATAATGAGTGCTTACTCTCTTTCCCTATTTTGAGTAAAAAGAAAGCTGTTAAATCATCATTTGTTAGAATTTTGAAGAAACTACACTACTGGAAGCAGTATACTTTCTTCTTCTGTTCTTATGTTTTCTAAGTATCTACACTTGAAAACTGTTAGGGACAGGGTACAAATAAAGACCAGCTTTGAGTCTGACATGGTCTCAGATCTTTTATTCTTAGTCTTAGAAAGAGAAAGAATGAATGAAATAGACTTTGGATTTCAACACCAGATGTTGCAAATGCAGGTGTTTTTTTTTTGTTTGTTTGTTTGTTTTATTCCCCACTTCATTCCTATTTCCAAATACTTGCTTTCCTTTCCCTATTTTCTTTTTTTTTTTTCCCCCACATTCTTTCTAATCCAGCTTTCAACTGTATTTCGTCTCTATCACAGTTCTTACTATAGTAAACCACTACATAAGACTTTTACTGTGGGGGAAGATGTAACTGTGAGTGAGTCACCAAAGAGCTTATCAGACTCCTTGATGGACACAGTGATACACTGTGAAACCTTGGGAGGCTGTAGTGTAAGACAGAGAGCAAAGGGCATCTGTTTGCGTCTAAGGGTAAAGAGAATGTTCTTATTGTATTCGTTGTTAATCTTGTTACACTTAAGAAACCTTCCATCCTTTATCACTGTTATTTGGGAGAAGCTAGGGCCTATTAACCGATTAGAGGAACTGTTAGAGGAACAGGAACTTCTTGTTTGTAAGTGAATGGTATGTAAGGTGTATGCTGTACACAGTAAAGGAGAACTATTCTGATGCCACGAGAAACTGTGAGAGCTCTCTAACTCGACTGAGCACCGCCAGTTTATAATTCATGGTTGACAGGGAATATGTTATAAAGTGTTTATATAATTAATACAACTCTACATGAAATCATATTACAACTTGCATGAAAAACAAACTTGGAAATAGCATTTATGTTTAAGGTTTTGTAACATCTCCAGTATTAAATGTCATTTTTTCCATAAATACGCCAAAATTTACCACATCACCTGGAATGTTTTATATTCAGTAATTATCTATGTCAGAGTTATTTTAAATGGATTTATCAAAGCCTATGCATTCTTTCTAAGAAAGAGACGGAATGACTGATGAATTTTTCAAAAAAGTATTCCTGCTTAGCTGACAAATTCTAGCATTCCTGCTTTATGGCAATGGCTTTAAATTCAGCAGAGATTAGAGACATGTCTGGAATGAATCAAAGTCTGAAAGAAGTTGAAGAGCTGCATAACGCACCCAGCTACAGTTTCATGTTGAGTTATGAGATATTCAGAGTGAATGCTTGGACAAATGCTAGTCTGGGAGCACCTGACATCATCCTGCAGAGTGTGTCTTTTGTTGTCCTCAGGTTTTCCCGATTTTCTCTCTTCCAATAATTGCTTTATAAATGTTTCAAAGAAAATGTAGAGGTCTGCTAAATTTTGGCAGTGGACTTGTCTCAAAATGGTCTGCTTTTCATAGTAGACTCATGCTAAGGAGTTTGCTTCCAAATGCCAATCTAGCTTTCAACTGCCATGATAGTAAATAACATTTGTGAAGAGAGATAGGAGAGCACCTGTGCTTTCATTGATCAATGTGTCTATTCAATGGGGAAGAAGAGAATGGTAGACACAGGAAAGCTATTCATTGTGGAAACGATGAATAAAACGGCCTGTTACTTGGGGAACAAGGTCTGGAGGAGAAGTAGCAAGGATGTACCATAGGTAAGGAGGGAGAGCCAGAAGAGAAGAGAGGCTAGAAAAAGATGAAGAGTACAGCAAAGGTGGCTGGATAGGTTGAGAGGATACAGAGAAAAATGAATTGAGTGCAGCCTGGAAAGTCTATAGGAAGTGAGCTGAAGGCAAACTGATATTTTGGTAATACCAGATATGCTGACGCCTACTGAAAAATCAAGAAATATATCAATTATAATGTTTTCAGTGCAAAGTTCACATGGCTCAAGGTAAATAAATCCTACAGCCACACAATAAATGATGCAGGAAAAGAGAAATACTGCAAAATTGTTTGAAGTATAAGCAATCACTTAGTGTGTGCTGAGTCAGGCAGGCATCCTGTGGAAAAACCAAAGATTATGCGATAAAAAATAAATGTGAAAAAAGAAAAAAGTACTGCAACATTTGCTCATGAGGGACAGCACACTAAGTTTGCCCAGACGGTCTTAATTCTGTCATTTCCTAAATGTGAATGCTTGACTTTGCAATATTATTGTTTTTCCTGGCAGTAAATTAGAAAATGGCTAGGATTAAACATGGAAAAAATGAAACCTTAGTGACAAATGTACTTATTTCCTACATGGTTTAATCCTATTGGGTATACCCAGCTGAGCCAAAATAAAAGGCATTTCTTTTCTACTTAGATGTAAAACAGTGATACTGTAAAAATAAGCACAACATCAGATATTCTACTGAACTTCTAATTAGACTCTGAAGTTTTAAATGTCTTGCGGAGTCTCACATTTCTATGCTGTAACTCAATAATTTCTTTCACTGCCTTCAGAAATCTGTATTTCATGCTGCAGTGTTAAACTTGCAATTAGTTTCACATCAAATTAATGTACTTCATCTGACATTCTTTCTTCATGCACCTTCCCTGTTTCAAGTGTTAGTATTTCTCCATGATCTTTTTCTATAAGATAGTTCTGCTTTTACAGATTGTTTGTTTCTTACAGCTTTCGATATAGTTTCTTTCAATCATTTAATTAGTGGTTTCATAGGAGAAATTAGTTAAAATTCCACCTTATTGCCAGGTTCTTTTCAAAACATACCTCTTCCTCAGAAGAGTGATGAAAAACATCTTCAACAACAATTTGCAAGAACCTCCAAGACACTACTTTCTCTTAAGTTTATGCTGTAACTAAATTTATGTGGTAAATAAACAGGGAACTCTGTTGTTTGTTTGCTTGTTTTTGTTTGTTTTTAACTGCTACAACAGTGAATTACTGAAGGCAAAAAATAGAGTCCTAGAATAATATGATTCCAAAGTTTCTTCACCTTGAGGTAAGGGAAGCAACTAGATAGATTTATAGATGAAGAACTTCCCATGTTATTTCTTAAATCTCATTTAAGTTTCAAAGTTATTCCCTAAATGAGCCTATAAACCAACTTGCAAAAAACATATTCATGAAACATATTTTCTCTCTACATGTTACTGTAGTAAATTTTCCAGTATGCATTATTTAATGTAGTGTGAATATTTTACCACATTTTCAAAATTGACTGCTATCTCCCAAGAAGTAATAGAACTCCTTGTAATTTAAAGTCTTTAATGCTAAAATGCCCTTTCATCTTTGTTAAGTGAACTACATATTTGAAAATATAACTCTGCAGTCCATTTGTATTGCCTCTGAGAAATCTGGTTCTTTGACTCAACTTTGAGTTTTAATCCTCCATCTGCAAAAAGAGACATGAATTGGAGGGACATGAGATGGATATGTCTTTCTCATAATGAATTACCTAATATACTTCTATGGCCAAGGAGACATTTTGATGTAAATATTTAATAGGAAATCTCCTAGGCTTTGTGGGGGAGGAGGGAGGTGGAAGGGGGGAGGGGGGAAGAGGTAGGGGGGAACTGGATAAAAGAGAGAAACAAACAAAAAAAATTGAATATATTGAAAATGAAAATATTTTTAGTAATTAACTGTTATATATCAGTCAATTAACTGGAGTGAAATCAAAATGCTTACTTAAAGATTTTCAAAATAAAATGCATAACCAATGCACACAGGAAAAATATTATGATAAGACAGTCACCACTACAAATATTAAGAAGAGTAAGAATGGTTTCAAAAAAGAAGCTCAGTTTGTAAAGTAATTTTCATTGAAATATTGGTCTCCTATAACAGAGTTGATCACTGATGTAATTTCATGTTTGCACAGCTTGTAGTTTGATGAATGTTTAGTGAATGAAAACTGCTGCGTAGCCCACTGCTGTGGGCTAACAGGATGAAATTAAATCCTGGTGGATGTGGGAGCATGTAGAAACTAAATTTTTCTGCTGGACATACAGTTAAACAGATAAACAAAAATGCTGAAAAGTGAAAAATGTACTTGAAAAATTCTCCCTTTTTCTTTATTTTAAACAAGATATATCCTAAAGTCCTAAAAAAATTGGAACAGGAGAAAGAAACATGAAGGAATTTCACAGCCAGGTAGGTGCAGATTTTTCTTGCTCAATTCAGAAACACTAATGTAATTTTCTGACTACTTTCCAAAGGAAGTCAGCTGCATAAACCACTGATGTATATAAGGAATGGAAGAGGTGGAAACATAAATATCTACTGAATTACACAGGTACAACATGTAAGTCTACTTTATCTGCATAATTAATTGAATTGTGGTATTCTTGAATTGATTTTACTCTGCTGTTTGAATGCTGTATAGTGTGCCAATTCCTTAGGGCAACCATAGTAATATTTTTTCATGACACTACAGAAGCAAAACAAGAAAACAGAGACACAAAGGCAGGCATCTTTTTTGAGGTCCCATCTTCCCCTGTAGTGCAAAGAAAGAAAATGAATCTTCAAGTGTATGAAGTACTGATTAAAAAAAGGTACACACAATTATTCCCTTCAAAAATATCCATGAAGGTGAGTGCAAAACTATCAGTTTGCACAAAAGAGTGCATTGAAATGATAAAAGGCAGGTGTTTGTTGGCAGAACTGCTGAAAAAGGGTGTTACTAAGTATCATTAAATGATATGATAAAGTCTCCGCGACATTTTCAGTAATGAGTTTAAAAAGTAAATGAAATCAGAGCTAGCTTTGATTATACAGTGCAATGCGTCTGAGACATGTTTTGAAGACAAGAGATGAAATATTATGTTCGGAAGTGTAACGGTGTGCCTTCTTGCCTTAAAACTACTCCTTGACAGTAGGTTATTGCTCTATATTCAACAGCATGCTCAGTGTAGCAGGAACTATATGACTTGTGAGATATAAAAATATAAATAATATTTTATCTACATGTATAACTAGTATAGCTGAGTAACAGGCTTCTTTCTGTATGAACATCCAGCTCATGAAGTCATTCATTCCTTGGGTGATCCAGGAATGTTCCAACAAGTGTTTGCATAGATGTGACAATGGATTTGTTTGAAACAGTGGACAGATTTGAAACCGAGTAACTGGCTGAACTCCAAACCACAAAGAAGTAACATATTTAACTGATTGTTAACAGAAGGCCAGCAGCTGAGAACTTATGTGATCTCTAGGGAATCCTACTGTTATTGGTCAATCTGTATGTTTGAATTCACTGACTAGCATCCTGAGTAGAAAATCTGGCCATTCCTTCCAAGAATTCTCCTCTATATTTTCTACTTTAAAACTGAACTAACTGTATGTAAGTATGATCTATCTAATAAATAAAGGTAAGGAAATGGTACCATCCTTTTGAGACAATTAAGGTGCACTTAATACAGGCTTTGCATGTTGTTAGGGTAATCAATAATCATGAATCATGCATGTGCTGAAGTAGTTGTGTAGGACTATTAGCCAGCTGAACTACAACAATGGAACAGATGGGGAGTCTCACCCAGACTTAAATGAAGATTTCACTGCAAGAATCCTTCTGCAACTCCTGCAACTATTCTGTTAAAGAATTTTCTTTCTTTTAAAAGACTTGTGTTTCTGAATTGTCTGCACAACAACAGTGTGAAACACGTAGAATTTTCAAAAGTACAATTTCATCACTGCTTAATTAAACTGTGCAAGGCCTCTTCAACACTATTGTTGAGTGTTTTCCAGTCACAGGAATGATAATCTTCCTCAGGCTTGTTGCTCTAGGGTTTTCCTATCTCAGCAAATCTGTTTTAACACTGCTGAATAACAAGAGGCTAACACTAAAATAACATTATTTTAAAATATCCCTACTCAGATGACAAAGAGTTGCAACAATTTCAGAAGGATTATGCCAGCATAAGAACACCTTGAAAAACTTTTTGCATGAAACCTACATCCTGTACCAACACCTAAATATTTGATATTGAAATATCTGATGACCGGTCATAGAAAGAATAACAAAAAAATTATCTTGTTTGGGAGCTAAATACAGCAGGTTAGTAGGTAAGGAATCATTTATGAATCACAGAATCACAGAATCACAAGGTTGGAAACGACCTGCAAGATCATCTGGTCCAACCACCCTCCCATTCCTATTAGTACCACAAGCACTAAACCATATCTAAATGCGCAGTTTTCATTTTCATCGATTAGTATTTATTTTGAGTGGTCTTAATCATCTAAACTTTTCAAATTCCTGTACATCTACAGGTTTTTTTGAATGTTAACTTTCCATCCTTTAGGTTTAGTTACAAACAGTAGTTCTATGAACTTCACAAGTAAGAAAATATTACATATACAAGTTTAGCCACCACACCTCATCTACCCCATGGGTAGATGATACCAATATTGACACTGAAGTACTGATTAAAAACAAACAAGCAAACAAACAAACAACAAAAAACTTTCACTTTTCAAGTTTTTTTTCCTTGTCACCTTGTAGAAAAATGTCTTTCTTATCTGTACTGAATGAGAAGTTCTGAATCAGTCATCTGTCCAACCATTATTATCCACATCATTGCTCACTCCTTTTCATAGCATTATAGAAAAATAGGACAAGAAAGAATCTCACAAGGTCTTCTGGTCTATTCTCCTTGCTCATGAGGATCAACTGAATGGAACCAGATTCCTGCAGAACTATATCAAACTGAAAAATCTGCAGTGATTAACACCCCACCACCTCCTCAGAAACCTGTTCTTGCATACAACTCATTTATATCTCTAATATTACTTCTCTAATGCCAAATCTACGTTTACCTCTGTAGAATTTGAACATATTATTTTATGCTCTACCTACAAGAGAAGAGAACAGTTTATTTCCCTGAAGAATCTTTTTCATACACAGTTAGTGATGTACTTAGGATAAAAGGTGACATACCATAATAACATCTCACCTTCATAAATATTTCCTGCTCCTACAGAAACACTTGGCATTGTGTTCAGTGATTTCACTCATCTAATTTAAATGGTGCATAGTTGACTTTGGTGAAGAGTATCTAAGAAAAAAGGACAACCAAGCTTACATAAAGGATATGATTTTAATCCAACACTGTCTCATAATTATTCTCAAGTGGTTTGTAAATTAGATGTTTTTCTGTGTAGCTTAGTAGAAAAGTTCAGAATTTATCCAATTAGGACAGAAACCATATAGTCATAAATAGAAAAGAAATGTCAGACAACATCCTATATTTTGTTAAGTGGAAGGCTTAATTCTAGATGACTCAGAAAAATTATTGTTCTTCTGAGGCGTGGGTCCCTTTCACTTCGCAGTTCCATGATAAATTTAAAAAGAAAATTTTATCCTCCACCCTTCCTTTTTGACCAATATCATCTTGCATAGAGTAATCATGTATCTTCATAGCAAGTACAGGAAATTCTTTTTTACAATGCTTTATTTGTAATAATAAAATATTTATTTTATTATTACAAATTTATTATATAAATATTTATTTATTTATTATTAATTTATATATTTAAATTATTTAAATATTAATTAAATATTAATTTAATATATATTATTTATTATATAAATAATATACATATTATTTATTTTAGCACTAATAATGCTTTAGTACAAGTCCGAAACACTAAGCTGTAGAATTACCTCCTAATATACAGACCCTTTTCTCCTTCCTCTGTCCTGTTGGATGTTGGTTACATATTTAAATTAAGTAACTCCCACTTGTGTGTCTGACAATAAAAAAAAAAAAAAAACAAAATTAATAATCCAGTAAGGGCAGGCTATTGAAAGTAGGAAACTGAGATAGAATCCTGTCTCTGAGGCTGATATAAGATACATATGCCTAGGTTTTTCCCTTAAAAAGATACAGCTGCAATTAGAAAGGAAAATGAAAGCCACACTCATTTTATTTTCTTTTTAAAAAGACAAGAAAGGTTCAGCTCTCAAAAAGCTTTTCAGACATTTTCATACAAAATCTTTCACAGCCTACTATTGCTTAAAATGCTTTTAAAAGTCAACACAATTAGAAATGAAAGAATTAATCATTTCTTCAATATTACCTGTGAGATAACTTAATAGTAAGACTATGAGTAGTAAATATTGTCCCTGAACCTCTAGGTGGGGGCTGGGGAAACAAAATCCCTCTCACTGTAAGAGAAGAGCATGTTAAGAAAAGAGATCACCTAATAGGTACAAGGCTATGGGGCCTGATGATATGTTTATCAGGATTTTGAAGGAAATTGATGTAGCTGCCAAAACACTCTCCATCATATTTGAAAAGCCATGACCATCAGGTTAGGTTCCTAGTGACAGGAAAAAAGGAAACATCATTCTCATTTTTAAGAAGGGTAGAAAAGAAGATGCAGAAAACTAAAGACTTAGGATCGTCATCTCTGTGCCTTGGAGGATCATGAAGTAAATGCTCCTGGAAGATATATTAAGGCACATGCAAGGCAAAGAAATGATCTAAGATGAATTCTCCAGCACAAGAAAGATGTGGAGCTGTTGGAGAAGGTCCAGAGGAGAGCCGCAAAGATGATCAGAGGACTGGAGCACCTCTCTGATGAAGAAAGTGAAATGAGTGATCTGGACTTGATCCATTTGGAGGAAATAGGATCTAGTTTGGATGTTAGGAGGAAATCCTTTACTCCGAGAGTGGTGAGGTGTTGGCACAGGCTGCCTGGAGAAGCTGTGGGTGCCCCATCCCTGGAGGTGCCCAAGGCCAGGTTGGTTGGGACCCTGGGCAGTCTGACATGATGAGGGGAAGCCCTGCCCACCCTCCAACAGCAGGGATTGGAACTAGGCAATCTTTAAGAACCTTTCCAACCCAAGCCATTTTGTAATTCTATGATTCTACGAACATGAAGTGAGACAGGAAATCCTCAAGCAAAGTAATGAGAGAATGATTTATTCCTACCATCATACTTTTTGGAATGGCTTGTTTGACACTAATGCTAAGTCACTGGGTATTCTAAAAGGATGAAGTTACATTGTTTTTGTTTTTTTTTTCTAAGATCTGACATTCCTTAGGACTTCAGGTCCAACCATGTCATCACTATCATTATATATAGAGAAGAACTCTGTGAAAAAAAATCACAATTTTTCACGAGACATTGAGTACAACAACGACTTACAGTGGCAAGGGCAGAATGGTAATAGCTACTGATACTTCAAATTGAATATTTTTCTCCCATTTAAGGAAGTAGGAGAAGTAGAGCATGAATGTAAGTACTTCAGGCAGAGTTGGCTAAATTCAGACAGACATTGTATCAATTATGACAATCAGGCATATTTAATAAATAAATGTATGTCAGGATTCATCAACACAGAGAAAAAAGACTATGAAGAATGGAGCCACAAATCCATAAGGAAACATGAAGATCTCTGGAATTTTTTCACTATCATTTAAATTTTATTTTTAGTTTCTACAGGGCCTGAAGTGAGATCAGATACAATTTCAGAAAATCACTGAAGTGCCAGTGGGTCATTACTTACATTTGTGAGGAAATAGAAAGTTGTTGATTTTTCTAAACTACAAATATATTGAGCCACTAAGATGAATGTTGGAAGCTTACCCCCTCTTGGCTCTATTGATCTCAGTGTAGTTCAGTCATATTCCACATTGTTAACGCTACCTTTCATCTGGATGGATAAATAAATAAATACATAAATAAATAAATCTCTTCTTAACAACACAAAAATACAGACTATGGTTCTTAGAAGTAATGAGTGACTCAAGTTACAAGATGCTTGTTTCTCAGACAGTAAATACACATCATGTTCCATAAGGCAGGCATGCAATATTTTTTGCTTCAAATGATTAGTAACATTTTCTGTTCCCTACTCTACATGCACTTATTCTCACTGTTGTTTGTTTTTCAAGACAGCTGCATACTTGCTTTGCAATTAGATTTTAGAAGGATACTGATATTAAGGCCTGGAATGCCAACCGTGTTCTGGGCTGCATTAAAAAGGGATGGCCAGCAGGGAGAGGGAGGTGATTGTCCCCCTCTACTCAGCTCTTGTGAGGCTCCATCTGGAGTACTGTGTCCAGGTCTGGGTCCAGAGGAAGGCCACTAAGGGGACCAGAAGACTGGAGCACCTCTCCTATGAGGAAAGATTGAGGAAACTGGGCTTGTTTAGCATGGAGAAGGCTCCGGGGAGACCTCACTGTGGCCTTCCAGTACTTGAAGGGAGCATATGAACAGAGGAGGAGAAACAGCTGTTTATGAGGGAGGATAGTGATAGAACAAGGAGGAATGTTTTCAAGCTGAGACAGGAGAGGTTTAGGTTAGACATTAGGAGGAAGTTTTTTACACAGAGGGTGGTGACACACTGAAACAGGTTGCCCAAAGAGGTTGTGCATGCCCCATCCCTGGAGGCATTTAGGGCCAGGCTGGATGTGGCTCTGAGCAGCCTGGTCTGGTGGTTGGCCACTCTGCACATTGCAGGGGGGTTGAAACTAGATGATCTTTGAGGTTCTTTTCAACCCAGGCCATTCTATGATTCTATGATTAAAGTTGTCTTTTAAAGATGAAGTGAGAGAATTCTACGCCAATCATAACAAAGGTATATATGATGAGAGTCACTCCAGCTTCACCTGGAAAATAAGAAATAGTATGAAAATGGCTAGAGAGAGAGGGAATTTTTTGGAAGATACCATCACAGACAAGTCAGGAGGACATCGCTGTTTTCTGAGACCAGTCAACAGGCTGAGCTTCTCTTCTCTCTCTACAGGACAGCTCTTAGGTAAGATTTACACATTCATTTATACCAAGTTATACCTTGCTGTGAATCCAAAGTTATTTAAGCCAAAACTACAAGGTCAATGCTAGTTATTTATGACAGAAACCTAAGTGCTAAGGGCTATATCCTCTGTGAGGAAAGAGGATGTTTCTAATGAAAACTTACCACAACTGATATTGCACAGAGTGCCAAAAAATATCTGATGGATACAAAACATCAGAATTATTTGTTAGCATCCTCTTGGAAAAACACCTCACCAGAATTAGTTCTGCCTTTATTTAGTTACTTAGTAGAAATTCCAGGTGAATTATATTTCTTTTTATTCATTAACATTATAACTTTATATATAAATTTTAACATAAAGTTTAAGTATTAGGTAGTGGTATATATAATATATTGTTTTATATATACATATATCTATACATAACTATATAAAATGTATATTTATAAATTGTTCTTTCCATGTTCTTTAAGTTGTGTCTCCTTTCAGTGAGCTTGATTTTCATAGATAAATACGTAGAAATTGACCATGTGTAATGAGGGAATGATCGAGCTATAAAACGTGCTGCTTCTGCTGCCCTAGTTAGAAAAACAAAGAAACAAACAGACAACAACAAAAAAAACAGTTCTCTGCTTGCTTTGTCTGAGCTTATTGGAACTAACCCAGGAAAACTATTTCTCTTGTATTTTTAAGTGTTGCACAGATTCTCTCTAAATTGAATGCAATACATGTCAAAGTATGTAACATGAGTTAATGCAGTGAATTATACTGTTCTGCCACCTACAGCCACATGTATATATTTCTGACAGAAACTGTATTCATTGAAAATAATTGCACAAGAAGTGGTCAAATAAAAATTTGCAGTGTCTTTTCTTGTGTACATTCTGTATTTTTCAAACAAAAACAATGCTACTGACATCATACTGATCTCTCAATGTATTGTAAAGGAAAAAAAGATTTTTTTATAAGCTTTTGATCAAAAAGATCTTGTGAAAAATTATTAAATACAAAAAATATCAGCAGTATATTGTCTCTATGCAATGAATAATATTTTAAGACTTTCAGGTTGTAATTTTAAAATTGATTATCTTTCCAGTTATTATTTATCTGATATATTTTTTATAGAAATAACATATTTGAAACTACAAACTTGTATGCCATGCACACTTTAAATGAACTTATGATGCCTAACTAAAGATTTGAAGTATCTACTTCATCTGTGGTTTTTACATCTAACGTCTTCTCCCTATTGGATATAGCATTAAGTGTTATTTAAATGATTTAGTGTAGCAATTTTACAGTGGACTACTTTTAAGACATCTTCTGCTCTTAAAATATAATTACCTGAAGGAAATTGCAGTTCATAAAAATGTAAACTAAAGGTAATGTTCCTTAAATTTTCACAGAGATGGTCAATCTTTGCCTAGCAACAAGGCAGGGTTCTAACCAGCCTAGCATTACTGCCTGTTGTGATTCCCGTGAGCTGTTGCTAGTGCAGCAGTTTCTTTTCCTCAAATGCCCTGCAAAACAACCTCAGGCTTCAAAGTACAGTTCCTAAAAAAACCATTGATTTCCTTTTACAGAAACTGTGCTTCTGAATATGAAATGTTTAAAATTTTTTCAAGTAGTGGGATTTACAGGAGAACAATTTTTTTGGCTGGAATAGACTCTATTTACAGTACAGTGAAGATGCAACCCTCCACTGAAGTGGGGTTTGATGTTTCTGATTCTCATTTTGTAAAAAGCGTGAGGGTGTTTTTTCATAGCGCACTGTAAAAATACCAAATTCTCTCTCTCCTTCCTCCCTCTCTCTCACTTTCTTACTCTATCATTTGTGTTATACTTACAAGTACATGGAAATACCGTAATAATCAAATTGACAAAGGGCTAACTTTTTAACTCAATAATGTGGATCGTAAGAAAATTGTTGACATAACCTAAAATCACAGGGGAGTGAAGCACTGCACACTTCATTCATAAGAGGAAGGGAGAAAAAGACAGATATAATATAGTAATTAAAACAACGGTAACAGTGACTTAACTAGATTCAAAATGGTTAGATATCCTTGATTATTTTGTACACAGATTGTGGGGAGTGCATAATGAATCTAAGCTCAAATCTTAGAGTGGCTAGTACTCAAAAGCAATAAATCAATTATCTAGAACCAGTTTTCAAGGCATCATCACAACCCGGATGAGTATCTGTGCAGGCATTAAGTAACCTCAAGAGGTGCTCCTGCTCGAGGGAAGAATCCAGTGTGCAGCCAAGTGCTTCTAAGAACTCTCTAAGGGGATCTTAGGCTTCCCTTTTATGGGAGGTGATGATTGACTCACAGTTGTATAACTTAGAATTCGGTCTATTGAAACAGGTGTCTGTTATCAAGTGTCTGAGCACTGATGATGAAACCTCTGTTGTTATTAGTCCCAAAGAAAAGGTCTTTTGCACTTCATTGCTTGCACTAGGCCAGGCACATCCAACATGCAGCTTGCAGGCCCTATGCAGCCTAGCACCACTCACAGTGCAACCAGTGCCCCTGCTGCAACATCATCATTACAGCAGCTCTCCCACCAAGAAGCCCAATCATCATCAAATCTACAAAATTCTTAAAGTCCAAGGAACTGAATCATCACCAATTCTAGGAGTTCATTAAAAGTATGGATGCTGACTATCAGGTCATAATTTACTTTTCTGAAGAAAGCTGGCTAAGTCGGGTAAAATGCTAAAAAGACTGCAAAATAAGATTAAGTCCTTTATTGAATCAGAAGGAAAATTTGTGCTGGAACACGAAGATTAAAAATGGCTCACAGACTTATAATATTTGGTGGATTTGACTGCTCATCTGAAAGACTTAAATGTGTGTCTTCAAGGTGAAAATTAACTTATTTATGCTATGTTTCAGACAATAGCAGCATTTGAAATGAAATTTAAATTATGGCAAAGTCGAGTTATAGCAAGTAATTTCATGCATTTTGATACACTAACTGTATGGGAACTGCTGAGTCACGGTCTGAACCTCTGATTGACCACCTGAGGTGAGCAATGAGTCAGCCCTGGGGGCACAGGTGAAGGCAATTTCCCAAGCCTGGCTCCACCTGACCTAGACTCCATTTAAGAGCTGACTACCAATAATGAAGGATTTCTTTTGGAGGTTGCTCCTCTTTGAGTCTTCTCTGTAAGCCTAGCACAAGGGCAAGCTTTTCATCCTTTCTTCATTAGTGTGATAGCCTATTTACCCTATGTTTCCTGTATATTTCTTAATTATAACATCTGTTTATTCATTGATTACACAATTGATACATGTTCACAGTCTTGTGAACAGTGGAAAATATGCAGCTGTGCTTTCCTCTTTAATAACTAAATTTGAGAATAGGTGTCAAGATTTCAAAAAATCATCTTTTGGTTTTTTTTTTGTGAATCCATTTTTCAATTGACATAAATATATTACTTGCAAGTACTCACATGGACTGAATAGAGTTGCACTCAGGCATTCAACTCAAAGAAAAAATTAATCATGTCTACGTACCAGATTCACAAGCCCTTCCTTTCCAGAGAAAAATATCCCTTGCTTCACAGTCACACCTTATTCATGTCATCACTTTTTGGCACTACACATCTGTGAAAAATTATTGTCAAAGACGAATTGCAGGAAAAGTAATATTAGGTCAAAACTATCCAATGAACACCAGGAGAACTCACTAGGAATCACAACCACAGTCACTGAATCAGCTTGATGCTTTTTTTCTTTTTTTTTTTCCACACAAGCATGTTCAAGTATCCCACAAGTGTTATGTCTTTGTTGGTTGTTTTTTTTTAACATTGTAATAACAATACATAACACAAGTTTTGTTACATATATACATTACACTTATTATATATTTTATAAGCTATGGTAATTCCTGCTTGCTCCAAGGAAGTGAGAAGGTTGGACAGGCATGCAACTAGTCCTTGGGTGTAACAACCAGGCTGGGGGAGGAAGAAGTGCAACGTCACATTGACCTAGACTTTAGCAAAGCCTTTGACACTGTCTCCCACAGCATATTCCTGGGGAAGCTGGCAGCTGTACACTCATTGCTGGGTAAAGAACTGGTCAGAGATCTGGGCCCAGCAAGTGGTGGTGAATGGCATTAAATCCAGCTGGTGACTGGTCATGAGTGGTGTTCTCCAGGGTATTGTGATCCATCCTGCTTAACACCTTTACTGGTGATCTGGATCAGGAGGTTTAGTACAGCCTCAGTAAGTTTGCAGATGGCAACAAGTTGGGAGGAAGTGTTGATCTGCCCAAGGGCTAAAAAGCACAAAGAAAGATGTGGACAGTTTGGATTGCTGGACTGAGGCCAGTGGGAAGAAGTTCAACAAAACATGGTTGAATGCATCCAGCATGGGTTTACAAATGGTAGATCCTGTCTGACAAACCTGATTTCATTCTATAACAACGTGACCTGTTTAGTAGATGAAGGTAAGGCTGTCAGTATGGACTACCTGGACTTCAGTAAGGCCTTTGACACTGTCCTCCACAACAGCCTCATGGAGAAGCTGGGTGCCCATGGTTTGGATAGGCGTATCCTCTGCTAGGTGAAACTGAGTGGATGGCCAGGCCCGAGAGTTGTGGTCAATGGAGTTAAATCCAGTTGGCTGCTGGTCACGAGCGGTGTCCCCCAGAGCTCAGTACTGCGGCCGTTTCTATTTAACATCTTTATTAATGGTCTTGGCGAGGGGATTGAGTGCACTCTCAGTAAGTTTGCAGGTGACACCAAGTTGGGAGGGATTGTTGATCTGCCAGAGGGGAGAAGGGCACTACAGAGGGACCTGAATAGACTGGGTTGATGGCCATATTGAAAATCATACAGTTAACTTTGGCCCAAGTGTCGGGACCTGCTTTTGGTCACAACAATCCTAGGCAACCCTACAGGCATGGGAAGGAGGGGCTGGAAAACTGCCTGACAGATAGGGAACTGATGGACAGTTGGCTGAATATGAGCCAGCAGTGTGCCCTGGTGGCTAAGAGGGCCAAAGACATCCTGGCTTGTATCAGGAATGGTGTGGTCAGCAGGACTAAGGAAGTAATCCTGCCCCTGTACTTGGCATTGGTGAGGCCTCAGCTCTACACAGCTCAGTACTGTGTTCAGTTTTGGGCTCCTCAGTACAGAAAGAACCTTGAGGTGCTGGAGCAGGCCCAAGGAAGGGCAACAAAGCTTGTGAAGGGCTTGGAGATTATGCCCACGATGAGAGACTGAAGGAACTGGGGCTGTTCAGGCTGGGGAAAAGAAGGTTGAGAGGAGATCTTATTGCTGTCTTCCAATATCCAAAAGGTGCTTACAGCGAGAGCAGGGTTGGTCTCTTCTCACTGGTGACAGGATGAGGGGAAATGGCCTCAAGTTGTGTCAGAGTAAGTTTAGGTTGGATATCAGGAAAAACTTCTTTACAGAAAGGGTTGTGAAGCACTGGAATAGGCTCTCCAGGGAGGTGGTTGAGTCTCCAACCCTGAATGTGTTTAAGAGCTGTTTGGATGTTGTGCTCAGGGATATGATTTAGTGGAGGATTGTTAGATTTAGGGCAGTATGGTTAGGTTGTGGTTGGACTCAATGATTTTTAAGGTCTTTTCCAACCTGAGTGATCCTATGATTCTAAGACCAAGGGCTAAATCCTGTACTTTGTCCACAGCAACCCCAGGCAACAGTTCAGGTTTGTGGCAGAGGGACTGGAAAACTGTTTAGAGAAAACGGTCCTGGAGGTCTTGGTTGACAGTTGATTGAACTTGAGTCAGCAGTGTGCCCAGGTGGCCAAAAAGGCCAATGGCATCCTGGCTTGTATCAGGAATTACGTAGTCAGCAAGAGTAGAGAGGAGATTGTCCCCCTGTACTCACCTCCAGTGAAGCCACACCTCAAGTTCTGTGTTCAGTTTTGGGACCCTCACTACAAGAAAGATGTGTAGAGAAGGGTGATGAAGCTAGTGAGGAGACTGAAACACAGGTCTTAAGAAGAGCAGCTGAAGAAACTGGGATTGTTTAGTCTGGGGAAGAGAAAAATTAGGGGAGATCTTATTGCTCTCTACCACTCCCTGAAAGGATGTTGTGATAAGGTAGGGGTCTTCTCCTGGTTAACTAGTGATAAGACGAGTGGGAATGACTTCAAGTTGCTCAAGGAGAATTTCAGGTTAGGTATTAGGAAAAAAAACTTCTCCAAAAGAGTGATCAGGTGCTGGTATGGGCTTCCCAGGAAAGTGATTGAGTCACTGTCCCTGGAGGTGTTCAAGAAAAGTGTAGCTGTGAACACAGCTTAGTGGGCAATATTGGTCATAGGTAGACAGTTGAGCTAGATGACCTCAGAGGTCTTTTACAGTGTTAATGATTCTATGATTCTATTAAAATTTTTAACTCTTCTTACAATAGAGAATAAGAAGAAAATCATGAATCTGGACATTAAAGACAAAGGAGTGTTACCTTTAGGGAAACATCAGAGTGCCATTTGTGTACTAAAAAAACAGTACATTACCAGGCTTGTTTCTAAGGTCTGGTTCAGCTTTAAGACAAGATGGGTGTGGTAAATGGCTGTCACTAAAGTTCAAAGATACAACTGGACAAAAGTCAAATGTCAATGCTACTAGGACTGTGCTGAGCAGAGCAGATGTAGAAGTACAAATTGAGTACTTTTAAGCTGTGTTGTGGTAAGGTAAAAACTGTGGAGAGTTATTTTCATATCACTTTGGTTCTTCCAACTGAATAAAAAATTTCTGGGAATGTTTAAAGAATTTTTTTTTCTTTGTCTTCTGTTCATAGAAATGCAGAGTTTGGCTGGAGCTGAAGCATGGAAAACTTTGCATCATATATGTTTCAAGAATAGGGAAAGAGTTAGGTATGCATGTTCCTGTAAGACCCAACTATTTTCTCAAAGATATTTGAAAACTTGTAGCTGATACTGCATATTTGGAAACTTTTCAACAAGCACAGAAATATGCTGTCTTCCAAGTGTGAAAAGTTATTCTATGGAAATAGAAGAGTAGAAGATTGCAAAGACAGGAAAACAGGTAGGTTCCTTGTCAAACACCTTTAAGGAAATGGAACTGAAGCAAACATGGGTGAAGACATACAAATCTTGGCACTTCCTATATCAGATGACATAGGTGCCCTTGACACATTTTGTTTAAGGCACACTGAAAAATATAAATGTTTTCCAGTGAAGGAAATTAGCAGCTAGGGAAAAACTTATTGAACAAACTGGATGGCTAAAAAAAAACCTGTTTGAATATTCAGGCTCAGAGGGAAGAGGTTAAAAGGGCGTACTGTGCCTTAGAGTGAGTAGTGAGGCTCAGTCCTAAGGTTTGTCCTGCTGAAAAGAAATAAATAATACTGACCTAGAGGCAAGAATTCAAGAGTTTTGCAGACAACGTGAAATTAGAAGAATTGATTGAAATACCTGAAGGCATGGCTGACATTCAGTCTTAGTCAAGCATTGGGAATGGGCCAATGAACCTTTGGAGTTCAACAGGGGCAAGAGTAAAGACTGCCAGGCAGTGCTGCAGGATGAGAATTGAGGGGCCAGAGGGCAACTCTGCAGAAAGGGCTCTGGGCCATAAGAGTCCTGGCAGCAAGGATAACTACAATAAGCAGCAGGACATCAAGCAGATCAAAGAAGTGATTTTCCCTCACTAGCCAGCATCCATGAGGCCAAATCTGGATACTGTATCTGGCTTTGGATTTCAGTACAAGAAAAACAGTGATAAATTGGACTGAATTCTGTGGACACCACAAAGACTGACAGGAACTGTAAGACTTGCACATTGTTTACATCCTGATAACTGAACAACAAAAAATAACCAGGGATTAGATTCTTTTTGATCAAATAGAGTTATATGTTATGCTATATTTATTGATCTCAGTCTTTGCAGGAGATTGGCAAGCAAGTCATTCAGAAGCACCAATAAAGATTTTTTTTCCTGGCATTTGGGTTTTTAGATAATGAAAAGCCTGGAATATGAAGTTCAAATAAAGGCTCACAGCTGCCTCCTTAGACTTGAAAAAAGGATGCTCAACTTTCAAGAGCATCTTTTGATTAAAAAAAATTGTTGTATTTCAGGCTTATTAAGACAAAATATTTTTCCTCCAAAGTGTTTGTGTGTATATATATATATTTGTGATTCAGAATTGATTAACCAGTCCAGTTGCTTTTTAAAAATCCTCTACAGGAGACGATTTTAGGAAAATGATGGAGACTGTCTATGGAATAACATTTATAGCAAGGTTAGAAACAGCAGGGAGAATGATTATAAATTTTACTCCAGTGGAATTAAATTATATATAATAGTATTGTTTTTTCTCATTGTGTTTCCTTTTTTTCTTTGGCTTACATCATACTTTTTGGCTGCCTGCAGGTAAACTTGAAAACTCTTAAGCACTGTTTAAGTTTTTCTTTTCTTTTTTTTCTTCCCACCTCATATCAGGGAGCAAACACATAGGCTAACCTTCCTATTACAAAACATTTGGCTGTCTTCAATGTCTTTCATAAATGTCTCTCGGGAAAAATTCAGAAACAATATTCTGCTCTCACTTTTCTTGATTTATTGGCTGAGCTGACCTTAAGCCCATGAGTCATATTTTGTTTTTAATTTTGTCTTCTTTGAGCTCCTATGTTTCTATCCTGTTCTAACTCTGCTAATTCTTCAAATGCTACACAAGTAGCCCCAAAATTTTTGTAGTACCTCAGTAAGATTCCTTTCTAGAACTCTGGATTACTTTTCATCTTAATTTTCACTTGTACAAACCCATCTAGCTCCCATCCTTCTACGGCACAGTCTCTTGATGTGTCAGCTAAAATTTCTAATCAAAGTCAGTTCAAAATCCATGAACTTCATTCTAATAAGAATCCCTCATATTAGAGATACAGTGAACAACAATACCAAAATCCACTGTGGACTGAGAAAATTTTAATTGTATGTAGAGCACTAAAGTAATTACTCTTCAGTAAATCAGTGTCCAGGCATTGTTTCCTGCCTTTCACATGACAAATAAGCATATTGTTGCCTTCTCTGTGGGCCTTTCTAGGAGCTTCTCTTTTAAAATACTCTGAGATCTGTGTCACTGACTTTCTCAAAGCTCTCTCTTGCCATGTTATGTATGTAAACTGCTCAGTGCTTACAATAGCTGTCAGAGGATATTATCATAGAATCATAGAATTGTAGAATAGTGTGGGTTGGAAGGGACCTTTAATATCAGCTAGTTCCAACCCCCCTGCTACAGGCAGGGACACCTTCCACTAGGTTGCTCAAAGCCCCATCGAGCCTAACCTTGTACACCTCTAGGGTAGGGTCATCCACAACCTTGCTGGGCAGCCTGTTTCAGTGTCTCGCCATCCTCACAGTAAAGAATTTCTTCCTAATATGTTGTCTAAATCTACCCTGTTCCAGTTTTAAGTCATTTCCACTCATTCTGTCACTACATGTCCTCATACAGAGTTCCTCCCTAACTTTCCTGTAGGCCCCCTTCATATATTTTCTCATCCTGTCCTCACTGGGGAGATGCTCCAGACCTGTGATCAAATTCCTGACCCTCCTCTGGACCTGCTCTAACAGCTCCATTTTCTTCTTGAGTTGGGGGCCCAAGAACCAGTACTGGTGGTCTCATGAGAGCAGAGTAGAGGGGCAGGATCACCTCCCTGGCTCTGCTGGTCACACTATTCTTCATGCAAACCAGAATTTATGGTTGGCTTTATTACAATTAATGATACTCTTAGGGTCTCAGGTAAATCTTTACAGAACAAATCATTTTTATTAAATGTTATTATGTTGTAGTTTTACTTTATAAGAGATTAGTGTATGCTCTTTTCTTACTATACCAGAGAGTGAAAAAGAGTTAGCTACACTTACCACAAGAAAAATAGAAAAATATAGAAAATGCAGAAAAAATAAATGAAGAAATAGATGTGGAAAAGGAAAAGAGGATACTAGACTAAGAGGAAAAAGAGGATGAGAAATGATCTTTTTTGACAACATATTAGTGTTCAAGACACTGGAAACTGCAGATGACATTGGAATTGATTACACTATTAATTCTGAGAAGGCACTGAACTCAAAAGCAGAACATAAGTAATACTATCTCAATATTTTTTTTCCTAAACTTCAGTTTTGTAGTATCAAATCACATTTTTTTTTTCATTTGTGCTCCATTTTTCCAGCTCTTAAGAAAGTAACGATGCTCCTTTAGAATGAGCAACACATTATATTGAATTAAAAATTCAATGTTCTGATTTCTGAGTGAAACACAAATTACATTTTTTTCTTTCCAGCTCTTCTGGGTCAATCTGAGTATGGGTGCTTTCTAATGATATCTACTGAGAAGTATTTCCTTCCTTCTTTTCTGTCCTTGAATTTAGGGATGATCTTCCTTTCCTTATCCATCTTCAGTTGTTTTACACTAATGCTGGAAATTCTGAGAATATTTGCTGCTTGACTTAGCCTGAAGTTTACTTTAATAAAGGTGGAATTATGCCTCTTAATATGCTTCACTGGGCTCACAATAACTGAGTAGGTCTTCTATTGTCCAGGCTTTTCTCCTCAGGTGAAGTATTTTGATACATATTAAAATTAATTGTTTCACCACAAGAAATATCTAGGGAATGAAACTGAAGAGGAACTCAGTAATAAAGGCTTCTCTGAAACTAAAAAACCCATCTATTGGATGTCCTTCAGGGTTAGCGCAAGGAATTTATGCTCTCCTAGTGTGTATATGAATTTACTGAATGGTATTACAGTATTATATACCTACATAGATTATCTATTTAAATAAGGATAAAATGAGGGGACAAAAAAAAAAAAAATTATCTTCAGACAGAGAACTCACTTCAACCATAGTGATATCATGAGAGGCAGATCTGTTGATTTGGACCATGAATTGGTAATTTCCCTGTCTGTTGAAACATTAGGCTCATTTCCAGTGGGGAAATGAATGTCTCTTCTTCTCCCCTGTATGCCACTAGCAGTTACAGAGTGACGATATCAAACCATGAAGAAAATTTATGTCTTGTGTTTTTCTAAAGAAAGAGTATGTACAGATCTCTCAGTTGTACTGAGAGAGTCTCAGGTGTGCTTTGTTGAAGTGGGAAAATGGGGACATGACCAGGATTACATAAAAAATCCTCACAGGGGTAATGTTAATTCTGGTGAAGCAGAAGAGTATGGAATTCTCATAGGAAGTACCAAAATATTACAGAGCTCTTTGCACAGTGCTTTCCAAGAGACAGATGTGGATAGATGCATTGTCATGTCTGTTCATAGAATGAAAGATTCAAAAGAGTGCAGCCAGAGTAGGAAGGGAGGTCGAAATTTTTCCTCCTTGGTGACACACTTCTATCCAGTGCTAGAAAGAATACAATAAGGTGTGAAGTGGTGTTAAGCTTTTTGTGTTGGCATGGGATCATTCTGGTACTAGGAAATAAATAGACCTCTCTTATAAGAGCATTAAATGATTTCAGTATCTGTCCTTTTTAAACTTAGGTTATATAGAAAGTCAGGATGTTCACAGGAAATTGCAAGAAATTATGCTATTCTTCCAAGAGCAATTTCTTATTTCTCACATATGTAAGGAATTTCGGCTTTTATATTTTATATTTAAATTTATATTTCTTACATCTGTAGGAATTTCAGCTTTAAAAAAAAAAAAAAAAAAAAAAAAAAGGATGAAAGAGAGCCTTAAAGATGTGTACGTGACTTTCATAGGTTGTTTAGACTATTTTGAAAATGGGGAAATTAAATCCACTTACCTTTTGCAAAGGAAAGCTGTTATGGGAGATATTTAAGGTGGCTTAAATCATCTGGCTTTTTCTGTGGCTGTCAACAACAAAGGCATTAAGACTTCATTTGCAAGCTTTATCTTTAATGTAAAATGGCAGCAATTGACATTTAGAACTGTCTAGTAAAATACACTCTGTGATACAGGCAGAAGCCACAGGAATTTGTATAGAATGAAAGCTTACTTATTTCTTTAAGCTGCCCAAAACTGAAATGAGTCTTGGTATAAAAAAGGAGTCGCTCAGGGGCTAGGAATTTTGTATTTTTTGGTTGTGTTTTGTGAGTTTAGCCCCCCAAAAATGGGAACTGATCACAGGGTAAGATTAGTTCTCCTTCTTTAGATAATCATTTCTGGATGCTGCCTTTCGCAGTTTATGATTCAAATAGGACATTACTTACAGATTGCTTTTAGCAAAAAGTAATGAAAAGTTTCCAAATTGCTCATGATTATTAAGTTTATTTTCATTTGTATTCTTAGATTTGAATCTATACAGTTTCCAGTGCAATCTGTCAGCTGAGTCAAAGAAAATTTGTGCAGTTTGAATTTATGTTATTTTTATTATTTTTACTTTTATTTAAGCTTTAGCTGATATTGATCATATTTTTGGTTAATACTTAACAAGTACAAGTAAGAAAATATTCATCAGTAATCACACTTCCTTTAAAACGAATTAGAGACAGTAAAGCTGTTCGCGTAATTTTTTTCCACACAACATAGACAAAAATGTACCTGAAAATTCCCATTGTTCCTTTTCTGTTTGACTTGTGAATTCACCTCTTCAAATTATTGTTTTATCCTTATATTTCATGATTACTTGTGAACGTTTATTGTTGCATGAACTACATTTATTTTACCTATTTGAAACACAAAAATGACAACAGCAGTGGCTCAAAGAGAGAACTCCACTGTGTAAATTAATGTTCTATGTTTAAAAACAAATTCACATCCTCCACAGCAGTCCTGTAACAAAATAATTAGTTTGATTCAAATGCTAAATTAAGTATGGCAAAGAGCTTTTGGATTAAAGTTAACGAGGAAATAGACTACAGTCTTGGAAAGCCTAGAGCATGTTTTGCACTGCACCTTGAAACAAACAGCTTTGACTAAAGAGTGAGTTAGTCTCTCTCTTTGATGACTGCATTACCAAGTCAGAGTCTTCAGGGCCTCCAGAGGTTTCAATGACAGAGAATATTGTAGTAGCTAGATGTAGGACACATAGAATTCAGACTTTTTGATCAAGTTGTAATAAACAGCTTTAATTAACTGGGCTTCCCAAAGGGGATTAAGAGAAATTAAGAACTCCTGCTTTATTATTTAGGATTCAAACTATTGCCCCCATTAGGCATATTAGGAGTTTATAGATAGGATTCTTATGGGTTCACTGCAGTGGAGACTTCACATTTGGTATACCTTACATGTTTCCCTTCTCTACTAAAGAACCTTCAGATCCCATCTGTGTTTTGGAACAGCTATTAAGCAGGCTTGCTCTTATTTCCATTCAGACACAGATTGTTGACTCATAAGTAAAGGAAAGAGATAAAGAATGAGAAAAATCAGAAATCTGTACTGATAATGTACTGTATGCTCATTTTGGTATCTCATTTAACTTGAATCTTTCTTCTACTGGTTAACTATAAATGGCTACATTTGTAGTGTAGGAGAGATCACAGTTGGAGGAGTTCTGATAATTATTTGAAACTTAAAAGCACTTGTATCTTCCATATAATTCTTTATCAGAAATGTTTTGCCTCATACAATCCAGTTCTACATCCTATGTTACTAGAGTACCTAATATTGGACAAAGACACCACAGGAGTCTGATTAGAAATCACTCCATGAGTTATGAGAGCAAACAAAATCCATCACTCTCTCATCTGAATCTGTGAAAAGAAAATGCAGTTGCTGTCTCTCTAGTTAAATGGAATTCAAAACAGCATTGCTTAGATTACTCCTAGGGGCTTAACACTCTGACTTATTATTTCACTCTGCAAGTATCAGGTACTTAATTTTGCATACATATAGAAAATTAAATAACTTGAACTATGCTCCTGTAAAGCAGTAGCTTTATGGATCTAACACTTGACCTGTGTAGTGAAAAGCAAACAAACATAACCAAATCTCTGACTAATTTTTATAGATAAATAATTGAAAGTAGGGCTGTTTAAAAAGAGTTTTCTTCTCTATGTTGAAACTTGAAATTTACTAATAAGCGCAATGAAATATGGCTTGACACAGCGGAGTCCAACGTAGGTCAGCTGTTATCAAGCCAGTGTTTCTAGACACTCTCAAAGTTTCCTTCAATTTATTTTCAGTAAAACAAAATGCATTGTGGTAACTTCTGGCTCTTTAGATTAAGAGAAGTTTTTAGCAAATAGTAAAAACCCTCAGTGGAAAAATAAGTAAGTAAAATAAAAGGAAAGGTATTACAAACCTATATCATTTAATATTCTTTAAAGACTTAAATCTAGTGTGAAACATGAAAAAAATAGAGAACCATTAATCCTATGGACATAGTCAAAATTCTATTGAGATATAATTTCCTGCAGATTTAGATCATTCAAACACAACAACAGAAAGACAACATTGGAAAGTGATGAAAAAAAAATTCAAGTTGAGGAGAAAGAAAGACATTAGATAACCCATATGTGATTAGTAACCCCACATCAATGCACATAAGAAATAAATAACATTCCAAGAGCACGTGTAGCTTAGAAAATAGAGGAAAGTGGAAAACAGATAGAGCGATCAGCTCAGAGTCTTGGTGCAAGTAGTTACAGCTGAGAAACAAGGATGTCTGCTAACAATATGTTCTTCTCATACCTGAAATCATAGAGACTGCACTTACCCATGTGTTGGAAAATGGGAATACCATAAACATGTCAAGATGAGTCTCAAAAGAGGAAGCTAGAAGGATGAAATATCACTGATCAAAGAAACAGTGTTCAGAGTAGACAGACAAATTGTTGTAGAGTGATGTAAGACTAGCTTGCAAAAGAGAAGCAGTGAAAAGTCAACTCTGCCTAAATTATTAAAAGTTAAGCTGAGAATTCAGAAGTCTTTTTCAGTGAAATTATCTTGAATTTACAGGGTATGAATATGATTACCACATAGAATTAGAATTTCTACTTTTTTTTTTTATTGCAATTATATATAAGGCTATAAAAGATAAATATAATGATCAAAGAATATCTCTAGACAACAGTGTAAGAAGAAATTAGTGTATAATACAAACAGAAATGTATTTTTTAAAATATACTCCTGTTTCATTTTGAATAGAGAAGAAATTTATGAAATATACTGTATATCATAGAAAAGTCAGACAGAAGAGAAGTTTTATTAGAGTTCAAAGTACATAGATTGATTTATAATTTAAGGAAAATAATAATCACAACAATGTCTTAGGGAATTAATGCAAAAGAATAAGAGTTGTCATATTGATCAAGAGGAAGAAATATATTACTGGAAAAGTGGAAAATGGAAAGCCATCCAATTTTTTTTTATGGGGAGAATAAGCTGGGAAATCCAAAGTCAAAAAGACAATGAAATAAATAAAAGCAAAAACTTTCTGCCACAGTAACTTCTTTCCCTGAGACTGTTTGCATCAGAAAGAATTATGTTTTGCAGTAAAGATGGGAATGAACTATCAATAGTAAATATTCATTTCACCAAAGATCTTCTCTGGGATCTTAAAAAAGTGGTTTAGTTTCTTTTAGTTTGGCTGCCATTAAGTAAGGATGCTATTTTTTCCTATCTCACAAAGATATAATATGTAGTATAACAGGAAGTGGTGGTAGATGATCTTAGAAAAGAAAAAAAAAGCTTGTTTCTGAGTGAAGAGTTTAAGGATCCAGCTCCCTCAGGATCTACTGTTTTTATCTCTTCATAGAAATTCTGTCCCCTTTTATCTCAGAAGAACTTATCTCCTATGGGAAGGTAATTGTCTTAAAGATAAACTAATTTTTTTTGCCCTTGTGGAAGATCAATATTAAAATGAAAGTAGGAGTCCTTATAAATATGAATAAATAACTGTTATGGAAAAATATTATTTCATGACAATCATTTTTCCAAATATAAGTTTAAAAGTCTAGTGGTACTAAATAATAGGGGAGGAAAATGTAATTTGCTGTAACAATACAATTTTGGGAATAATAAATAAATTAGCAATTTCTTATTTCATTTCAAAAATGGTTTGCCTGACCTTGCAGTCACATAATATACCTGGGATTAATGCTGTCACTTTGTTTGTCTTAGGACATAAAAGGAAAAGTTTCTTCACCAGAGGGCAATGGATATGGAACTGACTCCTTAGGGCAATGGGCATGGCCCTGAGCTGCTAGAGTTATAGGAGCATCTGGATAATGCTCGCATATATATGGTCTGATTTTGGGGTGGTCCTCTGTGGAGCCAGGAGTTGGATTTGATGATCCTTACGAGTCCCTTTCAACTCAGGATATTTTATGATTCTGATTCTATGATTCTAAGATAACTTTCTGTTATCTAATCTGTCTGACAATGTATTGATTTACATTCTTGCTGACTGGTAGGAGAAAATGAGGAAGGGAAGGGCTCCCACAGGTGGCAGACTCTGGGAGATATTCTCCAGGGACATTGAGCTGTTCTGAATATGGACATGCTCTCCAGACATGAGTTGCCATGTCTCTTACCCTGCTCCCCTCATCTCTCACAGAATCCCAAGGCCTTTTCCACGTAGCACCTATGTGGAATCAGTGCTTATGCATCTTAGGTGATAAGTTTTGAAGAAGAGCTGCAACAAAGTCTGTGGAGTTAGGCAGTAAAAGAAAGGGAGAGCAGCAGAGAGATGTCAGACTGTTGAAAAGAGGACAGTTATCAAGCCAAGTATTCAAAAGGAAAATACTAGCATAAAATTTGTAGCACCTAAGAAATAAAACAGGGATCTGAAAGATTGCACTGAGGATCAGCATACTCCTTGATGATGCTGGTGCTTCCCTGAGTGCTGACTGCCTGGAGAGCAAACATGTTTTGAGTGCTACAACACACTTAGTGAACTATGTCAGCGGTTAGTCTAGTAGTTCATTCTCCCTCAAAATCTAAAGTGTGTATGTAGCCAATAAGTAAGTGTTTCATACTTTGAAGATGGATGTCTCCTGCCTGCAAAATTTGTTTGTCCCTATTAAAAGCTTTCTGAGTGAAATTTCCCAGGCAGAAGTGTGTGCCTCCTACTTATCCCTACTACAGACCTGTGTGGGAACTTATTGCTATTATTATCATTTGTTGTCT
Organism: Tetrao urogallus; assembly: GCF_951394365.1. NCBI lineage: Eukaryota > Metazoa > Chordata > Aves > Galliformes > Phasianidae > Tetrao > Tetrao urogallus. The sequence goes on along the minus strand of NC_136813.1, from coordinate 78,505,658 downwards.
GGCCCCTACTCTTCAGCAGCAAATTGTTCCTAATGCAGAGAAGCTGCAGGGCTACACTGGAAATGAAAATTATATCTACACTACAGGCTAACAGAAATGGCTAAATTTCCCTTTACCCTTCTCCCTGCAGATCCATGCCTAGGGATGCTTTCAGCCTAAAATTTATGTTCACTCTTCCAGTTACACAGAAAGCAACCTTAAATGCTTTGTCTTCAGGATAGTTGGTTCTCAAATACACTGGTATGAATACAAGAAAACATTGTTATTTGTCATAAAGTAGTTACAATAACATAAGAGTAGCAAAGAAAAGAAACTTATTACTCTTATCTTATGATAAGAGTAATAAGTTTCTCCTCCTTACTGTCCAGGCACACGTTTTGCACCAGGAGATTCTGGTCCATAATGATCCAATAAGAAATGCACTCAGACTTAATACAGTATAGTTTAGCATGCTATCTATTAGAGCTAACACTGTAAACTAAGTATACACAATCTCAGATCCCTTTAGCTGCTGCGAATATTGAGTGCTGTTGCACCAAATGGCCCTCCACTCCACATGTGTCATGCTGTGCATACTTCATCCTCTGATGTGGTTAACACATTTTGGTCATTTCAGCTACTGTAGGATTTACTGCAGGAAAAATTCATCTTCCCCACTGTTAGGAAGAAAAGATGTACACACAAGAACTTTTCCCCTTATTGCAGAAGGCAATGTAGGCAGTAAGATCATCAGTACTAAGTGGGAGCTGCCGACAGATATTTCTTCTACAACGTGCTGGATGAATTTGTCCTGCAGCCCAGACGTTTGTGTGATACAGCATAGGTCTGAAAACCAAACTGTAAGTGAAGCACAGTACAGCATGTGTCTTGGTGTACATGGGTTAACTGCTACGTAGATTGCTAACTCCTCATTTTACAGTGTTCTTCTGGTTTGGTTCACTACAGTATTCAACATCCATGGAGTCTGATGGTCAGAAAATGAAATGCCACTAAGGACTACTGAAACATCTGGTATTTAGTTAGAAAAACATCAGGAAACCATTTATCCCATGTGTTGCACAGGACTAATTTTGCTGTCCTTTTGAATAAGGGTTGTATTTACTATGTGTTTAGTTTGTAACCAGAATTTGAAATGCTACTGTGGCTGAGGTGTCTACGTTGTACTACTGAGAAAATTACGAATGTGTAGTTGGATGTTCATTGCTCCCTTATAAGATATCTATGAACACTGAAGAAATACTGAAGTTGGATACAGATATCAACCAACCACCAGAACTCACTAAATTAACTTGTTTGACATTGGTACTCCACTTGAGCGTTGCAAACATATTTCAGTGGCAGTGCATATCACAGAACCACAGGATCACAAAACCACAGAATCGCAGAATGGCTGAGGTTGGAAGAAACCTCTAGCTCACCTGTCCTGAACTCTGCCTAAGCAGGAACACCCAGAGCAGGGTACCCAGGACCACATCCAAGCAGCCTCTGCAGATCTGCACAGCACAGAAGTGCTGCCTGGTGCTCAGAGGGAAGGAACCTTCTATGTTCCGGTTCATGCCCATTGCCTCTTCTCAGAAGGATTGACCCGCTCCAGCAAAATGATTTTCATGGTACCCACACCAGTGTTGTGAACATACATAGAAAATAAATATACTTTCTGGCATTTCTGATCCATCTTAGCTACTGAACGACTGTGAAAAAAATTTAATTTACTGCATGCATTTTAGAGCAGCACATATAGTACAAGATTCTCTGTACTGCTACTTGAATCCAACTGACAAAAGAATTGTTACAGTCTTTAAAAAAATTATTACTTAGAAATGAGATAAGAAAGCACCAATATTTATAGAGGAAAAGAAGGAAACCCTTGCATAGCCACATGAGGGAAAAGTCAATACCAGGGTAAAAGAGATACAGTATTATCAATACGTAAGCACATCATAAAGTGAAACAAAATTAAAAAAAAAAAAAAAAAAGAAAAAGGATTTCTGCATACTTTGATCAATACATTTTCCTCTTGAAACATAAACACTCTCTTCTACATAACAAAAGATATCAGGATAAATCTCTGTTAACAAAAAGAAAAAGAAATTTGGTTTGAATATAATGAAAAATCTTTTTAAAATATTTACTTCACCAGTTCCCTCCACTCAGATGCTAGGGTAGTTCAGCATATATTAAACAGCAATTTCAGGCAAAATAATACCTAGCAGTCAATAATTTCCTTAAATACTCATTTCAGAATAATGTTTTTCCAAAGGTATTAAGGGGAGTTTCAAACAAATTGGTGAATGTGCATATATATTAGAATTTAAAAATGTTTCGAGGGCAAATAAGTAAGTTCCTCTGAAAGTAATGCCTCCTATTTATTTCCATGGAAACTACAACAAAGAGTATGCTAATGCTATTTGATAGAGCAAATTTTCATCTACAAAACACTGTTTTTCCAACATAGTCACCACCATTAGCTATCCGTTTTCCCCAACATGGACAAGAGCCTGCAGAACACACATGTGCTATGCTATGAAGATGTTAGCACATCCACTGTTTGGTCTCATTGAATGTTCAGAAAGTGTTGATGAATGTCAGTAAGTGAAATTCTTTTCTGCATGGAGGAATTCAATGAAACACCTTTGCTTCATATGTATCTCTACATCAGATGCCATTGTGTCAGACTGCCTCTTCACTGCCATCTGTTGCATGGCAAAAAAATGTGATGGGATATTGGTGGGAATGTTCATCTTCTACTGCCATACCACTAACATCCACCTCTGACATTGTGGGACAACATAAGAAAATAGGAGGCATTACTTTCTGAGCAACCCTCAGACTATATTGATAACTCTAAAGAAAATATTAGAACATATAATTGGTTTGTACCCAAACTGGCATATTCACTGATTATGTCACATAAATTCAGTACAATTCTTAGTAATTTTCAAATATGACTGATAATTGGACATTGAATTTAGTAATCTCTAAGGTTCTGAGTGACTTGGAAAAAAAAAGAGAAAGACATTAAATATTATATATTGTAATAATATTAAATTTAAGATCATACAGCAGATCATTCTACATGCGTATGAAATGCAAATAGACTTTGAAGATAATGCAAATAATGTTATGAATCATAAACAGCATTGCTTAGGATCATGAAACATTCTGTGTGAAATTCTCAGCCCAACAAAATATAGTGGTAACACTGTATGAGAATAGGAGTCCACAAAAGTGTTTTTGTTTTTTTTTTTCCTTCTAAATGTGTCCAAGAAGAAAAAAATATTTTCCTTCTGATTTTATCTTCCTTTCTGTTGGAGAAATTATACTATAATTTTATGGGTGGCAAAAGGATTTATCAGAAAAGAGTGGGCTTTTCTTATATTTTAGAAATGATTTATTTTAAAATACATACTATGCTTACAATATCTCTAAACATACATTTTTTCTTTATGATTATGATTTCCTAGTCAAAATACTTTATGAAAATAGTTTTAACTGTTTTTCTATTATTATATATATATTAATGCTATGCCACTACTAGAAATTTAAATTGTGTAGAAACACAAGTTAAATAAATTAATCTTCTATTTAGTGATGCAACTCTACACAAGAGTAAATTACAGCATTAGTGAAGAAGTTACGATCTGTTGTTTCACAGCCATGTAAAGGTACTGCTGAAAAAAAAAAAAAAGCAACTGTATGTAGATCTATTTATGGTTAAGATTGGTTCAAATTATATTTTCTAAAGTAATCAATAACTTCTAAATCTACCTTTATCAGCCTTGACCTCCCAATAAATATTGTTCAAGCCCCTATAAGAGTGGAAGAATTCATAATTTTCTTTAAGGAAGGAATTTCTAAAAAATGTTGGTGTGTGGAGAGTGACCATTTTTTTTAAACTACTCCAATCTAATTAAAGTCTGAAACTGACCTACCTGTACTTGCAAATTGGTTAAATCTGACAGTGATTTCTAATAAATGTAACTATGTGATATTTCAAAATCACGTGCCTTTCTAAATTTGCAAATGAAGACTAAACTAAAGAATTTTTGTCAGTAAGGATAAGTACACATTCATGGAAAAAATAATAAAAATCATATTTATTCTAGTTAATCTACAGCCTGGAAAAGGAACCAGTGTCAAATTGACATATCCAGCCACTTACTGTTCACTTCTTTTCAGACTTAAAGAGGTTTAGATCTTCTCTTTTTACTCACATGTCTAGTGAGTAAACTCTAGGGACACTAGACACAATGGAATGAATTAAATTTTTATGCACACTGCTCTATTGTATTTATTTTTGTTTTAATGAGACAGGGTTTGGAAAGTCATGGTGACAATACTATGATGGATGACAGTAGGAGAAAGGTGCTGAGGAGAGCAGTGAGAATGGCAATGACAGTGAATATGTTTTTAGAAGAGAAAATAAAGGGTATAAATTACTCAAAGGAAACAGAAAAGGCTAATATGAGTGACAGTAATAGTGGTAAGACAAGTGATTCAGCAAAGACAGCTGAGCAACGGAGCTTCCTCAGTCTCTACTTGATTCTCTGTTCTCTTCAATACCCACTCTTACCTCCCACTTTGTCCTTTAGCCCTGTAGCCAATAATATTCTTCTCGTTTCTTCACCGTTTTTGGCACACTGAGATAAATGGAACAAACCTAATAAAGCTATTAGGTTCTTATAAATGAGGTAGTGCAATGTTTTCTTTAGATGCTCAGTATCTTCATATAAAATTCAAATGTGCCTTTCCTACCTTCGCTATGAATGAAGACAATTATAGAAGCTAAACCCAAAAACAGATATCATAGAATCATAGAATCACGAGATTGGAAACGACCTGTAAGACCATCTAGTCCAACCGTCTTCTCATTACCACTGCTACCACAAACTAAACCATATCTCGTAGCTCCTCATCCAGGTGCCTCTTGAACACTGCCAGGGACAGAGACTCCATCTCCTCCCTGTACAGCCACTCCAGTGCCTGACCACTCTCTGAGAGAAAAAGTTCTTCCTTATGTCTAACCTAAACCTCCTCTGGTACAACTTGTGGCCATTTTCCCTGGTCTTGTTTGTTGCCAGGGAGAAGAGGCCAAACCCCTCCTTACCACAACCTCCCTTTAGGAAGTTGTAAAGTGCAATGAGGTCTCCTCTGAGCCTCCTCTTCTCCAGACTAAACAATCCCAGCTCCCTCAGCCACTCCTCATAAGACTTGTGCTCCAGATCCCTCACCAGTTTTGTTGCCCTTCTCTGGACACGTTCCAGGGCCTCAATGTCCGTCTTGTAGTGAGGGGCCCAAAACTGAACACAGTACTCGAGGTGCAGCCTCACCAGTGCTGAGTAGAGGGGGATGATCACCTCCCTGCTCCTGCTGGCCACACTATTTCTAATACAGGCCAGGATGCTGTTGGCCCTCTTGGCCACCTGGGCACACTGTCGGCTCACGTTCAGTCGAGCATCAACCAACACCCCCAGGTCACTTTCTTCTTCACACTCATCCAACCACTCATGCCCAAACCTGTAACGCTGCATGGGGTTATTGTGGCCAAAGTGCAGGACCCAACACTTGGCCTTGTTGAACCTCATCCCATTCACCTCAGCCCAGCAATCCAGCTTATCTAAATACTTCCAAAGGGCCGCCCTACCCTCAGGCAGATCAACACCACCTCCCAACTTGGTGTCATCTGCAAACTTATTGAGGGTACACTCAATCCCCTCATCTAGGTCATCAATAAAGATATTAAACAAGACGGGCCCCAGTACTGACCCCTTGGGGACACCACTTGATATATACTATATGCATAGCAAAGAGTTATTCTTATCTACTTAAATGAAATACAGCTGAATCTGAGCTTTTCTCTGCCCAGGTGGTAGGTGCCCATGCAAAAGTTCAGTTGTCCATCCTTTGCTTCAGATACAGAGTTCAGCTTTTGAGAACACTCATCAAGACTGAGAAAAGTGGTCCTCACAGAGGAAAGATGTCAGTGAAAGAGAATGGTTCAGGACATTTGCCTTTATGTACTGCCAGAGTACCTAGCTGCAGGATCGCACTGTCATCTAGGCAGCATTTAGCTCAGATGATAACTGGTAGAGTGTTAGGCCTTTAGGAAGCCTTCAGGTAATGAAAGGAAAACCTTATTTTGATTCCAAATACAGGGAATAAACAAGCATGAAAGTTTGGGACTCTGTTGTTGAAACTCGCTGAAAACCCACCTAAGTTGTATTTTTCTTACTTACATCTGTTTGAAAGCTTTTTGCCCTCTTTTCATGAAATTGTTCCTGCTTTTAAATGCATTTAAAGGCTTATACTTTAATGGTGTCTTACACATGAATGCTTATTAAGATTTTTCTCAGCAAAGAATAAAAAACATGAGTATCAGACTCTAAAAACGTCTTCTGCAATAGCTAAAATGTTATGGAAAAGTGAAAACAAGACATTGCATTTCAGTTGACTGACAGCAGGCCTTGAAAGTATGCAGTTGTTTATAGTTTCACACACTAACAATTTATCCCTGTAGGGAACATTAAAATAATACATATTCAACTACTGTTGTTATTTTTTGTTGTTGTTTGGCTGATGCATTTTCATTAAGTATTTCTAAAGTAAATAATTTTAATTACCTCCAGATGAAGCTTGTAGATAAGCAAATGGGCACAAGAGATCAGACTTCCTTGGCTGCACCTTAAATCTAATAGAGTCCTGCTACTTCATACTTCTCTGACGCTTTGACAAATTTATCCAGAAAATTTCAGTGACATCAAATTTGAATAGAATATTTGGAATAGGCTCAAAAAGATTTTTGTGATTAGTTTAAAATCAGACAAACAGTATGGAAGCTCTGCTTCACTGTTTTTAGTATCTATTGTGTTTATTAAAATTTGCATTTGCTTAAACAAATTTAACTCCATATTTTTAGCTGTTAATTGAAAATTAACTTAATGGCTTCTTTTTTTCATCTGAAATATTCAGAAAATAAATCTTAAAGAGCTTATTTTTCTTTTAATGAAAAAGTACTGCAGTTTGAAAGCAAATTATTTTGATTAATTAAAACTGGCATTTATTTCTACTTTATTATATAATCAACTAATTTCAATCAGCTTGCTTGTTTAATCTTTTTTTCTCAATCTGAGGAATAATATATACTGAATAATTACACAGAAAGCCAGTTGATGAGAGGAATCTTTGTCAAAATCTTAGTAAGTAAAGAACATAATGCTTTTATCATTATCAGGTATCCTAAAGGGGAATAGAAACACCCCGGAGAGATATGTAGAAAGGGTGGGGAGAAGAGTTTTTAATCTTTATTCTTATGATTACTATACTTTGTGCTTTTAGATTATAAAAGGAAATAGTATCTCTTCAAAAGAGTTTTCAAGGTAATTAGTAGAATACAAGATGCACAATTTTGCTATAATTTCACTTATTTTGAAACAACTGTAAGCCTTATTACTTACAGAATTGGAAGCCTTCATTAACATATAGAGTTGGAAGCATCCAGGACCTACATTTTTAGAAGCAGAATATCTCCACATCATGATGCTGCTGAATCTTTAAAAACTTATTCCAGATAAGTGTGTTGGCTGAGAAGGAACTGGAATTTTCCAAGGTAAGAACGAGGAGTGCAAGAAAATGAAAATGTATTTGAATGGCAGGAGATTTCTTGTGATGCAGTAGGTGTGTCTTGACTCAAATGTCATTCAAAAGAGGGAAATAAACATCAAAACATATGAAAATATCTGTTCTATTTTTTTTTTATTACTTATGCCATCTTCAGAGATGCTCACTTCAGCATCCATATGAAATGCATCCTAGAAAGATAAACTGTAAACTCAGATTGTCTTTATGAAGGTACTACAAAATGTCTCACTGCTTGTGTATGTGTCTGTGAGTGTCTGTGATCTGTGCAAGTCGTAAAGCTTTAACATGGGACAATGAAGCCCATTTCCATTATGTCATTACTAGTAGTGATGATATCATAGAATCATAGAATGGCCTAGGTTGAAAAGGACCTCAAGGATCATCTAGTTTCAACCCCCCTACTATGTGCAGGGTTGCCAAACACTACACCAGGCTGCCCAGAGCCACATCCAGCCTGGCCTTGAATGCCTCCAGGAATGGGGCATCGCAACCTCCTTGGGCAACCTGTTCCAGTGTGTCATCACCCCGAATACAAAACTTCCTCCTAATATTTAACTAAAAACCTCCACTGCCTCAGTTTAAAACCATTTCCCATTATCCTGTTGCTATCCACCTATGTAAACAGTCATTCCCCCTCCCGTTTATAAGCTTCCTTCAAGTACTGGAAGGAAGTATGCCCAAGAAAGACAACAAAAAGAAAATAAGAAAGAATTGTGGCTTAATTCAGCCCTAGAAAAGCTTTCAGAGACATAAATACAAGGAGACCTATCTACAGCCATGTATTAAAGCCACTTTAAGGAGCTTTTTCATATACCCTATCCTACACATAACGCTGAACAAATAACACTTGCAGCCAAGCTATATTTTCCGTGCACCATCAAGAATATTAATGCTGTTTCAAAAGCTAGGAAAATTCTCCAATGAAGCTGCTGTTTCCAGTGACAGATACTTAAAAAAGAAAAAAAAAAGAAAAAAAAAGAAAAAAAAGTTTGTTGTAGAAAAAAATGAAGAGGTTTCTGATAAGGAAAAACAGAATTTGTGCCGAACTATGTTGCAAGAAATTTTTTCTAAGAAGATAATTTTAACCTTGTATTATTATCATTATTTTAAATAAGGTTTTAAGCATCCGAAGATATTTTCAGAGAACATGCTCAGGAACTGAAAATATAACTACTATTATGTAGACATTGAAAAGAGTTATTTCCTCACATTACTGCTGCATTCAGATATTTTGTTCTGTTGTTTCTTATTCTTTAAGATGAGTAATGGTATAGAGTTGCAGTTTGGCCCTCTCAAAACCCATATAGAAGCTGCATTACTTTTTCCTGTTTGCAGCCAATAGTACAGAGATTGAAATCATGACCTGGTTTGTGAACTAATTCATAGAATGACAGTGAATTGCAATCTTTTTCTAATGAAGATATCTTTTTGCAATTAAAATTCAGATATCACTCACTCTGAGGAAACCAGTGCAACCAGGATGAAACTTTGGCTCTAACCTCCAATGACAAAATATTAAATCTAATAATTTTCTCCCTTTTTATAATGTTCAAAGCACTACTGTAGCAAAGCGTGCATGTAGGAGGACTGAGAGAAATAAGGTAACATGCCAGCCACTTCCATCCTTTCTTTACATTCATAAACATGGTCCATAGGTTTGAGAGATATTTCACATTCAGTGTCAATGTAATTGCCTGTCTGTACTCATAACAGAGACATAACTGTGTGCTTAAGGATGGGCTGCCTTTACCAGCAACCCAGAGATTTCTTTTTCAGAACTGTTCCCCAGTCAGGTTGCTTTCTCAGCTGACGCCCACACTATCCTCAGCACTTTCTCCTGTTGCTGTGTTTCTGCATTTGCTGTTGGAAAAACAGAAATATTCTTAATGAATGTGGTAGCAGTGTATTTTCTTTACATTTGTGCATTGCAAGTATTCTTTTTTTCTTTGGTAGAGCCACTCCTAATGTATCTCATGGGCCTAGTGAGAAGTAATAACATAATTGCTATACTGTCATTGAAATTATTAAAAGCTTAAATTGCAGATATACAGATTTTTACTTTTACTAAAAAAAAATGAAAGAATAATAGAACAGTAGAATAATAGAATAAAACCATATGTACAAAATAAAAACTTCAAGTAATTTTGTAATATTTATGATTCTTTTGGAAGCTGAACTATGCTTTGTATGTTGAGACAGTAAAACAAACAAGCATAAAACAACAGAAGAAATAGCCCCAAAAAGCCAAATATACTGAGCTCATCAAGGGAATTCAGTTTACAGTGTTTGCTATTTTACTCCACAGACCCGTCTGAGAAATAGAACTGGGCTGAAATGCAGAAAAAGAAGACAAAGCCTTGCACATCCAGAGCTCTGAGCCATGGAAGACTTCACATCTTTTGAACCCCAAATTTTGTGTTGTTCCTGTCCTAAAATAATCTCCAACTTGCAGCTAGTCTAGTCTTCTTTTTTCCATGTTGTTTTTCCCTTTCCCCTCTAATGTATGCTGTAGAAGGGTTTATGTAAGTATGTAGCATAAGATTTCTACATGATAATGATGAACAGAAATCTCTTAGTCAAAAATCCAATTAATTCAGAGGAAACTTGACCCACCTGACATCTTTGATTTGAGAGCAGATTGGAAAACAAGAATACATCTCAGAAGTAGTGGGTTTTTTCTTCTTAGAACAGTTTATAAGCACTTTTATGTCAGTAAAAGAAAGAAACAGCCCTAGTTCAAACTGTATTTAAAATATCTGTAATGACTGTTATTCTAGACAAACATACAGTTTTTGTGAATACTAATAATATTTCAGCAATTAGAGAAATATTGAGCGATTTAAAAAAAATGAAAATGACATTTTTGGCTGAAAAGATTCTTTACAGAAGTAATTTTGTGAAAGTAAAAAAATATGTATGTTAAAAGATGTGCCAATTTGTAAATGGTAGGGAAATAATGTTGTTGAGATTGTGCAGATTATCATTTTATCTTTGTCAAGATAAAGCTTATGATTTGGCTGGGCTTAGATCATGTGTATTTGAAAAGAACAGAAAAACACAAAACAAACTTAATATTTTTCATTTTTCATTGGTGTCTCCTTGTAAAGTTAAGATAAATCCCTAGTTTGATGGGCTTCTGAGATTTGACCAAGTTCATAAAGGAATGCTGAGAAATAATGGGATAAAATTATTTCACACTTAACAAACAGTCAAATAACAGTGAACTTTGTCTAAATGCAGTGTCCATATCAGTATATTAATCAGTGTAGATCTGTAGTGCTGGTGTCACTTGTAGATACAAAGTTCAGTCTGAAAAAGAAGATGTATAGTCTTAAACATGCCTACGTAAAATGATCAGACTCCAATGGCAAATTTTTAATAGTACTTTCAAATCACCTGGCATTTGTATAAAGGAATTGAAAAAGTTATGAAAAATCATGTGTTGCATCAAGAGAAGTGTGACCAGCAGGTTAAGGGAAATGATTCTGCCCCTCTACTCTGCTCACATGAGACCCTACTTGGAGTACTGTATCCGGTTTTGTGGCCTTCAACACAAGAAAGGCATGAAGCTGTTGGAGAGGATCCAGAGGAGGGCCATGAAGATGATCAGTGGGCTAAAGCACTTCTCATATGAGGACAGGCTGAGAGAACTGGGGCTCTTCAGTCTGGAAAAGAGAGGAATTGAGGGGGACATTATAACAGTCTTTCAGTACCTGAAGGGAATTTACAGGAAAGCTGAGGAGGGACATTTTATCAGGGCAAGTAGAAACAGGGCAAGAGGAAATGGCTTTAAACTGGAAGAGGGTAGATTTAGATGAGATATTAGGAAGAAATTCTTTACCGTGGGGGTGCTGAGACACTGGAAAAGGTTGTCCAGTGAGGTTGTGAATGCCCTTTCCTTGGAAGCATTCAAGGCCAGGCTGGACAGCGCTTTGAGCAACCTGGACTAGAGGGAGGTGTAACTGCCTATAGCAGGGGGGTTGGAACTAGATGATCGTAAAGGTCCCTTCCAACCCAAACCATTATATGATTGTATGATATGTTTTTGAATATATAAAATATTTAAAATACTGGTTAAAAATGCTTCCTTCTCCAAAAATAGCTCTAGTAAGAGTAATTCTGTGAAAAATAAGAATATGAACACATGGAAGAATACTATTTCCTAGGCAATAGTGCCCAGAAAGTTCAAGATCTTATTTATTTAAAAGTATTACTGCATTAAAACTGCTTTGCTAGGACAGTCAGTCCCCAGAGAACATCTTATGGGAGGAATGAAACAACCTCAACCCATATATGACTGAAGATTCCTATTTAAACACATGCACAGTGTGCTATGCCTAACAAAATGATTCCTACTGACTCCAATAGTCCACGCTATGTGAATGTTGCTGCCTGTGGACCCTTTCTTGCATAGCTCTTGGTGGAAAATGATGCTGAATCCGAAGAAGTCATAGCAAGACTTGTGTTTTACCCAGAGATATCTGATTTTTTTTTTTTTGCTTTGCCAACACATTACATTTTTTGATTTTTTTAAAGGTTTCTGTCTTCTTCTTTATTGTGTTCAGCTGATCAGATTAATTTGATTTTGTATTTTTTACTTACTGTGTAAAATTGTATCAAAATAGCTTTTTGTGTCTCTTGTTCAATTTTTATTTCTAGTATTTGATTAGATGCATTATTAGTGCACCTATCAGAAAGATATCCCCACCCAAGTCCAAATCCTTGCATTTTTCACCTGTGCTATTTACTCTATCATACACTGTTCCTTACTCTTTGACCCTCACTGTCTTATTCCTTGCAAATAAAGAATTGCAGCTGGCAGAGTTAAATATCTTCCTTTATTTTCTTCGTAGCTTCTTAACAGTATGATTAGTGCTACTTAAGAAAATGCTGTAATTAGGGAAAATGACACAGTAAGCAGAAGGAGGACTGAAGAAGTGTTAAGGATTTTTAATCTTTTTGTAGTACGTCAGATTTCCTAAAAGGCAGATAGTGATTTATGTCAAATTCATACATTGCAATATAAATCATCTGTAATTCAATTCCTTTGTGCTATCACAGTAAGAAATATTCTACCATAAATTGATTTTCCTTGCATTATTTTTTTTTTTTTAATCTCATGAAAGCAAAATAACAACTAATGTCTGGATAAAATTCAACACCAAACATCACATGGCATTTTGAAGGCCTTCAAAAAATATTTCAAAATATTTGTGATCAATATAAAGTGGAGAGGCATGATTCCCACTCCCTCCCCCATAGATAGATTTTGCCTTAGGCTGTTCCAGACTATATTCATTCTTGTCTGATGGTGAAAGCTGACATTTTGTAAAGACTTAGGTGGTAGACCAGCTGAGAATACTGATACCACAGATGTTAAAAGTACAGTCTTCATGCAGTATTATGCTGTCTCTATCTGATCTGGATTGCTCCTTCCTATCTTATGCTTTCCTTAAGCTAGCATCAAGAAAAACAACACAGCATTTAATAATGACAGGAAAAGGAATGAGTAAGGGCAAAAAGAAACATAAATAATATTTTTCTGGAGGTTAATGGAGTTAAACATAATCCAAAAGCATTTATGTAAAACTGCATACTGTGTTACAAAAATCATTAAAAGTGTTTTCTTAGCATTATTTGGAATCAAAACTACAATGTTTCCCTTTAACTTAATACTAAACGAAATGTGAAATTACTCCATTTTAAATTAAAGTAGATAATGCTTAAAACTAAAACAGCATTAATTTCAAATCCCATTCTTTGTTTAATGAAGAAAAAATGAAGGATGTTACATAAAAAAATCTGTATGTGTTTCATCTATCCTTAAGTTAAATAAAACAATTTGTCAATAACACAGAATCAGTGAAAATAGTTAAGACAGCATGCTGTACAATTTTTATTTCATATTGGAAATTATTCATGAAATTTGGCAGAAAAATTCTGCAGAAGTTCACACAAAGCAGTAGATTTACTTTCTTCACCCAACTGACATACTCAAGTAGAAAAAAATACTGAGATGCCAAAGCTTTTCAACCAAGGTTTCTGAACTTGTTTCTTCCATATAATTTCCATAAAATGAGTATCATCAGCAGTATTTCTGACCTCCTTCATGGGATATGACTCATGCTTCATCAAGACCCAAATTCATCCTGTGAAGCTACTTATTAGATTTGAAAATAGTCCACCTCTGATTTGAAGTACAATGGGTGGAGAAAGACCTCCTCTTCTGCCTGCAGCTGTGCTAACTCTCACTCTCTTCCTTGCCCTCTCACTCTCCGCTGATTTTACCCACCTCCCTGACTGAAGTAATCGTCTCTTCCCTTCCAATCTGTCAGATGATTTCTCCCTTCTCTATTTCCAACAAAATTAGCTGGGGGTTGATCAAACTCTTTTAATAGTAAATTTCCTTTGATAACCCTCATTTGGACAGAAGCAGGATAGAAAACAAAAAGGAGCAGCTGAGAAGAATAGTAGACTTGGAGATGGATGTCTCTCTGCTGCAGGACTGTGACTGCAGTAGAATGTCTTCCCAGTGTATATCGGAGATGGCAGAAATGAAAGGTATTGTCATGTACATTCAATTGTGACACACTTGGCTTGGGTAGTTCCCCACCCTATATATTCTTACCTCACCAAGTGCCCTTTATCACCTCCTTGCTGTGGAAGTGCACTGATTTCTGGACTGATAGCTAAATATCTTCCGAGGATAGTGTAAGTAGAATTTCCTCAAGCGTACATTAGTCTTGAGCTCGCTGCAGGATCTGACTAAAAGCAGTAGATCTTTCTTGTTTAGACTTTGCAATACTGACAAGTACTCAGTCAGCTATTGGACGAGCCAACTAATCTGATCGACTGCAATTAAAAAAAAAAAAATCTCTTTCTCTCTCTCTGTTCCATTCTCCCCTGCCTTCCTCAGCACAGCAATTTCATAGAGCTTATCCTACACACTGAATGTTGCTTTGGAGAACATTCACAGATTAAAAACATGTGGCAGGGATGAAAGAAAAGAAGAGTTCCTTTCAGTCACAGGCTGATCTGTGATCTGCTTATATTGGCTGCGTTAATACACTCCAGTTTAGTATTTGAAGGGTTATGAGTAACCCAGCTCATTTAATGTGGGAATAAAGGTTTTGAAAGCCCTGCTCTTTGATTCACTCCTGCAAAAGCAGTCACCATTAAGATCTTAAAAAAGTTCTGCTGGAAGCTTTCTTGCCCATAATAATAATAAAAAAGGTTTGATTAGGACCAAGCACAGAAACACAAATTTCAATAGAGACCTGCTGTGTGAATGATTCAGAAGAGTAAAGTGAAACATTCTCAGACCTTAAGCAGATATGCTAGGCAGAGAACTCTAATGTGAAAGGCAGAACAAATTTATATGACAAAGGACATCCTCTAAGCAGAATGCAAGAGCATCTGCATTTAGTAGAAAAGCATTTGTAATGGTAGTGATTATCCATGCTCAAAATGCCTGAATGTGTGTAAGATAAGTGACATTAACAGTAATTCTCATGTGTATTAAAATCAGTGGCAGATCTTGTTCAGATGCATCTTACTCAAATGACTGCAATTATAAGACAGTTGTCATATTTGTGGCACACTGATTTGTAGTACTGATTATCATTACTACTGGTCCTTCAAGAATCCAGCCAGCAGGTCTCATTATCAATCAGCTTCTTAAGCTGCATTTCTGAGTTTCATGAAATTATATTGGTAAGTTTTTTTGAAAATATAGAAAAGATATATTTTTGAAAATACACATGACTGATCAGATGAGATATTTCCAGTACATCTGTTTATACACTGCAGTGTATGAAGGCATCTGGGAATGCTATAAGGTTGACAAGGGGAGGAAAAATGTTTCTTCCAGTGATTTTCGTGCCATGAATCCGAACCATGTACACATGTATATAAAATGAAAATCTGCATAATATCTGTGCTTGAAAGAATACTTTGGATAAATGGGAGTTTTAGTTTTCAGTATTTTCCCTCAGTGACTCAAATAACAATGCAAGTCTGACATGAATCATGCCATATCACATTGGAGTAACCATGGCATAAAACCAGTTAAACATGAGAATATTTTAGAGTAAAAATATACTAGCACACCTTCAACTTTATCCCTTACTTTTAAAAGTAATGTGATTATTTTAAGTTGCAAATCAAATTTTCTTACTGATGCCTTGCAGAAATTTTTGAACTATCTTGAATATGTTTTTTTCCATAAGTCCTGCAAAGAGATAGGAAATAATTTTCTATATGTGTTTGTTTCATGCAATCTATGCAGAGTTTATACATATATTTTATACATATTTATGCCATTTCATACACATTTGTACAATCATGTATTACTAACTACATTGAGAATCTAATGTAACTTTATATTTACAAGGGGAGAAAGTCTTATAGACTGCAAGTAAATTTTCTAAATTAGACCACTTGAGTCACAGAGTCATCAGATCACAGAGATCAACACAGTGATTTTATAAAACTTAAGTAAATGAAAACAGTTTAATAATAAATTCTGTGCTGATAAGAAACAACAGTTAAAGAACTTTTAAAATTAATATATGACATGAATTTAAGAAACAAATTGTCTTTGATACAGCTTTTGTATGATATCTGAGTCTGAGATGTATAAAATAGTTCAAGCAATACCATGAAAAATGGAATGTTTTACTAAAGTGTTTTACTAAAGTGACCCAAAGAATGGATGTGAAAATGAATACCTGAAGCATCAGTATCTCTTCTCTGCATTTATTCTTACAATATACTGTCACATATAGGTACATAATTTGTGCACATTAAACTAGATTATCTTAATGATTTATCCACTGGTGAAGTAATATTCAGGGAATTTCTCCAGTCAACAAGTATTTGGAAATTCTATGAACACCATGCACTGTAAATCAGATATCTAAAAATACGCATTATGACAGTATATATTTTTTAATTCACTAGACATAAAAAAATTATATTTTGCATTAGAAGCAAGGATTTTATAAACAAAATAATGTTGTCCTTTCATATCTCCTCACAGGTAGATGTCAGAATAAGACTGACGACAAAACTGGAAGATAAATCTCTTTTTTTCACAAGAAAATGTAAACATGGAATATATGTTGTAGTAAAAACAAACAAAAAAAAACCCTGCAAATTGGCAAATGATCATTGACATAAGAAGGAGACCTTCTTAAAGCATTACTTTTATCTTCTGTGCCTCTCCTCACTTCCAAAATTTCTGTGGAAACCATTGCCATTTTCTAATGATGTGTTCTGGTTTAACTTTGTCAGGCAGAACAGCCACTTTCTCCAAATGGGATGGGGAAGAGAATAAGAAAGGTAGAAGTGTAAGAAAGCATAGATCGAGATAAAGACAGTTTAATAGGTAAAGCAAAAGCTGTGTACACACACAAAGCAAAAGTAGACATTCATTCCCTACTTCCCATCAGCAGGTGGGTGTCCAGACGCTTCCAACCCAGGTCCCATTATAAGTAATCTGTTTCTTGGGAAGACAAATGACATAGTTCTGAATGTCCCCTCTTTCCTCACACCAGGTTTTCTAGCCAAACATGATGTCATATAGTATGGGACATCTCTACAGTCAATTGAAGTCAGCTGTCCCGTCTTTGTATCCTCCTCAATTTTTGTGAAGACTCTTCATTAGCAGGGCAGCACAAGAAGTAGACTCTGTGTAAGCACTGTTTTACAAAAACTAAAACCATCAGTGTGCTATCACCACATTTTCATCAAGAAATCTGAAACACAGCATCATACAAATCCTTATGAAGAAGACAAAACTGTGATAGGATGCCGACATTTACACAGTGTCTTTTCTTTTATACTATGACATTATACTTTAATGAAAGTTTATTTTTCAAATTTTTTCATAATCTCAGTTGCAAAGCTTAAAGTGAAAGATGTTGTGCCAGCTCTTTGATGTTTAGTACACTTCTTTGTAAATGAAATTGTCAGCTTTCAAGTGATAGCTTCTTGAATTTTAATGTCATCATCAAATTAAAATAAAGAAAAATACAATGCAGGTAAGACAATTTGGAACAGTTATGTGCTGAGCAAGTTTGCATCAAACACAGAATAAAGGCTATCATGAAACTAAAGCTGTTATCTTCTGGTAATGAGACCTTGCATTTGACCTCGGTTCCATCTGTCATTAAAAGCTGTGAACAGATTGTTAATAAAGGGAATATAATGGCAACTTTTCTAATAAAGTCTGATGGAGGAAAGAGTTTGCCTAATTTCATTGGAAAGAACTATTCTGTACTCACAATTTGTGAACCTTCTGTAAGTTAAGAAAGGAAGCAAAACTTCATGCTACTTGAACTTCTATTTCAGTGTTCCTAATATTAATGCACAAGAAGATTAAACAAGTGAAATATATGAAAGCAAAGTGAGTGCTTACAGATCATTCCTCTTATTGATTCTTATGATCAATTCTTGTGATATTTTCCTGAAGTGTCATCTGCTCATAATTAACTTATTGTCTCTGTTTTCATTAAAACTGAAACAAGTAATAAAAGTCTCCCTGGTTTTGTCATTAGAATATTTGGAGTAGTCATGAGGTTAAGATGTGTAAAAGCTAAAAGAAACGAGACGGTAAATGGAAAGAACAGAATATTGTTTTATCTTTGAAACTATATGATAATTAAAAAGAAGTATACCACACACAAGAATAGAGAAAGAAAATCGGGAATATACAAATTATGTTTCCATTCATTTTAATTTTATAGCTGGCAGTGTTGCACTGATACAGTGATACATGAACACACATGCATCTTCTATTTAAAAAACAAGTGATATGTACTATATATACTTGCTAAGACTTCATCCTAAGCCACTGGCATGAATTTGATGTCTTTTTAAACACTTGAGTTTGTTCATATCAGGATACATTTTCTCCCTGTGAAGTACATCAGGTCTACCTATGCTTTTTCCTCTCTTCTATGTTCACCTAGTATTTTCCTTAAATCTATACTGTATTAGGCAAAATAATTAAATGTAAGAAATTTCTTATTGCAGCGTGTAGGATGAGCCATCATAAAGAACGCATTTGCTGACTGACCAACAGTCTAGTTAAGTAGCAGCTGTACAAAGAATCTTGAAATCTCTATAAAGGTGATGAGATAGGGAAAGCCAACAATTTCAAAATTACTGCATCTTGAAGAGCTCTCCCATGTGAGAAGGTGTTAGTCATGTAGAAAATGATCCCTGGAACTGGCATAATTCTGAATATCCCAAAGGAGAATATAAAATTATATTTGGAGGTAATTTTGCTTACACAATAGAGGTAAGAGCTGAATCACTGTTGTTTCAAACACATTATGAACTCTGCTGGTTAATTCACTTCTTGAAGAAATAGAAACAACACTACTCAGCTGCTTCTCCTGAACAATAGCTAAGCATTTGTGTGATTATTTTTCTATATTCACCCTTCCAAATTTAAATTGGCAATATGAATAAAAGTTCTAGTTCAAATTCAATGGAAGCTTATTTTGAAAACATCAAGTTTCTCAAAAATATTCTAATTCATGAATCTATCTAAATTCATAACCAACCTCCATGGGTTTTTTTAGAGCATTACAAACACTTTGCCTGCCTTCCTTTCTTCCTTCCTTCCTTCCTTCCTTCCTCCCTCCCTCCCTCCAGCAGCATATTTTCATTATGGGTTTATAATTACTGGATTATCAGGCTTTTATTTTTTATTTTTTAAATTGTTTGCTTGTTTGCTTGTTTTGACTGTGCAATTGCAGTATTATTTTTATTTATTTTTATTTAATTTCTGTCCTAAACCTTAATATAACTAATACATTTTCTTTTTTTTTTTTTTTTCTAGTTGAGGCAAAGAGAGCTCAGGGTACAGGGTGCTCTGTGTCTTATGCAAGACATACAAATACACCTTTTACAGCATTTTTGGTGAGAAATCCTAGTGCATCTGTTTGAATCTCTGCCAAAACAATATAAATAAATAATTTATCAGTTTAAAGAAGTAAAATACTAGGATGTGGAGTTATTTTAATGGAAAACTCTAGTAAAAATAAAACTTTATGGTTATGGATACTCAATCAAATGCCTTTCTTTGATGATAAGGAAATGGTAACTCGTATTAATGGAATACCAATTTGGTGCTGCATCTTCATGTAGTCATTCTCACCTCCTACCTTCTGTCATCCTCTTTTAATGGCACATTCAAGAAAAAGATTATATAAAAGAAGTTTATTATAAAATGAGATAGAATGAGTCACCAAAGGATACTTAAAACCACCCTGCCCAAGACAGTGATGATGTATTCCTACTTAATTTGCCTGTTTATGAATTATATGTCTATGTTGCTGAAAGGACAGGCATAATACAGTTTCAGCTTTATGTAAGCGAGCCAATCTGTACTTGCTCTGCACACAAATATGCAGATAACTTTGGATGCTCACAATAGGTTTATAGGTGTTTTATACGATTAAGGCTTTAAAAATAATGGTTCAGAAACAATATTTGCACTCTAGCAAAGCTGAAATTTGTCTTTGGAGATGACTGAAATATTTCAAGTTAGGAACACCCCAAGCACTTTTTTTAGATCAAGGTCTCCATGAAGGAATAACTTCTGCCAGTACTTGACATAACTTTTTTTTTTTTCCTCCCCCCCTCCACAGGTCATTTCTCTTTTATAAGTACAAACTGTGCAATAAAAATAAAAATGAAGTATGACACTTGCTTCATACACAGTATGCAAAATTAACTTCATACAAGTTAGATGTGGGAAAGGAATGCCAGCTAAGAACCAAGTGATGATATCTGTTTAAGACATCAGGTTTTCTGGAATAAAGGACATAATGTGCCTGCCTAGAACCAAGGCAAATACTCTTCACTGGAAAGAAGAAATCGTATGCAGCTGACATGCAATTAAAATTTTATAAGCACTAAAATATACTTGCAATAAGTCGGAGAAACAGCTGATATGTTTCAGTTACTCTGCTAGTTCTCTAACACTTGATTCTTGCTATATATGATTTTGTTAAGAAAAAAAAATCACCCCAGCACTATGCTAGCCTAGATTCCAATTTTAGAAAGGTTAAAATGTGATTGTTCACTGCATTATAAATAATTTCCAGTTAGACATATTGTGGTATGCATACCTGGTTATAGGCATACCCTGTTATTCTTCATAGTTCTTGCTTTTGCTATCCACTCATATCAAGTCAAGTAAGACAATATTGTAAAGCAAGTCATATATAGCACATTTTTAGAAATTGCCTTCACTGCTATGAACAACTTATATAAGTATTAAAATTTAAGCATAGAGGCACACTGTTACCCAAAGGGTTGTGCTGCTCTGAGAAAGGGTCCACATCTCAAATATGAATGTTACCAGAACCTGTACAGAAAACATTTAGCCATAGAAAACTGATAAAATGCAATGTCATTTATATAGGCTGGCATTTATGAAAATAACGTGTCTGCATGAATGATATTCATACATATTTTAAACTGCACTTCTATTGTCATTCTAAGTTATTTTCTTTCTCTACAGTAGCTCTTAAAAATATCCACTGTTCTCAGGTCCTGTGAAAGAAAACAGGCTCCAAGATATCAAAGGCCAGCTCTGAATACATTGGGGGAGCTGTTTTTTTCCTTTGGATAACTTTCAGATACAAGAATAAAGCTACTCCAGACTAACATATTTTGATCTGAATTTCTGAAAATCTAAGAGGAACAGAAACACTTCGAAGTTTTCTTTTTTCCTTTGTTTTATTTTGGTCAAACACAGTAGCAGTATCCAAATATGTGCATTCTATGACAGAAAACAGCTGCTATAACCAGTAGAGAACTTATGCCTCTTTATTTTGCCTAGCTCCCCCAGAACTTAGATGATCAAATACCATGATCAAGTGCCATCTGGTGTTTCATGATGCCACAATCTGTACTCGATTCACTTTTCACTCATAAAGGTTTCCAGGGTGCCTTAAGATTTGTATTTTGATATACTTACAGAAGTGTTTGGCATGACAATTTACCACATGAAATCTTTAAGACATTCAAACTAGGCATCTCCCATTTCACCTCAGATCCCAAGTTTTACCATACAAATCACAAAATTAGACTTGAGGCAAAAATAAACAAATACAGAAACAATAACAGCACTGCACAAATAAAATAAAACCTTGCAGTTAGATAATGCAGTAGATAATTTTCTTCTTATCAAGTGGAATGCAGGAAATTAGGTCAAATTATCTACTGCAATGGATGGAATTTGATCTTAATGTCAATGGTTTGGCTCAGTTCTATGACTGGCAGGGCAGAGGGATCCACAGATTCACATCTCCGGAAAGGGGAAACAGGAGACCCCAAATAATTAAAAACAGTGGCAACGCTCTGAGGAGAAACAAACTAATTTACTAAATAAGATATTGGAATACGAGATAACACACTCTAATATAATATAATACGATGTAATTAAAATTGGAGATAATAAATCAAATATAATGAGAGAGTGTCTGAAAAAACTGAAAGTGTTACATTAGTGGTGTGCAGTCAGGATGAGCAGCAGCGAGAGCCTGGCAATCGAAATTAGGGATATTAGGTGACTTACCGAGGCTTTATAAGCTCAGTGTTCCCCCTCAGCAGGGATGATAATAGAACAGCAAACAGTCTTCTAGGGAATGTAGTTCTTCTCTTTTGGACAGGTGCCTAGAACTGGAGCACTAACTCTTTGACTTCTAGTGCACTACATGAAGTTATGATGTGGAATACCAATAACCAAAAATCATAAAACCATAACATCTTAAATAACAGGCAAATGCTCTACATCATATTTCTGAGCACTTTATATAATAAGTTCCTCAGTCTTTTACATTGCAATTTTCCCATTTTACGTAATAAATGAGCACTGTTTAGAAGAGACAGAAGAAGAAACCTCACATAAAAATGACTAAGTCTCATTCATTTCTTCTTTAATTGATGAAAACTGCTGATGAGTGTGCTTTGAAATGGAGGGATGCATAAAATGGTAAATCTTAATGATAGATCTTAGTAGCTCTCCAAAAGACACATGTATAGTATTACAGTATTATTTAAATCTCAGGAAAGAAAGGCATTGCCAAAAAGAGTTTGCAGAATAAAGTTTCTATGTAAGGAATCTATATGTGTTATAAAATAATCTTTTGGGGAAACTCAAATTTGTTGTATGGAAAATATATCCACAAGTTACAATTAAGTATCTACAATACTTAATTTTCACTGATGTGCTTACACCAGCTTACTGTTTACTCATAGAGACTACATAAAAGAAGATCTAAAGCTACATTTTAATAAAGATATAAAATGTATTATGTGCTCAAGAAAAAATTATCAAGACCATTCTAGGCTACAAATTCTTTGAGAAGTACAGTAACTTTATTCAGAATTTAGAGGAAAGGTTTTTTATTATAGAAATACGTAAGAAACAGAATATTCAGAAACTAAATCTTCCTTTTCATAATTTAGAAGTGTAATTAAGTTATTCCTTTTTTGTTATTCTCCTCTCACTAAAATATGGTGCTGGACAGAGACCAATTACTATGCCTGTCCTATCAGATAGAGCAAGTAGAAAGCAATACTAAAGATAGATAAAAATTAATAAAAACCAAAATCAAGTTGTAATAGCAAACACTTTGTTTAGGAAGTTAAAAGATTTTAAAATTGAGATGATTTAGTTACAATAAAGAAACAGAAGATTTTTGTGTTAAAATATAAAAAATGGAGAAGTAAATACAGCAGGTTTTGATTTTTGTCCGTTAGTTAAAAAATACGTAGCATCTTAGATCTCTCAATCACTGCTGTGATTGCTGCTAATTGCTGCTTTCCAAGTAAGCTTTCACTTTGTTTTCATTTATATTTTTGATTACCTAACCCTGCAATATCAGCTGGGCTTAACTGCTGGTGCATCAAGGATGCCAGTGTTTCTAAATGACAAAGGAAAGAGTGATGCTTGGTGCTAAATAAATCAATTATTTCCAAAGCACTCATTCAATTTTTGTGACATTATAGAGAAAATTAAAACAGTCTATAAACGATAAGTGTACTACTGTATGATATAGCTATCTAAAATGTCAAATTCTCTAGATGCTCCCTGTTACAGTTCTACTAACATTTTTTCAAATTAATAATTTTTCAAAATATGTATTTCTGCCAATTTTTTTCTCAAGTTGCCTGCTGACAGGCTTAGGTGGTCTGTTGTAATCCAGACAGGGTACATGAGGATGTAGAAATAGACTGTAGAGTTTCTGATCTATAAGCTAACAGGTTGTGATGGATTTTAGTGGTCTGAGGAGACAGCAGAATAGTCTGGAAAACATCATTAAGTAAAAGCCATAGTAAGGGATAATACAGAGCTGTACCACTTTTAAAAATAATACAAATAGAATGGTAAGATCACTTTGCATTCCAGTCAGACTGATTCTTTTGTTTCTCCCTTTTCCCTCCTTTTCTTTTTCCTTACCCTTTTCCTTTTTAGACTTCTTCCTTTTCCTAACTTCTCTTTCTTTTTCTATTGTTTTTTTTTATTATTATTTTCTGTTTTCCTTTTTCTTTTCATTTCCACTTTCATTTCATTTTCATTCTCTAATTCTAGTTTTATTTCTCTTCATACTTCAGTTATCCTTCTGCTTTTCTTTGTCTTTCTTCTTTTTCTTTTCTTTTTGAGTGAATGATCCTTTCCATGCAGGCAGAACAAGGACAAACCAATTTTAAATGGCATCAAGAATATTCTAAGAGTCCACATTATTACTTTGAAAAGCTACCCAAATCTGCACAAGTGCCAGTAATTATTCCTATCGTATATTTATTAGCTTAATTTTAATTGTTTTATCTCAGAGTATTTTTTCCAAATATACTTTTCCTTTCCTGGATCCAGCCAAAGAGTATTGACCCCAAAAGTTATCAGTGTTTGAGTAGGTCCAAAATTAATTTTGTTGCATTCTTTCAACTCATTTAATATATTCTTGCAATCATTCACAGAAAAATGATTCCTAAACAGTACTAGTATGATTATAAATAATTGAAAGCAGTGAATATTCTGCATACTTTTGTAGGAAATATTGCAAATGCATTTTATTGCTAACCATTTGAAAATGAAAATTTCCCTTTTTAACCAAGTGGACCAATACTGAGACATGAGACACTCTGCTAACAATGTTTGCAACATATTAATCAAATGGATCATACAGGAGGCAAAGAGAGAGAGTCTTTATGGGAAAACTTACTAAAACATAGAGTGTAAAGCATACAAAAATATTTATCATTATTTTTTTTGTCCACAAAATAGATATTTAAATCAGCCCTGCTGAACTATTGAATTTAGCAAAATTTTCTGTCTCATAAACAGAAAAATCAAATAGGATTTGGGAAGTCTGCATGATTTTTAGCAATTCTAGGAATAATTATGGAATTTGCGAGAACCCTAAAACTGTAATTACAGGTAGTGTGTGCAGAAAAGAAAATAACATGTAAGAAAAAATTTATAGAAAAATATTGAGGGGGGGGGGGGAGGGATGGGCAGGAAATGAGAGAATAAAATTGGCCTGAACTCTCCACTAAGGATCCTGTAAGTGCCTCCCCAGGAGACTTTCTTGCAGGATATGGAAAAGTAATTTAAAATAAGGAACTAGAATGATA
The DNA here is from genome assembly GCF_951394365.1 of Tetrao urogallus. Lineage (NCBI taxonomy): Eukaryota > Metazoa > Chordata > Aves > Galliformes > Phasianidae > Tetrao > Tetrao urogallus. Next base: position 78,480,359 of record NC_136813.1, on the reverse strand, counting down.
TGAGGTTCAAGTTCATCTCAGTCATGAAATATGCGAGAGCAAGAATTTGGAAATATAATACATTATTGGACATACTCAAATTAAAGAGGTAGAAGATTTAATCTGTTTACTTAATTTATACTCTCTGTTTTGAATAACCTAAGATGACAAGTATATCTAAGAACAGGAAATTAAAAAAATAAAGGAAGAATAAAAGTTATGATAATAATCTATCATACTGGATCATTTATCAGTGAAGTGATTTTACTACGGCACTTTTATAATTCAGGTTTGTTTTTTTTTTTAAATAAGCCAAAAAATAAACAAACAAACAAAAAATCCCAAACGTACATATCAGCTATAAGTCTGAAATAAGTCTGCATGATAGATGCATGTCCAGGGCTGCTCTGCAGGGAGGAGCTGCCACTTTTACAGCACAGATTGGCAGTGGGCCACAGCCTGAGCTAGTCCAACCCTGCTGCTAAAGCAGATTCCCTGTTGCACAGGGAAACCTCCAGGCAGATATAAAATATCTCCAGGTAAGGAGACACTACAATTGCTCTGGGCAGCCTGCACCACTATTCTGCCACCCTCAATTTTTTCTTGTTTTCATACGGAACTCCCCATGTTCTAGTGTCCCCCTCATTCTGTTACTAGACACCACTGAGAAGAGCCTGGTCCCATCCACTTGACTCCTGCCTTTCAGGAATTTACAAGCATTTGTAAGATCCTTTCTCAGTCTTCTACAAGCTAAACAGGTTTCTCATCCTTTCCTCATATGGGAGATGAGGCCCATGATCATCTCTGTAGCTTTCCACTGGATTCTCTCCAGTCACAATGGAGTGAGCACTGCCACTTTGGACTATGCCCCTCAGCTCCTTAAGTTTAAAGGCTACCCTTCTAAGTTAGCCTGTCCGCTGGCAAAGATTGCCTTGCTTCTTCCTGACAGTTGGATCCCATCCTTCCTTAACAGGTTGTAATTTTCATCGAAAGTCCCATTGTCATAAAACCCCAAACCCCCTGACACCAGCTATGTAACCAGGAGTTGATATACATTATACATCTACCTCTGCATTATACATCTATTTTGGAGCCAAGAGCTGGACTTGATGATCCTTATGGGTCCCTTCCAACTCAGAATGTTCTGTGATTCTGGCTTCTCTCTTTCCTCCAGCTGGTAAAAATGAGGGGAAGATAATTTGGGAAAAAGTGTTCTTCACTTGCTTTCCCAGGGCTTTATGGCCTTCTTTGATTCTGTTGTTCTGGCTTCAGGTGACATTCACTCCTACATGAAAGAACAAGAGCAGCTATTAGCAATGTATGCTCTAGACAGGCTGTAGCACCCTCTCTCTGCACATTCTTAACCCTGGCTCTCAGGAGATGGCAAACCTCTCGAGACTTCCTGTCAGACCTCAGAGCCTTTTAACACAGAGTCATCCTCTACAAGCACACAGCATTTCTTTTCACAGTACTCACCACAGGCTGCCTGTACAGCTTCATTCTTCAAATCTTGGTCATGGGTATCTATAACTCTTAAGAGCTCCGTTCTTGTTTTTGTAGTGAAGCTGGAGCGTGAGTGTTGAAGTGGCATGCTGCTTTTGCGGGTCATCAGGGAACAGGGTGCATCCTTCTCAGTGTTGTCTGCTGCTAGAATATGATTATTGAACAGCTTATCTATCACTCTCTCTCAGCACCTCTAGTGCTATGCAGCCTTTTAACTGCTTCTTGCAGCTCAGCCACTTGTTGGAAAAGATCATCTGCCTGTGTTCATCCTGTGCAGACATTACCTTATCACTAGGAGAAAGTTTAGGGCTCTCAGTGCAATCAACTGCCTGAAGTCTCCTTTGTTACCTTTTCTGTCTTGGGGTATGAATCAGCTATCTCTGGGGATTTCCCTGCAGCAGAACTGGTTTTGGCTCAGGTGAGCGCCCAGAACCATAGTGGAGCAGATCAGGAGTGCTTATCCTAGCAGTCATCTTATAAGCAAGGTACAATACCCTGCCTGCACAGACTACTGTGACAGTGTGCTGCAACCAGCAAAGATAAGTGGGCTGTCTGCTGCCATCCTTGACACCCTACTGTACAAACTTCTGCTCCAACTGCAATGCCATGCCCTCGTTGCTGCACAATGCCCTTACTGACTGTAACTAGCACATTGAATTTAAAGGACATATATTCTTATTTTTTTTCATAAATTCCCATTCCACATTTGACACAATCAATTATAATTATGACTTCATTAAGGTGATAGATATAAAGATATTTTGCTAAGGTTGTTTTTTTTTTTTTGTGTTTTCTCACAACACCAAAGTGCTTGGAATACTATAGTATTATATATAATATATTTAATAGTAGAACAAAGCAGAATAAAAACAAACTTGCACATTGTAAGATAATTTTTCTGTACTCTCGGGTTTTCTTGTAGGCAAATGGTAATGCAGAGGACATTAATTTGCCTCCGTGTTCTCTTGATTCACTTAGCTTCTTCAGTAAGAATCCTTACAGGTTTACTCTATTTTAACATTTAAATTTACATTTAAAACTATAGAAATAAAATGAGAATAGCCAGTGGAAAGCTTACTTTGTTAAGGACTTCAATAACTGTAAGGCATCAAGCAACGGCTCCTGTTATTAGATATGTCAGGCTCAATAAATTTCATCTGTTTGCATAGGCCCTGAAATTGCTATCAGTATTCAGTTGCTGCCATTGACTTCTGTCACTGCAGGCTGAATCTCTATGACTAGAAATCTTCAATATAGACCTGAAGATCTGAGAAAGACAGATAATACATAACCAGCCATACTAAACACATGTTTTTACAACATCATTTACAATAATCAATAAAATGTTTGTTTAACTTGCTGTGTTGAGGAATGTACTATATTGTACTGTCCTCCCAGATAATGGATGTCCTTTCCACTCTCTTGTTAGTGGACCAAAGAATAATTCACCTCAGATTCTCTTATTATTAGATTTACAGTGGAACTGTGGATGGAGTCTTAGCAGTTATGGATGGTCTGAGAGATCTGTAAGTACAACTACTTAATGGGCTGCTGTGAACCCAATAAATTTACTGTGAAATCTTAATTTTGCTGTGGAAAAGAACATGACTACCATCTTTGGAGAAATGAAATTAAGAAATTTGGTTACAGGACTTCAGCAAAATGAAACAAAAGCTTTTATTACCAGCAGTACCTTGTGGGAAGTAAGAAAAAAATTTCATGTGACTAGAATTCTATTGACAGTCAGACAAAGTTGAACAACTAGCACTTATTTGCATTTATTAAAATGTCCTGAGAGAATTGAATTTCATGTTAAGGAGGCCAGAAGTTAATCTGTATGTAGTTTTCTTACAGGAATTGCTCATTTTACTTCTTAAAATAATCTTTGGGTGGATCAAAGCAAAGGGACAATGAGATTGAGTAATCTGGAATCCAGCTACTGTGCAAAATTTGTTAAACAGCTATGAATGTGTAGATATGAAAGTAGCTCTTTATGCAGAGAGTTCAAGCTATATGCATTATCAACAGAAAAGGTCTGAGAGATAAAGCATAATCAGTATGTCTTACTATGTAAAGTTGGGTGGGGCTTTGAGCAACCTGGTCTAGTGAGAGGTGTCCCTGCTTATAGAAGAGGCTGGAACTAGATGATCTTGAAGGTCCGTTCAAACCCAAACAACTCTATGATTCTACATCCCTATCTCTCTTGTACTGAGAAGCTTATACTTAAAGTAGATGTGGCCCCACTGGCAAGAGCAAAAAGGAAGGATCAGGTCTCACCACTCAGAGCCTGTCATGATGCTCTGATTAATGCAGCCCAGGGTGCTGTTGGCCTTCTTTGTTGAAAGGGCACATTGCTGACTTATAGCCAACATTTTGTCCAGGGTTATTCCATCCCACGTGTATAGCTTTGAATGTTATTAAGTTCCTCCCATTCCATTTCTCAGACCTGTCATGGTCCTTTTGAATGGTGAAAGAACCATCTGATGTATCAGACACTTGCAGCTTTATTTTGTTTTCAGACTTACTGAAGGTACACTCTGTCCCGCACACATACAAAAAAAAGTATGGCCAAAACTATCAATATCACTGTAAGGTTCCATATACTTTTACTTTCTTTGAAACTTCAGTTTTCTCTAAATATAACAGAGGTCCAAAATCTGTTCATCAAATTTCTTTATTAAAATAAGTTGCTAAAATCCATGTTTTTCTTATTTATATGACAAATATTTATCCCAAACTTATTTTGAATGGTGTTATGGATTAAAATAGCTCCATTAATTAAAGTATGTTACTTGCTACATAAAAGGATTAGACCTCATTCACTATAAGGAAAGGTGTCTGTATGTTATTTAATCTCAAAGTACATTCTTTCACATGTTGGGTGTACTATTTACATTTTTCTCCCTCTCATACATGGTCTACTAGTTGACAAACTATAATGTGTTTTAGTCTAATCTGAAATTGATAATACATGCTACAAGAAATGTAGCATTGGGCAAAGGTTCCATTTTAAAAAGATAAAAGTTTATCCAGACAAATATAATATTTTTGAGAACAGCCAAGACACAACTACCTCCCCTGGAAGTACCACAATTTGCTATACTACAAAAGAAAGATTTACAGGATTTTTTTTCAGAAACTAGAACTTCTTAATAGACTATTAATGCTGTAAACATTAATGGGCCTTGAAAGATACCTGAATTAGTTTGCCCCAGTGACAGCTTGTACTCCATGATGTTTAAGGTGGATACGTGATCCAGTGCTTTCAGTATCCAGGTATGTGTGGATCTTCCTGTTGCCCTTGTTTGTGTAAGGCAAGTTTAAGAACAGTCATCTGTAAAACCATGTATAGAGCCTGGTGTTATATGTTTAAAGGTTCTCTATGTCTGTAGAGTTTTGAGAACTAGGCATTGTATTAAGCAGCAATTCTGTCACAATTATGGTACTTTTTGAGGACGGAGCTGTATTTTTTGAGCCTGGTTAAAAAAGGAATAGCTTGAGTTGCAGATCATTTTTCCATTTGTATGTCTTCTGTTGTCCATTCTTGCTGTGCATGTTTTTAATCTCTCTTCTTCAGAATGCCTTTATAAATAACAAAAGATCCAAAAATTAGAATAGAAATTATCTGTTAAGAATCCAAACTTCATTTCAGGAATTTTCTTCCGATCTTGAATTACGACGAACTTACGGACTCCCTTAAGAGCTCCTCTTTCCTTTCTCCTCTTTTTTTTCCTCTTCCCCCCCCCCCCCCCCCCCCCCATGTGTGGGACCAGTAGATCTACCCAGAACTACACCAACTAGAAACCTTTCTCACATGTGTATATTTATGCATAAATTTTCCCTTATACAAAGATGCACACATTACTTTGTACCGTACTGCAAGATGAATGGAGATATGGGAGTTCTTTTTCATTTAAAAATGTTTCAGTCATTGCCCAAGATGATAAAAAGAGAAGCTATGTTCTATGAAACCCCTAGAAAGCTGTGCAAGTTATTAAAGGAAAACACACTCAGTATAATTTTCTTCCAGGCTGTGAATCTCAAGCTGTGTGTGCTGTTCTGCTGATGGCTGCTGTTGTCTATAGGGGGACATCCTTCAGGTGTTCTTGCAGAATGCCCTAGCCATCAAAGTTTTTTTCACCTGCTGTATCAAATGTAGTCGAAAATCAAGTTTGTTTAGCCTTCATGTACTCGACTGAAAATTACAGTGATTCAGGAATTACTTTATGACTATTCAGTCCTCACTGTCTAAAACTTCCATTACATAGGTTGGTTGTGTATCTCAAGGCAGAGGCTTGCTTCCTTGCTTTTAATAAATGTGCTTTTCCCAAGAATAGCTTCTGGACATGATGTGGGCAGGGGTGGTGTCTCAGGCAGGGCTATTTGCTCCATGAGAGCTGAGGAGAAAACCCTTTTCAGGTCCCATAGCAAAAGCCAGGAATATTGCTCATAGATGAAGCCTCATTTGGTTTCAGGCCTCCTCCCAGAAGCTTTTAAAGGTTTTGTTTGTTTATTTAATTTTACACTACCTTGTACACTTACAGACATTAAAATAAAGCTGTTCTAACCTTTTATAAAACTGCTACTGGAAAACTGTACTCCTGCCTATACTGTAAGCAACTCCGGAGTCAGGTCCAGCTGGGCTGGACGAGGCTGTGCAGGGCTATGAAGAGCTGGAGCACGACCCTACTGCAGTCTGATCACTCCAGAGTCTGACAATAGGGTCCTGGACCTGGGAAAGTGGGGGAGCTCCAGGGGGCTGGCAAATGCCCCCTGGACCTAAAACTGGTGTTTTTCTCTTGCAGCTAAATACTCTTTATAATTTTGTGACTAGGGTATTTTAACAGCCATAATAATGTGCTAAGGTATTTATTTTTCCCTCAAAAAAGAATGGAGATGAGCTGATGAGGAAAGTAATTTAGCATGTTGTATGGGAACTGCAATTTTTTTTTCATTCACAGTCTACCACTTTGAGGCAAATCAGAGACTTAAAATTAGTGGTTCTCCTTTCTAGACAGATGCACCCAAATCTCCTTTTTATTTGGTCAAAAATAAGAGAAGGAGAGAAAAGAAGGGAGGAAAGAAAGGCCAAGTATTCCTACTCTGTTTTCACACAGACGCATTCCTATTAGCTCTGCAGTTCCATTCCACGAACAATGAAGGAATAATAAAACCTGCAGTTATAGAATCATCTGAGAAGGCAACTCAGACCATCTGTAGTATAGAAGCTCAATGTTTGTATGATGACTCGATATCTAGCCTTGTATTCCTTCCATCCTTGCTGTAGCCCTTGCTTCACGCACTTAAGTAAATGAACACAAAAGAACAATTTCAATAGATGAGAACATACTGGGCCTAATGGGTGTATTAAGCTAATTTCACCTCTGTAGCTTCTCTCTGGACTCCCTCTTGGTTATTAACATCAAGCAAAAAAAAAATTAAAGTGGTGAAAAATTTGTCTTTTTTGCAATCTGCAGTGAGAAATTGTCATCACTGTTTCCACTTCATGTACAGATTTTCACAGAAATATGTGTTAGTAGACTTGCGTGTGTGATGTACTTTATTCAATAGTTTTAGTGCAGTTGCATTGTTCTTAAATAATTACTATTCCTTTGAGCTACAGCACTTGCAATTCATCAAAATGTACTTATTTATTGAATATCCATTAGATTGACGGATGTGTAAATTGCTTTAATTGACTCATCTACATACCTGTGAGGCATGATTTCTTTCCTGTGATAGCTTCATCAAAGCTGTGACAGTGTTACTGGTATATTTTCTATACAAAATATTTTTCTTTACATTTTTTATGTATATATCAGAGTTCCATGTCTTGAATGAATAGATAGTCAAGAAAGAAATGATGAATTGAATGAGCGAGTAATATAACCAGACCAGTAATCCAGACTCTTTTCAGCAGTGTGTGGAGAAAGGACAAGGGGAAACGGCCAGAAATTGCAGCATAGGAGATTCCGCACAAATGTGCGCAAGAACTTCTTTACAGGGAGGGTGGTGGAGCACTGGAACAGGCTGCCCAGTGGGGTTGTGGAGTCTCCTTCTATGGAGATGTTCAAGATCCTCCTGGACGTCTACTTGTGAGATCTGGTGTAGGAACCTGCTTTGGCAGGCGGTTTGGACCTGATGATCTCTGGATCATCCAACCCTTACGATTCTGTGATTCTGTGAATATTGGGTAAGATTAAGTCATGAAGGTTAATGAATTAAGGATGAAATTAGTAGGTAACAAGGGGTTTGTTTTATTTTTTAACGCAATGGGTAATTATGAAGGAATAACTATGAAATGCATATTATATAATACACCTACATTAATATAAAGATGTATGTATCCATATGTACAATACAAACTGGAAGAAATCTGAATTAAGAAATCATTTATAACTTCTATTTCCTTTCAGTAAATTTTATTCCTAAACAGAATAGCAAATAGTGAATCCACTGATCACTATGTATAGAAGTGTTACACTTTTTTTTTTTTTTTCCTGGTCTATCCCATATCTTTGTGTGTAAGAAAATGAGTTGCTGATTTCTGCCAATTAATTTTGTCTAAAAGAAAAGAACACAATAAAAAAGCTCAGTAAATCCTTGCTTCTGTTATTACAAGAAAATTGTTCATTACTGTGGAAATGAAAACATTTTGGCATCTCTTACAGGTTTGTACAATAAATTACTATAGAGGAAATGTTATTGCTCTTCATATCATATTAAAGGTATCGTCTGTCACATTTCAATAAAATTCTCTAACAGAACTAGGTGTAATACATGCCAATCTCTAACTGCAGCAGTTCTTTTCAGACTTCAGAACAAGTTTAAGGATGACAAAAGGAATAGCTCTTAAGAAAACATAACAAAGAATGTCATTAGATAGCAGCATTATTTAATATAATATTATTTGAAATATGATTTCATTTAATGAAAATTTTACAGACTGAAATTGTAATAAAAGTTGCACGAACATTTGGAAGAGATGAGATTGACTTATGAGGCCTGTTTTACATAGAATTTCTACTGCATGAATAACTTTAAACATCTGCTTTACCCCACTGAAACCATATGAACTGGAGAATAATTTTAAGTATGTGTTTAAGAGCCATAATAAATATATATAAGCATATATAAATTTATTAGTATTTTCTGAACTTAAGACTGCAATATAGTGATTTTAGTTAGCTGTTGATTTATAGAAATTCCAGTAAGAGATTGGCCATTTTCTTTTAATATCTTGCTAGTAACATAAAACAGTGGTCATATCTCAAATAATATTACTTTTGCCTGAGCAGCTGGTGAAGTGTTTAGCAACTCTAATTGCTCAATTTACAGTCACATGGCTAGAAATAGTGTGTGAAATCAAGAAGACGGATATTTTGAGTGAATTCCAAGTGGAAACTTCAACAGTAAATATCAAAACTATGCTACATAATAGTGATAAATAGGGTAGAAAATCCATCATTTTGAATCTCTAAAGTTTGTAGCTTTTATTACATACTTTTAAAGCATTTAACCATATTTTTCTTTTTTATTTTCCTATAAAACTTCTCCTCCTTTTAAATTTAGCTATTTTATTAGAAACACTATGAAGCCCTCCTGGTTCTAAATTACAAGAACATAAATAGGACATAAATTCTTTTATAATTTCCACTTCACTAGGAAATGAGTATTGTGTTTTTAAAAACACCCATATTTGCTGAAATATTAATATATTTTTCCTCATTAAATAGATGAGAATGTAAGCAGATTACTCTAAAAAATTATTACAAGCAAGTTTATTAATTATTTAATGAAAATATACTTACAAATATACTCTTTTTATCTAACTATTTGTTAGATAGTTATATCTCATGAATGGAAAACTAACATCCTGTAGTTTCTGTAAATATCCAGTATATTACCTAGAAGACTTTGTTCTGATGTAGAATTCTAAATAATTTAGTATTAAAGAAACAAAACCCCATAGGAAATACAGCATGTAATTTATATTTTTAAACTCTCTCACAAATAAGTTTTCTTTTGATTTATATTTCTGAGACTCTTCCATAATGGCAACTGCTAATTAAGACACTATATATGTCACTTTGTAATCTAAGTCACTAAACCATCACACTTTTCTGTTTCTGTAAACAGAAGTAGCTTAATTCCATTGGGAGTGCATTAATCCCAGTACTTCTATGCAGAAACCATTATGTTTCCTTAGTCCTTATTTCAATACTTTCTTAAATAACAGGGAATGGGTGGAGGCAAGCATTGTTCAAACGTAACGGTTGTGTGCTTAATCAGTTTAGTAACATCAAAATATAGTGAGAAAAAATTAAAAAATGCTCCAAATTTACTGTCACTCCATTTTTAGTGCTATTCTGTGTTCTATTGGATCTTATTTTATGCCAATTAGAGAAGCAATAACTTCAGTAAAGCAAATAGCTTCTCTAGAAACAGGATAAGCAAACCTACATTAATTGGTCTTAAACCGGCGTGACATCTTGGAAAAATGCCTACTTTCATGGGAGATGAGTTTAATTAATATACATCAACATACCAAATTCCTGATCACGGTGTTACTTCTAAGGCACATTCTAGTATTATATATTACAGAAAAATCTAACATGAGGTTTATTTCTTGTGAGGAAAGTTAAATTGCTTCATAGTGTCAAAATGAATCACAACTACTTACTACAGTTTATTTGTTTTATTTTCCTTTGGAAGCTTTGGAAGTCAGAAGTTGTGTAACTTAGGAAAATAAAAAAAAAGTCTTTCATTGCTAGATAGAATGATGTTGCAGTGCTTAGAAATGCAGCTCCTTCTTTCTTTTCCATGCAGTTTTATAGGTTTATTTTACAGCATTTGTGAAAATTCTAGTTAATTTAGTTTCTACTCTGGACAAGTCGTACACTGTATATAATTTTTAAGATCATCTTCAGTGTTCTGAAGGTTGCATATGTATTAAGTTCTCATAGTTTATGTGATGGCTAGTGCAAATTTACACTCTTGAAATACAGTTCTTCTAAAACCTGACCTATCCATACAAAGTCATCTCACTGATTTTGTTTTAAACCCATGACTAATATGTTTTTGCCAACATATCTTATTATTTTTTAAGCAAACACTGGAAAAAGACCTAAAATCTTTAGTAGGTTACTCTTCTGAATTTCATACACTGTTTTGAAATCTTTCATTGTTTGTGACGTATTCAAAATTGTTATACTCTGAATGTCTTCATTAATGTTCTGGATTTGATAAAGACAGTACCACCATAGAATGGATGAGACTAGACTCACAAATTATCAAAAGGAGGACTTGTATAGCATATCAATATTTGGGACATTCTGCTTCATTTTAGGATGTTGCATTCTAAAAAGATCCATTTACAGTTAGGTGTATTTTATAGCACATTCAGAAGTGATTTGTATTCTGATAGTTTATTAGTTGTTCCCCAAGTATGCTTATGTTTATTTTTGACTTGTGGGAAAAATTGGATGACTTGCTTTTTTGTTCTCAGCCATCCTCAAGTATTCTAACAACTGTCTTACTGAATGACTGACAGCAAAAGGGAGGTATCTCAAACACTGTATGATGAACTGATGTAAATCCCAGGATTCATGATACCATTTACTTCTAACATATGTCCTCCAGAAAAGTTTAAAGCAGTAACATTGTCATTAAATTCAAATGAAGAGATAAACGCCAGGGGTTTTAATTGTCGTTGCCTCAGAAAAACAGAAGAGCTCTTTCAACTGTGAATATTAATTTTCCCACACTTAAAATTAATTCATGCGCATTTCTCATCATCTACCTACATTTTTTTTCACAGCACTGAGTACTGTGATTCTTTTCGCTATCTTTTCTGATCATAAAGTTCTGCTTGAGTGAGGTAGAGAGGAGAGTTTGGGGTCAAATTAGCATTGTAAATTCAGAAAAGATAAAAGATCATTGTTTTTGCAAAGGATGTTGTTAGGAAACTTGACAACTGCCCTCAAGTGTTTCTTTTATGTGAACTATAATATTACTATATATATAGTATATATATATACATATATACTACATTGGGATTCAAAAAAGTGAAGCAGTATCCTGGCTTCAGCTAAGACAGGGTTAATAGCATATCAATATTTTAGAATCATAGAATGGTTTGGGTTGGAAAGGACCTTTAATATAATCTAGTTCCAACCCCCCTGCTATAGGCAGGGGCACCTCCCTCTAGACCAGATTGCTCAAAGCTCCATCCAGCCTGACCTTGAATGCAAGGAAGGGGCATTCACAACCTCACTGAGCAACCTTTTCCAGTGTCTCAGCACCCCCACGGTAAAGAATTTCTTCCTAATATCTAGTCTAAATCTAACCTCTTCAAGGTTAAAGCTATTTCCCCTTGCCCTGTTTCTACATGCATCTTATAAAAAGTCCCTCCCCAGCTTTTCTGTAGGCCCATTTCAGATACTGGAAGACCACCATAAAGGCCCCTGGAGGTTTCTCTTCTCTAGCCTGAAAAACCCCAGCTCTCTCAGCCTGTCCCCTTAGGGGAGGTGCTCCAGTTCTCTAGTCATCTTTGTAGTTCTCCTCTCAATTTTGGATATTTCCAAGAGATGAAATTACACCCCAAACCATACCAAACAACTTAGTAGGAAAGAGCAACTGCATTTATGGCATAGCAGCAGGGGGAAGGTCAGAGCAAGGACAGGTGGCCTGAATTAGTCAAGGCATTATTACATTCTATTTGATATCATGCAGAAGGCTATAAAGCTGTGGGAGTTGGCTGGGAGTAACACCTGTTTGGGAGGAGGAGAGGTTGCTGCTGCTGCTGCTGCTGCTGCTGCTGCTGCTGCTGCTGCTGCTGCTGCTGCTGCTGCTGCTGCATCAGTCAGTGGGTTGTTGTACTTGTTGCTGAGTGTCAGTCACTGGACAGTAAGTAGTTGTGTTGTGGAAATGTATTGTTACAACTGCTTTTTCTTTTTTCTGTTTCCTTTTCTACCTTAGTTTTTATTTCAATCTGTTTTCAGTTCTGCCCCTCATCCTACAGAGGGCAGTGCTTGGGACTTGAGCAAATGGTTGTGTGGTGTTAAGTTGCTGCTAGGCTTGACCTCGATTAGCAGAAGGAATACTTTGAGACTATTTGCTTTTTCAATTAAATGTATGGTAAGTGCCTTTGTTTACTTAAATCAACTTATTTTAAAATCAAACTTTAAAGTCAACTTTTTAGTCACTTCCTGGTATATATTCATCTGAAATAGAGGTCACTGATAACTGATATCGTAAGAGATTAATAACTTGTATAGTGGACCTTATGTATTTATTCATTATATTAGAAAATCTTTACCAGTAGACTTTCTTTAAATAACATCAATGGTTCTGAATATCTGTGTAAAGTGGACTTGAATTTCAATAAAACACAATCAATCAACCATATACAGGAATTTGTTCAAGCTAACTGAATCTTAGTGCCAGTGAAGTAATGTTTCAGACCAGAGAAAACTAGGTGTTTAAATAATAATAAAAAAAAAAACACTAATGAGGTACACTTATCCTATGAAACCAAAAGCAGTGTATTACACTTGCTCTACTGGAAGTTTATGGGCTGATAGGATGGACCTTTTCTTTAAAAAGATAAATCTTCTAGCAAACCTAAAACATGGTGAAAAAGCTTTACATTTTTTGATGTGTTCCAACTCCTTTGGGTTATTCTCTGTAGCTGAACTGGGGCACTACAGGAAGAAGTTACCTTATCCTCCAAAGGAATTATCATAAACTTTTATGAGAACTTAAAGAATCCATCTTACTCATTTGATTAACTTGTTGTGCACACAAAGAGAAGAGCGAGAGTACAGGTTGTTCAACCTGGAATTCCTTTTTTAAAATCTAAAGGGAAATATATGCATCTTTTAGGAAGCTAGGCAGAAATCTTGTTTCTCATTACTCTGGGTGAAATTGGCTAGATGAGAATCTTTTTAATAATAGCTGTGGATGGTTTATACCAAATTTCAGAATGGGTTTTCACCAAATTTTCTCAAATGTTTTTCTACCTGTGGATCAACTTAAATAATTTTGAAGATTGAGTTTATTCATCTGAAGATTCTAATTCAATAGTGACATTCTTCCTATACATAAAAGCTATAACCATCATTTTGTTGACTGAGAATGCTACTTATCTATTCGTTAGATGAGACAAAAGACACAGCAATTCCCTAGAGCCTCAGGATGTAAGAGCACAAACTGTGACTCCCTTGCTGTAGAAGGCCAGCAGGAGGGCTGCTCTTTATAAATATGAAATGCAGGGAAGAAATACACTATATATCTGAAAAGGGAAAATCTGACTGGAATTCCCTACTATATAAGCCTTTTTTGTGCAATTTATATGGCATGACCTTTTTATGTATCATAAATCAAAATAAATAATTATAAGTTAGCAGCTATATTAGGCCAGCTGCAATGATTACCAGATAAAACAAGAGTTATTTGTATATAAGAGAGGCAGAGGGGAGGGTAATGGGCTGTCTGGAGGCAGACACGAGTTTGGTGCAAAAACACCCAGACATAAGATTCCTGTGGGAATAGCTGCCAAAAAGCACCTTTACAGGACTCAGTTATGAGAAGCAGCAACCAATTCTTAAAATGATTTGAGCTGAAGGGAATTTAAAGATTGTGTTTACAACCCCATTACTGCGGGAAGGATTACCACCTACCAGATCAGGCTGCCCATGACCCCATCCAACCTGACTTTGGATGCATCCAGGGATGGAGCATCCACAGATTCTCAGGGCGACTTGATCCTATGCATCACCATGCTCAGAGCAAAAAGTAAAATGTTTCCTCTTAATATCTAATCTAAATCTCCCTTCTTTAATTTAAAACCACTCCTCCTTTTCATGTCAGCATCAGTGTGTGTAAAAAAAAAAAAAAAAAAAAAAAAGTCTCTCCTCTTCAAATTTATAAGATCCTTTCAAGTGTAGGAAGGCCACAATGAAGTCTCCCCAGAACCTTCTCTTCTCCAAGCTGAATAAATCCAGCTCATTAAGCCTGTCCTCGTAGGTGAGGTACTCCAGCCCTCTGATCATCTTTATGGCTCTTCTCTGGACCAACTCCATCAGCTTCACATCTTTCTTGTGCTGGAGACCCTGGGTCTAAATACAGTACTTCAAATAGGGCTTAATGAGTATTCTGGTTTTATGATTTTTGGTTATCGGTATTCATATCATCATGTAGTACACTGGGAGTTAAAGAGTTAATGCTCCAGGTCCGGGTACCTGTCTAGGCAGAGAAGAACTACTACATTCCCCAGAAGGAGTCTTCACTGTTTTGTTATCATTTCTGCTCAGGGGGAACAGATATAAGACCTTGGTAGGTCACTTGATGTCCCTTTTTGATTGACTGGCTGTCCTCCCTTCTGCTCATCTCAACTGCACTTCTCGCATTAGAGTAAGGCTTTTGGTTTTCAGATACTCTCTCTCATTATATTTGATTTATTAGCTCCAATTCTAATTATATTGTATTATAGTGTGTTATATTGCATTCTGATATCTTATTTAGTAAATTAGCTTGTTTCTCCTTAGATCACTGTCGCTGTTATTTTTGGACCCACCCCTCCTTCCCTTTATTTTCCTGTTTCTATGCACCCGTGAGTTCCTCTGCCTCACTAGTCATGGAACTGGGCCAAATCAGCCCATAAACTGTTGACAGTGATGGCAAAGTAGAGGGGAACATTCACCTTCCTTGCCTTTCTGGCCACCTCTTTTTCTGATGTAGCCCAGGATGCAGTTGGGCTACTGAGGTGCAAGCACATGCTATTGGCTCACATCAAGTTTTTCATTCATCAGAACCCCCAGGCACTTCTCAGCAGGGCAGATATCAATGAGTTCTTCGCCCAGTCTGTAGTCATGTCCTGTATCCAAGTGCAACACCTTGCACTTGGCTTTCTTGTATCACAGGTTCCCATGGGCCCAACTTTCAAGCTTGTCCAGGTCCCTCTGGATGGCATCTCTTCCTTCTTTGTATCTAATGCTTGGTGTCATCAGCAAACTTGCTGAGAGTGCACTCAAGCATTCTAACCAGTTCATTGATAAAGATATTAAAGAGCACTGGTCCTGAAATATACCCTACTCATCACTGGTCTCCACCAGTAAGTAAAGCCATTGATCACAACTCTATGACTGTGACTGTCCAGCCAATTCTTTATCCACCTAATAGTCTACCCTTCAAATCTGTATCTGTCCAATATGAGATAAAAATGTGATGTGGGACCATATCAGAGGTATTGCAGAAGTCCAGGTAGATGGCATCAGTTACTCTTCCTTTGTCTACTAATGCCATCACTCATCAAAGAAGGCCACCAGACTGGTCAGGTACAATCTGCCCTTGGTGAAGCTGTGTTAGAAAACCCAGTCATACTTGAAACACTAAAATGAGGAAGACTGTTAAGCAAAACAGACCTGGCTGGCCTGAAAGGGTCAAACAGGGAAAATGCGGCCCCTCCTGAAAGGGAAGGACTGCCATGTGAAACTGCGGCCCCTCCTGAAAGGGAAGGACTGCCATGTGAAACTGGCAAGCATAAGTTACAGCTTCTTCGTTCCGTGACCAAGAGCAGAACTTGTTCTGTGAAGAGAATGCCTTTTGATCACTGTACTGATCATAACACAAAAGAGCTAATTAAGTAATGACGTATTGCTGTCAGCTGCATGAATGTTATCTGATTTAAGTATTGTATACTCCTGTAGCTAAAAGATATAAAAACCCTGTAACAACAATAAACTTTGCTTCTTGCGCCACCAGAGCCTAAGCCCATCTGTCCCAGGCGTCTTGAGCTGGTCTCCGTCACTAAAAGCTAGCTGAACATCTCATATAAGCTTATCTAATGTGAGGATGCTTGGTAATGCTTTAGTTTTCTAACTGTCTTATATTTCCTGAGGCATTGCATTTTGTTGAAAAAGGCCTGAGAGAGGGTCACAATCTATGCTGTGAGTGTATGTAAGATCATTTTTATATTAACTCCTCTGTAGAAATTATAAAGCTGTAGACAGAGAGTGTTCTTACTGTTAAATACCAAAAACCCTCAAACACATCACAATCCTACTATTTTCTTCTCAGTAAACTCTAAAGTTCAACTTTACACACAGCATGAAATCTTTTCAGATACTAGAATAATGTAAACATCTATTATGTGACTATCAAAATCTGGTCATAGACATATAATTTGAAGAAGATCCTACGGGTACTATCTTGGCCAATAAAATATTGGTAAGCAATATATAAATTGAATAGATTAGCCTCAAAGTGGTTGTGATTTTGCAGGTCATCTTGAATAACATTATTCAAGTTAAACAAATAGTGAAGACTTGTGACTCATTTTTCCTGTAATTGAAATGTTTTATTCATAAATACAGCACCATATGTTGTCTGATATCAAGTAAGCCTCTTCTATACAAAATCAACATAATATGGGAATTTTTTATGTAAACATCTACCCATTGCTTCTCTGATGTTTTAGATAAGGAATTCCAACAAACCCTTGAGTTGAAAAATGTGTGATTAGACTTTATCTATTAATATATTTATCTGTTGGAGGAACAGGTTTATTTTCAGATAAGGTAGTCCGGATTTCTGCTTTAATAACTTTGTTCACAAAAATTATTGTGTTCTTAAAATCAATGAAGCTCCTTGTCTCTCTTATAGCTACTAAATAGATCTTTAGGACTGGATTTAATGGTCCAAGAAAACAAATTAGTTCACATTTACACTCTTTCAGATTTCTGTTTTAAGTGCTAGCCATTTCAATCAATTCAAATACATGGTCATTTTTCTAGTAGTACCATAGCATTTCTTGCCAAGGTAAAAATTTGCAATGTCCAAACATTTTCTTTAAAGTCTAAGCTGTGAATGTTGTCCCTTATTTCCCCTTAGAATCTCAAAAACAAAAGCAAACACAGCTTAATTCTTATCAGACTTGAATGAAGTCCATGAAAAAAATATAAACAAATATTAAATGGTAATTAAAGACTCTTTGAGGAGCATAGTGGTGAGAAAAACTCAATGTCATAATATATGCTTCTGTTGCAGGTGGATTGAGAACAATTGAAGTAAGAAACTAGTCATAGACTCTAATAATACAATATCATGACTTGGAACAGATAAATTTCTTTCAGTAACCCTTCGAGACTGACCTAGATACTCCTATGGCCTTTTTTATACGCCCAATCTGATAATACTGTGCAACGTTTACAGATAAATAAAGGATATTATGCATTGCATATTTCGATATCTTTGATTTTGTGACTTGCAAGCTCAAGAGAAAATTATAGTACTAGTTTATTTAACAGTGGGGATGCTCAGTATTCAAGAATTTGGAAAATGAGAGAGAAAACTTATTGTTCTAAAGTAAAAATAGAATAAAGATATTAGAACTTTTATGAAACCAAGCTATGGAGAAGGGATCTGAGCAAGAATCTGAACCTAGATCACGACCGGAATGTGTATTCAAACTGGGTTGCTTTGAAACACAGATGCTACCACTATTTCTTAAAATTAATCACACATGGAGAAATTGTATTTTTAATCTCCTCATATCCCTCCAAATACAAGCCTTTTCTTCTTTATTTTTTTTTTCATCCCACCCATTCATCTTATAATGGTATGATAGTCACCATTTGTTTGGCTACGATTCTTCTCTTCGTGTATGATACCAAAACATTCTGTGATGGTCTCTTATCGTGTTCTGGTAATACCTACAACTTCCTAATAGCACATGATCAGATAGATATAATCTACCTTAGAAGTATGCAAAGCAGATCTGCCCTTTCATTGCAGTCATTAAGATTATGGCTTTGGTAAGAAAGTATAGCAGTGTCTAGAGCAGTTAGCTTCTCACTGACAACAGTGAACTCAAGTGAGAATAAAGGCAAACATCTTTCTATCTTCCTGAAATACAATATAGGCCGCTGACTCACCAAGCTGTTTTCCATTTATCTCTTTAGAATCTCATGCTTTGATTTTTATGCTCTTCTGCAATAATCAATATGTTCTGAGCAGACAGCAAACTATTTTTGAAGAGGGGCAAAAACCCTGCACAAAACACATACACACACAAACCCCATATGCTTCTCAGAAGAAGGAAAGCACAGTTATTTAGTCATAGGTTAGCATTGTGGTGATTCTTTCAAACTGTAAGGCATTTTTTTTTCTTCCAAACTTGTATTTATGTGGATATTGTTTGTTGTAAAAGAAGCATTTGCAATTTGTTGCTGGGGAAGGAGAAACTGTCGATGTTTTATGCTTGCTTCTTTTTTTGTGGGGGGAAGGGACAGGGTATGAAGTATGGGTTATTTGAAAACAAGGTTTGCCTATTTATAAAAATGTGAGCCATAGAACTTGAAAATGGCATACAGAAAATAAACACGAGAAAAACAAACTTTCAAACTACTGCTTTGGTGAAAAAAAATTTCATTACTGATGCCAACAATTATCCTTTTTTACTAATAACTATAAAGGGCCACTTTTTTGTTTCCATGTTGTTTTTTTGCCAAATTGATCTCTGTTTTAGTGAATGCCAGAGTGCAGATTTATTAGTGTCTCAATGTTGGAGGAGAAAGCAACATAGCCAGATCTGCCCAGAGAAAAATTGAGTGGTTTTTTTTTTTTATTATTATTATTTTTTGTTACTACAAAGTTAAGACACTGAACTGACAACCAGGCTGAAATGGTTATTGCTGAGGGCATGGACACTACAATAACAAGATCAGAGCTCAACATTATTGGTACAAGACATTTCCTTAATGCCTGATTCACCTAAAACTATTCGATGAACTGAATGACACGACACCACACCACACCAGAAGCATCAAAATGTAGCAGTTGTATGAACTGAGTTTTGTATAAATTGAATAAATGCCATGTAAAAATGTAAAAAAAAAGAGACCAATAGTGACAGTACAAATACAGCCATGTGTCTCATTTAGCTCAAATGTCACAAACTGACAAGAAAATCCAGCCTTTCTATTAAAATGCAGATTATAGAAGTGGCATTAGGAAGGCACTGTATTAATATAAAAGTAATGAAGATGTTGATATGTTCTTCCCTTTTTATTTTTTTTCCTCCCACCAGACCTAAGTACTACCACAGTCACTTAATGCTTTGAGAAGATTTAATTACCATAATTATATTTAATTTCACATTGATTAATGTTGCTCAAAGAAATATGTTAAGATAGAATGCTTAATGTCCAGACAATGTATGCAAAAATACACATATAATTCAGTGCTTTGTGAGGTGTGCTTCTTATCTCAAAAGCTGGGAGGAAATCTTGAAGAAAATCTTACCAGTCATGGATTTCAATCCAACCTGACAGAACACTTCCAAATTATTCTTATATTATTACTTTTTTAAGAAAATAAGGGAGGCCACAAAGATGATCAGATGTTTGGAGCACATCCCCTATGAAGACAAGTTGAGGAAGCTGGGCTTGTTCAGCCTGCAGAAGAAAAGTCTGCGAGGAGACCTCAATTGCAGCCTTCCAGTATTTAAAAAGGGAATATAAACAAGAGGGGAGTCAACTGTTTACAAGGGTAAACAGTGACTGAACAAGAGGGAATGATTTTAAGCTCAAGGAGGGAAGGTTTAGATTGGATGTCAGGGGAAAGTTCTTTACAGAGAGAGTAGTGAGGTGCTGGAACAGGTTGTCCAGAGAGGTTGTGGGTGCTCTGTCCTTGGAGATGTCCAAGACCAGGTTTAATGGGGCCTTGGGCAGCTTGGTCTAGTACCAGATCTGGAGATTGTTGTCCCTGCCTATGGAAGGGTGATTGGAACTTGATGATCCTTGGGGTTCCTTCCAAGTCATTCTATGATTCTATGACTAAAAATTAAGTTAAAAATATGAGCTACAGCAAAGTCTTTTTCATACTTCTGACACGTAAGCATATTTTCAATATAAGCATATTAATATGAATATTTTTAATGAATATTCATTCACTGCTTAAAGGTCTAACTGGAACCACTGTTTAGGATTCTGTATCATTGCAAAAGAGACAGCTCTGTCCATATCAGAACACATAAAGAATATGAGAAGTTCCCAGCTGACTGCTGATTGGGAAATGAACCTGTGATCTGGAAACGCAGAAAGGAGGATCCAGAGAAGAATATGTCTGTCGTTCAGACCTCAGTGTTAGGAAATGTCCTGGAGCAGGTCTTCTTGAGTGTCATCACACAGCATGTACAGGGCAACCAGGCATTTAGAACTAGTCAGCCTGGATTTATGAAAGGCAGGTCCTGAATGACTAAATCTGATCTCTTTCTATGAAAAGATTACCCATTTATTGAATGAAGAAAAGATTGTAGATGCTATTTATTTGAACTTTAGAAAAGCACTTGGTACTCTTTTCCACAGCCTTTTCTTGTAGAAACTGTCTTCTCATGGTTCGAACTTTTTAAAAAACTGTCAGGATGGCTGGGCTG
Organism: Tetrao urogallus; assembly: GCF_951394365.1. NCBI lineage: Eukaryota > Metazoa > Chordata > Aves > Galliformes > Phasianidae > Tetrao > Tetrao urogallus. The sequence continues at coordinate 78,459,439 of NC_136813.1, read as the reverse complement.
GAAGATTTATTTTGAATAGAATAAAACCCAGTTGACAGCCAGAGCTCAGTAGTTGGGCAAGTTTTGTTTAACATTTTTATCAACAATCTTGATGAGGGAATTGACTTTGCAGATGACACTGATTTAGGTGGGAGTGTTGATGTGTTTATGGGCTGGAAGGCTCTGCAAAGGGATCTGGATTGTCTAGACCAGTTGACACATCCGGTCACATGACACTCAACAAGGCTAAGTGCTGGGTTTTGTATTTGGGTCATAACATAATCATCCATTGATATAGACTTGGGGAAGAGTGGCTGGCAAATTTCTCTGTAGAAAATAACCTCAGGACAGTTTGACATCCTGCTGAATATGAGGCAGCACTGTGCTCAGGTGACAGATAAGACCAGTGGCATCTTGATCTACATCAGAAAGAGCGTGGTTTGCAGGAGCAGTGTCCTCGTTTCAGCTGGGATAGAGTTAACTGTCTTCCTAATAGCTGATATGGTAGTGTGTTTTGGATTTAGGATGAGAATAATATTGATAACACACTGATGTCTTAGTTGTTGTTGCACCGTGCTTAACAATAAGCCAATAACTTTTCAACTTCACATGCTGCCCTGCCAGTGTGGAAGCTGTGAGTGTGCAAGAAGCTGGGAGAAGACACAGACGGGACAGCTGACCCCAAATGGCCAGGGAATATTCCATATCATTTAACATCATGTGGAAAAGTAAAACTGGAGGGAGTTGACCAGGAAGAACTGCTTCTGTTTGGGAACTGGATGGCCACTGGTCACTGGGTGGTGAGCAATTGCGTTGTGCATCACTCTATTTAATTTTTAATAATTAATACTATACTATTTAATCATTATTTTTATTGTTTTTTTCCCTTCTATTTTTTCTGTTCTATTAAATTGTCTTTATCTCAGCCCACCACCATAGTTTGTTCACTCACTCTTCTCCCTCAGAGGAGAGACATGTGGATGTAATGCCTAGAGACATGGCTTAGCAGTGGACTTGTAGTATAAAGTAGAGCTGATGATCTTGGAAGTCCTTTCCAAAATAAATGATTCTACAATTTTAGGATTCTATGAAATGTTGTTTTATATCCAGCACGCAAATATACTGAGTTTTCTGCTAGATCTTATGTGAGACTCAAAAAAATCCCAGTATGCTCCTTGCCTCTTGGGCCTGTGTGATCATCCTTGAATTCAAATTCTTGCTTAAGACAAGAATTATGCCCCAAACATCTATTCTCAACAAACGTAGATGTACTTCCAGTACCTAGAGACTTGCATACTGATGCATGATCCACAACATTTGACTACCTTTCCCACAAGATTATATATTCTTTGGGAAGTAGAAGAAGGGACAATACACAATTGAGTAACTGATTGCATCAGCATATGATGCAACGTGAATGCAATATTATGATAAGTTAGGCAACTATTTCAACCATTAAAATGCCTGAAGCCATGAACATTTCAGGTCTGCAGAAGTATTTTGTTTCCTACTGAAAAACACCTGGTGAGATTAGTAAGAGTACTTAGGTGCTTAACATAAATTTCCATAAAATAAATGATGGAAATAACTTCAAAAGATTTTCCTTGGGTGCTACTTTTAAATATTCAGCCAATGATCTTGTTAGATTAGACTTCCATGAACTCTAAACTCATTTGTGAAAGTCATTTTGGTTGCAAAAATGGACAAAGTAGCAGTGATCTACAAGATATGCAACCTCTCTAGAAAACACAATCTAAAAGCATTCTTTTAGAAATTTAGAGCCAAAAAAAGAAGTTGGATGTGTTCATTAAGACATTAAGGAGTTTGTAAGAAATAAATGAATGTACAAAGTATGACCTAATTCAGCTTTAAAAAGAAGTTTCTAGTTTAAATTAGGCTCTCAGTGACTTGATTAGGGAAAGGACCAACAACTACTAAAAAATTGAAGATTATGCTCTACTTATATGGTTACTCTTTTTTTTTTTAATATGGTGAAAAAGAAATATGTGTCTCCATTTAAATTTTACTTTGCTTCAGTATCTTTCTATAATTATCGAAGAAAATAAGTAAGAAAGTTACGATAATCTTCTGGTAGGAAAATTAAAACAGAATTGATGTTCTGCCAGTATGTGTGCACTCCAAAATGTTTTGAAAGAATTCTGAAAATATTTATAAAACTCTACAAAATAATTATTCTTATCTTCTGCAAATACCTCAATCTATTCAGTTATATTTGGGAAAGAGTTACCTGTTTGGAGTTCACACTGACATTAGTTATACCTCAAAAAGAAAAAAAAAATACGACTTGCTACTACACATGCTGATATGAGTAGACAGTATTTGAAATGCCTGTTGTTATTAATCCCTCAGGTTTGAGCTATGGCGTTATCATGATGAACAGACACTGTTAATATAATTGAAACTTACAGTACATCATCTAGGGAATCATTCATATAATAGAAAGTTTGACTTTAATCTAATCAGTGAACACATTGAAAAAATACAAACTGTTTCATAACACTGAATTATTTGAGTGATTTACTCCCAGGTGGTATTCATATATTCAGGTTCTACATTTCTTTCAAGGTGAAAATCAAAAGTAAGCATATAAAAAAATCAGTTCTTTTGTTTTTATTAGGATTCTGTTGAATACTTTAGATCCAGTCTCTTCAAACCATTAACTGTTTCCCTTAATAGAATTAATTCTGAAATCACAATAGATTTCCTTTTTTAATTTTTTTTTTTTTTTTTTTTTTCAGGAAAACTAAGATGTTTTCCCTAGTCTACCCAAGGTAGTAAAATAATTCAGAGAAGTTAGTGTTTCAATAGCACTGAAAGTAAACAAGAAAATACTTCATCTGAAATATTCATTAGCTAATACATGATGAAGCATGGAACTGAATGATTCCAGTGACTCAAAGTCATTTTACTACTAGTTCAGATATTTGAATGTGTCCTAGAGAAAGTAGGATTTTACTGAATGTGCATTTTATATAGTTAATACCATGCTAATACCATACAAGGAGAGGAAGGGAAGGGAGGGGAGGGGAGGGGAAGTGAGGGGAGGAGAGGGGAGGGGAGGGGAGGGGAGGGGAGGGGAGGGGAGGGGAGGGGAGGGGAGGGGAGGGGAGGGGAGGGGAGGGGAGGGGAGGGGAGGGGAGAGGAGAGGAGGGGAGGATTGTATTCCACTGAAGAACTTTCCCTATACAATTATTGTACAACATTAGGGAGCACATAAACAGGAGGGGGAACAGCTGTTTACAAGGGTGGATATTGACAGGACAAGGAGGAATGGTTTTAAATTAAGACCGGAGAGGTTTAGGTTAGTTATTAGGAGGAGGTTCTTCACACAGAAGGTGGTGATGCACTGGAACAGGTTGCCCAAGGAGGTTGTGGATGCCCCATCCCCAGAGGCATTGAAGGCCAGGCTGGATGTGGCTCTGGGCAGCCTGGTGTAGTGGTTGGCAACCCTGTACATAGCAGGGGGCTTGAAATTCGATGATCACTGTGGTCCTTTTCAACCCAGCCCATTCTATGATTCTAAGTCATAACGTCTCATTTGAAAAGCTCAAAATAGGAAATGTCTCATATTTTCCTTAAATATATAGCTTTGTGTACAGAGTAGGAACACTTCATAGTCACCTCACTATATCATAAGTCTTTTAAAGAAAAGGATTTTTCAGGAGGTACTTTATTTCAGCTGGACTTCAAACACAGCATATTCACTGAGCTTACACAGTGTTGAATGTTTTTTTGTTGCTTCTGTTTGTTTGTTTGTTTTCTTCTTAGTATTTGGCTCAGAAAGTATTCTCACAATTACTTTGCGGAAGAAAATAGAATAAAAAGGTATTTAAATGTTGGAAACTTTAACTGTACTTGCTATTTTCTAAGATAGTATGAATAAAACTTTTGGAATTCTTCAGACTTTACTAATAACTTCACATGGAGAAATCTGAAAAATTATCTAAGAGGTACTTGCATCATTTTTAATATGAAATTAAAACAGATATAGAATCATAGAATCACTCAGGTTGGAAAAGACATCAAGTCCAACCACAACCTAACCATACTACCCTAAATCTAACAACTCTCCACTAAATCATATCCCTGAGCACCACATCCAAACGGTTTTTAAACACATCCAGGGATGGTGACTCAACCACTTTCCTGGGGAGCCTATTCCAGTGCTTCACAACCCTATCTGTAAATAAGTTTTTCCTGATATCCAAGTTAAACTTACTCTGGCACAACTTAAGACTGTTTCCCCTCATCCTGTCACCTGTCACCAGTGAGAAGAGATCGATCCTGATGTTGCTGTAAGATAGTGGAAGACAGCAATAAGCTCTCCCCTCAGCTTCCTTTTCCCCAACCTGAACAGCCCCAGTTCCTTCAGTCTCTCCTCGTGGGCATACTCTCCAAGCCCTTCACAAGCCTTGTTGCCCTTCTTTGGACCTGCTCCAGCACCTCAATATCCCTTCTGTACTGAGATGCCCAAAACTGAACACAGTACTTGAGCTGAGGCCAAACCAGTGCTGAGTATGGGGCAGGATTACTTCCCTAATCCCACTCACCACACCATTCCTGATACAAGCCAGGATGCCATTGGCCCTCTTAGCCACCTGGGCACACTGCTGACTCATATTTAGCCGACTGTCCATCAGTATGCCAAGGTCCCTATCTGTCAGGCCATTTTCCAGCCCCTCCTCCACATGCCTGTAGGGTTGCCTGGGGTTGTTGTGACCAAAAGCAGGACCTGATACTTGGCGCTACTGAAACTCATACAGTTAACCTTGGCCCATCGACCCAGTCTATCCAGGTCCCTCTGTAGTGTCCTTCTCCCCTCAGGCAGATCAACAATCCCTCCCAACTTGGTGTCGCCTGCAAACTTACTGAAAGTGCACTCAATCCCCTCATCAAGACCATTAATAAAGATGTTAAGTTAAAGCGGCTCCAGTACTGATGCCTGGGGGACACTGCTCGTGACCAGCAGCCAACTGGATTTAACTCCATTGACCACAACTCTTTGGGCCCAGCCACCCAGCCAGTGTTTCACCTAGCAGAGCGTACGCTCATCCAAATCTTGGGCAGCCAGCTTTTCCACGAGAATGTTGTGGGGGGCAGCATCAAAGGCTTTTCTGAAGTCTATGTAGACCATATCAATTAAGAGGATTCATTATACAATGAAGATTAACTTAAACTCTCAAAAAATTCAAGATCTGAAGTTGAATCTTTATGTATCAATATCTCAAGTAGAAAAAGAGCATCCTTGAAAAGGCAAAATAACCACAAAAAAATAGCGTCACTGTCTCTTCTCCATCCATTTTGTAATTGTACCTTGTACTTTAGATATGTCATGTGTTGGGATTTTTTTAGCCTTCTGTCTCTGTAATGGATCAAGATTAGTTTAAAACATACATAGTAAATACCCCAGTGAGATAATGAGATTAATCATGATGGTAAACAAAAAAATCTATTTCTAGTCAAACACTTGAATAATAATAATTATATATTTTGTTGTATAACACACTACATCACTTTCATAAGCAAAGGTAATTGGATTATTTTATGAAGAAAAATTGCATATGTAGATAACCAAAATGAGTTGCAATTCCTGTGGAGACAACTTTCTTATCCATTGTATCTTCTTTTGTTTCCCTTCTCTGCATAATGATAAAGATTTTATAGAAATGCAGTAAGTTGCTACCCATTTGGAAAGATCAACTTTTGATTGAGGCAAACTGAATGATTATGTAGGCAAGAATGTTGGAAGTCAAGAATGACAAGATTTTGGTTGATTAGCTATAATCAGTATAGCTACATGTATGAGCTCATATCTTGATGACTGCTTCAGAAAGTTTGGCAGCTGTTACATGTGGATTTGCAATTTTGGCCATAAATTTTCTAACAGAACAATTTTCTTCTGATTCATAGGAACAACATTTCAAATATTTTCAAATGGAAGTTTCAAAACATAAAATTCTAGCAAATGTCAAAATGCTGTATTTCAACACCCTCATTCTTGAAATTGAAATATTACAGTAAGATTTGAAGGATTTTTTTTTTTTTTTGTCTGCTGAAAAGCTCCAAGATTCTGACTCTTCTAGATAGCATCTAGAAATTAAATGCTGAAATCTTAGCTACAGTTCCTTAATTTCAACTACCCCTAGTTGCAAATGAAGAAATCTTGGATGTTTTGTGGTGATTGAGCCAAATAATGGAAGACAACAGAGAGAAAGAATTAAAAAGCACATACGCATGTTTGAGCATACCACTAAGTATTAAAGAATACTAAAAAGGAAATCAGGACTTTATTTATCTGTAGCTAGGACATGCTATTGGAATTTAAAGTTTCCATCCTTGAAATATATATTTTTATAGATGACCAAGGCTACCTCCTCAAAATTCATTATGGTTTTCCACACTGCAACAGATAAAAATAAAGAGTTGTGCTTTGTTTTGTTTTGGTTGGCTTGTTTTGGATTGGATTGTTTTTTGGATGGCTTGTCCCATCTCAACAACAATCAGATCCATGACTTTAAGGGAATGACTCATGATTTCTGAATGCTTTCAGCCAGATGTTATTTGAATTTCAATACTGATAGTTGGCTAAGTAATGTTAGCAAATAAAAGGTTGAGTGAAACCCTCTACTTTTCATTTGCTTATATTCCTGGGAGAAGAAAGGTCGATTTACTATCTTGCTTACTTGATGATATACAGACTATGGAAAATTGGATTTGAAACCAGGATAGCAGAAATTTATGCATTGGTAATTTATGCATGGTTTTGGTTTTACATAATTTTTTCTTTATTCAATTAAAATTAAAAAAAAAAAAAAAGTTGCCATAGAAACTGCTACAACGTAGGATTTGGATTACGATGAAGAGGCAGGGCATTTTTAATAAACAAATAAACACAGAGACACATAAATCAAATGCTAATAACCATCTAGCATGTTCTTCAGACAATGGACACAGAGTTTCTCACTCCTGTTGAAGGTGCAGAGGATTCAGACCATGATTGTTGCGTTATGTATTGAAGCTGTGTTACTTCCCATTCCCAGTGACTGCACTCTTGAATAACTGTTTTCAACAGTTTCTTTTTAAGCACAGAAGTATACTCAAACAAGACTTTTTATTCTCTTGGAATTTACTGAAACTTATTGCCCCCTTCATCATCCAGCAGTGTGAAAGATATGAGTAAAGGGAAGACACAGAAATCTTTAGCACGTCAGCAGATTTACAGGAAAGAAGAAAACTGTGCTAAATGTATGTATAGAACGGAAGGAATACATTAGTTTTATTTTATCTACTGTTATTTCATTTTTGCTTTTCTTTATATCTTGCTTCTCGATTTTGTCCCCCTTTCGAAAATTCTTTGCTTTTCATTTCTAATTAAAAATAATTTCAGTTCTCTCTCTATGCACTGACACAACACTTTCAATTTCATAATCACATCTATTAAAACCCATCTCCATTGCTGTGTGAATTTTCTCTGCTTATTTGTGCTGATAAGCTTACACATCACTACATGGTGGTTCAGGGTACCTGAACAGTTTAAGAAAAATATTTGTTACTTAATAAGAATGCTGAGACAACATTAAACCTGATTAGCCTTGATGTTTTCCTTTCAAAGCTTTAAGATGTATTAGTCAAAAACAGAAGCACAATTCACTGAACTTCTTGGTCACTAATGATTTTTTGTACAAAAAGAGCAAGAAATATCAGGAAATACTAATTTACGAAGAAAAATGTAAAAAAAAATATTTATGCAATCTGTGCAACTCACTGTGAAAATAAAAGGTTATGCAGACATAAACACATACATTCACAGCTTGACATTCTCTTCCCAAATAAAAATTACATAATTCTTTAGAAAATATACAAGTATTTTATTATTACAATTTCATTTTTAAATGAAAAACAATTTCAGATATGCAGTTTAGTTTTTATTCCGTCAAGGCAGAATAATTTTTTTCTCAAAGAAAAAACTTCAAAAATTAAAAAAGCTCTTTATTTTCAGAAAACAAAAACAAAACATTAGTAGCAGTAGTATTCACTTTCCAAAGAGTATTTTGTTGAAAATTTCTTCTTAGCTCCATAAATTAGCACATCTTTGGCAATGTAGCTCAGAGAAAAGGGCTGTGAACACTCTAGAATGTCTTATTTACATTTTCCCTATTATTTATCTAATTGATTCAGTGTTACCTGGGGACAGCAAAAACAGTACTACTGCAGTAAACAGAAGCTAACACTTTTAATTTTGTGAATTTGCTGCACTGAGATAACTTCTGATCTGCCTTAACCAGCTTCTAGTTTGGAAACTCATGACATCCAGAGTTCTTCATCCTGTTAACATTCCACACATCAAGCTACATCTCTACCTGCTGCTGTTAGAGTTTGCTACTTAGGCATAACTTTCCTTAAGTTGTGCCTAAGATGGCAGCATAAATGCCTTCCCTGTCCACCTTGGTGATTCTATGACACAGCATCAGGAGAACAACCTATGAGCTATGCCAACAGAGGCAGAAATTGAGAGATTGGCGAGTGACCTCAACCACAACCACCTAAACAGCAAAACAGCACTTTACTTGCAACCCAACCTTTGCAGCATTAGATACATCTACTAAAGACTGCAAGCATAATGTCCTAAAGTGGTCCTAAAGGAAGAACGAAGCCAGCTTTTTTCTTTTTCTATTTTTTTTTTTTTTTTTTTTCAGAAGGTCATGTCATTTGGACACCTTAGAGAAGGTTCTGTTCTCTCTCCTCTGTCACACAGCATTAAAACATAATGGAATACTGCCAGACCACCAACACCCATCTCTGATGTCATGAGCCAATGTAATAAAATAGGAGGCATTACTTTTGGAGCAGGCCTCATATTAATGAAGAAGCATGTGTGTGTAAGTTAGTTAGTGCTTTATATAACTTTTATCCCTAAACATGATTACCCACTAACTTCACTGCAGTTAAATGTCCAAATCTAAGAAATTACATCAATTCTTTTAAAACTACCATCTAATTAATGTCAAATGTTTACTATAGTTAAATTATATACGACAAATGATGGAAAAAATGTTTTTCCCCTAAGTTAAATGGGGATAAAAACCCCATTAGCTCAATAAAACTCACATTAGCTCAAAAATTTCATTCATTATATAAGTCTCAGTAGACACCAAACTTAAATTACACAACATATCACTCCAGAAGGGCCAGGTTGTTGAACAGCAACTTCTCTATCTGTTCTTAGCTGAAGTAAAGTCTTAGCTGCTCAAGAAGAACTTTAGGTTCTGACAAGTTAGGAGTTTGTAGCACTATTTGTTTTAAATAGGTAGACAGAATAATGCCTCTGATTTTAGCTACGCAAGTAAAGAAGGGGGTTTTGAAACAGGATTGAAGGAGTTTTCTCCAAAATATGTTTTTTTAATCACAAAACTTCAACTAATCACAACTTGTAGGTTTGTGCTTCTGGTATTTTGCTGACTGCAGTATAATGTACACCTCATGCAAATTCAGATAGATCCACTGTTAACAGCAGCCTCAGAGCAACTGAAAATGTAGTGTGATCTTCTGTGGCTGTAGTACAGTTGTATCCCAACAGCCCAGCACTCATGTGAGACATAAGACATATCATAAAATCATAGAATATCTTGGGTTGGAAGGAAACATAAGGACAATCTAGTTCCATCCCCACTTGCATGGATAGCCTCTAGAGCAGGGCTCCATCCAACCTCTAGGAATGGAACACACCTTCTCTGGGTTATGTATTCCAATGCCTTTATACTCTTTTAATACATAATTTCTAACATCTAATACAACTTCCTCTCTAGTTTAAAACCATTCTCCCTATATCACCATTTGTCTGTGTAATCTTTATAAGCCCCTTTTAGGTAATGAATGTAGAATTACCAATTCAAATACAGAGGATTATGCAGATATCTGACCATCACATATGGTTATCATTTTCAGTCAATAGCTATTTTATAACCATTCTTAATTCCTCTGTAAATTTTTAAAGCACCAAAACCAACCAAACAAGAACAATAAGAAAACAACTTTTTGTTTTTAAACGAAGTTCTTGTTTTCTAAGGAAGCCCCCATATAGCATTACCTCATGTTTCTTTTACACCTATGTGCTCTCCTACTGAAGACAGATTAAAGACAGAAGGTTTTTAAACGACTTTTATATAAAACATTTGAAACAGCCTCACTGATGAAGATGGTAAATATATGTCTAAAATGTGGAGCAGCTCATAGGCAAAAAACGACAGGACAGCATTTGACAATAGGCTTCAGTCACATTCCGTTTTACAGATGCTGTAGTTCATTCTCCCAGTATCCATTGTCTCGCTCCAATTTATAGGAGGGAGAGGAGGTTCTTTTATTATCTATATACCCGGCATGAGATTAAGAAGCAACGGTTCAAATGTTGGTCCGACCAGTTTATTACAAATCTTAATCAGGGAAATGGGGAAGGGAAGGAGGGCGATAGAAAAGATAGAAAAGGAGAAGCAAGGGGTCTTTATAGGCAGCAAGAGGGAGATAGTCACCACCATGGATCCAGCGAGGTTCGTAGTTCAGTCTTTGATCTTCAGTAGCGGTGGGTCGTCAGGCAGAGTTGTTCTGTTGCCAATGACGAAGGACGATGACTATGGCGATGATGGCCCCTTTTCAATGGTTTCAAAGTGGTTGAATCAGCGGTCTTTGCAGTGACAGCTCAAATCCAAAGTGGTTGAGTCAGCTCTCCTTTGAGTGGCAGCTTCTGGCTCTGGGATCTCAGCAGAAAACTCCTTTGTTCTTATCTTCCTGGCCTTGCCAGCAGATAAGAGGGAGCAGGGAGACGCCAACTTGTATCTTGCCTTCGCAGGATACAATGGCATTGTCCCCCAGTCTTCCATAGCAGACAGGAGTTATTTGGTAACAGGCTAGATCTTCTGCCAGTAAACAGTCCTGAGCACTATCTTCCGAAGGCAAACAGTTCCAAAGATGTAAAATTGTCCACACAGCGATGTTGATTGCCACACAACATCCATCACTTGCCTCCTCAACAAAATACCTAAGGAAGCAAACTTTGAGCCAGAAAAACAAAGAAGGATTCTCACATCCATAATCATTGCTCAAGAAATTTAAATATCGGTGCAAAATAGGGATACCTCCACTGACATGGGAACACAAAGGAATAGTTTCTCCAAGACAAGTTTATCCCTGATTATTTTACCTTACACTTATCGACAGGGTTTTGGCAGTACATTGACATATATCTGAAACACAGATTCTGACTGTCATAAAACATACCTATGCAGACCTATGTAGGTTGCCCCAAAAGTAATGTCTCCTGTTATTTCCATGGGATCAGATACAAAGAGCAAATTCTCAACTAAAAAATACTATTTTCCAATGTAGTCACTACCACTGGCTATACATTTTCACCAGAGCTAAAAAGAGAACCAGCAGATATGATCCACTGTTTCACAGCTGCTATGATGGCATCATTGCTAGGAAAACATTTCTCAAAGTCCATCTCTCACTGACCAGAACAGAAATCAAAAGGCACTAAATCTGTACAGTGGGAGTGGTAGTACAGTCCAGCCAACATTGGCAATGTGTTCCAAGGTCTTCAGACAGGTATGGGGCTTGGCATTATCATGTTGCAACAGAAAGATTGTCTTCTCTGGCCCGACTTTGGAAATTTGAGCCTTCAGCATTGCTACATAGTGGTCATAGTTGATGGTTTGTGCAGGTTGCTGGAAATCCAGAAGGGTCACACATTTCCTATTCCAAAAGTACGTATCAGTATGCATGCTGTGACTACATCTTGAACTTTTTCTTCAATGGGAAATTCACACATTGATGCTCGATGGATACATATTTTGACTTTGGCTTGTAGTGGTGACACCACATCTTGTCACCAGTAATGATACAATCCAGGAAACCATCCCCTTCAGCCTTGTATTATGTCAGTAGGTCCTGGGAAACTTGTATACAGTGTTCTTTCTATCCCTGTGTGACCATTCATGGGACCTACTTGGAACAAACTTAGCAATATTCCAATGTTGCCACCGTTGTTTCCAAAGCATTGAAGACTATATTCAACTCCATAGGCAGTTCCCTGGTTTTAAGCTGCTGATTGAGATGCTGTTCATATTGTAGTGTGACAGCTACTCATGACTATCCAGAACATGGCTTATCTTTCACATATAAAGTTGTAATGTTTATCATAAGGCTGTCATTTTCAATGTCATGGATAGAAAATTCCTCTCTTGGAAAATGTTCATAATGTTCTTCTTTCTATTAGTGAAAATTCAACAAGTCCAGGAGGCTAGAGACAACAAAATGGAAATTGGGATATATTTATTGAAAAAGTTTATTTAGTATAAAAATGATGTTAAATGAGAGCAATTTTTCTAGAATTATTTGCAAATAAAGGAAGGTTAGAAGATTGATGTAACTGTGAAGTACGGCATTAAAAAAAAAAAAAGAGAGAGAGAGAAAGAGAAAAAAATTGCTTTGGGATTACTATCATAGTTGTTCCTATGGTAACCAGTTATTTGTGCTGCATACATCATCATTTATATTTCAGGAACTGGAGTGCTGGAAGAAAGGGAGGTAAAAAGAGCACGTGTTACACTAAATTAACTCCAAAGACAAACCCATATTAAAATACTTGACCCCCTGAGTAAAAAGCAAAATACTTTATGTGACTTCACATACTTGACACTTGAAAGAGCATTTCTCAGAAAAAGAGCTCTGAAAAACCAGCAAATGTGTACTGATCTTCCCATTTTGTTCTGAATCATATCTCTAATTCACTGCCAAATAGCAGTTTCAGTCTTGTCTGTGCTGAACAGCTGAGGTAGTGAAGGGAGAAAGTGTCTGGCTGCTTTCAAGACCTTGGCCTGACCGCAGGCAGTAGAAAAGTATTGATAGCTGTTTGAAATAGTCTGGCTATTACAGAAAGGCAAGATATATAGACGGAGAGAAGTGTGTTATACTACAGTCATTTTCTTGACAATGTCCATCAGCTTCAGTTGGATTCAGTCTTTTGGACAAGGTAAAATATGTTTCTCTCTAAACTTTCTTTTGCTGTTGCATAGTCAGACTTTGATGTGAAGTCTCCAAATGCTGAACTGCCTAGTGATGTGCAGAAAGATTCAGCAGCTTTTTGGAGACAGAAAGATATAAAACAAACTATTGCTTATTAAAAAGTTCTGTACAGTGTAACCTGAAAATATAAAGTCCTGTATTAATGATGGAATTTAAACCTGAAACTTTTCAAAACACAGTAATTTATTAGTAAGAAACACTGTTATTTATGTTTAAACAACTATGAAAGAAAAAAAAATAATAAAAGCAAAAAAAAAAAAAAAAAAAAAATGTCAGAAGGAGTAAGCTTAAGTATCCTAACCCTATACATCACAGAATCATAGAATGCCTTTGTTGGGAAGAGGCCTTAAAGCCCACCCAGTTCCAACCCCCTGCCATGGGCAGGGTTGCCCCCCACCAGCTCTGGCAGCCCAGAGCCCTATCCAACCTGTTCTTGAGTGCCTCCAGGGACACCACAGCTTCTCTGAGCAGCTGTACCATCATCATCATCATCATCATCATCATCATCATCATCATCATCATCATCATCATCATCATCATCATCATCATCATCATCATCATCATCATCATCATCATCATCAGACTAAAAATTCTTTCCTAACATGTAATCTACATCTCACCTTTTAAGTTTAAAACTATTCACTCCTTGTCCTATGTATGGGAACTGCTGAGTCACAGCCTGAACCTCTGATTGATCACCTGAGGTGAGCAATGTGTCATCCAGAGGAGCACAGGTGAAGGCAATTCACCTGTGCTGCCGGAAGGGGTGGAGCCAGGCTCCACCCCTCCTAGACCCGTTTAAGAGCTGGCTACCGGGGGGAAGGATGTCTTCTGGAAATCTGCTCTGCTGGAGTTTTGTAAGTGAGCATAGGATAGGGGTAAGCTTTCTATCTATTCTCTTTTTGCTATCATTATCTACTTTACCAAGCTCTCTTGTTTATTTTGTAATTATAGCATCTTAATATTCTTTGATTATACATCCTATTACCATGTTCCCAGGTAAAGTTTCTCCTCATGTTTCCTGTAGGATCCCTCAAGCACTGGAAGGCCATGACGATCTCCTCAGAGCCTTCTCTTCTCCATGTTCAACAATTCTAGCTTCCTTAGTCAGCCTTCATAGGGTAGGTACTTAAGCCTTCTGATCATCTTCATGGCTTCCTCTGGAGCTCCTCCAGTAGCTCCACATCCTTCTTGTGTTTCAGGCACCCAGAACTGAATGCAGTACTTGAAGTGAGGCCTCACAATAGAAGGTTAGAGGGAAAGTATCAGCTGCCCTTGGTAGGAAGAAGCTACACTTCTTATGATGACAGCTCATATTCAGTATTTCATCTACCAATAACCCCAAGGCCTTCTTCACAGAGTTGTCACTTTACTTATCATCTAAACTGAATTAATGGTTGTGATTGCTTTGGCCCAGATACAGGACCTTGCACTGGACTTTGTTGAACTTCATGAGATTTGTACAGGCCTACCTCTCAAGCCTGTCAAGGTCCCTCTGGATTGCATCCATTCCTTTCTGTGCATCAACTGTGCCACTCAGCTTGGTATCCTCTCCAAACTTCCCAAGAGTGCACTCAATATCACTTTCCATGTTACCAATAATGCTGCTAAGTAGTGCCAGTTCTGATGCAAAACCTCAAGAAACACCATTAATTATTGGAATTCCCCTGCACATTGATTTTTTTGACCACAATCTTTAACTGCAACCATCCAGCCAATTCCTTATCCACTGAGTGGTCTATCCATCAAATTAATGTCTCCCCAATTTAGAGACATGTAAGACAGGTAGATGATATTTGTTGCTCTTCTGTTACAAAACTAATGCTGTTACCCTATTGTAGAAGGCTACCAGGTACAATTTCCTGTTAGTGAAATCACGTGGGTTGTCACCAATCCCCTCTCTGTTTTCAGAGTGCTTTAGCATATTTTCTAGGAGGCTTTGTTTCGTGATCTTGCCCAGAACAGAACTAAATTGCTCCAAAATTAATGCCTTTTACTTACTTCCATGGAAACTACAACAGATACAAAGAGCACAATAACTCTATTTGATAGAGCAAACGCTCAACTACAAAATGATATTTTTCAGCAATCTCCACCAGTAGCCATGCATCTTCATGAGCAAAGAACAAGATCCTGAATCCACATTCGTAAAAATCTGCACCAGTGGAAATGACCTGCTGTTGCCATTGCTGAAATGCACCACTCACCACCTTATTGTGCTCACATCCATTGTTTGGTCTCCTCAGATGTTCAGCAAGCATCGATCAGTGTTAATGGGTGCCATTTTTTCTGCAAGGAGGAGTTTAGTTGCACGCCTTTGTTCCATACACATTTCCATGTCAGACACCACTGTGTCACCCTGCCTCTCTGCAGCCATCTGTTGCACAGTAATGAAATGTAACAGGATATTGGCAGGAAAGTTCAACCTCTACTTTCGTACCATTAACATCTACCACTGATACTGTGGGCCAACAGCATGAAATAGAAGGCGTTCTTGGCCTGAGCACACTGCTGGTGAGCATCAAGTAACACTCCCAGATCTGTTACATTTACAGTCTTCCAGCCACTTTGCCCCAAGCTAGCAGTGTTGCTTAGGGTTGTTGTGGCCAAAGTGCAGGACCTGGCAGTTGGTCTTGATGAACTTCAGCCCAATGGCCTCAACCCAGTGATCCAGTTAGTTCAGTTCTCTCTGTGGCACCTTCCTTCCCTTAGCCACTTCCTTCCAACTCGGTGTCGTCTGCAGACCTACTGAGGATGCACTCAGTACCCTCATCCCAGTCATCAATAAAGATATTGAACAGGACAGACATCAATACCAATCCCCTCATGACTGGTCACCAGCTGAATTTAACTCCGTTCACAGAATGATAGAAGAACAGAATCACAGAATCACTAAAGTTGGAAAGAACCTTGAAGATCATCGAGTTCAACCACAACCTAACTATGCTACCCTAACAACCCTTTGCTAAATCATGTCCCTGAGCACCTCATCCAAACAGTATTTAAGACATCCAGGGATGGTGACTCAACCACCTACCTGGGGAGCCTATTCCAGTGCTTAACAACCCTATCTGTAAATAAGTTTTTCCTGATGTCCAAACTAACTCCATTCACCACCACTCTCTGGGCCCGGTCATATGGCCATTTCTTCACCCAGCAGAGTGTACCTGTCTAAGCCATGGGCTGCCAAATTCTCCAGGAAAATACTCTGGGAGACAGCATCATTGACTTTGCTGAAGTCTAGGTAGACTATGTCAACTCATCCACGAGGCAGGTTATTCTGTCACAGTAGATGAGGTTAGTTAGGCAATACCTGCCTTTAATGAACCCATTCTGTCTAGGCCTGGTCCCCCAGTTGTCCCACACATGCCATGTGATCTCATTCAAGGTGATCTGCTCCATCAACCTACCTGGCAGCAAGGTCAGGATGATGGGCCTGTACTTCTCCAGATCCTTCTTACAACCCTTTTTGTAGATTGGTTCACATTGGCAGCCTGCAGTCCTCTGGGATCTCTCCTGCTGACCTGGAACGCTGATAGATGATGGAAAATGGCTTGGCTATCAACTCTGCCAGCACCCTCAGTGCCCTCACTTGGATACCATTTGGCCTCATAGATTTGTGACAGTCCAAGTGGAGTAGTAAGTCTCTGTTTTCACCTGAATCATGGGGAATTTATTCTGCATCTCATCTGAGACTTCCAGATCGGGGACTAGAGTACCCCAGGAATAACCAATCTGACTTTTATATAATATTTTAGATATAAAGAAGACATTGAAAAGCTCAGCCTTTTCCTTATCCTCAGTGCTCATGTTCCCAGCAGCATCCAGTAAAGAATGAAAATTCTCCTTAGAACTCCTCTTATTGTTAATATATTTGTAAAATAGATTTTTGTTCTTTTTTACCCCAACAGCCAAACTGAGTTCAACCTGGGCTTTTGTCATTCTAATTTTCTCCCTGCACATCCTAACAACTTCTTTGTACCCTCCTATATGCATATACATCACAGTTTCAACTGAAATCATGGATATAAGGAGTTAAAGCTCCCAGTGAGATATTATACTTTTGAACGCTTTTGCAGATCTCATTTTTACTTATGTAAAATAGGAAATGGAATTTGTTGGCCTGGTTCAAAAGTATGTAAGATAACGTTACACTTCACACAGTGTCTTGAGTTCATTCTCTGTGGCTGTGCAAAAGTACTGAAAAAGTCTTTCTCTATGTCCTGTAGTGGCCCATTACAAGTTTAAGAATTTGGCATTCTTCTGCTCAAGCATCCTGAGAAGCCCACTATGGTAAATGATCTATGAGACATTCAAATGCGTTCAGGCCTATAAAATGAAGCTATAATTGCTTTTTCTTTTTTTCCTAAAAGGCTGTCGCAGTGCCACTGTCTATCTTTTATGTAATATCTGAGAGAATTTATCTAAGAGTAGGAGTTCAGTTCAATCAAAAATCTAACAGGTATCCAACCTACATATCTCTCAAAAGCACCCTATCATCAATATATAGACTGTACTGAAGTTCTCCAAACTGTGCTGCTGTGTGAGAGTAGATCTGATGTTGCAGAATGTATAGAGACAAAAGTAATGTATGACTTTTTCACTGCCTGTGAAAGGCAATTCTGATACTTGTTTCTAAAGCTCTATCTATACTTAAATTATTCAATTTTTTGAGTAAAATTCAACCTTATGAGCAGAAACTATGGTTATAATTGTGCCCTCCTATCTGAATGCCTCAAGTGCTAGATTGAAAAATCAGTTTCATTTCCGTGTAGTTTTTCTCAATAATGTTTGAATGATTTTCATCACAGTGTTACGTGAACATATATACAGGGAAAGCATGCCCCTCTGCAATCCACCAGATTAATGTGTAGCCTAAGATTTTTTGGCTTTTCATAAGAAACTATGTATGATCTTGAACAAAGAATCACAGCTCTCACTTCTTGAGGAAGTTTCCTGAAATGTAGAGAATTGAATTATCTTCTCTTCACCTTAATAACGCATACCATCAAAGATAGGATGGGTCCTTGGAAAAGGCGCCAGCTGAAATGCAAGGATGAGGAACTGGGACAGGGCTCGCATTTTGGAAAGTAGTTTGGGCTGGTATGGTGGTGGTAGTACAGTAGAAACGTGAGGACAAGATAAAGCACAAGGTTAGTATCCTGTTTTAGGGAATTGAGATGTGCTTTGAGAAAACAAAGATGAACATCTTGTGATCTGCTATGACTTGACATGGAGTTAGAACTCTCATCACCTTAACAGTTATCCCATTAGTTGCCTCATGTACTTGTAACTACTAACACATTGCAATTGCTACCAAGGGTTACATATGGCTATTCCAAGTTTGAAAACCTAGATTGTTCTCGTGGGCTGGAGCCCCAGTTCTAGAGCTCTTCTTGACGCAGTTGAAAAGAGCTGTTAAATATCTTTTACAAGATCATTCTGCTTTTCCATTCTTCTATTTTGAAAACTGTAACATCTTCTCTGAGCTAGAATTACATGAATTATTACCAGACCGAAAAGACTTATCCAGGTCCTTGAACTCAGAAGAAAAAACACTCTTCTTATTTCAGCTGCTAATTAATTGCATAACTTCAACTATTTTGCCACATTATAGCAACTCTGAATACCTTAACATGCAAATGGTGTACTGTCTTTTCAAATTATTTTGTCTTGATAGTGATAGTGTGTCTCACTCCACATGTTCTTTATGGAGATTTGAATAGCAGCATATCTTATTCTCTGAAGCACCCTTAGTGATCCATCTTTTCTATATATTAAAGAGAATTAAAAAATTGTCAGTGAACAAAAAATATTTAAAAAATCTTGTGAAGCCAAAATAGTCAGAAAACATGAATAATAATGTGTTATTATTTTTTAGTTAAGATTCAGAGGACTCGTGAGCTGTGAAGTCTTAATTTAACTCTGGGCTTTACAATCTTTTATTTTCCTTCAGTGGATATTGCAAAACTCTTTTCTGAATCCCAGTATATTAAAAATCAGACGTGAAAATAAATGGAGTCACACTCACTATTTTTAATCTCATCTGTAGAATTTCTGATTTTTTAAATTTACTTTATAGTATATGTATTTATTAGATTCTGACATAAATAATATGCCTCAATACCATTTAAAACTGGCATACTGATAGCAATTTCTACTGTTCCTATTTTGAACATGTGATATATTCTGAAGTATTCAGAGCATTCCCCAAGTTCTGGAAAACATTTTAACATGCTACACCAGGAAGAAAAAGAAAAGAATATTTAATGGTTTAAATTGGAGAAGTGCTTTTAAAGGGAAATCTGAATATTTTTATAAAGTTGCTTTTGATGTTTCTGCATCTGGAATGCATTATCAAAATTATGGTCCTCTTGCAACAGACACATGCGTAGGCTTATGTTGAAAAAAAAGAGTGAAGTGACTCTAGAACAGGTAGCTGTAAAAACTCAATTTGAACAAAAAAAAAGCAATTGTCTGTTCAACTGCATTTTGTATTCCTATGAAGCTTTTCAACTGTTGGGATATTGAACCTTTTGAAATTCAGTATGTCAAGATACCACTTCAAAAAATGTCAGTTCTGTAATTTCTTCTGCTCACTGAAATCACAGATATCTCATTGTAAATGGGAATTATTTTTTCAATTTTTGAATTAAAGTTACATATAAACCGAAAACAAATACATTGTAAATATGTTTTTGATCCTTCAGTGTTTTCTTTCCCTTCCAGTGGGAACAGAGCTATCATCCTAATGTCAGCATGGAATGAATCTGTAGCTTATTTCAAAATGAATAAGAGAAAAGGTAACAGGGTTGTGTTCTTCTCTAGACTTATCATATTTCCTTGAAAATTAAGTTGTTTGATACAGAAGTAGAAAATGCTTTTTGTCTCTAAAAGTACTCAGACTTTTCTCTACCAGTCTAGCCAAATTCAAATTTTATTTTACCTTGGCAGTTCTAATGAATAGCACACCTACATATACCAAGGGAAATCATCTACCTAAGCTATTACAATTGACATTCTATCAAAAAATAACAAAATTTACAACATACTAAAAGCACATCAAGCAATTTGTTTCCAATCATGTTTTAATAATGCTAAATCTAGATGGAACCATTTAAAACATGTAAGCTCAATTTTACACCTTTCTAAAAAGAGTGCTGCATAATCTCTTGCACAATACTTGAGCTCATAAGGAGTGTTAGCCCTGAAGCAATATGAAGGCAACATGAGGAAGAAATTGCCCTGTGTTTTCAGGCTGAAGCAATTTTGCTTGCAGTCTTCACTTAAATATCATTTTAGCTTATTGCTTAAATAAGCTTTAAAAATGTACTGTTATTTGTTTAGATGCTTAAGAGTTTTTAAACTACTTTTGTAAATTGTTCATTTTTTCACTACTGTGTTGCAATTTACAGTTCACCCTTCAGCTTAAGCTGCTGCTTTGTTTACTCCTCATCAAATTTCCTTAATTCTTTTCATCTCCTTCTCTGTTGATAAAGTCATTTGTCTTTTTCCCCACTGACTTGAAAAAAAACTCAATGGAAAGTAGCATTTCTCTTTCAAAAGTTAATAATAAGAGCAAAAAGGATCTTGTAGTTTGATATTCAGCTTCATGTAAAATAAAAGGACTTCCAGCAGAGTTCCATCTAACCTTGTTTCCTCTTTAGACAGAGATTTGCCTCAAATGCTGATGTTGTTAGAAATCTTGTAATTACCATTCTCCTAACGGTGATATGTCAGAGCAGGATTCTCATTACAGCTATTACGTGAAAAGAAAACTTTCATTTAGTTCAGCTCACAGCAAAAAACCTTAATCACTTGGTAGAACTTGTTAGACAATGGCATTATAAAAATCTGTTTCTAGATAAACTGGCTTGTGAAAGAAAAAACAATAGTTCTGTCAACTGAAAGACTGACCTGTCTCTGTTGTGTGAAATGGAAATACTCCAGATGAGATCAAAGTGAAGGGAATCACTCAGTGATTAGATTTTAAAGTCTGAACAGCAATATTGCAAGCATTCTGTAATGCACAGCAGATTTAACTTTGGTTTGAAGACAATGTGAAAAGCCTGGCTCTTGTAAATGGAAAACCACTGATGTCTGGAAGTATACTGCCATGGACTATGGTCTTATTTTCTCAGCTTTTGAAAGACTGTGTCTGGGGAGAAATGTAGAAGGATGCTGTTTGTCCTGTGCTGAGTGCTTCTCCTTGGAAGGAATGGCAAGAGTAGCAAGAGCCTTCCCTGGGCAAAGCTGAACATATACCAGACCTGAAAACCTTGAGAGAGCAGAAATGGAGGAGATGGTGAGAAAATGGAACTGAACATGAATGCTAGCACTGAGTCAAGAGCCAAACAAGGAAGGAAAGTTCCCTAGAGCAGTGAGATCCTCCAACTCCAACCATGCCTTTAGGCAATGCATTCTTTTCAGGATCATAAACTGGACTGTACAGAGTTAGCATTTCTCTTGAATCCTATTCACTAACTTCTAATTCTCTGTTGTCTGAAAGTTTTCTACAGATACTAATGTCAAAGATTACAGCAGCTCAGTGTTGCATCACAAAATGAAAGAAATGCCTATAAATGCACAAGAATTGAAAGAATTTTACTAGGGTGGAAAGGACTGTTTCTCTTACTGGTGCTGATCTTTAATTCAGCTATACTGGTCACAAAGACAAAATTTATTACATTTTTGTTCTTTAAAGATGGGTCATACAAAAAATGACTGAATCAATTATCTGAGTCATTAACAGAAGACAAAGATATTCTGGGTAGTAATTGGGTAGTTAAATTTAAAAATCCATTTTGCTGTTTTGTGTCTCTAACTATGGGGAAAAAAAAAACAAGTACTCATATAAATGTTGCTGGGATCTGTGAACACAAGTTCTGTTTTTTGAAAATAAGTGCAACAAGGCTGATAATGCTTGTTTTGTCCTCCCCCCCCCCCTTCCCTCCCCCCTTCTGTAGTTCAATCTATTAAAGAAATAGGATATGAAAATCTGAGCATATATTATGCAGGTGAATCATAATGTCAAATGCTTAACAGGTCACTGTAAGTTCAAACATGCTGTTATAGCAGCTCATATCTGGATCTGCAATTCTTAACAGCTTTACCGGAAGCAAGGAGATTCAAAGATTAAAAAAAAATAAAATAACTACAGGTATGGAATAAACAAAAAAGATCTATCTAGATTCAGAATAATATTAGATACATGGATTTTAAGTGTATCACCACTTGCATTATGTAGGATTTATTATGCACTTAAAATTCCAATCTTGGGGCAGCTACTAACTGATGATGACTGAAAAAGTTATTTTACCACTTGGCTCGATGTTCCATGACTAAGTATTGTGTCTAAAAGAAGTCTAAATGTTGTTTGGAGGGGAGGATATTTTTGTCCTGTCCTCCATTACCCACTGTCATGATGAATCTGGATGCAATAGATAAAGACATCTTTAAGTCTTTGTATTTGCACCATTTTCCTTTGCATTTCATTGTTTCTCAGCAATGTGGCGTGAGATTTTTGCATCTCAATTACAAACTGACATAAGTAAAGGAGCTGGTTCAATGTCTGAAAAAGCCAATCCTCTCTTGATCTTTCTCTAGTTTTCCTCAGTTCCTAGTTAAATGCTTGTTTCTTAGCTGTTATCCTCATTGATATTACAGGTATAAATGGAAAAATAATACAGAACTTCAGCTTACAGAACTCACTAGCTCATATTTAAAATTCTTACAGTTTGCTAGAGAAAAAAATTGTCCATTGCGCTAATATGTATAAACACATACTCATACAGCCTGAAAGGACATTTCTAAAATCTATTCAGAAATAAGCATTAAATTTTTCTTATTTCTGATACATTTATAGCCATTATTCCTCGTTGTTCCTATGCCTCTTGCTAGCTTTAAGTCATTTCACTCTCTACTTTTTCTAATTATACCTTTTTAAATTTGTTCTTTTACACAGTTATTCTTAGACACGTGCCAGTTTCCGGTAATTCTTTTCTGATGTAGGAGTGTTTCAACACTGCTACCTTTCTCCAGCATTAGGTTAGTTTAGTAATGCTTTTTGAACAGGCTTGTTAAATATATATGTTATTTGATAATAATGTACTGTAGTATGTTCTCTAGCTTATGTTCCATGCCTGACTTTACAGAAGACACTTTTAAGGAGCATATTCTCCTTACAATGCTTTTGTCACACTTTCCCCTCACCTGATATTTCACAGTGACTTTCATTCAAACTACAGTCCACACTTCGGTCTCAGCCAGATCTTACCTGGCAAAAAGATCCTCAGAAGTAAAAATAGGTTCTTGAATAGTTTTCCCTTTCTGAATCAAAACATTGCCTCACTGTTCCATTTTCACATTAACTATAATAATTTTTTCCCTCCCCTTCATTTTCTTTCTTTTTTTTTTTTTTTTTTTTTTCTCCATTTTCTATGATGAAACAGTCAAAATGATGAAAAGAACATGAGTGGCTCTGAATTCAAAAGCTTTTTTTTTCTGGAAGTTAGAAATAAAATTGTAGCCTCCATACTCTGAGATACGAAACTGAGCAATATATGGAAATAAAATTATATTTTAAAAAATCAATTCTTTATTTTCTCAAAATTTATTACAGCTCCATTCACAGATTTTTTTCTTGTGTAATCTGCATCCTGTTCCACATTCTTATATTACTCTTGTTCACCAGGATGCATTTAACTTTACTGTAAACATAATCGATATCATATTGGTGTATCTTGAACTGAATCCTTTGTCTTCTTATCTCTTAATGTTATAAACAAATGATACATTTGAACCACATGAAAATACCATATAAGCTTGAAAAGAGTGGTTATATCTCCAGTATAAAACAACGAAAAGTAGTAAGGTTCTGTTAACTAGAATGTGCATCTACCTGATAGAACCACAGTATTGTATTTTTGTGAAGTCAACTAAATCATAGAATAATAGAATCATAAAATAGAATCATAAAATCACATAATGGCTTGGGCTGAAAGGGACCTAAGGACCATTCAGTTCTAATCCTCTGACAAGCAGGGCTACCACCCACCAGCTCAGGCTGCCCAGGGCCCCACCCAACCTGGACTTGAGTGCCTCCAGGGATGGGGCACCCACAGGATCCTTGGGCAACCTGTTTCGTGCCTCACTGCTCTTACTGTGACATATTTCTTATGTATGTGTAACCTAAATCTACTCTCTTTTGGTTTGAAACTCTTATCATATATCCTGTCACTACGCTCCTTGATAAAGAGTGCTGTCCCTCGTAGACCCTCTTTAAATATTCAAAGGCTGCTATATGGTCTCACTGGGGCCTTCCCTTCTCTACCTAAATAACTCCTATTTTCTCAGCTTTCCTTTATAGGAGAGGTGCTCCAGCCCTTTGATCATTTTCATGGCCCACTGTTGAACCACATCTTTCTTGTACTGGGGGCCCCAGGCTTGGACACCATGTTCCAGGTGGGAGCATACTGTACACGAGCAGAATAGAGGAGGATAATCCTCTCCACCCTGCTGGCTACCCCTCTTTTGATGCAGCCCAGGATACAAGTGGGCTGCAAGTACACACCACTGGCTCATGTCCACCTTTTTTCTACCAGGATCTTCAACTCCTCCACAGGACTGCTCTCAATGGGTTCTTCTCCCAGTCTGTACACATATTTGGGTGTGCCCTGACCCAGCTGCAGCACCTTGCACTTGGCTTTGTTGAGTCTCATTAGATTCACATGAGGTCTGTCTGGATGGTATCTCTTCATTATTTTATATCAACTGAACCAGTTAGCTTGGTGTTGTCTGTAAATTTTTTGAGCGTGCACTCAATTCCGCTGTAATTGTTATGGATAAAGAAGTTCACCACAAAATTACATAATTTGGTTGTGTTTTCTACCTGTTACGTATTAGAATAACAATTCTAAACTAGGATCGAGTACAACCATATTCAATTTATTTATTCTTTTGTTTGATATGAAGAATAAATTACAGAAACATATCAGAACTATAATTTTTCACCTTTCTTGTTGCTTGATGCCAGATTGAGTACCTGCAGAAAGGATTGTGTGATTGGATGTCTCCTCAAAGGAATGTTAAAATTTAAAAGATATCTTCTACTGACAGATCATTACAAAAGAAAATTTTGAGCTCACTCTACTTATGGTCCCATTGCACAGTGTTACATAATTGCACGTGGCCTTTCAATTAGTGCTTGCATTGTTGTCATGACTCTAAGTTTCACTGCTTGCTTTGAACATCCTAAATTATCTGTGAAATTAAATCTGTAATGATCATTCAGAATTTACTGAATGCACTTAGACTGTGGGCCAAGTCATTTCCTTCTTTTCTACAGATGGTTCTTTATAATGAAATATTGTGTTGATTTTTAAATTTTCATTTATAGACTGTAAGAGAAAGTACACTAGAAAAAAATCCTAGAACTTCTATTTATTCCTAAAGCATATAAAAGTAGTGCTGCCTACTTCCAGTACATGTTTACAATTAACTGTTTAAACTCTGTACCTGTGTATATCAAGTATTTAAAGTTTTTCTCTTGACTTGACTGAACTTTTCAGAGTTCAGGATCATGACCTTCTCAGAGGAATTTGGGCTCTTATAATAGATCATAAATACTGTCATTGGTTGCTCTTTTCAAATATTTCAAATAACTGAATTGGGAAACAAAGAAAAATGTGAGTGGGAAACTCAAAGCAAACAAACAAATAAATGGAAAAACACAAAATAAACCATGATATTACTGAAGAGAAGATGAAAGAAAGAATAAAGCACTCACAAGCTTTAAGTATATTGTTTAATTTGCTCTCTCAGATACATAAAATTTGTACAAGCTAAAAGAGAATCTTCGTGTAGTATCCTTACCTAAAGTTATTGCTGATATTCTAGTTGTAGATAATGTTATAAGGGAACTGTCATATGCATAAATAAAATCTCCAAAAGTTTCAGTATGAAATATTTGTCTAAAAGCAAAGACTCTATTTTATATTATGTGTTGAACATATGTCCTTTTTTTCCTTCTGACAGACTGTTTTACTACCTTCAAGACATCTGTCTTGTCCAGAAAAGCTTCTTGTGGTTTCATTGAAGGAGTATCACCATGAGTCCCACAAAATGCAGTCTAAAGCTGTTGATTTTGACTCTCAGTTTTTTTGGTGGAACAGTGATTTAGATGAAAAGCCAAGACCTTGCAGGTGATATAGGAATACGATGGAGTTTGGGAAAAAGAGAAGAGAGGAAAACAAATAGAACAGAAGTGCAGAATGCAGAAAAGAGGTATTAATTAAGAAAAGGGTTCTGCTTTGTACTTTCCTTATCCTTGCATGGACACTGAGTAGTGTAAAGAATTTAGAGAGGGAATCACAAGCTGAGAGCATCCAATTGAGCACTTTCACATTTTTTTGATATATCTATATATGCACACATAGACATAGATATATGAACACTCTGAAAGTAATGCCTCCTATTTAATTGCATGGAAACTGCAGCAGATAAAAAGAGCAGAGTAAAACTGTTTGATAGAAGAAATTCTCAGATACAAAACACTGTTTCTCAGCATAGATAATGTAATTAGTTAAATCATGCAGATGAGCTGATCCAGATTCTCTTCATTTTGTGCTGTGACACCTATGCATGCCTGTCTTTCACACTGCTATTGCCACTGCTGAAATGCACCACACACCATCTCAATGTGCTTACATCCAACGTTTGGTCTCTATAAACACTCAGTGTCAATGGTCATCAGTGGGTGAAATTTTTTCTGCAACTTTTTTTCATATGCACTTTCATGTCAGATGTCAATATGTCAGACTGTCTCTGTCGTCATCTATCATGTGGCAATAAAACAGAATACTGGTGGGAAGGTTCGACTTCTACTTACATAGCATCAAGATCTACCTCTAGCACTGTGGGCCAACTTAATAAAATATATGGCAAGTATTTTGGACCAGCCCTTGTATACATCCACAGCTATTTAAGAGGGAGGTATAGAGAAGCTGGAGCCACACTGTTCAGAGATATGCAGTGGAAAAACAAGAGGCAAGTGACACATGTTGAAAGTTGGGAAATCCTGCTCCGATACAAAAACGTTTTCCATCCTGTAAATAGTCAAACACTGTAAAAGGTGCCCAGAGAGACTGTGCCTATTCATCCTCCAGAGATATTCAAATCTCAAGTTGCCCTGAGCAACCTGTTCTAATGACCTGCTTTGAATAGGTCTTGGGAACTGTCACACAAACTTGTGACTTTATGTATGTTTTGACTGATTTGAGAAAAAAATGTTTCTGGGTTAAAAATTCATTTTCTGACTTCTATGACTTTCTTCTTTCTTATCCAGAAAAAGGTTAAGCTTTGGCAATTTATAGAATGTTTGGGCTTTTCCAATATAGAGTCTGAAATCAATTATGGCTTAGCAAAATTGCCTTACGTTCACTTTTAATGTTTGTAATTTAAACCTATTGAGATCTCTGTGGCATAGAAGCAGGAATATGCCAGAGATAAGTCTACTAACAGTGAAGACATCCTCATCATCCCTCTTCTAGCATCTTCCCCTTTGTTCAAATATTCATTTTCAATATTTTTAGGAACATCATGCTTCCAGCAATCTGAATACCGTCTCAAGATTGAATATCCAAATGAGCACTACTGTGTTCTGGGCAATCTGTGACAACATGACCCATTGCAATGGCTTTTTAATATGGTTTATATAACCTTTGGGATTTCCAATAGTTTTGTCATTTCAATTTGAGCATGTTTCATTTGATTTTATATAATTTATGGATGCATTTTTTTCTGTTTTCTATTCAGAAATCCCATGGGAAGCCCATGCTGGATCAGTTAATGATAGATTGCATGCCATGGTAAGGACCCCATCCTGCAGCAGGGGAAGAGCATAACAAGAAAGAAGATGAAGAGACAAAGTCATATGAACAGAAAACTTTGGTCCTCGTGCCCTATCGCTTTGTAGGGAGAAGGAAGAAGTTGGGAGTGAAAGAGTGAAGCCTGAGAAGTGGATCTGTGTGGGAGGAAGGCATTTTGAATTTTGCCTTTGTTTGTCACTGTGTTATTCCATACTTGAAGGGCAGTAAGTTAAATTTTATTGTTCAAGACGAACATCAAGAAGTGGGTAAATATGTTATTCAGTTCCAATGCTCTCAAGTTCCCTCTGATATGAAATTAAAAATGCAGGATGGCCATAATGCAGAATTACCTATTCAAATATATAAGACCTCTTCAATCTATAGTTAAATAATTTCTGTAGAATTGCATAATTTCTATCTATTTATCTCTGAAAGAAGAAATACCAGTGATTGAAAATATCAACTACATTGGTCTTTGCTAATAACTTTTATGCCAGTAATTTCAGATGCTGTAAAAAAAGAATATGAAAAACTACAGGATGCACAAATCAGCTACATTTGCTATAAAACCCATCTCTAGATACACTAGCTAATGAGTTCCCAAAGGAGTTAGCTAGACTAGAGGTCATAAGTTTAGCCAGACCTAAGACTGTGTAGCAAAGTAACATGGGGATTTGGTTCATTGATTAACATTATCATATAAGACCTTACTGTAAAAAAATATGCATACTAAAATCAATATCTAAGTAACAGTACAAGAACGCTATTCATAGTTTCTTCTGGGAATCAGTGAGATACAGATTGAACATTTTAACTTTCAAAACTTCAAAGACATTAGCTAATTGAAGCCAAAGAGAAGTAACTGAAAACAAACGAACAAGCAACAAACAAACAAAAAAACAAACCAACCCAAAACACCATAAAATATACTTCGAGCTTGATAGTCCTATAGTTTGATAGTCATCTGAGATTAACTTTACTCCACTAAAAACATGATAGGGCTTAATGTTTACACTAAAACTATCTAACAAAGGCCTTAACAAAATCTTATTCAAAAACCTTTTACTAGTGTAGATAAGGAAATCTTCAGATATAACAACAACCAAACCATGTAAAAGCCTAACAGCCATCTTAACAAGAGTTAAAAATCTAGATATATGACTATGTCTGTCTTTCTGCCCCCAACATTTTTTACCTCTCTTTACATTCTCTCCTGTACTTTCCCACTTGGTCTACATTAAATAGAAAGCTTGAAATCAGTTCCTATCTTAACATGTTTAATTCGAACTACTGATAGTACTTATTCATTATTCTTTATTTCTTCCGTAATCATTCTCAAATTCTATTTGCCATTTTGTTTTCTGCTAATCATGGAGCTGATGTTTTCAGAAACTTACCTACTGTTTTATTTTTATGTTTTCCTGGTATAGGGAAAACCTCAGAGACTGTATTCCAAATACTTCTTATTTTTCTTACATAGTAGTCAAAAGGCAATTGCAATGTTTTACTTATGCCTGTATCAACCTTAAATTTTGCCTACCACTTTTCTCATAGATGCTGCATTACTAAGTTTTGTTCTTCAGGGTCTACTTTTTCAGAATAACTTCCTACCATCAGCAAACTTTTTCATTTCACTTTCTGGATTTCTCCAAAACAATGTAAAAATGTGCTCCTTACATTATGACAGACCCTTACTTTCTGGAAGTTAGCTGTTGATACCCACATCTTCTCTCCTAGCATTCAGTAGATTATAAATCCACAAAGGATCATTAAGAATATAAGAAAATTCTTTCAAGAATTTCAGTCAATTTTGAAGCTTTTTTGTTTGTTTGTTTATTTTGTAACAGTTCTTCTAATTCTTCCCAAATAGGTAAGATTCCTATGAATTTAGGTTTTTTTTCTTATTCTTCCAACACATAGATCTGACTTACTAGTTTTCTTAGTACCTTGCACCTTCCCTAGCAGCA
This sequence comes from Tetrao urogallus, assembly GCF_951394365.1. Lineage (NCBI taxonomy): Eukaryota > Metazoa > Chordata > Aves > Galliformes > Phasianidae > Tetrao > Tetrao urogallus. Next base: position 78,429,525 of record NC_136813.1, on the reverse strand, counting down.
CTACAAAGAAACAAACAAAGAAAAGCAATAAAAACACAAACAAAACCCAGTCATTAGCCTCTTTCTAGTAAGTGGGAGATGTTAAGAGATGACATATACACCATAATCAATAGTTCAGCATACTGCACAGTAATATATATATATATATTACTCCTACTACTGTAGTGGGCAACTCCAGAAGACATTGCAAAATAGAGACCATGATTACAAGCAGAATCCAGGCAAAGTTTAACCACAGACCTGGTCTATATAGCCACATCAGCCTGAGTAGCCAAACTACATAACCTGAGCAAATCTCATGGCAATAGAAAAGATTGCCTTTAAAAATATCACCTGAGAGTATTTCTCATAAGAACTCTTCCCTGTAGGTGTATGTGATCCTAATATTCCCAACAAACCTTAATTTTTCTATTATTTCCATCCTTTACAACCAACTTTGAATGCCAACGTCTTCTTCGTGACATGTCATAAGAAATTATATTTTCTCAGTGCAAAACACTGATAAAAGGGCACAGGCTGTGAGTTGACATGAGAATAAGGACTGCAGGACTTTTCTGAGCTTGTGTACACTTGAGACTATTTTAACTGGTTTTTTTTTTTTTTTTTTGAGTATAATTGCTATCTTTTCCACTGTGCTTTGTCCATTGTGCATCCTTGTACTTTTTTTTTTGGTGTATTTCATAACATATTTCTATATATGTTTATCATATATTGTCATATGTTTGACATTTAAAATACTGCAGTCTAAAGCAGGTTTTCTGATATGTCACCAACCAAAAAATCTCTACATCGAGTACTCTTTCATGAAGAACACTATACAAAAACATTCCACTATTTGTCTGCAATACATCTGTATAAGATTTCTTTCATTATCATCTATTGGCCCTATTGATTTTTTGGTATAAGTTTTGATTCTGACATGTTTGACAAATGCTTTTTAAAACACATTTATGATGTTTACAAAATGACCCTTAAACTTCATTTTCATTTATTTTTTCCAACACATCTTTATGAATTTTTCCATTTTTCTCCCTTGAACAGAAAGAAGATTTTCTGAAAGCTTTGCTGACCTCCTTTACCCTTGTCTGACTCCTTTTGGACTTTGCCAGCTCTTTGTTTGATAGGTGGTATGTATTCATCTTGAACATCCAGAACAGTGTCAGTAAGTAGTCTCTGTTGTGCCTGCAGAGATTTTACTCTTTTAGCTTCTTTTAGCTGTCTTTCTTTTGGAAAACAAAATTCCTGTGTAGTTCTCGTTGTTTTTTTTTTTTTTTTTTCCATTTCTGTTTTATAACATGACAGCTTAGTTTCTTTAAGAGCCTTTAGGAAATGACCTTGTTGAAAGCCTTTTGAAAAAGAACTCTACATGAACAGAATCCACAACACATTATATTTATCCATATATTTATTACTTATAGGCTTTATTCTATCTCTTGACATTTTTTCTGGTACAGAGGTCAAATTTACTTGGATTCAGTTCTTAAAATTCTCTTAAAAAACCTGATAAAGAGCAATTCTGCCCCCTCCAGAGCTAAATTTTACAGATGACTTCTGTTTGGAGTAGCATTCAATCTAGACCTTAAAAGGGAATAAAGCCATCTTATCTATTCCTGTTGGCTCACAGTCATTATATGCCAGTCACAGAGCTCTTTGCTAGTTTCACTCAATCAAAGAATCACAGAATGGCTGCGGTTGACAGAGACTTCTGAAGACTACTCTGTCCAAACCTTTCTCATGCAGGGATGCCCAGAGCAGATTGCCCAGGACCATATTCAGGTGGCTTTTGAAGATCTCCATAAAGGGGGATATGACAACCACTCTGGTCAACCTATGCCAATGCTCTATCACCTGCACAGTAAACATGTGCTTACTGCTATTTAGAGGGAACTGCCATGGATAGGTTTTGTCTATTGATGCCTCTCTTGGCACTGTACACCATAGAATAGAGCCCAGATTTATCTTCTATCTTCAGTATTAATTTTTCTTACTGAACTATGCCTTGTACAGTCTACATTCATCATAATTTCACTTTATTAATCTCTAGTCACTTAAACTCAATAACTTTTAGTGTTTCAGTGAATAATGTACGTAAATTACCATATTTGCATTCTTCCAGATTGGAAAACAGAGTGTATATATTTTTATTGCTAGGTTTTTGTTCATCAAAATGGTATATTTGCATAATTTTACTAAAATACAACTGTAATTTGCAACTCCTATACTTTTTTTACATTAAGATATAAGGACCTTTGGCATTTCTCTAGACCAATCTTTTATGTAAACCAGAGATAGCTCTGCACTCACAACAAGCTGCTCAGGTGTATGACTGTCTTGAAAACCTCCAGATATAAAGATTTCACCACCTTTTTGAACCAATACCTAGTTATCGTGATATTATTCTGTTGCTGTTATTATTTTTCCTGTGGTCAGAAGTTCCATTTCCGCTAGTGACTGTTGTTTCTGGGCTTCCCATTTTATTCCTCAGTAAAAAAGCCTAGCTCAGTCTTCTTGATAAATCCCTCACAGGCACTGGCAAATAGCTGTTACAACACCCACTCCCTGCTGCTGAAAGCCATGCCTTAACTTGACTATGCAAAGCCAGGCTCAACCAGCCTCCCTTCACAGTGCAAATGCTTCAGCTTCTGACCATCTTTTTGGTCCTCTCTTGAACTAACTCAAATTCATTATCACTCTTACAAGTCTTAAAATTGCACACAATATTCTAGATATGATCTAAGAAGCACCAAGAGGGATAATCAGTTCCCTCACTGGATACATTCCTGTTGCCCAGCATGCTGTTAGTCTTCATCACTAAAAAAAGCTTGTGACCAATGACTTATTCATAGCCTATCATCCATGAGGACTATTGAGTTCTTTCCATCAGTGTAGCTACCTAGCCCCCTGATCTGTTCCTTTGAGGGGGGTTAATATAGTTAAGTTAAAGACTATGTGGTTTTCCTCACTGTATTTCATGAGGTTCATATTGGTCTTTCCCTCCAGATTTTTGAGTCCCTCTGGATGGCAGTCTTGCCTTTAACTACAACACATGTCAACAATTCTAATTTTCAGAGAACACATTTACTCTAGAAAAGTAATGGCAATACAGGCATACATATAATCAAATTAACTTCTCATAGTAACAGGAATTATTTCTGCAAGTGAGCATTCTGCACAGAGCTTCCAAAATCTAGGTTGGGAGAAGATATTAATACTGCTGCTGCATATAACATGGCTATTTATAAAGTAATAAGTATTTTAAGTATATAATTATAAAGTAATCTGTTCTTAATTTCAATCCAGTTTTGTTAACAGTGGACAAACACACTGATAAGTTTATAAAGAATGTATCTCTAGAAGTCATTTTAGTGATTTGTACATTGCAAATTATGTTACCGATTTAAATATTATTTATTTCAGTAAAGAAAAATATGCATGATTAGATATGGTATTACACTTCTGTCAGATGTGATGCAACTGTATTTCGGTTTATCCAATAGATATTATATGATTATATTATTACTTAATACATTTACCTTCCTCTAAGTGATTGCACTATTCTTCTTTATTCCAAAAGAACTATTTTTTTTTCGTATATGTCAACCTTACATTGCAATTTCTTTTTTTCATTATTTCATTAGCTTCATTCCTTTCTCTTTCTCATTCTGTTATTCTTTTTTTTTCAGTCTCTCTTCCTTTTTTTTTCCTTTTTTTCAAATACTCTCCAAGCATATTTTGAAGATAATCTGAACTCATTACTTTCCTGGATATTAATCAACTACTGATCTGTCAGTCAAAATTTATCCAAATTCCTTCACCTGTTTAACAATTTATTAAATATTATGTCATTGTATTGGGAATCAAAATGTACTCTGTTATTCTAATAATAAATTTTAATGGCTTTAACAGTAAGAAAAAATGTGTAAAATAATACATTTCTGTTCCTTACCAATATTTCAGTCTTGTGCAAGTGTGTGAGTGCAGATATGTATTTTAGAAAACTTCTTGTTTATTTTTGAAAGAAAATAGAAAGACCTTTTAACACCATGATATAAGACCTTTAAACAAAATACACAGTTTTGGAACAACTTACCTGTTAAGAATTTTGAAAGCTTCAATAATACGACTCATTTCATTGAGCAAATGAATTGCCAAACATACATGTATCTGAGGGTTCAGTGCAAGATTTGTAATTTCTTGAAAAAGAAACTTAAAATTAGCCTTATTAAGTATTCTAGTTACTAGGTGACCTAAATATCTGTGTTTATTTTTTATCATTATCTTTTAATAATAGTGTTCGTACCTTCCTAATCTTCCAAAAATTACATAAATTATGGAGAGCTAGTAATGTCTTCTCTGGCACTACACCTGGTTTTCTTTGAACTCAATGCCTGACAGTATGAGGCAAATATTTAAAATGCAAGCAATCTGTGAGAGAATGAACCTGAATACACAGAACTGTGGTATTGTTCAAAATCTTACAGGGTTTTTTTATTTTATTCTGAAATAAAAGCTAATGAAGCACACTTCAGTGTAAGTTTTAATCGTACCGTATTTACACAAGCCTTTTTCTTGTGTTCAAAACGAACAAAAATAATTGTATTAATATAAAGAATTTAAAAATGAACTTAATTTGTAAAACTCCACCAAAATATGCCATCCGAATATTGAATAAAGTTCTATGCCAACCACACTGATCACATCTTTGAAAAGCTTTTGCTTTATGGCTTGAAAGCATCCCTGAGGGGGATTTGAGGGTGTCAGTCAATGAAAGATTGAATGTGAGCCAGCAATGAACACTTGCAACCCAGAAGGCCAACTACATCCTGAGTTGCATCAAGAAAAGTGTGACCAGCAGGTCAAGGGAGGTGACTCTGCCCCTTTATTCTGCTCTTATGAGACCCCACCTGGTGTAATGAGTCAATTTCTGGAGCCCCCAACAGAAGAAGGATATCAAGCTGTTGAAGCAGGTCCAGAGAAAATGCATGAAGATGACCAGAGGGCTGGAGCACCTCTCCTATGAGGACAGGCTGAGTTGGGGCTACTCAGCCTGGAGAAGACTCCAGGAAGACCTTATAGCAGCCCTCCAGTACCTGAAGCTGGCAGCCCTCCAGAAAGCTGGGGAGGGACTTTTATAAGAACATGCAGCAACAAGCGGAAATAGCTTTAAACTGAAAGAGGGTAGATTTAGACTAAATATTGGGAAGAAATTCTTCACTGTGAGAGTGGTGAGACACTGGAACAGGTTGCCCTGAAAAGTTGTGGTTAGCAGCCGTATTTACTATAGTATCATATATGTTAGCCTTCAGTGCATAGTCTTGAGTATGTTTTGAAAATCTGGTGCTGATATAATTCACAATAGGTCAAGAGACATCTTGATCTTGACTGTGAAGTAGGAGTACTAAACAAACATAATACAGAAATGCCTTAGATCATGAGATGCTTCTTAGATGTTCTGCTCTAGGGAAGAAAAAGATGTCAGAAGTGCAATGACTTTGGATATGAATTGCATATCCAACCAAAAGATTCTCCTCAAAGTAATAGAGGTCAAACAGGAATACTAACTGGGATTGCATATGGGATACGTATAGTGATTTGCAGAAGTCTGCGTTACAACCAAAATGTTTATTTCTCTGGTAATGGACCTGACCTGGCAATCATAATACCAAGAAAATACACTAAGTGAACGGGTATTTTATTTGTGTAAGTATTCTAAGATAATATACCAGACTTTCTTGGAGAAGAAAATTATAGCTATGTTAGTAATAATCTGTTATCTCAAATGTTTCTTTCTCATTCCCAGCAATTCTTGTTGTTGAAATAACACAGTAGATTGTTTTCTAGTTAGATGAGCTGCCCTCTATGCACGCTGGTATTGTAATCTTAAATGAAACATTTCTAATGGCTAGCTTGCATGCAGATTCTTTCGTTTTCGCGATATGAACCTTCTTCCTCAAATTTTTGAAAATGCCTGGTTATATATTTCTATCTCCTTCTGAATGTCAGGTCCAACTATGGAAGAAAGTTGTTGAACTGATGAAGGTCAATACGAATCAAAGAATGGTTCATTTAAGCAGTGTCTTATTGTTTAAGCTTGCCATTTCGAATTTTTTTAGATTATAGCCTATGGGTATATCTATAATACAGTAGGGAGTGATTTACATCTGTCTAAACAGGCAGCAGCCTGGTCATACTGGTGCTCAAGGACAAGGAAGAAATGCTTTGTCCACAAGTAGTAAAGCCATATTAGTACAGTGGAGCATCCAAGGCAAGGTATATTACTTTTGCTTTCAGCACTACTTCACTACTTTAAGCTACAACTCAGGTGTTTGTTTGTTTATTTCTGTATCTTTCTTGCAGAGATGTGACCTGAAATGTAGCTGTTGAAGGTATCAAGAAGGAATAAATAATTTTTTTTCTTAAGTGATTATTTGATGTGAAATTCTTTTCTTTTTTTCCAGAAATTTTCTTAGTGTTTTAGAATTGCTAAGCGTAACCATTTTAAACCATCTAAATGTCCCTGTACTTTGCAGTAAATGTAGTACTACACTTATTGCCGTGACTGAATGGGAAGATGTTGGAACTTTTCCCAGTTCCTTTGTGTACTTACCACTCTGGTGACACTCAGGGCAGTATTGAAATGCTGAGTATCTGTCCTTGCCCCAAGAAATGTGATGATTTCTACCTCAAGTCACAGTGTTCCAGTAATTTTCCTGACTGAGCAAAGTCTGAAGCTGGGTTTGTAAAGCAAACTGTGGGCTGCTGCAGTCCTATAGATCTGTGCCAGTTTTATTCCAACTGAATTCACATCCTTTAGAAATGACTGTGGATTCCAACTCTTCTAAAGCCTCACTGTTTTAAAATTTGTTGTGTTTTTCACACCATTAATTGCTAAAACCTTATCAGAACTTGTCACACAGCACAAAGGCAGAAAGGTAAATGGATTTTTAATAACAGAATATCCGTTTTTTGTAGTTTTGCTTAACTACAACTGTCATTAAATGCAAGATTTTTTGGAAATTCGGCATGGATGATTTAGGGATTTGACATGGCTAGGAGACATGCTTTCACTGAATCAGACAATCAATACTTGTGCTGCTGTGTCCTGAGAAGGATAGGAAGGAAAATTTGAAGGCTATACAATAAGACTTCAAGTATTTATCTTTTTAATAACATTCAAAAAAAGTTTATAAAAAAATAAATCAGAGAAAAGTGATACTGATGAAAGTGTAAAATGCTCAAAAAATAAAAACAAAGCTGTTAGGTTGATGGATATATTAATTAATTAAGAACTTGATCTAGTCTATCAAATCCTCCTCTTAGTATTGTGGAAAATGGCTGCAACTCTGATTAGGACACATTTACATATAGTGCTATGAATACATGATAAAAAAATATATCAGCACTGAAATATTTTCTGAAGAAAAACACACATAGGAGTGGTAAGGTGAGATTGGGATGTAAAGCAATAGATAGATAACTACATTGTCTTCTTGCATTTTTTCACAAGGGTTATGACAAAAATAGTTGTCATGGTTTTATCACTAGATCTGTGTCTGGGATGGGGACAGCCAGCCCATGAGCCCACCAGCCTAAAAATGGGGGAAAAGGGAAAAAAGAATTAAACAAATAAACAAACAACGGCAATGATACGAGGAGGAAAACAAACTTAGTTAACTAATTATAATAATGAAGATATAAGTCAATTGGGATTGAAGATAATAAATCAAATAAATGAAAGAATTTCTGAAAACCAAAGTTCTTACTCTGGTCTGCCAGGTAGCAAAGAGATAGTCTCATGACTCGCAGTTAGTCTCATTTTTCCTTCTCCCTGGAAGATGGAAGTGGAAAAAAGAAGTCTTCTGGGAATCATGATTCATTCTTCTCTACCAGGACTGAAGCTGCAGCATTAACTCTTTAACTCTCAGTGCACTGCATGATGTTACGATGGGGAACATTGATAATAAACCACAAATCCATGACAATAAATACAGTGAATTAAAACAAGAAACAGTTATGGGGTTTTTTTTGTTGTTGTTTGTTTTTGTTTTGTTTTGTTTTTTGTTAACACTTCATGAAATTGCCTGGAAAACTAAACATGTCAGTTTTTGAGGATTTGTTTGCTAAGGAGGACTTAGTTTTGCAGGGTAGTGGCTGCAGGATTAAAATGCCAACAGCAACAACAACCAAAAAAACAAGCCACCACCACATAATAAATATTGATGATATTATCTGAAATGCTTGAATTGTGTTGTAAAAATCAAAATTTGCAAACAGCTGTCCTTAGCTTTTAAAATGGTATTCACCCATGTACAAAATGTAATCACACCACCCATTCTTCTAGATTATAGACAAAGTTCACAGATTTATTTCTTCATTGTGAATGCAAGTCTCTGTGGATTTCTGTGTAGTGAAGTTGTGAAGTTTGAAATTTTTTATTAGAGGTGTTTTAGCATCTGCCATCACCTTTTTTTTTTTACATACAGCTACAGCAATCTTAATTTCACAGGGTTTTTATTGTTGTTGTTGTGTATGTGTGTTTGTTTTTCTAAATGTATATCTTCTTTGTTAGGCTTATAACCAACAAAAACCTTTAAGTAAAATGATAACCACAAGTGGGGAAGAGTTTTCAACAGGGAAAAATGGAATTGTCATTCCTACAAACGTGAGAAACCAATGAAAGAAAAGATAAGTCCATCATGTCTAGGCCACAGCTGCTTATGACTCAGCACAGTCAGACAATTATTGTGAAAACTTCAAGGTGAAATCAATACTTTCAACTTCTAACATAATTCTCAGCATAATGAATTTCATCAGTCTTTAAGGCAGAGAGGAGTTTACTAGGACACTGATACGTACTCAAGACTTTCATTACATTAGAATTACAGATCATTGAAGATTCATTCTTAAAGGGCAAATACGTATAGTATCTACATATAAATCTGTTTTATCTTCCTTTCACTGAAGTGAATGGCTAAGCTTCCACTGACCTAAGCATCACCACATTCATATTTCTAAGTCTGTTAGGAGGTGAATGTGCCCCAGAACACAGTCTCCTTCAGGTGTCTCATCCAACAAAATGAATGAATAAATAAATAAACAAATATTTTCAGGACTAAGAGGTGTTTTTTAATGTCTGGATATAATCTTTTTTTAATAACCAATTTTTAAGATCCATACTTCCAACCATTGAAATTATGACTGATGGAGTTTGCTTCAGCTGGGCACCCAAAGTCTGATTTAAAAAAAACCTGTAGGTCCATTTGTTAATAGAACATTAGATGTAACTACAAGTCACTTGTGAAATTACTATTACGATCACCTCACTCAAGACACTAAGTTATCTGGAAAGGAATACCTATGTTTTCATTGGTATGCATGACTTTGAAGTTATTAAGACACATTAGCTTTGATACTGAAATCATTCATGTACATATTTATATTTGAGCTGGTAGAGTACACCAGCAAACGCGTGTAGATGTTACATCTATAATAAGCTTATACTGAGGAAGTGTATCATCAGGAATTTTTTTAATGATATGTGAAAATCAAGTCAGGAAACTCTGAAATTAAACATATGGATTAGAAGCAGTGGTGTGCTGCTTTTTGTACAAGCTGAACGCAAATGAGAATGAATGAAACCAAGGTAATAAAATAATATAGAGAAAATAATAAAGACAGATGAATATTTAATAAGATATTAATTTTTTTTATCTAGACTAGGATATATGATTGTCTTCAATCTAATGAAAAAAGAAATTATGAAATTTTCTCTGGCATTAAATATTTTACAGGAAATACAGTAAAACTAAAGAAGCTGACTCCCATCCCAATTCTGCTAAAAAAAAGCCAGTTATCAGCCTCGCTGTTGTGAACTAAGCATGTTCCTAAAAACTTGAGGGAAAAGGTCTGGGAAGGGGATCAAGCTAAATCTTTATTCTCTTCATTAGATCTTTAAGTTTTGGATAATATTTTACAATAAGAACTTTTGCAGATAGACTGAGCTTTCATTTAGTCATCAGTCCCGTCAAAAATATGGATGTATCAATAGACTAAGCTTTCATTTAGTCATCAGTTCCTTCAAAAATATAGATGTATCATCTAATTATATGTCAGAAAATCAGAACATTTTGGTTTAAATGTTGCCTCTCAGAGACTAATACATCACAAAGGTGTGAGATTTTTTTAATGACAGTTGCTGATATATGAGTTCAAATACACTTTACAGTTTATATTAAAATGAGAATAAAAGCAGTTAAAATATTAGTATACCATTCTGATCAGATGTATTTTTACATATGTATGAGTTCATTAATTAAGACGAAAAGTTAGTGCTTTAGCCACAAGATGAGGAGAAGCAACATCTTCCTGTGATTACTTCTTTCCTGTGTACAACTGACTGGGATAGCTTTAGGCTCAATCCCCTAGCATTGTTGAACAGCTGAGCTATTGTGAAGGTCAAAAATAGCTTCTGTCCATGACAGTTTAGCACTACCAAATCTCACTGTAGGAGTTTAAGATACTATGAGCCTGGAATTTTTGTCCTGCCTTTCGAGCAGAGGTCTCTGTCCTTGCAGTGCAACAGTGCACTGCACTGCAACAAACATTGCACTGTTGCAAAAAAGACCAAGTATCATTAGGTTCAGCACATTATTTCACATACACCCTCCACTGATAGATGTAGCTAAGAAGTTAGGATATGCACTGCTTAGTCCATGTCAATTTTTATTGGCAACTGCAGTGAAATTGTACCTGAGCAGCACTTGATATGTTTGTAGCAGGAATTTTGGGAAGTTATACATGAAAATCTTCATCATAGAACAAGAAAAAAATGAAGCTATATTGTTAATAATTACTGAATTTAAATCTTTGAGAGGTACAGCATGCTTTTTATTTAGAAAGGCACAATGTATTTCCTATTATTATGAAGGCATTTTTGAGATTTCACAACAATATGAAAGATTTGTTTCTTCCAGAAACTGTTATTTTATTCTGTGTATCAGCATTTTGTTCAGGTTAAAAAACAGTGTCTCATCAATTTACCTCAAAATCTTCCTATGTATTTTCTAGCCATCTACACAAATAGGTTTCCATTTCTGTTTACTCTAAAATATAACTAAAGAGAATTCCAGAAATATGTAGTTCCTTTTTCTTTCTTTTTTTTTTTAATATTATAATAATGAAAAAGGACTGCAGAGGGATGAATTTCAGAGAATCTTTACTGTTTTTTTTTTTGTTTGTTTGTTAGTAAGTGTAAGTATTTTCTAGCATTCGCAAACTAAAAATTAGGTAATTAGCAATGAAAGTGATAGATATACTAGGTGTAGACTGAATAAAAGACACACAAAAACTACCTTTAAATCACACTGAATTAAATTCAGATGGCACAGCTTTTTTCACCTTAAAAGAGTACTGAGAAACAATTGGCAACCAGTTGAAAATTTTCCAGCGGAAATGAAATTTCATTGGCAAACACAACATGCTGAAACCCAAGTGTTTTGTCTGAAGCACAATATCTTGAATTCATCAACTTCTGCTGAACAGCATGATGTAGATAAAGATCTGGAGTCATGCTAGGCTGTCACCTGCCACTCTGATAATCTGATCAGTTGGCAAGGCAGTTCATAGACAGTCCTAGAAACACAGGTATCCCCTCCAATGGATGCGTTTGCACTGTTCTACACACTTAGCCTATTCATTTGCAGTTAGTGACAGAATAAAGACATCTCTTACTTATTGTTTTCAAGGCTCGTGTTTGTTCTTCTGTTAGAGTTGTATTAGGTTTTTTAAAAGTATATTAAAACTCTTCAGGAGTAGAATGGTTTAGAGTGGTTTATTATTATTATTAGAGTTATTTATTATTAATAGTAATTTTATTTTCTGTCTAGGTCTATGTAGAAAAAAATCAATTTATATACATGTAATGCTATGTCAGAATAGAAACATAGCAAGCCTTTCCTCTCCTTTTTTTTCTTCTTATAGTATAAAAGCTGAATTTACACAGCTGTGATGTATGTTGATACAATTAGTTCCCACCACTGACTAAGGGAAACACCTTATTGCATTACGGTTCAAACACATTTACTTCAGCATTTCAAATTGTTTTGTGATATTCAGATATAATGTTGCATCTACAGAAGAGATATTATGGTGCAAAGTCTTTTATTTCTCCCATGCCAAAGACACAATTATAAGCCTATTTTCCTTCTTTCTACTTTCTTTAAATTATCACATATGAAAACAGCATGAAAAAAAACCCTAAACATGTTATATTCTCTCAGAGAATTAGCATTTTTTCCTTTGATGTGGCTCAAGAGGAAATCCACTTTAATGTGAGACTCAGCCAATTTCTGCTATTGCAATGACATCAGCTGCAGAAAACTGCTTTGTACTGGTATATCCTGCCAAACATAAGTGTGGTGCATTTTACTAAAGAGCAGAAGATACAGGTAAAATTCAGTAAGATTTGGTCCAGATGTCTGATACCCTAAAAAAAATATTCAGGTCACAATTAATTGATTTTTTTTAATGCGATCAGTAAGAGAAAAACCTCAACCTGTATATTTGATATTCATTACCAGAAAACAAGGATAGAATCCTAAGGGCTTGACAGATCCACTGATCTTGCCAAGGGTCTTTACATCACCTGGCCTTTTCTACAGAGAGACTGTATACTGTTGCACGAAGAATACCTAAGCTTCAAAAGCAGTAAACTGTCTCCACATACTCCTGCATTCAACAACTTTCTCTCAGATGGAAGTGAAGATCTAATGCAGAAGTTAAAAAACAATATTTTATACAATGTCTAATGCTCTAGAATATTACAGATTACAGCACAAATACTATTTGTCATAACTACATTTTTACTATTCTGAAATTGGTCATATAGACAGTTCTGATCCACAAATTGGAGCTAAGATGAGACACGGAAAACTTAAGACCTATGTATACCTCTTACAGCATTTTTTTATTCTGATCACTCTCCTCCAGAAGTAAACAAAGCTCTTTATAAGTGGAAACATTAAATGTCTGGGTAAGTATATTAGAAAGGAATAACAAGTGAGCTCTGTGTCACTTTTAGGAAGCAGTTAGAAACAAAAGGGTTTACCTTGGATAACATCACTCTGAACTACTTTCTTAATTTGTGGTTTACAGAGAAGGAATTGGATTTTCTATAAGTCAGTTTTGAAGTACTGCTACTTCAGTTTCAGTATGTCAGTTTCTGAAGTACTGCATTCTTGTTGGAATCACAATACCAAGATGGCTGAGGTGGGAAGAGACTTATGGAGGCCATCTGCTCAAGCAGGGACATCCAGAGCAGGGTGTCCAGGTGGCTTCTGAAGATCTCCAAGGAGGGAGATCTCACAACCTTTCTGGGCAAAATTGTGTCCATGCTCAGTTATCTGCACAATAAAGAAATGGTTTCGGATCTTCCAAAACTTTGATGTTTTGATGGAACCTCCCATGCTCCAATTTGTGCCCACTTACTCTGTCTAGGCATTGGACACTGCTGAAAAATGCCTGGCTCTATCTTCTTTGCACTACCCCTTCAAGTATTTATAGACATTGATGAGGTCACCTCTGAACAGTCCCAGATTTCTCACCTTCTCCTAATTGAAGTTCTCCAGTCCCTTAATCATTTGGTGGCCCTGTGTTGGACTCTTTCCAATATAGTGAGATCTCCTATGTACAGTGGGTGCATAATTGGACATAGCATTCCAGGTATTATCTCATCAATGCTGAGTAGAGGGAAAGGATCACCTTTCTTGTTCTGCTAGTGGTGCTTTGCCTAATACAGTCAAGAATACCATTAGCCTTCTTAGCTGCAAGGGCATATTGCTGGTGCATGTTCAACTTGGCATTTACTGGGGTTCCTAGATCCGTTTTTGATGAGCTGCTTTTTTTGAGTATAGCTTGGAAGATGATGGATAGAGAGTGTTCTCCTGCTCTCTCTGGTCAGGGACTGGTTTTGTCTAAGGAAATACTATGGTGATGCTATTTCCATGCTCATATTCTCTGCTAATATTTTGTTGTTATTCCAAAAAGAAAAAGCATCTAGGGTACTTGTTCCTATAAAATAAAAAATATTGCTTCAAAGTGTTACACTTCTCACAATAAACAATAACCAAGTATTGTCCTTGAAGTTCCACTGTTGCAGTTATAAGGAGCACTGGGTGTTGCGTCTCTTAAAAATTGACATGGGAGTTACAAAATTGTAACCCTTAGCAGTCAGACTAGTATAAGAAACAGAAAATAAATTTCAGACAGGTGTACTCTAAGGTACAGTCACCACAAACAGCACAGTACTTTGCCTTTAACTTAGAATTATCCTTGCCATACAATTCAAAGATTCAAATTTCATAGAATCATAGAATCATCAAGGTTGGAAAAGACCTTCAAGATCATCCAGTCCAACCGTTCACCTATTCCCAGTAGCTCCCACTAAACCATGTCCCTCAACACAACATCCAGCCTTTCATTTCATACATAGTCATCAAATAATTAGAAGAATAGTATTCTTCTATCAAAATCTTTTGCTTTAGTGCATAAACCTATGTGTAAATCAGCATTTGTAATCAGGTATCATACTGCTGTCATAAAATTGCTTGGTTAAGAACATTTGAGCATGAACAAGGAATTCCAGAAGTCCATATGTGCTTTTATCTGTCCTCAACTCAGACCACAGAGCACTGGAAGCCAAAGATAAATAATTAATTCTTATATTCACATTTAAATATGTACATGCTTTAAACATCTATCCGGTGTAAACAATACAAAACAATGCAAACAAAACTTGTAACAGATCTTTGAACAGAATAAATATTAATCATAGTTCAAAGCTGTCGTGAGGGTTGATCTTCCCTCACCACTACTTAATAGGTTTTACTATTACTAGCTTTTCCCAAATTCTCATATTCCTATTGATAACCAGACCAGAATTTGTTGTGAAAGAAACCAAAAAGACTTATTGTTTGAGTAACTAGTCATGTTGTGAATAATTCCCTAGGAGGAATGTAAGGATCAGTAACAGGAGCAGCTTCCGTGAAAACATGCCCATTCGCTTCCCAGAAATCTTGGAATTATGAAATGAATTATCAGCATTTCCTGTTAGAGATTCCACTGACCTCTTTCTTCCACTTTCTCACTGCCATTTGCTGTTACTCCACTTTTCTACATGTTCTTTACCTCATGCTCCTATGATCATGATAAGATCTCTCCTCAATTATGCATGCAGACACTTTTGTAAAGGGCACCTGACACAAACCACTTTTGCACATTTCTTCATATTAAACTGTTTTGGACTTCACAACTTTTCTTAAATGAATTCTGCATATCAATCTATATGGCATATTTTCTTTTATTTTTATCTTATTTTATTTAATCTTATGTTTTTACAGGCTTTGTAACAACTATCTGAATGACTGAAAACAAAGGCAAGCCACTGCTGGAGCAGCCTCATCTCCCAGCTAGTATGAACTGGTATTGCGTCACTGGACTGAAAGGATACAGATTAGATTAGCTTCATTGATTTTGCTGAATTTACGCAACTTAACATCAGCAGAAACATCAAGCCAAATTATAAGGCTTAGTCTTCTTTTTTCTTCGTTATTGAAGCCATTTCTTTTTGACAATTTGCATGAAAACATTCTTTAAATGTTTCCTATCACTGTATTTCATTTATTTGTAGACTTTTTCATGCTTAGGTCATTGCCATTTCCGAGTGGCTTATACTTGTCATCATATATTCAGATTCTTAGCTTTCACATCTGCCAACATATCTTTGCTGAAAACTCACAAAAAATCTTCAGTGGAAACTCGTGATCTTTTTAGGGACAGACTAAGGCGAAAAATGACTAAGGTTGTGCACAGGCTCCTTACAAGGACAACATAGATGTACAGATTCAGATTACTGGAGTGACCTCAACTTCAACCCATTTCTGATGCTAATCACATAAGACATGTTATGGACGCATCCTAGGTATCTTCCTAGCTCTAGTTTTAATTTAGCTCTAAAATGTATTTCTAATGAGCACATAAACTAGACATAGCTTTGAAGAGACTTAACCAGAAGAGAAAAATGACGTTTCCCAAGAGTAAGGAATGTGGAATTTATCCAAAGCCACTGAATTCTTAACTATAGCCAGGCCCTTTCCCTTTTCTATTCTTGAGTACAAAATTACACACATTGAAACAGATGGCATTATGATAAACTAGGAAATGCCTTTCTACCTTTTTTTTTTTTTTTTTTTTTTTTTTAAATTTTTGATTTGTCTTGTGATTTAGTCATAGAAATACAAGAGAAATGTCTATTTCCATAACATAATACAAAGTCAGTTTAACCTACGAAGATACTGGATGCATTTCTGAAGGTGAAACACAGAGAGCCTAAAAAATATAATTTTGTAATTCCAGTTTTTGTATTTTTAGATTCTTTTTTATTTTTCTTTCAAAACTGACCTGAGTTTAAGTATTTTGATTCTGCATTTGTATCAATGGTAATTTTCTTTTGTCAAGGAAACTACAAATCTTAAAAGAAGAAAAGCTGAATCTACAGTCATATCAGGTTCCTCACTTTAATATTCTTTTCTATTCTATTCAGTTGTCCACTTCAATTGTTTGCTAATTTCTGGACCTATCACACTAATTTACAGAAAACACTTATTACAGGCTATGTAAGAAAACAACAGAACAAGAGGAAATCACAACTAGGATAAGGCTGTAACCCCATGATTAACAGTGACTACAAAAGAGGGAATATCAGTAATAATTTGTAATCTATAGTCATCTTTGATTGACCATCGTTTTTGAACTTATATAATTAATGTAAAAATACTTTTATAATAATAGAGCCTCAAGATTAAACAGGAAAGTATCAGTAGTACATACAGATAACACTTTTTTATAACATGCAACTGTTAAATAGGCTGCAGTGTGGAGGAAGAATACCCAAGCGTCTTTCCAGCTAATGCTTTAAGTCTTTGTAGGTTGTTTTTTTTTGCTGTTGTTGTTGTTTGTTTGTTTGTTTTGTTTTGTAGGAGGCCAAGTGTGTTCTGGGCTGCATTAAAAAAATAGGGTGGCCAGCAAGGAGAGGGAGGCAATTGTCCCCCTCTACTCAGCTCTTGTGAGGCCCCATATGCAGTACTGCATGCAGGCCTGGGGACCCCAGTACAGGAAGGACATGGAGCTCTTGGAGTGGGTCCAGAGAAGAGCCACTAAAATGATCAGAGGACTGGAGCACCTCTCCTATGAGAAAAGATTGAGAGAAGATTGGAGAAGAGAAGGCTCCGAAGAGAGCTCATTGTGGCCTTCTAGCACTTGAAAGGAGCACATAAAACAGGAAGGGGAACAGCTGTTTACGAGGGTGGATAGTGATAGGACAAGGGGGAAATGGTCTTAAACTGAGACAGGGGAGGTTTAGGTTGGATATTAGGAGGAAGTTTTTCATACAGAGGGTGGTGACACACTGGAACAGGTTGCCCAAAGAGGTTGTGGATGCCCCATCCCCGGAGGCATTCAAGGCCAGCCTGGATGTGGCTCTGGGCAGCCTGGTCTAGTGGCTGGCTACCCTGCACATAGCAGGGGGGTTGAAACTGGATGAATATTGTTCTTCTTTTCAAACCAAGCCATTCTATGATTTTACCAAGCTTTACTAACACTAAAAATAATTGATAAGCAGCATATAAAAACGATAATATTCAGTTAGCCTGGAAACATGTGCTCCCCAAAAAAGATCATGCACCTTGAAACTGCTTTCAGACTTGCTATTTGATTTAATATGAAACAGTGTATGCAAAGGAGAAACGAAAAAACATCTCTCATCAGTGCTTTGTGACTCTCCAAGAGAAAACTTCATACATCTTGATATAATAAAGTTCTCGATTGAGAATTTTGATTGAATAGCATTCTGTTATCTGAAATATGGCATAGAGTTAGAAATTTAGTACTCCCAGAGTAGTTATAGGCTACAGGTCTATTGAGGAGCGTATATTTGAAAGGTCAGCAAAGATAATGAAGTCCATAGGTAAGCCTCGGTGATATTGGTGAAATTCAGAGTTTCAGAAAGTGTACCCTTGCTATATGCTGAGTCCACCTCTTTAGGAAACCTACTATCTACCAAGGGTAACTGTGTTCCTTCCATTTCTAGTTACATGAAAGGAAATGCTGGCTTTTGAACTAAACGCAGCTGAACCAAATCAAGATTCCACCAACAGACTCAAAGATGAAGCTTAACCAGAACTGTAAGAGTAACAGCTATAGAAAAGAGGGAAGATTCCTACAAATGCAGCAGAATGCAACATATTTATAATGTACCCACAGAATAGCAGTACTTTGGTAGGACTATTCACCAGTTATAACCTAACAGGAAGAAAGGTTTAACACATGATTCTCTGAATTCAAGTATATGCTCACTTGAGCCAAGGGGTGCAATCAGTGAAGCTGTGCTTGATGATAGGTTGAGTATTAATTGTGACATTTAAGTGAATTGGCTGACCCCATCCATCTCAGCCCTCTTTCTTTACATGGATACTGTAAATTATACTCCACATTTAGCTATGAGACATATGCATAACTGCATCATACAAATACTGGACATCTGTGATCTGAAGAAAGCAGATGTACAAAGTTTGCTGCTTAGAAAATATAAATGAAATAATGTTCACAGATGTAAATGTCAAAAAGAAAAAGCCTAGAAGACAAAAAAAGTTATAAAAATCTACACAAACGGCAAAAATGAGACCTCTGTGTTTTTGGACGTAACATTTTTGTAATATTCTCTCTTCTCCCTTGTACGTGAAATGCAACACTCTTTACATACCTGGCAGTTGCCTTGTGAGCTTTGAAGGAGTTTGTGCCGCTGTCAATATGAGCTAGATAATAAGCTGTAAATCTGACACAATCACCAGTTGCGTTGCTAACAATATAAAACTCAAGGTAACAAATATATTGCTCACTTTCCATAATAGCCAATGCTGATCTGTACTTACTATTCCTTTAGAACACACAAAAAAATGCAAATTTCAGCTGCTGCATTCTCTTCTTGACAGGAATGTATGAAATGGTGTGATACAGAAGATTAAGCAAGGCATTACAGTAACGAGTACATATTTTGCCTGTTATCATATTCACATTTTCCTCTTTTTCATTTAAGTTCCCCTTGAATCTTTAGTCAGTTGTCTCAAGCTGCTGTCTGAAGCCTAATTTGCATCTGAACAAATAACTTATGTTTTCATTTGTCCAAAAAAATACTTAATCTTTCAGTAGATCAAAAATTTCACCTTCTGTTTTCTCTGACGGGATATTCTTTTTTACCCTATCTCAAGAAGAGCTGATGATAGCCCTTCTTTCTCTTGATGAACAGCTTCTGAAAACACAAACTTATATTTCCTTAGTTAGTAATTACTCTATGTGTTCTTATCTGTAGTTCCAACCTCTCTTTCAATTTGTACATGACAATAACCTTGTACTTGTAATTCATTCTGCCAGGCAGATGAGAACTATATGGTTTAGGACGTCTTCAACAAAGTAGGAAAGAAATTGCAAGTTTTTGGATGTTCTTGGAGATGTGCGTTATTCAAGTGTAACTTTACAGTATTTACGTTTCACATAACGCTTTCTGTTTATAAGTCCTTGACACGAACTCTATAGTGAAAGACATGAAAGGAAGGCAATACAAAAGGAAGTTGTTATGATAAAGACATCCATCCTTTAAAACACGTCTCGGTGTCTCCGATTAAAGTTCTGCAAAGTTGAGTTATCAAAATGTCATTTATAACTACATTAAGTAATAATTATTCTTTTGTTATTCACAATTACGCTTGTGACAATTAAAACTAAAACAGCGCACAATTAGCATGTGCTTTTATTGTTTTATTGAAACAAAAAATAAATAATCCTTTCTATACTTAAAAGAAATTCTACTATTTGTCTTACTTTAATAAAAACGCCTAGAAATTAAACAAGTAGGAAAAAGGACATAACTTGTTTGGCTATGATTCTACAGTTCCATACTTATTCAAAAGAATGCACAGAATAGGATTGAAGAAAATTGTTTGCTTACTACACGTAGTGTTCTTTATAGAGGATTGTGTTTCTACCACAGTCAGCAAGAGTATGGTCGTATACAGTCAACAGTTTCTTAGAAAAATCTTGTATATGCTTGTGATAGAGTAATATGAGGCCTGATCCAAAAGTAATGCCTCTCATTTTATTATGCTGGCCCACAAATTTTTGTTGGTATGGCAATAGAGATTGACCCTTCCCACCAATATTCTATTACATGTTGTTGCTGCATGACAGATAGCAGCAGAAGGGCAGTCTGGCAAAAAGGCATCGGAGATGGAATCATGAAAGCAAAGATGCATCACTGAATTTGTCCATATGGTATAAATGGCTTCCACTGACAATCATCAACATTTTCTGAACATTTATGGAGACCAACCAGTGGATATGTGTACAGTGACGTGTAGATGATGTTTTTCAACTGTGACACAGAAAAAGTGGTACACCTCCACTATAGGGCAGATTTCTATGGGTGCAGCAAAAGCTGTCAAATAGTGCCATTGTGCTCTATGTATCTGTCATAGTTTCTACAGGAATAAATAGGGGACATTATTTTCAGGGTGACCCATATACATGATGTGGGTCTGAATAATAAGTAGTACATACTGCATCTCAGATTAAATTCTTTTTTAAAAATCAGGATTTTAGAACTTGTTCTAAGTGGCTTTCAACTAAAGTTCACCATCAAGAACAAAATATTTTATATAAAATGATAGCTTTCCATATAGCATTTCTTGAGAATATTTTTTGCTTGCAGTTATGCTGCTATTCATGTGCTTTTTTTTTTTTTTTTTTTTTTTAATCAACACTTTATTAAAGGCTTTACTACTAATGGTGCCTTTTCAGGAAAAGAATTTACTGTGAATATAAGACTTATTTATTAAAAAAAAAAAAAAAAAAAAGCGCCTTATGTAAGATCAACAAATATACAGAGTGATGCGATCAGGCTAGTATCTACAGATTGAATAGTTAGAGATAATGGAAAATAAATGAAAATGCTCACCCATATCCTGCGCTTGTAGGAAAACTCCAAAGGGAACATCTCCAGGAAATGATTGTTCCTCAGTGGCAGTCAGCACTCAAATGGAGTCTAGAAGAGGTGGAGCCAGGCTCCACCCCTTCCAGTCACACAGCTGAATTCTCTTCACCTGTGCTCCCGTGGCTGATGCAGTGCTTGTCTCGGGTGATCAGAGTGAACTATGACTCAACAGTTCCCATACACCTTTTAAGAAGGGTGTCAAAATCATGATTGTATTATAATACCTTTGGTAATTCACATGCAACATTGGCTATGTTGTTTTCTAGTATGTTCATTCAAAAACTACAGTTTGGCCTCAATGTTCAATTAAAAAAATATATTTTTCTGCAGTGGTAGGCAGTGATATTCTTTATTGAAGCACAGATGCTTGCTTAATGTCAGTTAGTTCCATGCTAAAAAGTATTGAAAGAGCATTGTACAAAGAGATGTAATTCTGTTTAAGAGGAAGAGTGTTGAAATCCTAACTCCAAAGATCGTTAAGTTGCTGAGTCATAGTTCTTCCACTAGAGAGAAGAATCACTTAGCATACTTTAACATCATCTTTTTGTCTCTGGGTTATTTCCTTCCTAGTATAATTTCTTCATGTGGAGTTTGATTTTTATTGTTTTTTTTTTTCATTTGTTTATTTTTAGCTGGTAATACAGGGTTTCTGTAATGCTCTCTTTCCATTTCTGCTTGAATGGTGTACAAATAGGCATGCTTACATACGTACGACATTGGGCCCAGATACTGCAGTTTGGGCTCATCTAATTTTTACTTCACACAATTTTTACTTTGAATCAAAATTTTATGCTATTTTTTCTTTTTTTCTCTGAAGGCAAAAGTATTACAGCATTTGTGATTTTGTTTGTTTACAGTATTACATATGCAATAAATATAAAAGAAATATTTCCTGTGAGAAACCACTAAGTTATATCAGGAGGGCTGTATAATCACAGGGCTCAGAATTTAATACTGAAAAAACCCTGCTGGTTCCAAAATATCATATCAAGAGAAGACTACATGTCAAAAGATTCAAATACAAAATTTTTTTAACAACAAAACAAATGCTTCAAGCTCTAGTTAGATAAATACGCATAAACAGGGGGGAAATAAACAAGCAATAAATCATCAATGGGATACAAGGCTGTTTTTATGAGTGATGTAGGAGGGATATATATTTTTCTTAATTGTAAAGGAACATAGCTGATAAGTTGTTTTAGGTACAGTAGGCTAGCTGAGAAGTAATGAACACAATAGCAAAACAACCAAAAAAAAAAAGGGTGTAAGTTAGACACTGTAATGTCAGCAAGGGTAGCTCTGGCAGTGTGGTTGACCTAGGTTGACAATGAAGACAATGGAGAGCAATGCAGTACAAAAAGATTAGCATTCTGATAGCCTGTTTGGCTTCTGATTATGACTGTATCAACTGGAAGCTAATCCATAATCTGAAAAAAAAAAAAAAAAAAAAAGCTGTGAAATGGTAGTGAATTAAAGAAGCTTTAAGAAAAATCACAACTAAAACCATCATAGATCCTAGGTTGAGGAAATAGTCTTCCAATATGCTGAAAAACTAAATATTATAAATTTTGCAGATTGTCTTGGTTGTAGGAGGCAATGCAACACTTGGTCCTGTCCGGAGTACATGCATTAATTTCTTGAGTGCTCTCGGGCATTTAACAACAGAATCCTTTGCATCTGAGAGGGAAAGAACAAAATGCCTTGTTGGCCTGCCTGGTCTAGACAAGTCATAGTGCACCATAAAGCAGACACATCCCATTGTTCAAATGCAACAGTAGCATTAATATCACTTTATTCCCATTTCTATGCAATTTCTGTCCTGGAATCTATTTCAGTAGTCTATCCTGTATACTTGTTCTCAGTCTTGCAGCTCTAGTTTCCAAAGAAAAATTATTGTTCTAATACTTTATATAATATGTTAATGTAACAAAGGATTAGCATAAATGCTTTGATTAAAGGAAAGCCAACTTCTTTTAACAGGCTGGTAATACAGTTTCTGTCCTTTCTGACAGAGTTTGCTATTTATTCTGAACAGAAAGGAAGTACAGATTAAAAAAATATATATATCCCAGTAGTGGACCTTCATTCCAGAAGAACAAGAAGGCTGTTCTTTTAGCCATTAAGTCTATTTTCTCCACAGATTTGACAGGTTTGTCAACTTTTCCCAGGTAGTTTTGCTTCTCCACTTGGTTACATAACAAATATGGGAGAGCTGTGGTATCTTAACACAGGGGTTTAAAAGGTCTCTCAGTTACTTTCAGAGTAGGAATAAAACTTAACAAAAAGTTGGTTGTGCAAGCCAGCAGGCGTGCATCTTTCTGAAGTTCTGCTAGGAGATGAAAAAAGTCATGCATTTCATGGTGCCCAAAGTCATTCACACTTTTTATAAATTGTTCCTTAGATAGGCTAAATATTGAGTTTTTGGTACTGAATGTTTGCAAATAAACATTTCTTAACACATACAATTGCTCTTATTTTCAATACTTCTAAGAAGTCCTCTTTTCTCTTTCTTTCATCACTTCTCAGATGTTAGCATTTTAGGCCTAACTTCTAAGTTGAATGTACTTGTGTGGTCAACCTTTGGCAAATGACTGCCTTGGATAACCTGGTAAAATGTGAATGTGAACATAAATAGCAAACTTCGAAACAAAGAAATCATTCTGAGAATAAGTAGTAAATAAGCTGTTGTGGTTTAACTTGGCAGATTTAGTGTGGCTCTCTCTCCACTCCTCACAAAAGGGATGTAGAGCAATCCCAGTCCCAGGAGGGAGAGGGCCTACTGGTAACCCCTATTTTCTGCTAGAGAAAATATTGTAATTGTGTATTTTTCAGTCTGATTAAAACTTTTTGAAATAAATTTAGGGGAATATAAAAGTGTTTATGAACTTGTGGGTGTTTCAAATCTTCCCTGTAGTACTGCAACTGTTCTGTTTTATTGCTGGTATTGATCCTGATTGTATAATTCACTGCTGGACAATTGCTTGCTGTTAAAACATCATGAAACCATTTAAATCTTGATCCAATTTAAGAAACATGAATTGAGAAGTCTTTTCCTTTGACAAATTCTAATGTATAATAGACTGGAAAAGTTAACTTAGTCATTTTGCAGAGGTCCATTGTTAAAAAAAATAAGCATCATTAACTAAAAATTAAAATCATTTGAAAATTGTGATACTGTCTCTGAAATGTTCTGTTAAAAATCAAAGAAGAATACTGTAACAGTAAAACAGTTAAGATAATAAAGAAGGACATCATGACTACAACTTACTTTAGCCCTCTTTTAGCACAATTAAAAAAAACTACATAGCATAAAGTCATGATTCAGCACATGGCTCACAAGTGTAGGAGTTTCTCTGTCTCTGCATATTGATAACCCCAAATACCTGGGTCTGTCTCTATCTCTGTTAGTGATGATAACTCTAGGGAATCTCACATCAAGATCTATTTTTCCCTCATCTGTATCTAGGGAAAAATTCTTTAAAAACTTCAGTATTTTTTTAATATGTTGCTGAAAAGAGAATCTACGTTTTCGCTTCACTTTTCAGAATATCTTTACAGCTTACTTCTTCACTTTGCTTTATAACAGCAAGCAGCACACTCACCAACTTCTAAAAATCTTTAAATCTAAAAAATAATTGCCAGGTGTTCCTGATAGCTCATCATTACCACCTTCAGAATTTCTTTCTTTACCTCACTTCACCTACACTGGGATAAATTTTCAGGACAGTTTCACTAAATAGAATCTATGTTATACTTGAGTAACTCAAGATTTCAATGCTATTAATCAGTGAAGTTGATCTTTATATATTTGTTCTGCAAGTTTGTTCCCACTTATGTATGGAATATTAAAGAATAAATATATTTGACTCACTATAGAAAGATAGTTCCAAAAACAAATAAGATAAAATTTTTTTAAGTCTTACTTTTGATTGAAATGAGGCAAGTTGGACCTGAGCCAGCAGAGGCCACAAATAGCCCCATGTCAGCTGCATCTGGATCTTAGATATGCACTGGGTTGGGTGGGCAAAGGTGAAACCATGCAGCAGCCACAGGGGTAGTAAAAATGGGGGAGATGCAGGAAGGGGACAGTGGGGCTGTGCTGAAGTACCTGTAAGGAGAGCTATCCCTGAAGTCTGTGATCCAAGCCGCACCTGAGAGAGATGTACCTGGACAATTATAACCACACTAGGGAAGAAAAATATAAGGGAGAAGCCAAAAGCATAGAGAAAGTATCTAGAAACAGCAGAAATACATCATTACATACTAGCCCCATCTCCTAGGCTTCCCCTCAACCAGGGTGCTCAGAGGGACTGATGGAAGTGCCAGAAAACCACAGGCATAGCTGAGAATTGGCAGGCATATGAGAGGTAATGCCAATGCTGAGCTTGAGGGGAAGAGATTTATTGAGTTGTTTATGTTGTCTTAAGGCTAATTGAGTGATTAGGAATTTTTGTTAATTGGCAATAAATTAAAATCAAAGTTCCCCAGAAACAAGACTGTTTAACCTGCCACTTTCAACTACCAGCTCCTGCTTACAGCAGCTTGGGTGTGCTTCCTGTGCAAGTTCCCTGTCAAAATTTCGGTCTGTTTATTGTGCTTGCTGAGCTAGGCAGGTGAGCACACATATTCCCCTGGTCCTCTAGCAAAGCAGCTCTTCAGTTGGTGGCTGATGAAGAGGTGGTCATCATCTGCTTATACAGACTGCCCAGGGGTTGCTGGAGTAGGCTGTTCCCTCTACAGTTACTCCTGGTTGTAATCCATGAGTGTGTGCACTGATATATGGAAAACAATACTGAGACGCAAAATAGTAGCAGAGGGAAATGAACAAGCAAACATTTAAATTTGGGTATTTGGAATTGAGGAAGAATGGAGAGGAAAACTTAGAGTGGGGAGTAACTCTTGGAAGGAAAGTGGCTTGTTCAGGATTAAGAAAAAAAAAAAAATGTTCTCTGAGATTTTCCATTATTATAGCCTTAACCCTGTTTCCTCTAGAATTGTTCATAGCAGTTCAGAAAGTCCTAGACTTCAAAAGGACTGCCTGTCTTTCAATATACCTTTTCCTAGTTGTGTAATGAAAGCTATCTTTATATATGAATAAGAAAGCTTTGTAAGGACCACACCCTGTTCACAGAGGATCAGAGATAGATAATGTGCAAATATGCTGAATAACTTAACAGAATAAACATCAGGACATCTGTTCTGTGTTCTCTGTTATTTGTTGGTGATGTTTTTTTCTTTTAAATCCGGTGTCTTGTGTAGGATTTTGTCTTAAAAAAAACACACACAAAAAACACGTGCATAAATGTTTTCCTTGAAACAGATGGCAACTTAAATTATACAGCGTAAGACTGCTCATGCATGTTACTGCAGACTATCTGCATCAAACCTCCCCCTGAGCCCAGAGAAACAAAGCAGTTGGAAGAATGTAAAACTAGGTTGACTTAAATGTGTGTCACAATGTTTTACATTAAAAACAAATGTAGGAGTCCATCAGGAAAAACTCAACAAAACTACAAAGTCTCCTCTTAAATAATCAGTCTTCCATTACCAAAAGTAAAGACCATTTCCAAAATGGTATCACCATAAGGTGATATATTCAAGTGAGACTGTACAAATTATTCATATTCTTTTCCTGAAACACTGTTCCAATTCTGGATGGAGAATAATCTCTTGTTAATAAATCAGAGGTAATGGACTGCATAATGGTTTGCCTAGTGTCATTCTCCCATCAATCAACATACCAGTTTTACATAGCCAGGAAAACCAACAGAGAAAATCATATTTTGTTGCTTTATCTAATACAGTTTTAATCATCCTGCCAATACAAGAAAAAGAGAAGAAAAAATTAATATATGCAGTGTATTGTTCAATCGTTATTCAAGTAAGGTAAAGACCATAAAGCTCATGCTGAGAATTCAAAATGAGCACGTGTTTAAAATGAATAGATTTTTCTACTGACAGAAAATAAAACAACTTGGAATATGTCTTTAAATTATTTTAGTGGAAATAAGAGCGATGAAGCATGTGAAACCATCACCTTAAACCGACCTGTAAACTGACACAATCTTTGGAAGTATTTCTAGATTTTCTAAGGATAGAGATGCTTGTACTTTTATGATCCTACATCTCAAATCAAACATTTTGGTTTGAATCTTCCTCATGTAGTCCCCTCTATCTCTCTCTTTGATCACTATCGGAGTCTGTGCTGAAATTAACTTAGTGGATCTCTCTGAGGCAAAAATTAAGCAGATGTTGTCAGGAGGCTGTTCATTACCAGTATGGTTTAATTCCTTTTTAAATTTTTTTAAATTTTTTAAATAGAGCTTTGTGCTTTCTCACAATTGCATATTCTGATGCCATAATCAGGACATGCAGCACATGCCAGGTGTCCTGGAAGTCTTTTTTTTCCCAATTGTAGTGGGAAATTAGAGGGAAGAGTAGATTTCTGATGAACTTACAAAATCAGAAATTGAAATCAGACCTTGAATAATCAAAAATACTTTAGCAGAAGTCAGAAGCCATAATACCTTAGTTTTTATTATAGCTAGAGGATACTTTTGCTTCCAAAACTTTGGTCAAAATATGGTGAAAGAGACAGAGTTCAATTTTTTTCCAAAGATATAAAACATTTTGATTAGTCTTTTATCTTTTTTTAATATGTTTTTAATTTTTAATTAAAATTTTAATTTTAATTTTTAAGGGACAGAATTAACTAGATCTATTTTTTAGTGTCAGATAAAATGTATCACTTTTACCTATCTGTTTCTGTAACTTTTCCATTTTTCAAACAAAATAATCAGTTAAAAAAAATGTTTCAGATTTTCAGATACAAATACAACAGATAATCAAAACTCTAAGCCCACTCATGCTTATAAAAATTAATACCGAGTATGTCTTACCATGTGGATACAATATAATGAGCTGTATATTGTTACACCTGTATCATTCAATTAAGGAGTTTCAGGGACTAGTCCTGGGCCCTGAAGCCAGATGGCCTCTGTTGGCTTATGTCCATTTGCCAAAGGCTACACCCTTCCAGAACATGCTGTCTGTGTCCACACTGGTGACCTCTGTCTACCATTGGAACTTGTATGTCCCTTATCATTGGAAGTAGAAGAAGTTGTGGGAAAAAAAATAATAATTATACCAGTACAGTACAAAACAATTGGTAGATACATTTATTTGGAACAAAAATTTACTACAATTCAAAACAAGAGATTTATATACTTGTACCAAATATGTTGAAATGCCTCAGCTTTACAATGGTGATAAAACCCATTGATCAAATCCAAGAACTGAATGCCTAAATTAAGATCTGTGGCAATGTTAGAAGTGATTTTTTTTTTCAGCTCTCTGAGATGCCAGAATACTCATAAGCCACAGCACAAATTAACTTTGGTGTAACTACCTCAATTAAACTTATTGGTAAGATATTAAACTTCTTTTAATACCATCCTGTATCCATTACAAAAAAAAGTAATCAGTGCTTAATCTAACATTTCAGTTTTCTTCCCAAACTTATGTAATTCCTATGTAATAATTAATTGCAAGTTGCCCTAACATTCAAGGCAGCTCTGCTGTTTGTCTTAGGTCTATGCTCCAGTCTTCCATTGCATACTTTTTCTAAGGGATTTCTGTTACAATTTATCATTCCCTGATGAGAAAACTTTTGATTGTTTTGCCCTCAACTTGCACGAGTAACAAGGAAAATAGTTGCATGAATAATTGCCCTGGAGACTGCTTCAGACTTCAAAGGCTCTGTATATGAAAGGTAGATCTTTAGAGTTCTTGCAGTTGACTCCAGGGCAAAGGGGGGTAAGGATGCATGGGGTGAGTACACCTCTTTCACAACTGTTCAGTGATGCAGCTTTCATTTGGCAATTCTTGTTCCAGTTTTCCCAATCTACTGTGGAGCATCTGTCATCACAGCATGAACCTCATTCTACAAAGAAATTCCTCAGATAAACCAGTTCAGGATACGCATAAACTTTCTCTTCTCTGAGACAGGCTTTTTAGGTGCCATTGGTTGTACATACGTTCTTTCAGAGCCTGTTAACTTTTAATTCCTCATGGACCTCTGTCTTTCAGGTTCAGTAGCTAAATGGCTAACACGTTTGTACCAGTATTTCCTAGCTTATGTGAGTAGTACAGCATATTTGAGGCAGTAGAGTCTTAATTTTTTTCTTTTGATTTACAATATTGCACTCCTGCTATTTTCCTTTCCCTGTTATTTTCCTTCTTGAGCTTTTACCCACAAAAGGACAGTAAGGCAGAAAACAGTCTTTGTATTGTCTGAAGAATTAACTTCCAAGTAAAATCAATCTAGATATTAACCAAACAAATGTCATCTACTTTGAAATCAATCATGCAGCTAGATCTAGTACTGTTATGAACAATTTTAAGACTGGAAAATAGATAATACATATTTCAGAGCTTATAATTGGCTGAATTGAAAACAAAGTGTGTTTCTTGTCAAAATATTAAGGTGTTATGCTGTATCCTCATAATATTTTCCTTTAAAATGTGAAATGTGCCATTCAATCATTTTTTAATAATTCAATGATATATTTGTAATTATTTGTTGATCTGCCTAAGGTTAGGAAGGCCCTACAGGGGGATCTAGATAGATTGGATTGATGAGCTGAGACTAGTGGGATGAAGTTCAACAAGACCAGGGTGCTGGGTCCTGCACTTTGGTCAGAACAATCCCATGCATCATTACACATTTAGGGCAGAGTGGCTGGCAACATAGATGGAGGGAAACCAGCAAAACTGCTATCTTGAACTTCAAGAGGGTGGACTTGGACCTGTTCAGGACGCTTGTAGCATGGGTCCCTTGGGAGTCACTCTTTAAAGGCAAAGATGTCCAGGCTTCCTGGATTCCTGGAAGCCTGGACGCTTCTTGAGAAGGAAATCTTAAAGGCACAAGAACATGCTGTCCCTGAATGCTGTAAGACAAACTGTAAGGGAAGAAGACTGGTGTGGATGAGCCAAAAACTGTTGTTGAGACTCTGGAAGAAAAAGAGAGTCTGTGTCCTCTGGAAGAAAGGACAGGCTACTTGAGGAGATTACAAGGAAGTTGCTAAGGTATGCAGGGAGGAAGTTAGGAGGGTATAAGCCCAACTTGAACTCAGATTGTCCCCTGTAGTAAAAGAGAATAAGAAATCCTTTTATAAATATATCAATAGTAAGAGAAGAACCAGAGAGAATTTCCGTCCTTTACTTAATGCAGCAGGGAAGGTGACCACTGAGGATAAGGAGAAGGCTGAGGTCCTCAATGCCTTCTTTACATCTGCCTTTTAATAGGCAGATCAGTTATCCTCAGGGCACTTTACGGCCTGATCTGGAAGTCTGAGATGCTATGCAGAACACGCCCCCAGTGATTCAGGTGGAGACAGAGAGCTCCTCCATCTGGACTGTCACAAGTTCATAGGACCGGATGGACTTCATTGTTGGGCGGTGAGAGAGCTGGCGGGGGTGATTGCTGAGCCACTCTCAACCATCTACCAGCACTCCCGGTTATCCGGAGAAATCCCAGAGGGTTGGAGGCTTGCCGATGTGACTCCCATCTACAAGGGCCATAAGGAGGATCCAGGGAACTACTGGCCTGTCAGCCTGACCTAGGTACCAGGGAAAGTTATGGAGTAAATTGTCTTGGGTGAGATTACACGGCATGTGCATGGCATCCAGGGGATCAGGTCCAGCCAGCATGTGTTCATGAAAGGCAGGTTGTGCTTGACCAACCTCATCTCCTTCTACAGCTGAGTGACCAGAGTAGTAGACGAGGGAAAGGCTATCTATGTAGTTTACCTAGACTTCAGCAAAGCCTTTGACACAGTCTCTCACAATATTTTTCTGGGGAAACTGGCTGCCTGGGGCCTGAATAGGTATACTTTTCTTTGGTTAAGGAACTGGCTAGAGGGCTGTGCCCAGCAGATAGTGGTTAATGGAGTTAAGTCCAGCTGGCAACCCTTTACAAGTGGTGTCCCCCAGGGGGTCGGTACTGGGGCCCATCTTGTTTAATATCTTAATTGATGGCCTAGATGAGGGGATTGAGTGTACCCTCAGTAAATTTACAGATGACACCAAGTTGGGAGGTAGTGCTGATCTGCCTGAGGGTTGGGAGACCCTTCAGAGGGATTTAGATAAGCTGGATCGCTGGGATGAGGTGAATGGGAAGAGGGTCAAAAAGGCCAAGAGCTGGGTCTCACACTTTGACCACAAAGAACCCCATGCAGTGCTATAGGTTTGGGGATGAGTGGCTGGATGACTGTGAAGAGAAAAGGGACCTGGGGGTGTTGGTTGATGCTCAGCTGAACATGAGCCGACAGTGTGCCCAGATGGCCAAGAGGGCCAACGGCATCCTGGCCTGCATTAGAAATAGTGTGGCCAGCAGGAGCTGGATGGTAATCATCCCCCTACTCAGCACTGCTGAGGCTGCACCTTGAGTACTGTGTGCAATTTTGGGCCCCTCACTTCAAAAAAGACATTGAGGCCCTGGAGTGTGTCCAGAGAAGGGCAACGAAACTGGTGTGGGGTCTGGAGCACAAGTCTTATGAGAAGCAGCTGAGGGAGCTGGGATAGTTTAGTCTGGAGAAGAGGAGACTCAGAGGAGACCTTATTTCACTCTACAACTTCCTGAAGGGAGGCTGTGATGAGGAGGGGTTTGGCCTCTTCTCCCAGGCAACAAACAGGACCCGAGGAAGTGGACGCAAGTTGTACCAGAAGAGGTTTAGGATAGACATAAGGAAGATCTTTTTCTCTCAGAGGGTGGTCAGGCACTGGAATGGCTGCCCAGGGAGGTGGTGCAGTCACCATCCCTGGCAGTGTTCAAGACGCATCTGGATGAGGAGCTACAAGATTTGGTTTAGTAGTTTGTGGTAGCAATGTTAATGGGAGGGCGTTTGGACTAGATGATCTTATAGGTTGTTTCCAACTGTATGATTCTATGAACCTTGGTGATTGTATGCTTCTTGAAAAATACATATAGAGAGAGAGAGAGAGAGAGATGGCTCAGTTCTAATAAAAACATAGAAAACATAAAATAAGTTTAAAAGTGCGAGAGGACAGGAGCAAAGGAGACAGAAGTAAAAAAAATACTGACAAGCAAAGGTTAATAGGAAGAAAACAGAACACAAAATATGAACAGAAAAATAGATGAGCAAATATTCATCCCTAATCACTGCAGACTTACAAGAGATCTGGGAAGTCCCAGTTATACGCTTTTTTTTTTAAACCTGTTCAATCTGTTTGGTAACTCTTATAGCCAGGTGTGAGTCAATGAAGCATGGAAAACTGCCTTCTACCTTACCTTCTGGGCCTTCTGTTTTGTGTTTGCAAGGATTTAAAAAGGGATTTCTATTACTGCTGGTCACATGCTTCATTTCCAAAACCATTCTGTGCCTTTAAAAGGAGAAATCATAAATCACTGAAAAGATTATATGGAATTGCATTTCACACCAAAAAAGGTGCACCAGGGATGGCAGCTAGCTATCCAGATCTACTGCTCTGCATAATTATCTGCAGGATGTCTGCATGTCTCATGTTTGCTGAAGTGCTTATTGCTGTTGGTTTCCTTCAGCTGTACATTCCACATCATATTACCTTTAGAAATTGATTTAGTTCATGACCTGTCCTTTTTATTTTCTCTTAATGAGCTAAAAAGTTAAAAGTATCACCTTCCAGTAACTATTAATTGGAAAAAAAAGACAGAAGTCCTAATACTAATGGAAGAATACTTTTTACGTAACTAAGAACTTAAATCTCTTGACAATGATTCCATTCTGACAAGTAATTTTTTTACTAATAGGATCTCATAAGTGCCTGTTGAAATCAAATTCTTATCTTGACAGCTATAGAGGACTTCAAATATTACAGCTGGGAAGAACATCTTTTACTTTGTCAGCATTTTTTTCTCAATTTTCTGCTCTGTGCACACTCTCTTTTCTTACAGGGGAGAGGATGGAATATTGGTTTACTCAATCTATAAGACTCTCAAAGGAAAGAGCCTTGAAAATGTTTTTTTTTTATGTTTCTTTCAGTAGGCATAATATACCAATCTAATGAAAACTGCTAGTTCTGCCCAGTAAAAATGCCATTTGTGTAGGATCAATTCTCCATCTGCTCTGAAACTCAGTAGTGACAGGATAAATAACGTAAGATGTTTTGATACACTTAAGTACTAACAGATGCAACAGGCGGGAAGTTATAATGTAAACATACGCACACACACTTCAGCAGAAACAGGAAATGCGTCACATGTAATTTGAAATATCGATATGTTTTTTACATATCACGTCACTTTACAAATCATTTTACACATCATTTTACAAATCACATCATTTTGTTCCAATGCTTGTATTTTGTACTTAAATCCTTCTTGAAATAGTAGCCTTTGGCCTACCTAATTATTAGTTTTTTCCGTAAACTAATGCCATGGGGAAGCAGATGACAATATCTTTTTTTTTTTCCTTTTTCTTTTTGCAAGTCTGGATTAAGAAACAGTGGGCGGCTCTGAGGACAGGGATCAGTTATGAAAGGGAAGAAAGGAGGAATAGAACAGAAAAACAGAAAAACTGAAAATTTATGGTGAACCTAGAGACTCAGGAAAAAAAAAAAAGTAAAAAAAAAATCTGGCTAGAGATACATGTACATTAACATACATTTTGCAGGAATTTAATGCAGTGGTAAAAAGTGAAAAACGTAGAATGTCTTCAAGCCATACATGATCAGTTGTATGGTCAGCTCTCTGGTGGATTACCCACAAAAAATTTGTTTGCAGTTCATTGAAAATATCAAGTAAGGGAAATCACAATAACGTACAATTACAGCATAGCTTATTTTATGTGAAAGAAAATATTCATTTTTGTATTTTTTCTCCAATAATGCAATAATATTGGTTAATGGCCATTTATTTTTCTCAAAGGAATATCTCAGTACTTACATATAGTTTATCTCTGTATTATTAAAGCAGCATAAGCAGCAAAAACTAATATAAACTTGTCTAAAATAACTAGAGGTTTCATGCTTTAAAAAGACTTTCAATCAAAATTAATACCGAAGATCATAATGTGCTTTTTGGAGACCTGAATAGTTGGATTTATTTTGACCTACTCAGCAAGAAAAAATATGCAGGACTTGTAAAGATGTTCATCTCAGAAAAGAAGATGCAGTGCACCGACTTCACATAGGGAAGTGCAACGACCATGTAATTACTCTACAGTGTGTATAAATTTGTTTCAAATTTTTCTTCATCATTTTAAGGAACATAAAGCAACATTTAAAATTTCCTATGTTTAGTTTTAATTCCTCATTTTGCTGAGTAACTTGGTGTTTAATTTTTTCAACTTAAGTTTTGTGACTTCCTTTGGTACATTTTTAGATCCTTTGGGTTATGCTCCAAACCTGTCCTGTCTGTGTCTATTCACATACTCACATCATGTCTACACATATGTAAAATTCTGAGTAATTTGAAACAATATATATATTTTTATTTAATTATTTTAAGTTCTTGCAGATATCACTGCCTTCAAAATAAATTCCAGACGACAATGGATCTATGAGGACAGGTGAGGTTATGGATGCCCCCTCCCTGGAAGCATTCAAAACTAGTCTAAATGGGGATTTGAGCAACCTGGTGTAGAGGGACGTGTCCCTGCCTATAGCAGCGGGGTTGCAACTAAATGATCTTAAAGGTCCCTTACAACCCAAACCATTCTATGATTTTGATTTAATATATGCAATGGCCAGAGTGTCCTCTAATATATATATATATATATTTGTAATCACATTTTTGAAAATGTTGGCATTCTTTGGATCCATCTGTTGGTTTATGTGTATGTTTTATCTATGCCTAGATGTTGGACAAATATGCTTGAGCAAAAGATGAACATAATACAATGCTATCTTTAACCACTATTTAAAGAGCATACAACTATCCCCTATTATGATTAGGCATACTTGTGTGCCAAGTATGTGCTTTACACCAAAGCAAAAGAACACAATACACTGCATATAGTTCTAAACAGAAAAAAAAAAAAAAAATCATGAAAAAAAACATTGACACTACACTAGTAGTTGTACTACTTACTGTGTTACTACTGTAACCACTCTTTCATGTGATATAAGTGATATACTTACTCTATTAATGCTGCAAACAAATCATAGAATCATTCATTAAAAAAGACAATCTCCTTTTTTAGGCTTATATTTTTTTATAACTGCAAGGCATGTGGTTATATGTAAAGCTCATTCCTTGTAAAATGTGTTTTTTTTTCTCACTGTCTTTAGCAGAACTGGGATCATATTTCAAATTTCAAACTCATAAACGAGAGAACAATACTGTTTTTGTTTGTTCATTTCCTCTGGCAGACGGCACAGATTAAAAACAGTTTTAAAGCTTGCAAGGTATAATAATGGTGGTAACTTCCAACCAGAGTTCTGTGTTTTTTCAGACTCGGTCAACTGGCTAACATTTGAGTTTTCTCAACTTTATATGAGAACAAATAGCAATACAGTTATTGAGCATACTGTTTTAACAAATTATATGAAATGCATTTCAGAACTCAGCTTAAAAATGTATAATTTAAAACATGCTGGATATTTCTCAGATCCTAAGAGGCACTGTATCTTTCCGTATTCATCTAAGCTACCAGCAACAGAGAAAAGCAAATTCCAGAAGGAATTCGCCCCATTCCATTTATTCCTTCCATTGAGATATTCAATATGAATTGAACAAATTACTCTCTGGAACACTTCATTCTCTTCACAGGCTGGAGAAGGACTCCAGTCTGTAGTACTTTTAGGTGACCAATTTAAGATTTAAATGTATATCTCTCCTGCATGGCACTGTTATTGTTTTTCCATTCTATGCAGTCTTGCAGAAACTGTTTTCCACCTGTTGTGAACTTCTGGTAACACAGCTTTTCTTATTCCATCTCATTCCATCTCTTTTACCTATAGCAGTCCTCTAGTGAATCTCCACCTGAGCAAACTTCCAATTATTTTCAAATCTCACTCCTTGCAGGGTGGACTCAGTAACTGTAAGAAAAATACAGCAATGTATTTCACAAAATCAATCAGAATGCTTTTGGAAGGGACCTTACAGATCATCTAATTCCAACCCTGCTACTGTGTGCAGGGGCGCATTCCATTAGATAAGATTTGATTTACATGCTTTTGTGATATTTTAGTGGTCATTGACTTTATTCCTCCCCATGCCTGTGCTGTGAGAAGTCACACTAGAGAAAAAAATAAGTGGAGGTTGAATATCCAAGATAAAATCCTTTCTACTGGTTAAAGTATTCATTATTTCTATTTTTAAATAACCAAGTAGTAGTGAGGAAAAGCAAGCAAATGCCTAAACTAAAGCTTGTTGAAGTAAATAGATTTCAATGACACTTACATATAAGTTAAAAAAGAGTTGATTGCACTGGTGATAGGAAGAATAAAACATATGTTACTATTATTTAGATTAATCTAGACTTGTTAGGACTGTAAGTGCAAAATAAATTATATTTGCCATATGTCCTAACAAATATTTAAGTAGCTGTGCAAAGCAAAATGCACCTTTTTTTCCTTTTGTACTGTATAAATAAGTAAAAAAATTAATTTTTACTCTCCACAAGCTTGGATCTTAGTGTTTTAGAGAAATCTTCATTCAATGACTTTTGTCTGCTTCATACTAATGAAAGGTTTTAGCAACACTGTCACAAATAGATGAATTTTTCCCGTAGAAAAAAAACAAATTAATCACCACTGTCTGCACCTTTCAGTACATCTCCAAATAGTTCGTGTACCATCCTGCCTCAATGAAGATTTCCACTGAAATTAAAGCAAGCTTACAATGTTTGCTCAGAGAAAAGAAATTTAGTGATGATACTGGTAAGAAATGTTCAAAGATGTTGAGTGTGGTCTGCTGACTCATTTCACAGCCTTCCAACTGAATTCTTACCTAGATTTAAAGGAGGCAGGATATGAAGCAGAAAAGCAAATGAAACTAATGTAGTTAGAATTTCTCTGCTTCAGCACTCTTACCTTTCTTTTTTTCAACTAATTTGCTATGAATCTTGCTCACCTAAAATGATCAGTGCTGAAAGAAATATGCACCTATTTCCACTGATACTGATATCATTAAAAAATCTGTTCAAATCGGATGCAGTGAAGTTCCTTCTCCATTTCCAACGGAGAACCTCAAAGGGATATTAATCTCAAGTGTAACATCAGAGGAACTACGTGAGTAGTTATGAAAGCATTCATTACTGCTACAGCTGTACTGTCTTTAGAAGGGAACTCGTAAATTTTTCTTTATTTATTCTAAGCAATTATTGTGGCTTGTTTGGACTTCATTAAATTATTGGCATTATGTGTCAGTGTCCGCTGAGCTCTGCATAGGTTTATAACCTGAACATATATATTTGATACTTTTAAACTTTAAACTTATGTTTTCCTGACCAGATATAAAGAGGAATCCCTTCTGTTTATTAGCTCATTTCCTCTAAAGTCTTAATGCTTCTTTCCACCAGAATCTGTAAATAGGGTATAGCTCTTATATTTCTGACAATTTCCAGACAAACAACCATCGAAAATACGCCTAGAAAAACTGGAAAACTGAGTTATGAAGTTTTAAACACATTCCAGAAGAGTATCTTTCAGATATATTTCATATCATTCTGAGTAGGTTTCATCTGTAGTCCATATTCTTTTGAAAATGCAAAATTATTAATGAGCTGTGTACAAAACATTGAGAACAGATCACTTGATGAAGAAACAAAGACAAAAGAGATTTTTTTTTTTAAGAAAGATACTGTAGGTGGTTTGGAAGGATGTAAGAGGAAAATTAATCAAAACCAGTGATCAAGAAGAGAACTAGAGCAACATCACCAACATTGTCTTTGGAACTAAGGAGTATCAGTCACTGTTTAAGCACGGCTAAATTACTCAGTTACATTAGACAGAGAGTAGAGGAAGGTTTTCAGGCAGTTTTTCTGATAAGAATCACATTACTATGTCATTACTATGACATTACTATGACAGTAATAATGTGAAGAGTTGGTAGCCATATAGCTTATATTCAAAGCATGTTTGTTTCACTTCTGCAAGTAAAATGCAGACTAGTCCAGTTTGGACTGATTTTATTAATAAATTGAATAAAATTTGGCCATCAGCATGGCACAATGATGAAAAATCCCAGGCAGTGCAAAGACAATGCTGAATTTGTGGAATTATAAGGCTCATGCTTTTTTTGTATAATTTTTTTCATATTGGGAGATATTAAAAATTCTACCTATTAGAAATGTTAACTTTCTAACCCTATGTTGTACAGTACTGGTGTGAAGAAATGGAGATGCTGCCAAGAGCTTCAGGCTAAATTATTTTGGATCCTAACTTGTCAGGAAGATTGTGTTCTGAAATGCTCCATAGAGCTGGCAGGACAACTTGCACAACTAAATACCATAAACTAATAAGCTCTTAAAGCTCATTTTAAATAAAAGCTATTAATATTTTAGAAAAACAGAGGGACATGTGGAAGTAGAGAAGAAAAAAAAAAAAGGTAGTGGGGGGGAAAAAAAAAGCCAAACAAAACAAAGCATTGAAAGTTCCTGAAAGAAAATCAAAACTTATCTTAATTTTGGCAAAATATGAAAACAAGAACAAAGTTTAAAAAGACAACTGGGAGGAATGTGAATGTATAAAGTATGAGGAAATATGGAATGTTGACAAAGCTTTATTTAAAAACTACAAATGTTACTAACATTGTACGGGCATATTTTATGAATGTTTCTACAAATGCCCATATTTGCTTTATAAATTCAAAGAAAAGCTAGCCAAATTGTTGTGGTTACCACCTCACAGATATAGCATATGAAAAATGGTGATAGAATTTTCTTTTCTTAAAAAAATATTGCAGCAGTTAAAATGTAGAAATAGAATATGAAATAGAATATTAATAACAGTATTTATTCTGTCTGATTATATGACTTGTGTTCTGTGAAATCAAAGGCATGGAGTTAACATTTTAATATTCAGATATGCATCTCCTTCTCAGCAATCACTCAGTATACATAAGAAGAAAAAGTTTAAAATATCTTCCTACTCACCATATAATAAAAACATTGACTATGATGATGTGAGAGTAGTCTCTCTGTAGTCTTTCCAAGATATACACTTAAAGGATATTGGTACTTCTCTAAATTTCTTCTTTTAATTGTTCCTTTTTCCTATTCAAGTGTTAAAGTACTAGTCAGAAAAGTAAATAGGTGGTGGTTTTTGTTGCTGTCATCATTTTCTTCCAAAATTCATTTCTACTCTGCTACCTGGAAAGAGAAGGAAGATTCTCAGGCAAGACTATTCTTTGCCTCACTGACAGCAGCTGTAAAAAAAAAGAAAGGAATTTATAATGCAACATGGGAAAGTTCTAATAGGCTATTTTATCATCAAATAAAGAGGACCTTGAAAATTTGATAAACAGACTCAGAATTTAAAATAAGCTCTAAACAAAAATCTTTTCAGTCTTTAGCTTCCCAATTGTTTTTCTAGTGATAAGAGCCCTTCTGATGTTAAAAGACTATATTTTTTTATAAGACAAAGTTGATTCCAGACCAGGTACTTTGAAGTTCATTGGTGGGTTTTCCTACATATACGACAGATGCATCTCTAACCTCGTAACTCAACTGAGTACTTGCCTTCTTAAAATTATTTGGCTTAGTCTTGTTCTAAAAAAGCAACTACTGTATCAGCTAGTGTAGTATCCGCATAAGCAGAGAATAAATCTGCCACCATGCTAGCACTTACAGTGCACATAATTAAGTATTCTTGTCCTAGTGATTGTCATTGGCACAATAAAAATAGAGAATTTATTGCCAAAAATTTGTGAAAGTGTTTCCATGTTTGTTTGTGGTTTTTTTTCATGGTCATGAGATTTTTAGCTACATATCAGAAAATCCTCAACATTCAGTGAGAGACAATTCGTTGCTCCCTCCTGATCTCTGCTATACTTTAGAACACAAAGAAATTTTCTTCAGTGTTGGGTACTTGTGTTATGATTCTTTAGTTTATACATTTACTAGATTTCTGCTAGCCAGTTGTTTTAAAATTGCACAACATTGGTGAGGTTACAACTCAAGCTATTATTTATAATAAAAACTGGATATTAGGGAAAATTTCTTGTCTGAAAGAGAGATCAGGCACTGGCACAGGCTGCCAGGGAGATGGGCACCATCCCTGGAAATATTCATGAAATATTTGTGTTGTACTGAGGGATGCTGTTTAGTGGGGAATACTGGTGGGCAGTTGGACTACATGATATTATAGATCTTTTCCAACCTTAATGATGCTATGATTGTGTGAATATCAAGAACAGACAATGCAATTGCAGATGTTTAGAAAACTCACAGATGATAAAAACATGCTTTGATAAACTTGGAAATTATAAACTGATTTTACGTCAGAAAGGCTTCTTTCAAGTCTCTTACTAGCTTCCTGATGAGGAGATAGTCAAGGACTGAGGATCAACAAACTTCTCTAAGAAATATATTTTTTTCTTATGGTCAGTCTTCCCTTCAGTGCCTGCCAGAACTGGACATTTTAATTCCAGTTCCATAATATTCTTTCCTTAACAAAAATAAGAGGATTCCCCCTTCACAGGTACACTTTTAAAATAAGAATTCTCTCTTGAATTTGTTAAGCTATTAAGACATCTTTGCTTGAATGTGATTAAAGAGTTTGTTTTTGTCTTTGGGTAAAAAACTTAGTATTCTTCATTGAGAAATGTTGAACTTCACCATAGGTATCAATCTGTATATTAACAGAATTCTTGACGTAAGCTTCCAGACATGTTAATTATATGCAGATTATTACTGATACTTGGTTAGCACCAAACTTGGTAGCAATCAGCCACTTTGAAATGACTCATCTACCACCAATTTCTTTTTGCATGCTATCACAGCAAGTAATTGTATTTCTCCAGATAGTGGTGTTTTTCTGTAACTTGCATGCTATTTGCATCAGAAGCAGTCTACAATACTCCCACTACTTTAAGCATGTCTGACAGCAGAAGGCTGCATGAATTAGATGCCAGCTGGCTGGATACTGTATTTAAGTTAAGCATATTTTAATCAAGCTATAGGTAGGAGATACAATTCACAGTCAGTTGGCTGTTGCAACTAAACACACTGGTTTATAAGAAAGTATTGTTAGGTCCAGAAAAAAAGTATTTACAACCTCCAATTAGTTGTTGTATTGACTCCTGGTGGAAAACACCATGCTCACCATGCTTGGCAGAGCCTGCCAAATCAGGTTACAAAACAGACTCCGCAGTTTGCACTGCTGATGTATTAAATGTATATCTAATTCAAGATGTGATTTGTAATTAAAACTTAATTGTCAGAAATCATAAACATTTGAAATTATTCCCTTTTCATTATTAAAGTGATTTTTAGAAACATCTGAAACTCAGTCCCTCTCCCCTTCTCTATACCCCTTTGAGTGTTTTGAGGAGAAACATGGATTAGAAAATACTGAGCAGGTTAGAGGGAATCACAATATATTTTGAAAATTAGGAATATTCTTTTTAAATTTAAGAGCTAAACTTTACTTTCCTCCAGGTAATTTTAATCTTTTTTTTTTTTTTTTTTTTTTTTTTTTTTTTTTCCCATTCGTGAAGGAAAAAATAACACAAACATTTACAAAACTGGAAGATGAAAAATCAAAGAACACTTTAAGAACACTAATGCATGAAAATAATTAGATATGATTGTACTTAAGAAACAATTTCTCTTTTTTTGATAATGAAATGCATTCAAAACAAAGAAATCAACTTGTATAAGTTCTACAGAAATTAATTATTCCTACAAAACA
This sequence comes from Tetrao urogallus, assembly GCF_951394365.1. Taxonomy (NCBI): domain Eukaryota; kingdom Metazoa; phylum Chordata; class Aves; order Galliformes; family Phasianidae; genus Tetrao; species Tetrao urogallus. Next base: position 78,387,572 of record NC_136813.1, on the reverse strand, counting down.
ACGTTTTCACAAAAGCAGTAAAATGTCCTGCTTAAAGCACTTCAGAAGTGTGAATCAATATAAAAATCTAAAGTATTCTCACTCACGATTCAATAAATTATTCCATATGGTCATTTTAGAGAATAGTTTCACTTCAGAATTCAAGAGAGCAGATGACAATAAATGCCAAGACCTTATTCCAAGAAAACTGAATATTTCCCATTGTTAGCAGCTGTGGCTTATAAGTATTGCTGTCTGACAAACATGCAAAGAATGCAAAGAGAAAAAGAGCTGGTCATTTCTCTCCTTTTAATAATTTTAATATATTGAAATGTTCTGCAAAAGTAGAACTAAAAATTAAAAATAAAATATTAAAACAATTAAGATAGTAAAATATAATGGAAAAAATCTGATATTTATGCTTTGAAATTTTAAGGCATTAAACGTAAGGAAAATATTAAAATATATTGAGTATTGAATAGCCTAAATGTGATATTAGCACATTAAAGGAAGGGATTTTGATACCACTGTCTCTCTGGATAGAAAAAATAATTCCTCTCGATGTGACACATACTAGAGACCATACTGAATGTGTTTTAATGGATTTTTGTTAGTAGTCCATAATATGAGGAAGACTAATAAAACCGACATTCAGTGATTTCAGCATAAACTATTAAATTTCATTTATATTAGGAAAAAAACTGTCATGGAAACTTACAGGCAGAAACACTGTAGAAATAAACATATAGAAAAGTATTCATTTATTGCTTCATTTGCCCATATATTACTACACTGGTGAACCATGTCTGAGACAGCTAGGTAATGCGCTTAGCTAGCCTTACAAATGTAAGTTAGTACTAACTCTGCAGTTAGTAGACAGTCACAAACATGACTGATTCTGCTGAAATTCACTGTCCAGGAGAAATGAATACGCAGTGTTCTCTCTTAAGCAGGTTGCTACTTCAGAGACCTTACTAAATAAGTTCAGGTACTTTGGGTAATATGTCTGGAAACTAGGAGGAGACATGCATTTGCTGCTTTGTTTTGTTGTGGAGTGTTTTTTGCTTGCTTTTGAAATTCATCATAAACATTTAGAAAATTGTTTGAACTGATGCATTCATTCCTTTTAGAAGTCTGTTTTATAGGTATTGCGTTTACAGATAACGGCTTCTTCCCCCAGCTTATTTAGCAATGACAGCAAATCAGATTAGTACTCACATAATCCCAAGCTGTACTGCCTTTATCCTAGGAAGCACCGTCTCTGTATTTCATTTCTAACAGTTGAATTTCTAGCACATAGATATATATGTAGCTTATAAAGTATCATGTTTCCAATAGAGATTTACTCATGTTGATTTCCAATTCAATAATTTATATTTTATTTCCATTTTAATATGCTAATCATATTCTAATTTTTAATTACCTTTTATATCATATCTTTTATGAACATATCTGGATCACTGGCATGCAATGTCAAAGTATTTATGCTCTATCCATTTCACTTGTTGTTGTTTTCTAATTTCTATATTACCTTTCAAATACTCTGTTGCTAGTTTTCCTAGCTAGAACATGATGAAAAGTTAGAATTCAGATGGCAGTTGTTGCTTGCATCCTATTTTGGGTAGAAAGTGTCACAATTTTTCTGAAAGGGATTATGAAGATGTTGATTCACATGCATTGGTGTTTAAATCTTACTGTTCTCTTGCTTGCTGTCCTGCACAAAGTCACACTGTCTCAATTCAAGCTGTCATGAGTAAATAACTTGAGCTGCTTTGCCAATCAAGGATCTCCTGGGAAGTTGCCTCATTCAGGGTAGATATATTAATGATTGAACTAGGAAAGGCAGGGAGGTAGACAACTCATTTTGTTAAATTCTAACTTACTACATGCAGATCTTTTAGGAGATCCAAATTTGATACTGGCGTTTGAAGAGCATGCATTCTCTGCCTCAATCCTCAATCCAAATATCTAAACAGCACAGTCTGTGGAGCAAGAGACTTGAAATTCCTTCCAAATCAGAAGAGCTGCTGTGCTGATCTCTGGGAATACTCATTTTCTTTTCACTCCATTCTTTGCAGGAAATGAAGCATTGATTTAGTATCCACACTGATTACTGTATTGTTCCTGATGATGGAACAGGACTGACACATTATTCTGCATCCAGCTTGAAGGCATGGTATAGATATGTTCAGCATGACCTGGAGGAAAAAAAAGGGCTCCTTCCTTACAGAAAGGGTATAAGAACAAATCCTATGAGGTTTTGCTTTATTGCAGCAAACACTTTTCTCAAGTTTTTTTTTATACTGCCGATCTAAGAGAAAAATTGCACCACTAGCTTGAGACACTGTATATTTAAAAAAAGAAGAATTCCTATGTTGCATACTTGTTGTACTGTAAAACATAGATTTTCATGTAAGAGGCTAATAAAATAGCTATGCACTCACATAAAGACTAACAAAAGCTTTCCAGAATGCTACTGTATTCATGAACATGAATATGAGGAAATAACTTCCAATCTTATTGTACAAGGAATGGTTTATATAGGAATAGCAAACATTTTAAACTTGGAAAGCAGTCAAAATTGAGCAAACTCAGAGGAAACAGTCATTTAGCTTGAAGTTCTCTTTAGCACACATTTTTCTTAGGAAATCCTTCTTATCTAGCTTCACTGGGCTGCTGTTTCTCTCTGTATTACTATAGACTTTGAATGTATTCAAGCTTATTAGCAAACTTGGACTGCATTTAGACTCCCTGGCATCAGTGGAAGCGAATGTAAAATTATGCATCGTTGGAAATAGTGAGGTGATCATAGAATCATCGAATATCCAGAGTTGGAAGGGACCCATCAGGATCTTCATGTCCAACCTCCAACCCTATGCAGAGCAACTTAAAAAACAAACCCTACGTCTGAGAGCTGTCTGAGTTGTCAGTTGTTGATGCTCCTCGAACTCCAGCACTTGGGCTGTGCCTACCACCCTGTGGTGCAGATCCTTTCCCTAACCCCTACCCGCCCCTCCCCTGACACAGCTCCATGCCATTCCCTCGAGCCTTGTCGTTTTTTCAGAGAGCAGAGCTCAGTGCTGCTCCTCCGCTCCCTGAGAGGTGCAGCCACCATCAGGCCTACCCTCAGCTCCTCTGCTCTATAATGAACACACCAAGGGACCCGAGTGTCTCCTCACACTTCTTTCCCTCAGACCCTTCACCTAGGTGGCAGAGTGAATATATAACATAGATCTATTGCTGATATTTTCATGAATAAAAGAAAAAACAATAACACGAACAAAAAGAAAATGAAATAAATACATGCTGTTCGCATTTACATTCTGTTCAGTAATATCTACTCCATCACTCCACTTGCAGCAACAATGAATCCTTCAAGAATATAAGTCAGAATGGTAATTCTTTCTCAATGAGAGTTGTATATAAAATTCAGGCACCCCAACCTGAAACATAACTAAATACTCTATTCTTAATAGGCATAATCTGAGAAATAAACTTCTATTGTCATAGGAACAGTCACATTTTGATTATATATTGCCTGGCTTTAATGGTTGCAAAGGCGAAGAACATCTACAAATCTGCTTTTATTCTCACAGAAAAAGTATTCCAAAAGGACATAGCCCATTCAGGTTCACTAAACATACCATACATATAGGCCCCATATGCCTACTAACATGCAGATTAAGCATTAAGAGTAAGACCTATTCTTATCTCAGTAAAATATACCATGGGGTAAAAAGCAAAGCTCTGCTGTTATATTTTTCTCATGGCTGCCATACTGTGGCTTAGAGATAAAAACATTAAGAAGTTCAAATAGTTTGCTGTGGTTCATCTTCATAAAAGAGTGCAGATTCAAGTACAGCTGTCACATATGATTTCCAATGGTGGATAATCCCTGTATTAACTGTCCTCCACAAAACCTCTCTTTGACAGTATAGAAAGAGCTCCTTTCACTGGTTCTGAATGGGAAAAAAACGTCTGTTTTGCTCTCTTAAGCATTTAGGATTTGGGTTCTATGCCTTCCAGAACAGGTGAGAAGATAAAGTATAAGGAGACTGGAAGTGAGTTATATCTCTTCCAGCAGTTTACTGTGCTTTGTCTCCATCTTAGCATAGCACTGTCCAGATAAACAGATCTTCTCAGAACTTCATTCCTGTAAGAACTGGAGGAGTCTAAGGTTGAGACATCAGCCTAATTTGAAAATGACTCCTGCTGCATACAAGAAGTTTTTGGGGAGGTTTTATGTATCAACCACTTAGTATCTTTAACATATGTAAATTATATTCAGTGAAAATTATAAGTAAAAAGTGAGACTTATGGTGTGACCAGCATTGCTGTGCCTATTTCCAAACTGTGAAACAGCTAATATTGTAAAACATCCTCAGTGTGAATTATGGTTAATATATCTACATAATTTACCAGCACCATTTTGCTAAATGTACCCAAGAACTTGTTTATGCTAAGAAGCTAAACAGAAATCAAATACTTTCTTTGTATTGCATGATTTTCAATGTCTATTTTAAAGGTAGGCATTTCAATTTTGTGTACAAATACTAAATACACTCTTGGGATAGTTTCCATTGCATTTCTCAAGCTTATCCATTTACTTAGAACATTTAAACACAAATCATTTGGCAAACATTTCCTCTCAAATGCTATTAGTCAAACAGTATAAAAGGGATTGTATCTTTTTACAGTCAAAGAACATATTGCTAAGCATATGGTCAACCTGTAAAATAACTATCTCAAAAATTTTAAGTAGTTCAGAAGGAAGCACAACAAAAAATAATTTAAAATCAGGTTAGACAAATCGCAGTTCTGAAAAGTTAAGAAATCATTAAACTAACAGTCAGACGCCAACTTGTGGTGTTTTACAAAATTCCAGTAATGGATCTATGCCTCTCAACTTCTCTAATATATAGTGACATAGTCATAGCAAACTGCGTGAAAGAATATTTAGAGGTCTTCAAAAGTCGTTCAGTGGAAAGCTTTTACATAGAATAGTAAAAAAAAAACTCCACAAAATTAACAATTAGAAAAAAATACCAGTGTTCCAGATAATTTTCATTCCCATCTGGTTACTTAGATTGGGAAGATGATTTTAGTCTCATAATCTAAATTCTATAAAATATGATACATAGAGTATGCCATAATGTCCCACTCCAATTTATAGGAGGTAGATGATGTTCTTTTAATATCTGTATAGCTGGCGTGAGATTAAGAATCATAGAATCATAGAATCATAGAATCACCAAGGTTGGAAAAGACCTAAAAGATCATCCAGTCCAACCATTCACCTATTACCAATAGCTCCCACTAAACCATGTCCCTCAACACAACATCCAGCCTTTCCTTGAACACCCCCAGGCTCGGTGACTCCACCACCTCCCTGGGCAGTCCATTCCAGTGCCTGACCACCCTTTCTGAAAAGTAATACTTCCTAATGTCCAGCCTGAATCTCCCCTGCCGTAGCTTGAAATAGCTGTTCAAATGTTGGTCCAACCAGTTTATTATAAATCCTAATCAGGGAGATGAGGGAGGGAATGAGGTCAATAGAAAAGATGGGAAAGAAGCAAGAATTGTGTGAAGTGGGGATAGTCACCACCAGGATCCAGCAGCATCCTGCTGCATGCTGTTTCAAAGGTCCGAGGCAAAAGCAGCAGGGAGGAGAGCAGCAGCAGCAGTGTGGCCGGCCTTGGGCAGCAAGCAGGTAGCAGGAAGAAGTCACAGAGCCAGTCTGGGAGGAAGCAGCAGGACTCAGGTAGCAGGCCCAGGAGAGTCCGTCAGCATGCAGAAATTCTGCAGTGAGGAATCTGATGGCAGACACCTTCATTCTTCAGCATGCAGGTAGAGTGCAGAGCAAGTCCAGAAGGGAGAGAGGCAGGTCGTGAGGCTTCTTATGGCAGAAACCTCTTCTTCTTCATGAGGAATCTGTTGCCAAAAAACCTTCCGTCATGGTTATAGGTCCCCTTTTTTCTCATTGCCCCTGGCCTTGTCCATCTGTGTCCCTCTGACAAAGGATTTCACAACCCTTGCCCAGGACTTGCTCGGACTTGTTCAACTGTGTCCCCAGCAAACTTTGAGACAGTGATGGAAAAGAGTAATCTCTTACACATAAGTGATATGCTGTTAAGCTGTAAAATACATTACTGTATTAGCAGGTAAAAATTCAGCCTTTGAAATGCTGCATTTGGAAGTGAAACACTGCTTCAACGCTGCTTCACTCCTCCATTTTTACAATTGAACCTTTCAGAGATACTGCAACACATACTGATGGCAAAAAAGATATTTTTACTTTCCTACATACTGAACGCTTCTAAGAATTCAAGGTTCACATTTGCAAAAATTATTGAATAAAAGCTGAAAAGAGATAAGATGGATGGGTAAGTCTCAAGTACTTGGTAATATCTAACCTCACCTTTTGAACAAATAGTAGTAAGTTCAGAATATTACTGGTGAGATATTAAAGGCAATGGTCATGAACCTCAGAAAAACTTACTATGTAGCTCACATAGTATTAAGAGAGTTATTACGAAATTTGAAGTGGAAGAAGACTATGATTGATGCACTAAACTTCTATGAATCCACCAGACAAAAATGAGTTAATGCTCTATGTGGAGCAGAGCATAATTTATTTTCTGTCTCGGTAAAAACTTGTTATTGAAGCGTTAGTTACTTCAGCACACCAGTATTTTCACTCTCAAAGAAAACCCTTAAAATATAAAAGTATTTTACATTGTTTACTTTTCATCTTTATTCTTAACTTCTACTTATTCCATTTTCTACCTTTTACAGCCCTGTGCTTAACCATGTATGACACTTTGACATCTCAAACCAACAATTTGACTGGGAGAGATTGAATATACTAGAAAACTCACAAAGACAAGGCAAACTTTTGTATCTAACAGATGTGTTAGTGAGCAGTAACATTGTAAATTTATCTACTGAAGACCTGGGCTGTACGCAGGTACACCTAGTACACCAAACAAAGCAGGAGCTAGAAGATTTGTTCAATCAGGCCTATGATTTTTAAGACTGTTTCTATTTAGAATTGCTCAAAAGATAAAACTTTTGGTATTCTGACTGTATATAGCTTTTTCTTTTCTGATTGAACTCCTTTTAAGGAGTTATCTTATTGCAATAGGAGGCGAGGCATGGAGGATTCATATACAGCCATTAGTGGTTCAGTTCTGATTTCTCATGATGAGACTGTGATTGCACATGTGGGGAATTTGCTTTCTAGAGAGGATGTGAACATTAAAATGGTGAATCTCTGCCAAAGGCATTATTGCTTACTCCTTGCTATGTTTGTAACCATGAAAGTCCAAATAACTCTGTTCATATCTTTTCTTTTGTTAAGCATTGCAGCAGATCACTTGTTTTTCTCATCCTGAGGCTCCAACAGCTTTCATGGTTATTTCATTGCTCTTTTTCTACCTGCTGCACGTTTTCTGCAGATGGGTACTTTTCTTGACTATACTGTCAGTATATAATAGCCCTTGGCATTTTCGCTGTAGTGCCATTATATTCAATGGAAAAATGTTTCAAGAAGTTGCAATTTGGCTGCTGTATTTTCTTAGGGCCAAAGGATTTCCTGGTGCACAAAAATCACAAAAAAGCAAAAACGCACTCAGTATCTGTGCAGACTGACATGTCAAATGAAAGATATGTATACAAATATGGAAGAAAACACATCTGTGTCCTGGGAACTGTATTTACCAGCTGTTGTTCCACTGCAACCATGAATTAGCAAGGAGGTTCAGCGTTACCTTTAGAACAACTTTCCAATCCATGTTCCAGGAGGCATTCTGACTAGAGAAATGAATCCCAAACTTAAATCTCTGTTTTGCACCACCTTTAAGGGCTGAAGCACACCAAGACACATTAGATTAAATAAATAAATAAACAAGCAAACAAACAAAATATTGAAAATGTGACAAAAAAAAGTTAATTGTTTCTGGGGAACACAAAAACCCACCCACGGAATCTGAAGAAACTTGTTTTAGAAAACTTTAAGTATGGTAGTACTTCAAGGGAGATGGACTAAATACTTCGTGTCTGCTGCTATAAGAGTTCATCTCAGACTATTTTTAGAATGTGGTCTGAAAATTTTAATGTATGCACTCAAGAAATGGTAATGAAAAAGAACTTTTAGCTTTGAGCAAATTATTTGTTGTGTCTTCACAATTCCAGTCATCATAAAATAACTAGCAAGACCAGAAATTAGCATGTTCTCTGTGATAGCTACCTGAACATCAGTAGCAACAAAATTGACCATATCTGATTAAAATAGTAGCCCACAAATTGATCCTTGGTCTGGATATTTTAATAATATTCAATAGTATCTAATTATATACACTGTCTTTGAGATATCTATGATCTTTGAAATATGCTTAATAAAAACAGAGCACTCTATGAAAGAACGGTAGCTCTCTATCCATTTATGTTTCTTTCTATCTAATGTAGTTGGAATAATTAACATATTTAGTCTCTTTCCTCTGTAAGATAGACAAACACTGTGTCTTTTAAATATAAACTGATATTTCTGACATCAAAAGAATATCATACAACTCACTGAGAAAAATAGAAAACAAATATAAAATACATACAGGCCAGATGTGTGAAATATAAAGGTAAACAGAATAAACAAGTGCCTGTATGCATGCCTGAAGATTCTGGTCATAATAGCCAAAATAATTTTGACCTTTCAAAACTCAGGTAAATTTAAACTAGGCTTTCAAGTCACTAAATTATACAAAATTACTGTGAAAATTCTGGCCTTTTTTCTTTATTTTTCTCATGTAGATTCTTCATATGCTGTAGAATTAACTCTGTTATGATTAGGAATTCAGAATGGGTGTTCAGTCCCTTTCTAAACTATATAGACATATATTACTTAAAAAAATTAGGAGCAGTCTTACCAAATCTAGAGTGTTCCTTCCAAACATTTAATTGAAATCGAATAAATACTATCATAGTGGCCTCCAAATCACTGATGAAAATAGGAAGTTACTATGAGACAAATACATATAATTATATGCAGAAATCATGAAAATGGGAGAGGAGAGGAAAGGAAAGTAACTAACCTGGAGAGCAGTTTATTGCCTTCATAGCCATCAGAATGTATTTATCCTGATGCTAAAAGAGAGCTCACTTGCTTTGCTGTTCTTTGCAATAGCATCTCATGGAAATGTTCTGTGCTGATTGATCTTTGCAAAGAGTGGAAGTCAGTAGACAGGGATAAAGCTAAAAAGGATAAACAATGCTGCCCTGCCCTCCTCCTGACAGAACTGTATTTTCTGCACTTTCCTTCTAGTATTTTTGCAGTCTAAAGGAAAGGATCTTGCAAAAGGAATGATCTGATATAATATGATTTGTCCACAAGAGCGTGGAATGACTGGATTTTTATGAAGACTCCAGAATGCACAGTTATCAAAGGTGATGTGGAGTAAATTGATTGCCTCTCTTAAAGAAAAAAAAAGAAAAGGGCATGTTCCTGGTTATATAAGTAATGTTCTGTATGCATAAGTCAGAACTGTTAATGAGATCAAGAGAATATGAAAGACAACAAGAAGAGACATTTGAAAATCTATTGAGGTTGGAAGATTTTTGACTTGGTGAAAAATGGTCCTTTACAGGCCAATTCAAGTAAAACACTATTGGAATGCTATTTTATTGGGCCAATCAAACAGACGGCTATTTTGGATATTATGTTATTAAATTGTTCCTGAATATGATTTTCCCTTTTTCTTTAAATATACTCACAGAAAATTAACATTATTGAATTACTGTGTTATGAAAGCTATTATTATGAATTCAAATATACAATTTCTTAACTTAAAATAGAAAAATGAGAAGGATATTCAATGTTTGTGGATTTTGTTTTCATTCCACTGAATATTCTCACTGCATTTTCAGCAAAGAGAAAACAAATGAGCCATGAAGTCATCTGTAGCTCCTTTCTCTATTGAAAATAGAACTGAACATTACACAGCTATTGAGTGCTGCATCCAAGCACTAACTCAACCAGTACTGATTCTGGTATTAAGAAACTGTGCTAAATTCTATTTGCAATACCCAAGAGATTCATACAAAGGAGATATATTTTGGACTGCTGTACTAGAGATCATCTATTTACTCACATTTCCATAAGGAGAAAACAAGTATTATTGCAGATGTAAACCTGCAGAAGGTTCACTTATGAAAAGCCGGTTTATATTCTGAGACAATATCATCCTGCATGTAATTTTAGATTTGATGTGTTCAGTATGCAGTCACAAAAAGACATGTGTCCCCTTCACCTTCTCAGCCACTAGGCTTATTCATCAATTACTGATTTATTTTCACTTATAAAGTCTTTCTTGTTGGCAGGAATAAAGGGACAGATAGCAAACTGTAGAGTACTTGTCTCCACTTGACATCTCTTCAGACAAGTACCCTTAGTGAACTCTCTCTCACCATTGTTTCAGCCCTGTCAAAACAGTTTTAAAAATATAAGTAACATACAATTTTAAGCAACATCTAAACTGTCTATTTTGTTAGTCTTCCTAGCTTTTTATTTAGCTGAGGGTAACACAATGAGCTGTCACTGGAGATCTTTGTAAGTAAGAGGTTACCTGTGATTTTAAAACAATGCAATACCATTTACTTAAAAACATTTCCACAGATAAATGTGCATTTCTTGTAAGAACATTTTTTGCCCAAAGATATTGCTATAGATATGATTTTCTCCCTTGTTAACAAAACTCACATTTAAATCCTTTCCCACTTCAGCAGAGTGTATTAGGAGAACACTGAGTAGATTAAAACAAGCAAGACTGTGCAGAACATGTTATTTACATAACTCATTGTAACTTTTTAGCAAGAAAAAAAATAATACAAATCTCATATATTCATTGATCAAAGCAAGCTCACTGAAGAAGGACCATTTGTTCCATCTTTTGATTTGTGATCTATGTTCTCATGACTAGACAAAAGTCTAGATAAGATTAGAAGGGAGGCAAGGAGAATAGGAGAGAAGTAAACTGATGCAAAATTGCAAAGGATGAAATCATTATACTATGTGAATGACAAGTCAGAGATAAAACTATCATTGACTTCAGTGTGCCCAGAATTTTTCATCTATGCACACAAATACAAAAGAACAGACACTCAGATCAGGGAACAAGTGTAGGAAGCAAAGATTTCCCTATGACAGAGTTATGGAGATAACACCATAAGCTTGGTACACTTAAACTGTATCGTACTTGTGCACATCTAAAGATTTGCACAGTTGTTTAAGGAAGATATATCCTCCTGCCTTTGGATAGCACTTAGAAATTATCACAGTCTCATCAGCAGCTACAGACATAGCTTCATGATGTTCTATTCTGACTTTTGGACATTCAACTCCATGTTTCATTTCCACAAAATCCAAGCTGGTTTTATGCCATATCTGACACACTTCCAAAATCATTCTGACCCCCTGCAAAAATCTGTTATATTTCTGCCACAGAAGTGTGGAAGTTGTTTTTGTCTGTTTGTTGTTTTGTTTTGTTTTGTTTTGTTTTTGAGTGTGTACATGTATTTGTGTGCAGTGCTGATCATTCCTTCTTTAGGAGTGATATGCAATGTAGAATCATGTGTAGCTCTCTATTATGTGTGGAGTTAAGCTAGTCATTTCTGCTTCATTTGTACTTATAAGAAAAATAAGTGTTTCTAGAAAGATTCACAGCCATAGTTAACCAACTAATGGTAAATAGAAATGAGACAGATAGGAATCTGGAAAGTATATTTTGTTTCTCTTTCTTGGCATTATATGGACCATAAGGATAACATACCATACACATATATATGAAATGAATCTGTATTAAGTAAATCTGATTCTCTATGTATCTTCACATGAGATACATTCATACTACATGCATTTGCAATTTCAAGAACCAAAAACAGCAACCACAAATGAATATCCCACAGATGCTTTCTCCTTGCTTCTTTTCAAATAGCTATGACACATTAACTGCAAGGTTGGAGAAAAAAGTCAGTGCAATTTGTCTAATTTAAAATCACCAGAGAATACATCTAAAATGATAATCCTCAGAAGAGACTTTAATTTCACATCTTATTTGTGCCATGGATATAATTTGAACTCTATCATGTACAATTAAAAATTCCAGTGTGTTACCAGTAATTTTTACAACATATCAGAACTCTCAGTATGCATTTAGTTATTAGAGCTGAATTTATTTATTATCACACAGTTCAGTTCTACATTATCTCTCAGATCAAGGGGTGCATAACTAGAGCATCTTGTGCTACATATAAAAATTCTTCCTATCTTCTCCAGACGACATAAATATAAGTTATTATCTATCTATATTGTCTACACTGTATGTACACAGGAAGCTGGATCCCATCTATTCCAACATAAAATACATCTTTAATCTACAAGTGTTACCCCATTCTTCAGGTGCTGTTCTAGTCTAATGATATTGTTACGAGGTAACTTGCATTTGATTCTGTCATTTAGGTTAGATAGAGTTCCTCTCAAAATTGTTTTAAGTTGGCTTACCACACTACTGAGATACTTGAGGAAAATGCACACTTGTTGAAAGGATCTAAAAATCCATATCTTAAAGAAATGTTTTGCTTTTCATTCAGATCTTAAAAACCTTCAGTTTTGTAAATAAATGATTGGTAAGAGGAAATAAAGTCAACTATTTCAGACCATAATAAAAATATTTACTTGGCTTAAACAAACAGCTTCATGTGATTAGAAATAAGCATTTCCTAGTTCTGTATTTTGTCAGCATCATGAGAAATGATCCTATTGCTAAGAAAGAATCAAAGAAAGGTTTGATAAATTGTGTATGCCTTACTTAAACTACATATTTGTACTTCTTGCCATCTGAAAAACTATGACAATCTTCTGTAAAAGACCATTTTCCATGTGAATTTTTTCATGCTGTTTAGGAAAATCGTGATCATAGGTCCTCTGAAATTCACAATTCACACACTTCCAAATTTGAATCAGATTACACTTGTGGAAAGAGCTATGAAATTAGTGAGATAAAAGCATAACATTCATGTTTGTTCTGTAGTTATAATTGTGGTGCAGTTGCTGTCATGCTCTCAACTCATTAGTTCCCTGTGCAGACCAGAAACACCCCAGATAGTCTTTGCCTATAAAAAGGGATGGACTGAGACAGTAGGCTTACTTCCGCCAGAGTGATCAACTGAGCTCATCCTGCCTTGGCAACAAGTATTTGACTAATTGTTACTGGGAAACTCTAGGTGGGAATTTCATCTAGCTTGAGAAACTTCCTGCTAGACCCCATCCCAATCTAGCTAGAGTGTAGGCAGGTAAGATGCTTTTAAGTGGTCAGTAGAAACTGGTCGTACAAATGCAGAAATAGATGCAGAGAGCAGCAAGAGTGAGTCTCAAGGATGAGGCAGGTGTACAACCTCACTGTCTTGTGTTGTTTTCCAGGGTATGAACAGGGTATGCAGAAACAAAGGCTGTTAAAAGGATCCATCAACAGTCCAGACTTGCAGTTATCTGACAGGTACTGTGTCTATCCATGGAGAAGCAGCAGGAAATGGGACTAGGCATAGGACTGAAAACAAGGATGCAGAATGGATCCAAGGCTGATTCAAGAGACAAGGCTGGAGATGAGGCTGAAAGCAAACACATTTACAGCTTCCTTCAGACAAAGACTGGGTTCCCGGTGTCTCTGGGGTAGTGCACGTGAATCTCCAGTAAGTCTGGTCAAGGCGGTCAAGGCTTGTTGACTCCCTTGGAGCTCTTACAATTATTCTGTACATAGCTAAGATAATTAAAATGTACTTTGTATGTAGTTTGAGATAAACAGTAGCAGTGGATCACACTCAGTTGAATAAGAATTCAGTAAAACCACATTTTGGATAGCATCTCCCAGTTGAGCAAAATATACTGCTGCAAGATTCTTGCAATGTGGATGCCTGTCAACTCCTAGGCAGTCACTGTTTTTCCATGCTGGAATCACCTTTTGCAAAGATGCCAATAAATTAGGTTTCTTCTTTTTTTTTAATCTCTGATATTCCTTTTTGTTATTTAGATAGTAAAGTGTAACAGTACTTTTTTCTCAGTGTCTGTACACGTATTTGTATTTATATAATTACAGAGCAATTATAGGAAAGAACTATGAATCTTAGAATTCAGTTTAGACATCTATATTTCTGTAATAATATTATCCCATTATAATTTTTTAGTTTTTCTTTATTTTTTTTTTTTTTAATAAATGTTTTAAGACATTTTAATAAAAAGTAAGTACATATTGTTCAAGGAAACAAGTTTTCTCTATTTTTTCTCTAGAGATTCTATTTTTCCCAATTTGCCTGTCAAACTTTATTCTTATTTATAGCTTGAACTAAAATTCAGACAACAGTCACTACCTAATTATGTGATAAAATTCTTTTTGTTTAGTATGTAAAGTTCAGTATGTAAAGGCATTTAACAGCCTTGAACTAAATCTTTGAAACAAATACAAGTTTATCTGAATCTCTCTTCCATTTCTAAAAGAATAAATTGTGCCACAGGTTCTCTTTCCGTATTTTTTTCGTAACACACATGTACTTAAGATTCTGCTGATTTTTTTTCTCAGTTTACTGAAGGAAGAGAGTACTCAAAAGATGCCTTATCAATGCTTAATCTTCCAAGAAGACTTGCTTTTAACTAGTATATGAAAGCACCAAGGAGAAATGAAAGGATATATTAATTCAGAGATGATCAATAACACAGAAATCTTCTCTGGTACATCTTTTGATTATGGAGCCCTTTCTAAATAGTTTGACTGACTATCATATGTTACTGCTTGAATGTTTACACTCAGGTTGCCTGTGACTGGCAGTTGCAGCATGCTGCTGGGGAGTGTGAAGTGGTTTATACTCTTCAGATCTCTTCCTTGACTTATTTATTCTACAGAACTGTCTCAAAAATCCAGTTCATGTAATTCAGCACTGTATTGTATCCACAGTATCAAAGTGTTTGGAGAGACAGTTTCCCCCAGAAAATACAACTACTACATCCAGATATTACTTGATGATTTTTCTGTTCTAGCATTTGAAATGAGTGCTGCTTTTGTAAGGGCATGTTCTGTACCCAAGATGTTTTCTCCTGTATGTAGTTACATTTGCTCTTTGTAGATTGATTCATTCCCTATTCAGGACAAGCACTATTGGCCTAGACAGTTAATAAATTGAATTCAAAGTTATAACAATTGAATTTAAACTCTTTCAGGCAATTGCATTTGAGAAATCTTCATTTCTGTCATAGCCCTTCCTAAGAAGTAAGCTCAATGAATTTGCTCCAGCTCTTTACTTCAAGATAAAATATGACTTCAGAGAAGCAGGAGCATCCTAAATTCAAATTCTGTGCTTGTCAAATTTGGGAATAACCTTTCTGTCTTACATGGTAGGAGAGATAACATGAACAAGAAGGTGATTTTCTTGGGATGAGGTTAATTCTTTGGAAGCTTGCTGTGCTGACCCCTGCAGTTTCCGTAAATACACGAAACTTAAATAGGCATTTTTGTAAGAAAATGAAAGGAGTCCTTTAAAATCTAGCAAGTGTATTATTCTACCTAAAATTTTGACCTCAAGCAGTTCTTTTTTGTTTCTCTCACTGCCACATCAGTTCTTTTTGTTTCTCCAGGTATTTCCTATGAAAAGATGAATGCTGACAACGAAAGATAATGGAAGAAGGTTTCTTTTCCATGTCCTGCATTTTAAGTTTTGCAACTACTTCTCTTCTAGTCAATTTTTCATTGAGAAAAAAAAAAAAATCCAAAAATGTTGAGCATTTTTTGACCTGCTTTTTTCACTAAGAATGTTTCCCCCCAGAATAATTTTCTATAGGTGTCCCTGAGAAACTGTGAGAAAATCCCTATACATGGGGACACAATATTTGACCATATGTGTATCTGAGACAGCTCTTGGCTGACATTCACGGGATGACCGTAGAGCTGACTTAGCTCTTTCAGAGTATGCTTTCTCTGCTGGAACAACAGCAGCTAGACTATCAATGTAATCTGCCTACAAACAAAACACCTTCTTATGTCATGTTTGATCAAGTTAGCTTAACAGTGCTGTCTAACATGGGAGAGCAGCCTAATGAGGAAATTAATTACATTGCTACCCCAAATCCAATTCACATATGCACAAGGACAAGCACAGTACAATCAAATGGACTTTCAGAAACAGGGCATACCTACAACTTCTAAGGACATCTCTACCACTTTCCAAGAACAAATACAAAAGGCAGGAAAGGAGGAAATTATCTGAATGGAACAACAGCTGTCTAGTGTACCCAGAAGCTATTGGCTGTAATACACTGAGTATAATACTTAGGCACTGTCAACGGTTCTGGGCTGGTTCAGCCCAGTTCCATGACTAGCAGGGCAGAGGGATTTTGCAAAATCCGTGCCTCCGGAAAGGGGGAACAGGGGACCCCAAAATAATTAAAAACAGCAGCAACAATCTGAGGAGAAACAAACTAATTTACTAAATATAGTATAGGAATGCAAGATAACACACTATAATACAATATAATTAGAACTGAAACTAATAAATCAAATATAATGAGAGAGAGAATGTCCGGAAGGTGGATAGGCCTCACCACAATGCTGAGGTGAGATGTGCAGTCCAGTTGAGCAGCAGGGAGACGAGAGGAGAGCTGAGGAAGAAGAGCGGACGAAAAAGAGCATCAGGTGACCTTGCCAGGAGTTCTATCTCCTCTCTGTGACTGCAAAGTCCCCTGGGGAATGTACTTCTTCTCTTCCGGGCAAGTACCCAGAACTTGAGCATTAACAGTTAAACTCCCAGTGCCCTACATGATGTTATGATGTGGAATACCAAAAACTAAAAATCATAAAACCATAACAGGCACCATAACAGAACATTAGTAGTTAAAGGACAACTTTTCTCTACAGTTCTCTGGGATGAAGTAGGAAAACAGTTTGCCTACCGAGATAACTGGAAAAGTGAACAAATAAACAAACAACAACAACAAAACAACTACAAAAACAAGCAATAAATCTACCAGATGGTAGTTTATCAGTGTTACATTACAAAGCAGAGACAGCTTAGCATGACTGAGTGCCACAGAACAAGTGAATTCAACTGCCCTTTATCCTTCAAATAAGACGTGATAGGATGAAATGGAGTGGAATGAAGTGGAAGAAGATGGATAGGATAGGATAGGATAGGATAGGATAGGATAGGATAGGATAGGATAGGATAGGATAGGATAGGATAGAAAAGAATCATTCAGTTGGAAGAGACTTTAAAAGATCATATATTCTGTCTGATCACTGCAGGACTAGCCAAACATTAAAAGATATTATTAAGGGCACTGTTCAAATGCTCTTGAACACAGACAGGCTTATGGCACCAATCACATCTAGGAAACCTATTTCAGTGTTCAACCACAAGCAAGGAAAAAATTTTTACCAGTGCCCAGTTTGAACCTCCGTTGGTGCAGCTTTGTACTGTTTGCATGCATCCTGCAAAATGTTACCAGGGAGAACAGATCAGCACCTCCACTCTATTGCCCTTCCTCAGGAAGCTGTAGAGAACAATTAGAAATTCAAGACATTCCTTCTGCTGAAGCTCACTCGGTAGACTTTTGGTGTCAAAGGAGACAAGCCACAAGTTTGCATTCTGACCATGAGTGCTGCACATTTAATGGAAAAGGGGCTGGGGGCTTTTAGGTTTTGTTTTGTTTTGTTGCTCCCTAGGAGCTCAAGATTCCAGGCTGCAGCCATTACTTATCAATCGATTTTGATTCTGCCAGCAGAGGGCATGAGGAGGCAAAATTTGATTATAGTGGTACCATTCCCAATTTGTAAGAGAAAGAACAGGATTACTAAACTGCACATTGCAATCACTGGAGTCTCAGACTGAGCTGCTGACTGGAAGGAGGGAAATGGAAGTGACCTTCTGAGGAAAGAAAATCAGGAACATACACTCATGCCTTCACTACATGATTTTTCTGCTTTCGCAACTCTATGCCCTAGAAGATGATGACAACATCCTGTATGCTTTGCATGGGAACACAGCTGTGGGCATATTTTACACCACATAACATCTGTAACTATGTTGATGTGTCATCAGAGTTTATGAACACAGCTTCCAAAGAACTGTGAGCTGTGGATGTAGAACTTTCAAATTTTGTGATAGTTCAGGAAACCATGGACAGGCATTGATTTAAAATTAGGTAGATTACCCATCTTCTCCCCTCAGAAAGGGAGAAAATGTGAAGATGTCTAAAAGAAAAATGAGATTTAATATTTGTCAGATTATGAAATTAGAAAAACCAGTTTATTAAAGAAACATTCATGGTATATGAGACCAGATACATGTATACCACATAATAGATTACAGTAACAGAGCTTATAGATGAATACTTTCCCCCTGAGAACTTCAGAAAGTGAAACATATAAAGTTCCTACTCACAAAATTCAAAAGAAGCTCACAATAAAAGGAAAGAAAGGAATATAAAGTGTTGTTGGAGTAGGGGCATTGCTGGACTCCTTTGCAAAAAAAAAAACAAAACCAAAAAGCAAAAAAAAAAACCAAAAAACTTCTGTAGCCGTCATGAGAAGAAATACCATTGTGTTGACCTAGTTTACTTAGGCAAACCTGTGCATTCATTCTGTACTCTGATATTAAGCGTTAAGAATGAGAATTTTGTGTCCAGCTACATAGGTGCAATTCCACAAAAATTCATCATTTCCATTAAAATGAAGCATTTCTTTAAAGCAGTGAAGTTTAATTAATTTACAAAAATTTAAGTTGTAATGAAGTAAAAGAAATGTTCTCCTATGGTTATTACATCTCACATTGCTCAAAAACTGCTTGGTTGCAAATCAAGTGAGCATATTTTGATCAATTACAGGCTAATGGAACCTATTTAGAAATGCTACTGCATAAAATCTTCTTATAGCTATATCCCTCCTATTTTATTGTCCTGGGTACAAGACTTACATATAAACTGCTGGCATGCTTTCTTTGCATACTATGTGGCAGCTATCATAATTTATATTTACCTACTTATTTAGAGAGATTTGTTATTAAAGTAGCAAACTGTCAGGGCACAGAGTGTGATCAGGGAGAAGAGATGCCCATGTGGGCAGTTCGGATCAGAGCCTGGAAACCAGGGGCTGATGGACCCAGGGCTGATGTGTGGTCCTGAGCCTGAGCAGAGTGGGTGAGCTCTGGGGGACTGTTAAGGGTCAGTTAGGGCTGCTGAGGGCTCTTACACAAACTGAATTATTGAGAGCCCTAAGAGTACCATGTGAGTATATGATAAGTAGACAAGCCAATGTTATTCCCTCATCACAATGAAAGGTTATTCAGCCACCAAATAGTAAAGCATACAAAATCAGTAGCTCTTATATCAGAACTAAAAGCACTTCCTTATTTTCCTCATTTTTCCATAATACATCTGAATGCTTACATATACAAGAAACATCATAATCTTTCTTATATGTTTTTGAGTGAAATTCACTATCTCTTTGCTATTTTTAAATCCAATGCAGAACTAAATGCACAATGTTAGGATTGAAGCACGAAATTTGCCTTTCTTGAAATTTTGTGCTTTGGTGTATTAAGAGTACTATTAAAGATTACATTTTAGCTCCATATAGCAATTCTTCCTTATGTTCCACTAAAGTAGCAAGAATTTTGGATATTCAGCATTTCTGAGAACAAAATCACTGTGTCAGTTTCTAGGTTTAGTTTTAAATTCCATAAGGTAATACTGTTTGCATTTGAAGATATTGGTCCACTTTTAGAAATGAGAGAGGAGCATTCTAATTCTTTATTGGTAATCATTCGCCTTTCTGGAAATAGCCGGTAGCCTGGAAGTTCAAAATGGCTGGTGATCTTGTAAAGGTTTTGCTTCAATGAGAATGACCTTTTAAAATACAGACAATTTCTATAGCTTATCATTTTTCTTTTTCTGGTATCCAAAAAGCAAATTCCACAGAACTAAGTAGCCAGCATTCCTTGCTTTGTGCTCCTGCGTTTGGAAGTTGGACGGTAACCTTTTTCAACATGTGCCTGGCTTGAAAGCTAACATTTTAGATCAAAAGATTATGTACCAGGAGGCCTAGAGGCTCAAAAAAAAAAGAAGAAAAAGTGTTCTTGTTTTGTTTTAGTGTTGCTGTGAAAACTCTGGATATTGGAGTGTGCTACACTTAGAAAATAACACCAAGCAAGGCCACAATACAGGGAATATTTGCCTCCTAAATAATTTGTTGTTGTTTTTTCCCTATCATCTCTCAAACGCTGTAATTGAACTGTTTGAGTCATGATGGTACTACATTTACTTTTCTAATTGTAAGAAACTGATTTACCTTTCATGATAGGGAAATTGCATTTCCATAATTATTACATAGTAACACCTTCCCTTAATAAAGATCTCCTTTGATCTTCTAAGGAAACTTAATTCTATCTTTATACCTAATTCCTTCATATGTAAATAAATCTGATTGAATTACTTGCTCATTATACTCTTAGGCAAATGGCAATTGTATTAAAAAAAAAAATAGACTATGTCATTAACCATAGCCATTTGTTGTCCTTTCTATACTGAATCTTGAAATATGCATTGGAGTTCATGAATTCATGAAACAGATTAAGTGAGAATCCTTAGATTTGTTTAATGATACAAGTTGTTGGGTTTTTTTGTTTTGTTTTTGGTTTTTGTTTTTTTTTTTTTGAGACAGGCTCTTTCCTTTTTCTGAGCCACGGTTCTTTACATTGAAGTAGTCAGTGCACAATAAAACTTGGTACATCCTAAAGATGAAGCAGATTTTTTTTGATATTTAATACTACCAATAGTGAAAAATAATATGATATCTACATACAACATTCTTGTACTATTACTACAAGAACTACTCTTATCACTGGGAAAGCAGAAAACATTGATATTATCCTCCAGATAGAATAAATCACCCAGAAAATTATCATAGGAAATATAATACTGAAAATGCTGAAAAAATAACAATTCCACTGTTGAAATGTTTCATGTCAGAAACTCTGAAATTGTGTTATTATTACAACTTTTTACAATTTTACAATTTGAATGTCTTATCTTGTTTGAACCAAAAAGTGTCCTAACAAATGCTTACTATAAATATTTACTTCAGTTTTCAAAAGCATCATTTCAAAATAATAGCCAACATAGGATACTTTCCAAAACTTTTCTAGTTTAGAACTGTATGCCATCTCGTTCAATGTCCAGCCTTCAAAGAATGCCATAACCCAAAATTAAATAATGAATTTAAAATCACAGAGGATTAGAACAGGAGAAAATGTTAAGATGTGAAGGAAATATCACAACAAACAGAGAAAATATGCAGAATTGTTATAGCTGGTTGGAAATTATCTGCAAAAGGGAGAAACCGTGCACTGATCCTGAGTAAATGAACACACAAGCTATCCATGGGTGAGCTCTAAACCGTACATGTGTCCACCCCTGTTGTTTGTTATCAAGGACCTATTTATCTTAATGACCACATCTCTCTTTGACCTCCTAGCAGAAAGTCTGAGGAAAATTCATATACACCTACAAATAATGTGGTACATCTCATTTACCCATGCTACAGTGGCTTCTGAAATAGTTCATAATAGTTTTCTCTAGACCAAAGTGCATCTGCTCTTAGAAGATAGAATTCTGCTCTAGAAGATATAATTTTTCTATCTGCAGATAGAAAAATTGTATTGTTAGCCTTGTCATGTACATTCAGGAATTCAATTAATTAGACTAAATTGAGAAATAATGCTAAGGCATTAATTTCCTGAATGTTTAAAATTTATATGTATTTCGGCTGCCTACTTGAGTAGAAGAAGATGGTCAAGAAAACAGATCTGAATAAAACAACCTTTTTTTCTGAAACCCTAATTTGAATAAATGTACCTCTGAGCCTCCAGTATGTTAGTACTAAACTTGTTAAGGAAAAAATATTTTTATAGATGATCACCGCAAAATAATTCTCTGGCTTCTGAGGCACCCAGAATAAATTATACAAATATGCTAACATGTCAAATCAAAGTGAATTCCTTCAGGCAAAAGCTCTCTGTTCTGAAAGCTAAAGGAAGATCAAAAAATGAATAATAATTGTGAGATGTAGGTCACAATACTATTCCATTCATTTTGTTAGTAAAAGGCTGCTAGTTAAGCATGCAGTTGTAGTAACTGTACACAATGGTATCTGTAGTTGTACCATTCTGAAGTAAACACTGTATGACTTCTTTATATAACCCATTTTATAGAGTTTCATTGTTTCAATATGAAACAAATCATTAGATATAACAGAATTTGAAACTCTGTACATAAACTTTGAATTCCTTCTCTGCTTTTCCTGGGGGGGGGGGGGGGGGGGGGGGGAAAGTACAGTAGAAGCTTCACCAAGGAATTTTAAGCTTCAGCAGTTTGTTCGTAACTTGAGCAAAAAGCTCCAGGAAATAATATATTATTAATATTTTAATATATTAATGCCAGATGATTTTCAAAATATGATCCCAAGAGTGAAATTTCATTTTTTCTGTGGATCCTTTTCTTCTCAACAAGAATAAATAACTGCACATTATTCTTTCCTCTTCCTCCTTAAAATAAAGATGGCATTGGTTGAATGGCTGTATATTCAATGGATGAAGAAAAGACACTTTCTTCTTTAATAGAGCTACACCCAAGGTAACGTAATCATATGTATATTTAACATATGGCTTGTTTAAATCCATTTGGAAGATGAGAATGAATAATTAAAGAAGGAATTAATTTACCTGCACAGAAGCATTCAATCAAGTGTCATGATTTCTCACTGACAGTCTCACATTTACATTTTTTTATTTGAAGTGAATATGAAAAAAGCTAACATTGCTCTGTGAAGGTATCATATCGTGAATGTTTCCAATAGGTAATTTACTCATCAGAGTATGGGAAACAAGCTGATCTTCATGTTCTTGTGGGGATATAATCTGACTCACAAAACAGATGGAAGTAATCATTTGTAACTGGTCAGTGTGGAAAGACCACTGAAAACCAAAAAGTAAAAATGACATGAAAATACTGAATTCTAAGCTTCACAGAAAACAAGAAGACAGCTGGAAATGCTTTATGCTACCTTCCAATGCAAGCAAATGGTGAGAAAACTATTAAGAAATGTTGCCTGTATTCTGCTGTCATAGAAAATGTAGATTCTTACACTGAGGGAGTTTTAAAACAAGTTGGAAAGAAGGATTTTGTTCTTTATCTTTACTTTTACTTCTCCTAACTTTAGCTTCTGGAAAGTATAGCTTGTCAGTGGGTTTAGATATTATAATTTCTGAAAGTTTTGTCTTCTTTAAATTATCCTATGCTGATAAGGGGTAGCCAATCAGTTTTGAGAGTGAAAAAACAGCTTGCAGCCATTTATCTAAATACTTTCAAAGTATATTGCTGACAAAATATGAAATTGTGTTATTTTTGTACTGCAAACCTTCTTTATTGTTCTCTTCAATTGTTTAATATGAGCCATAAGTAACCTTTTACTTTGAGGCAAATTCAAGGCATGAACCTCTTTATAATTTATTAGTTAACTACTGCTTAATAGGATTCACTGGAAGCTGGAATGCAGTCTTGGAGAAGTATTTCTGAACAATGTATTTACATGTTTAGTGCTAGAAAACTGAGATGTTGCTAGAGTGAAACAAGCAACCATACCTTATAGGTTAGGAAATCCTGGAACACTAACTTTTAGAAAAAAGTGTGGCAGTGGGGAGAATTTATGACAGCTAGAATTATAAGTAAAGAAACAGTAAAAATAGAAAACAGAAGAAAAAAAAAAAAAAAAAAAAAAAAGAGTTGTACTATTATTTAACCAACAGAATTATTTAACACAGAAATTACTCTTAACCTTTTACCTGAAGAGGTACCTGAAGAGGAACAGAAGGCCCTATATGCCGGCCTGACCCTACCCGCAGAGAGGTGTGCTGCCTTCCTGGGGCTCGGGTCAGAGACATTTCAAAGAAAATTCCCGAGTTGATTCGGCCTTCAGATTATTACCCACTTTTAATAATTCAGGCTGGCGGCGAGGAAGTTGATAAGGAAAGCCTGAGGTCTATCAAGAAAGACTTCAGGGGAATGGGGCGAATGCTTGAAGGTGCTGGGGTGCAGGTGGTCTTTTCTTCTATGCCCGTGGTGTCAGGGAAAGGTACAGGGAGGATCCAAAACACCCAACTCTTAAATAGATGGCTAAAAAGCTGGTGCAGACACAAGAATTTCGGCTTTTTTGACCATGGGGCAATTTACACTGCACCTGGCATGATGGCTGCTGATGCATGCAGCCTGTCCCTGAGGGGTAAGAGGATATTAGCTGAAGAATTAGCGGGACTCATTGACAGGTCTTTAAACTAGGAACGAAGGGGGAAGGGGACAAAATAGGGGCTACTGGGGGTGAACGGGTCATTCGAGGGCTTGTACCAAACTCCATGAGCAATGACGGCAGAGTGCACAGGGAAGGAGTAGGGCAGGGGGATGCTGGGGATGCTGCTGTTCTAGGGGATCCTAGATCCCTTATAAAGGTGGTGAGACGGATAGCCCGGCTGAAGTGCCTTTATACCAATGCACGCAGCCTGAGTAACAAGCAGGAGGAACTGGAAACTGTGATGCACTCGGAAAGTTATGACCTTGTTGCTATCACAGAAACATGGTGGGATGACTCCCACAATTGGGATACTGCGATCGATGGCTATAGACTCTTTAGGAGAGATAGGCGAGGTAGGAGGGGTGGGGGAGTTGCTCTCTATGTCAGAGATTGGATAAACTGTGAGGAGCTCCCTACGAGAAACAGTCAGGAACAGGTTGAGAGCCTGTGGGTTAGGATTAGAGATGGGACTAATACAGGTCAGCTGGTGTTAGGGGTATACTACAGGCCACCTGATCAGGGGGAGGCTGTTGACGAGGCTTTCTTGCTCCAGATGCGTGAGATGTCTGGCTCACGGGCTCTTGTCCTGGTGGGGGACTTCAACCATCCGGACATCTGCTGGGAAAACCACACGGCGAGCTGCAAGAGCTCCAGAAAGCTCTTGGAATCCATTGACGATAGCTTTCTGGTTCAGGTATTGGACAGACCGACCAGAGGTGAAGCGTTGCTGGACCTGCTGCTCACAAACGCTGAGGAGATCATCAAAGGTGTCAAAGTTGGAGGCTGCCTGGGCTCCAGCGACCACGCCTTGGTTGAGTTTGTGATCTCAAGCGATGTGGGCCTGGCAAAGAGCAGGATCAGGACGCTGAACTTTAGAAGAGCAGACTTCAAGCTACTCAATGGATTGCTGGCCAAGATCCCCTGGCGCGCCGCCCTCAAAGACAAAGATGTTGAGGAGAGCTGGCTGCTCTTCAAGGATGCCCTCCTGGAAGCACAAGAGGTCTCCATTCCTCTGAATAAGAAAGTGGGCAGGCGAGGTAGGAAACCGGCATGGCTCAGCAAGGACCTGCTGAGAGAACTGAGGGCGAAGAAAGGGGTGTACAAGCTCTGGAAACAAGGCTGTGTCACCTGGGAAGAGTACAGGGATGCTGTCCGGACTTGCAGACGTGGGATCAGGGAAGCCAAGGCGCAGGCAGAACTGAACTTGGCAAGGGATGTGAAAAACAATAAGAAAACCTTCTACAGGTACATTGGCCAGAAGAGACAGGCCAAAACGGGTGTACCTACTTTGGTAAATTTAAAAGGAGAACTGGCTTCAACAGATGAAGAAAAAGCTGAGGTGCTGAATGAATTCTTCACCTCGGTCTTCACTGGTGGCCAGGATTCTAGTCTTTTTCACGTCCCTGAGCCCTGCATCCCCAAACCTCTATGTGGGGACCAAGGAGGTAAATCCCTCCCCACTGTAAGGGCAGAGCAAGTCCGACAGTGCCTCCTTAGACTGAATGAATATAAGTCTATGGGGCCGGATGGCGTGCATCCCAGGGTCCTGAAGGAGCTGGCTGAGGTGGTTGCCGAGCCGCTCTCCATCATATTTGAGAAGTCGTGGCTGTCAGGTGAGGTCCCGGACGACTGGAGGAAGGGTCACGTCACTCCCATATACAAGAAGGGGAGCAGGGAGGACCCGGGGAACTACAGGCCGGTGAGTCTCACCTCCGTGCCTGGGAAAATCATGGAACAGATCCTCCTGGACAACATGCTCGATCACATAAAGAATGAGCATGTGATCCGAGACAGCCAGCACGGCTTCACCAAAGGAAGGTCATGCCTAACTAATCTTGTGGCCTTCTATGATGGAGTGACGGCATTGGTGGACGAAGGGAAGGCGACCGATGTCATTTTCCTGGACCTGAGCAAGGCCTTTGACATGGTCCCCCACCACATCCTCATCTCCAAATTGGAGGGAAGTGGATTTGATGGGTGGACGACCCGATGGATAAGCAATTGGTTGAAAGGCCGCAGACAGAGGGTGATGGTCAATGGCTCTATGTCCAGGTGGAGGCCGGTAACAAGTGGTGTCCCCCAAGGGTCTGTCTTGGGACCGGTGCTCTTTAACATCTTTATCAATGACATCGATGAGGGAATTGAGTGCACCCTCAGCAAGTTTGCTGACGACACCAAGCTGAGTGGTGCGGTTGATACGGTGGAAGGAAGGGATGCCATTCAGAGGGACCTCGACAGGCTGGAAAGCTGGGCTCGGGTGAACCTAATGAGGTTCAACACGGCAAAGTGCAAGGTTTTGCATTTGGGCCGGAAGAACCCCAGGCACCCGTACAAGCTGGGAGGAGTGGTCCTTGAGAGCAGCTCGGCAGAGAAGGACCTGGGGGTCCTGATGGACGAGAGACTCAACATGAGCCAGCAGTGCGCTCTGGCAGCTCGAAAGGCAAATGGGATCCTGGGCTCCATCAGGAGAGGGGTGGTCAGCAGGGACAGGGAAGTGATTGTCCCTCTCTACTCGGCTCTTGTGAGGCCCCATCTGGAGTACTGTGTCCAGGTGTGGAGCCCTCAGTACAAGAAAGACATGGAGATTTTGGAAAGGGTCCAGAGGAGGGCGACTAAGATGATCAGGGGGCTAGAGCACCTCCCCTATGAGGACAGGCTGAGGGAGTTGGGCTTGTTCAGCCTGGAGAAGAGAAGGCTGCGGGGCGACCTCATTGCAGCCTATCAATACCTGAAGGGAACCTACACCCAGGAGGGGAGTAAACTCTTCATAAGGGCTGACAATAGCAGGACTAGGGGAAATGGATCCAAGTTGAAGGAGGGAAGATTTAGGTTGGATGTTAGGGGGAAGTTCTTTACGAGGAGAGTGGTTAGGCCCTGGAACGGGCTGCCCAGGGAGGTTGTGGATGCCCCGTCCTTGGACGTGTTCAAGGCCAGGTTGGACGGGGTCCTGGGCAACCTGATCTAAATGTGTATGTTTGGTGGCCCTGCTAGGCAGGGGGGTTGGAACTACATGATCCTTGAGGTCCCTTCCAACCCGGGTGATTCTGTGATTCTGTGATTCTGTGATTCTGAAGAGCTGATATTTTCAGTCTCTCACCTTCCTTATTGCATTTATAATGCAGTCTACTGCTGAGGCCCCAAAGACTTTTGCTGTCCAACAGATGTTCATCACTTCAATGTTAATCCAAATCTAATCTACACCTTAAGTGGCAAGCTGGCAGACCAGTTCCTCTATCCAATTAGACAAAGAGCTTTCTTCCAGGACTACACTACTTCAAATCTCCAGGCCAGAAGTTGTGTTTCTGAAATCAGAGTACATGAACGAGAAGGAAGCAACATAGGCTAAGGATATGCTGGGGCTGAATATGGTCTGGATTTGTATCTAACTGACGAAAAATGGGATGTGCTCAGGAATCCAAGAGGGCAATCATATCAAAGAATTTATTTGAGGTATTATAGCTATCAGCAAAGAGTAGATCTTGTAGTGAATTACTGTTTTTGAAGAGACAAAATAAGTTTCTCAATATTACTGCTACACATTTCTTATTGGTCAGGGCAGCTGCTAAATACAATGGTACCTTACAGAAGCTGCTTAATATTCAAGACCAGCTGGCATATTTCTTTTCAATAAAGAAGGGAGATTAAAAATTTGAGAGATTCCTATGAAGCTGCTGGAAAATATAGCTGAATTGTATTATATCATCATCTGGGTTCTACAATTTTCTTTAGAGAGGAATTCATAACCTTGACCTTTTTCAAACTGGTGTTCAGTTCAGCTCAGCTGTGACCTGTCCTCACATGTTTTCCACAGGAGATTCCTAACATTTATCAAGTTATTTAAGATTGTCATCTGTAGCTAAGGTTGATTTGGTATGAGCATTTTATGAACATAATGATGTTGAATCTGTACTGTTGAAAAAATATTCTTCCAAGTGAAAAAAAAGGGGAAAATTAACAGCAACACTGAATTTCCATCTTCATCATCAAATGGGTATAATTTCTATAGGCATGTTATGAACATGTTTGAGTAGGTCCACAACTAAAATAAATCTCATGTAGGAAATATATTTAGCTTTCTTTTCATTGATTGCTTCTGAAGAGCTAAATAATAGTTCTAAGCATAGTGATTATTTATTTAAATATCCATGAAGTAGCAGTTACGTTTCACTTACCACACCTAGGTGATGATTAGAAAAGCTTTGTGTACTTTAGGTAATTATGACCGTATTACAGTAGCAATAAGTGGAGGTTTTCTCTGTATCATAAGGTAATGTGCACTGACAAATTAATGGCCTGCTTTGTACAGTGCAGAAGAACTCTCAAAGCCTCATTCAGACATACATTTTGCTATAAGAAATTTTACTGTTCTGTATTACATAGACAAAAAGCATTGCCTTTGACGAAGAGCAATTGAAGTAGATCTGCTTATTCTTCGTGGGTTTAAATGATAATCAACTAGCTAGAGAGAATCATAGAATTCTATGATTCTATGATAATCTACTGACTACAATAATTATAGAATCACAGAAGCACAGAATTGTAGGGATTGGAAGGGACCTCTAGAGATCATGGAGACCAACCCTCCCGCCAAAGCATGTCTGAGAAACGATCTTCACATTGCACTCATCTACAGTGAAGAGGTGGATAGAAATCTTAGAAGGTCACGTACTACATGTTCAGGAAATCATATGTATATGTATATAAACATGTGTGTATAACAGATATAACCTATGTATGAATTTAGAGATAGAATCTTTAAAAAGGATAATAACATGTCACCTCATGTGATCTTGCTTTGAGGGCCAGTAAACAAATATTTTAATAGGCAGCAGTTTTTGTACTTACTCTTCCTCAGTGTGTTCTATTTTGCTTTTCTTTAGAAATGTCACTCTTGTGATGCATTTCCCTATATACATAAATATATTTCCATCTCTCCCGTCACTGCTGAATTTAAGATATTAACATCTTTTTTTTCTTTTCAATTTGTGTTAACCTTTCCCTAACTAGTCATTATCTCCACTCAGTTAAGCTGCCCTCTGTTTTTAAAATTCCTAGGTTAGTTATTCACCAAGATTAATTATCATTAACTCAAGACATGGCTATACAAAATGAATTTCATTTGCCATTTGCGCAGATTCTTCTTTCTCCTCTGTTAGTTATGTGATAGATGTAACACTAATTATGCACACGTTCTATAATTAACTTTTTAAGCAACTATTCTTGTTTAGAAAATGCTCATATATATCATATGAAAAAGAAGTAATTCAAACTTTAATGTAGCCAGTTCTTTTCTAGCAGGAAATGTATGATAGCTCCTTACACACAGCTCTATCCTTATCAAAATTTATTTAGTAGCTCAGCTTAGTGGAGCAAACATAAAAACATTAAACCAAATGAAACAACATGACAACATAACATGACATCACCACCAAAACAAACGGACATCTGAAGGAATAATTAATTGTAGTACATTTGAGGACAGCAGTTATGCAGTTCTTCATCCAGTTCTGTCCGTCTAATATGAACTGCAGCCTGGTTTGTGGACATCATTCATAAGAGAACAGAATAATGCTTTTATGATGGTTTAGATACTGTATTCCATTGTACCACAACTGAACCAAGTAGTAGCAATCAGTTTGAGTTTACAGTTTAAATAATTGTGTGGGGTTGTACTACAAAGATCTTATCAGGCTGTTACGAGAATGTTCTAATCAGTTATACCTGGGTTCCTATGTATGTACAGCAAGAGAGCTGTTGATCTTTTGTTCTATCCGGGGGAATGTCCGACAGAAGTCAATAATTTGAAAAAGGAAAAAGATACTTACAGTTTGTAAATATTATATTCCTATTTTCAAGCAAAAAAATGGGTTAAAAAAAAAAAAAGCTAGAACAAGGGCTGATTTAAAGAAAATTGTTAATTTATGGTGAATGTTGGTTTTCAGGACAATTTTTAATCAATCATGTGCCATGATGCAGAATCTGCATTAGTAATAAATAATCTCTTACAGCTGAAAAAAAATTATAAGAAACCTGAAACAACGTTAGGCCATATCACATTCTATTTCTCTTAAAATTTATTCTGTTAAGTAGACCACAGTGCAGTGGTATCATTTCCTAGCTTAATAATAGCATTTCTGACAGATCCGTATCATAATATATAA
Source organism: Tetrao urogallus (assembly GCF_951394365.1). Taxonomy (NCBI): domain Eukaryota; kingdom Metazoa; phylum Chordata; class Aves; order Galliformes; family Phasianidae; genus Tetrao; species Tetrao urogallus. The sequence goes on along the minus strand of NC_136813.1, from coordinate 78,357,004 downwards.
TACAAATTTACGTCTAAAGAATTAGTCATGAGAAAGAGTGGTTTTGCTGCAGCCTGGACATGTGCAGATACAGTTCAGAGGGAAGACAAGCATCATGTCCAAGGTTCTGTGAACTTTCTAGAGAACTTGTTTTAGTATCAGTGACTTAATAAACCATGACTTCGAGCAGAGTGGCAAGCAATTTGTAAAAGCTTTACAGCATTGCATCTTGCTCAGCAGTACTTTGCAAAGATCCACCCATGTAGGTCGCACTGTGCTTGAAAGCTGCAGTAAGTTGAGCAATTATTCTTATATTCCAATATAAATAACAGAAATACTATTTAGCATGTTGATATTGTTTGCCACTTAAAATTCTCAAGGTAGTCCAACATATAATCCACATCTGCAGTTTCACAAAGAGATACTAATTTTGTGCACGCAGATTTGGCTGACACGCCTGAAGGCCGTGCTGCCATTCAGCAAGACCTGGATAGGCTGGAGAGCTGGGCAGAAAAAAACCGGATGAGGTTTGACAAAAGCAAGTGTAGAGTCTTGCATCTGGGGAGGAATAATTCCATGCACCAGTACAGGCTGGGGGATGACCTGCTGGAAGGGAGCTCTGCAGAGAGGGACCTGGATGTCCTGGTGGACGACAGGTTGGCCATGAGCCAGCAGTGTGCCCTTGTGGCCAAAAAGGCCAATGGCATTCTGGGGTGCATTAAAAAGAGTGTGTCCAGCAGGTCGAGGGAGGTGATCCTCCCCCTCTACTCTGCCCTGGTAAGGCCTCATCTGGAGTACTGCATCCAGTTCTGGGCTCCCCAGTACAAAAAAGACAGGGATCTCTTGGAAAGAGTCCAGCGGAGGGCCACGAAGATGGTGAAGGGCCTGAGCATCTCTCCCATGAGGAAAGGCTGAGTGAACTGGGTCTGTTCAGCCTTGAGAAAAGAAGATGAGAGGGGACCTGATCCAGGTCTATAAATATCTAAGGTGTGGGGGGCAGAATGGCGAGGCCAGACTGTTTTCAGTGGTGAGTGGAGACAGGACAAGGGGAAACGGCCAGAAACTGCAGCATAGGAAGTTCCGCACAAATGTGCGCAAGAACTTCTTTACGGTGAGGGTGACGGAGCACTGGAACAGGCTGCCCAGGGAGGTGGTGGAGTCTCCTTCTCTGGAGATGTTCAAGACCCACCTGGATGCCTACCTGTGCGACCTGGTGTAGGGAACCTGCTTTGGCAGGGGGGTTGGACTCGATGATCTCTGGAGGTCCCTTCCAACCCCTACAATTCTGTGATTCTCTGATTCTGTGATTTAATCTTTAATGTAATGGATAAGCACTTATCTCCGAAGGCACACGGTTAGATCTGAGCTAGATTTCCAAGGCTAAATTTACTAAAGCTAAAGGAAGAACCAGTAATTTGCCAGAAGATATATCTGTTATCTTTTAAAAAGTGCAGTAATGCTAGATTAGCTATTGAGAAGATGTTTTAAACACTTGCAAAAGACTTTCTTGCATTGTCATTAAATATTAGTTTTAGGTACTGTAATCTGCAACTGGAGAAATTTATGAGATTCTCCAATAAAACATTTACTAGAGTCTCCTTTCCTAGAAATCCTATAAAGCCACAAAGTGCTGTACTCCATCAAACTACCCTTAAAATATATACTTCATCAATTATTAGTTTGCACTGCACTAGCCTTCAGAATTTTAAGCAGCTGTCCTCTTCATGCTGCATGCTTTCAGTTGGAGAACTGCTAAAGCTGCTAAAAAGATTTTTAAGAATTCAAGATAATACTAAGCCTGTTCTGTATCCACTTTCTAAAAAATCATAGATTTTGAATCTGTTTGCAAGTTCTAAATACTGGAAATATTTTTGCTGAACAGTGATAGCATTCTTGTTGTAAAGAATACAAACGATTGACAAAATTGTCTTGTGAAAAAAACAGTCATTTGAGCTATCATATTATTGATGTAAACAACCTCTTAAGTTAGTGTTCATGTAAATCCATATTTTGTACTCTGGTATGACCAACACCATTCTTAGCCTAACCAGTTGCTTTCTAGGACAGATTAGAGTTTCCATTTATATAAGGAACTTTTTTCTTTCAAAACTGTCCAACTCTACTAGTATTTTTAATAATGGGAAAGATTCCCATTTTTAAGGAATAAATTTTATAGCACTTCTTGCTTGTTTTTGGATGGTGTTGCTGTTATTTTTGTTTTCTTTAAATTAACATCCTTGTATGTTCTTTTGTCCATAAAGCCATGACACTTGTTTTGTAGGTATAATATAATATATATAATATAATATATATATAATTATATATATATAATTAAATATAATTAAATATATATATAATTAAATATAATTAAATATATATATATATAATATATATATAAAATATATATAATATAATATAATTTATTCCATGCCCACATAGTTGGAATATATTTTTTTCCATAACAAGAATTTTTCTTTTTTTTTCCTTATAGTATGACAGCACTTTCTCTTGAAGGTCAGAGAACATTAAACTTCTGGGAACAGCAATAAACGTATTGCACATAAATGAAAGACCTATCAGGAAAATTTGAAATTTACACAGATCATTCCTATTTCATTGATGTATAAGAGCTATGTGTACCCATGTCATGCTTTTTTGTGCAGTTCTGTTTTTAATGTTAAAGGAGGTACAGTATAAAATGCAGAGAAAGACAATTAAGATTACTAAGTGAGTGAAAAAACTTAATTGCCTAAAAATGTAAATATCAGTATAAAATACTGAAACTAGTATGAATGAAGCTTGTAAAAAAAAAATCAGGAAAATGACATTTAAGTTGGAAAGAAAAAAAAAAAAACCAACAAAACTTGTTTAAGTAGAAGCAGATGACACCTGATAAAACCTGTAAGAATTACTGCTAAAGCAAGTAAAAGGATTACTTTAGAGGTCAACAGTGAACTTGTGGAGCTTGCTGGTACAAAGCAGTTGTGATAGACACTGTGGAAGCATGATAAAAAAGACAAGTTTAGTGTCATAAGCAGAAAATTAAAGAGTAGGCTACTATCACCCTCTAACATCTCTAGTTCAATAATTGTTGAAAACGAATAAACCAAAAGAACTGGCAAAATCTGAGTATTTTCCCTAACTGGCATGCCACTGTGGGGGCTGCACACAGAGTTGAACTGACCTTACTAGCATCACATTTCTTATGTCCTCTTTGTAGCTTCTGTTGTAATGAAAACTATGTGAATTAGAATAGAAAGTTTAAGGCTCTTTGTTTTTCACATCATTTGTATGTTGACCAAAAGTAGCCTAGATAACTTTCACCAGCTGATAAAACTTTAAACAATTAATCACTGTAACTGAGTCTGTTCTTTCTTTTGGGTTAGTACAAAATCTTTAAAGTGGATTTTTTATTATTTTTTAATAAAATCTTCAGAAGCACAACTGATAGAGAACAGAAAGTCAATGCGTTAACTTAAAAATAATTTTTTACAAGATGTCTAGTTTACACAGTCTAGACTTCAAAGGTGGATAGAGTTATTTTGTTTGCTTAGTTTGGTTTTGTTTTATCTTCTGAACAACTTGGTAACATGACTAAATCTCTCTATAAGACTTTTTTTTAACATTAGTTTAAATATCAATGAATAAACATTTTTTATTCTGCAAGTTGTCTTTAAACAGTGTTCTGGAATATTGTGTCCCACTTGGGCAAAAGTTTCCTAAAGCTTTCCATTCTTTATGCCATTGTAAACCATATAAAAGGCAGCCTAGTACGCTACATTTCACTCAACACAAACAATTACACTGTTGGAAAACCAATTTAGCTTTATTGTCCTAAATTTGCAGTGTCTCTGCTGCCAGAAAAAGGAAAGGAAAAAAAGGCCACTTGTGATAAAGTTGAGAAAATTTGTACAACTCTGTCATGCACAGAAGATCAAAGTTAAGATTTAAATGGGTTTATTAATGGCTTCTATTTTGTATTTTATTCTAGGAATCACAGATAGTATCAAATAAGTTTTCAATGATGTGACATGAATAAAACATTACAAGAAACATGAATAGTCCTAAATTTTAATTCATTTTTATATACTCAATACTCAGTCAGTGGCAAAACAGATTGTGTTTATCTTACAAATAAGAATAAGCCTCTTTTTTTTTTTTTTTTTTTTTTTTGGAGGATTCACTAATGAGTGATACAAGCTTTAAGGAAAATTGAATATCATAGAATTTCATCAGAAGTACCCTGTAATCAAGAAAGGCAGGACTTTTCTTGTGACCTTAACATCTTTTGCAACATTTCCTCATTTACAAATGTGGTTTCTATTACTCTATGGGGAAGAGTGATAGTACTTCAGCACGGAGAAACTGTATAGTGCAGTTGTGAAATTCAAGGGCCTGAAGAATAGGCCTTGAATCAAAGTTGATTCATAGATGAGCCTCACAACCTTTCAGTTTATCTGATATATATAGTATCAATTGCACATAAAATATACAATTTATCCATATTTATCCATGCCAGTATGAGTGTGTTCATAGTAGCTCTGCTGTAATGCTTACTATGCAGAAATAATGGTCAAATGACCTCTGTCTTAATCACAAGAGAAATTTGCTGTAATGTCTGCTACCCAATCAAGAATGTTGCAAGTGGTCTGGGCAGACAGATAATCATGCCAAAAAGGCCTGTGATACACCAAAATACACAGCTCCCTTAGTTCTTCTTTGAACCCTGGCCAGTTATTTGCGGGGAAAACCAGCAGGGGAAAGAGAAAAACAGATGTTCCACCTGACTGTCACATAGATTTCTTTAATCAGTGTTATAAAGGCTGGATTTGCTTGAGGCATCTTTGGAGACTTCAACTACAGAGTAGATGTACTGCTGTTGGATTTCCCAATTGCCAAGACAGGTTCCTCAAATCCTTGCTTCAACTGGGGTGCCCCAGTGACTGTAGATCTGGATGATTGTAAAATATTAAGGTAATTGGTAATCACAGAATCACAAAATCACAGAATTGTAGGGGTTGGAAGGGACCTCCAGAGATCATTGAGTCCAACCCCCCTGCCAAAGTAGGTTCCCTACACCAGGTCGCACAGGTAGGCATCCAGGCTTTCTTAATGTGTCTTTCTTAATCACTATTTCTAACTTCATGTAGTAATGAATAGAGCTATTATCTTGCTTATTTTCTTTATTGTTAAGCTTATCTTTTGACTATTGGCATTGCTTTATTTTTATATTATTTTGAAATAAACAGTAAAATAAGCTTATCTCTTTTATTGCTGTCTGTGTACTTCCTGTTGTCCCATCATTTGGCAAAACAAGTGAAGTAAGACAGGACAGAAGCTCCTGTTGGATCATACCACATAGGTACAAAAACAAATCTTCTAGAGAGTTAGGAAGGATATATGATTCAAAAAGACTCAGTCCTTTTTTATGACCAAAAGGAGAGGGAGAACTATCTGAAACTCGAGGCATATTTTATATATGTATGAATACTTCATAAGGAATGTAAAGAAACGTTCTGTTTTGGTTTTAGGTTTTCGGTGAGATCACCTGTTTCTTGGAGACAAGCTAGAAAGAGGAGGATCTGAGATATATGTTCTGCACAGAAATCAGTTATCCTTTTGTTGCTTTTGACAAGAAGATAGATAAATGTAGCAAAGCTGGAGCAAATGCAGAATGTTGTCATCGGATTGAGTACTACGCTGTGTCTGAGATATCCTATGGATTTAAAACAAACGTATATGAACAGAAAGCTGAACAGACCACAGCACCAGATAGTTTTGCAGGGGAAAACCATCTTTGTCTATGTCTTCAGTTTAGTAGATACATCTGTCAAAAAGGAGATGAATTTTGCCAGTCAGTAGGATAGAAAGTCAGAGCCAGCAAAAAGAAAGAAAAGGAGAACCATGTACACTGTGTGCTGGTTTCTCTGAGGAAAAGAAATAGGTATTTCTGACTTAAAAATTCCACCTAAATCTATCTCACGTGCAAGAATAATAGCAGCATGGTGACAAGCTTGGAAATAGGGCTTGCTACCATCTGTAACATGAGTAGATGAAAGTCCAAAATAGTTCAACTTGTTATTGATAAAAAAAAAAAAAGATTTTCTGACTGAGATTTATGCTGATGTGTCAGAAAACAGTAACTCTAAACAATAACCCTTGACAATTTATAATTGACATCAGTATGTTTTGTAGAGCCTAATTCAACATGGACAGCAGGAACCAAAACTGAATCGTACACAACAGCTCAGGTTTTTTTCATGTGAAAATAATATTTTCATTCTCTTGGAGAATGGGGGAGGTACCTGAAGATGGAGGATAGCCAATGTCACTCTGGTCTTCAAAAAGGGCAAGAAGGAAGATCTAGGTAATTACAGGCCAGTCAGCCTCACCGCTGTCCCTGGAGAGGTGATGGAACAGCTTGTGTTGGATGCCATCTCCAGACAACTGGAAGAAAAGGAGGTTATCAGCAGTAGTCAGCATGTGTTCACCAGGGGAGGTCATGCTTGACCAACCTGGTAGCCTTCTATGATGTTGTCACTGGCTGGGTGGATGGAGGGAGAGCAGTGGATGTAGTCTACCTTGATTTCAGCAAGCCATTTGATACCATCTCCCACAACACCCTTATAACAAAGCTGAGGAAGTGTGGGATAGATGAGTGGACAGTGAGGTGGGTTGAGAACTGGCTGACTGGCAGAGCACAGAGGGTCATCACTGGTGGTGCAGAGTCTGATTGGAGGCCTGTAACCAGCGGTGTTCCTCAGGGGTCGATGCTGAGTCCGGTCTTATTCAACATCTTCATTAATGACCTTGATGAGGGGATAGTGGCCACCCTCAGCAAGTTTGCTGATGATACGAAGTTCGGAGGATTGGCTGACATGCCTGAAGGCTGTGCTGCCATTCAGCAAGACCTGGACAGGCTGGAGAGCTGGGCAGTAAGAAGCCAGATGAGATTTAACAAAAGCAAGTGTAGAATCTTACACCTAGGGAAGAATAATTGCATGCACCAGTACAGGTTGGGGGATGAGCTGCTGGAGAGGAGCTCTGCAGAGAGGGACCTGGATGTCCTGGTGGACGACAGGTTGGCCATGAGCCAGCAGTGTGCCCTTGTGGCCAAAAAGGCCAATGGCATTCTGGGGTGCATTAAAAAGAGTGTGTCCAGCAGGTCGAGGGAGGTGATCCTCCCCCTCTACTCTGCCCTGGTAAGGCCTCATCTGGAGTACTGCATCCAGTTCTGGGCTCCCCAGTACAAAAAAGACAGGGATCTCTTGGAAAGAGTCCAGCGGAGGGCCACGAAGATGGTGAAGGGCCTGAGCATCTCTCCCATGAGGAAAGGTTGAGTGAACTGGGTCTGTTCAGCCTTGAGAAAAGAAGATGAGAGGGGACCTGATCCAGGTCTATAAACATCTAAGGTGTGGGGGGCAGAGAGGCAAGGCCGGACTCTTTTCAGCAGTGTGTGGAGACAGGACAAGGGGAAACGGCCAGAAACTGCAGCATAGGAAGTTCCGCACAAATATGCGCAAGAACTTCTTTATGGTGAGGGTGATGGAGCACTGGAACAGGCTGCTTGTGGAGTCTCCTTCTCTGGAGATGTTCAAGACCCACCTGCACACCTGCTTGTGCAACTTGCTGTAGGGAACCTGCTTTGGCAGGGGAGTTGAACTTGATGATCTCTGGAGGTCCCTTCCAACCCTTATGATTCTGTGATTCTATGATTCTGTGAATTATCTTTATATAGGAACCATCATCCTTTGAGAAGAAGACCATATGTACACAAGGTTGAGTCCACAGAAAAATGGAATTATACAATTAAATATATGTATCCAAACAGTTCTTTCTGCTGAAAGGATAATAAAAAATAATTTCCTGCCTCTTTATCTGATCTCCAGGCTTAAATCCAGAACACTGACTTGTTCAGTTAACCAAAGCTCTTAACAAAGATTTGAAGTAGGCATTTAATCACCCATAGAACATTCACTGGTAGTGTAAAAGGAAAAAAAAAAGTCTGTGTAGAGTGACTTTCCAGGTCTCATGACTGGACTTGCATAGTTTTCTTATATTCTTTACACTTTATCTAAATTTTTTGGGAAATAAAGTAGAAATGAGAACTTGTCGAGAAAAAAAAATGTCTTCACATGATACAGTCAAGTTCCTCAACTGAATAAGATGAAAATTCCCAAGTTAATTGCAGGTCCAAATACTAAAAGTTCAAACAGGAGAACTATTTTAGAAAGCATAGTCAGCTGGACTTTACTTTAAAACTATTTGTGTTACAATTATTAGTGGAAATATGGATCAACTGCCTTCTCTGTATCTATCCAACTTCCTTTAGGCACAATATATAATCATTTCTTCATGGTATCTGAGTAGAATTGCATAGCAATTATTCATCCTACACATTTCCTCTTATGGTATCTTGTGAGCATTTATTTTAAGAAAATAATGGAAACTGCTAAGAAATACAAATATCATAGCTCTGTAGAACATTGTGTCCATAACGAAAAAGAGAAAAATAAATATGTTTTTGCTTACACGTGAAAAAAAAAAAAAGCTAAATTCTAATCATAGTTAAATAACTAAAAGAGTAGTTATGAACTAGCAATTTTCATCTAGAAAATATTTTACACTACAGAAACCCAAGTTATACTTTTTAAGATACTTTATATGTCATCAGCTGTTATAGGAATAAATAGCATGATTTTTTAAATATTTTCTACAAAGGATAAGTATTTCCAAAAAATGTGGTGTTGATACAAGATGGAATGTACAGTTTTTCATATATTTATAACTCCTTAACTTGCTATTAAGACTAGCAGTTGAATATGTCAATTTATAAGGTAGGCGTGGCAGCTGCTCTGAAAGTAATGGCTCCTAATTTACTATGTTGGTCCATGACATTAGAGGTGGGTGTTGATGGTATGGCAGTAGAGGTTGAACCTTCCCACCAATATTCCGTTACACTTTTTTGCTGTGTAAGAGTTTTCAGAGAGGCAGTCTGACACTTTTTACATTGAAGAGCAGATGAAGCAAAGATGTGAAACTGAATTCCCTCATGTGAAAAAAAATGGAATCCACTGACATTTAGCAGTGTTTGTTGAATGTTTATGGAGACCAAACAATAGGCATGGTGATGTGGTGGGTGGTTTGCTTCAGCAGTGGCAACAGCAGCGTTAATGACAAGTCAGGTTCCAGACAGCCATGCTGATCCTTATGAGCATGGCATCCAGACTCTTATTTGTAAGTGGTGTAAATGCGTAGCTAATGATGGTGGCTATGTTGAAAAATAGTCTTATGTAGCTGAGAATTTGCTGTATCAAATAGTTTTATTGTGCTCTTTGCATCTGTTGAAGTTTCCAAGGAAAAAGAAAAGGAGTCACTATTTCCGGAGCAAACTACATATTTATAAATGTTCCAAAATATATTTTAAGCTAAGAATGTAAAAATAATACTTACATTAAAAAAAAAAAAAAAGGAAGAACTTTGTTTAGATGCTTTCCATTAGAGAACATTTACAAGACAGATTTTTATTTGTTTATCATCTTTTTTAATGAAAAAGATATATTCATTTGATCCTGTGCAGTTATGTACTAATTGTGTAATTATTAGCACACTGGTATTTCCATTTTGGGAACTTAAGGCCCAGTTGTAAATGTTATTGACATGCTGTCATATGATGGAAGTAAATATTTTTATTCAGACAAATGGCAGAAATGAGTATGCTCAGTCCCATACTACCTGTAAAATTGACCTAACAGTCCATGAAGGGGAAGACTGTAGCGTTAACAGCTACATTGTCACTACAGTGAATACAGAATTAGCATCAGTGGCAAAACCAGCAGAGCAAGTAAAAAAGGTTTTCCTCTGTCTGTGCACTGCTTATCCCAGATGAAATGTTGACTCAGAAGCAAGAGAACAGGTTTCTTCTCCCTTATACTCCGTTCTGGTTTCTTTGTATGTTTTCATTCTTCTTTCTTCACATTTATGCAAGATACATTGAAATTAGGGAATATTTACTGACTTACGATGCCTTTTTTTTTTCCTAGTGGAAATAAAACAAGCAGAGCACATTACTGAAGTAAGTTAGCTAATCTGTCTTACTGAAAATCAAATTCATTTTAGTATGGAACAAGTGTGTCATCTGTGAAGGGAAAATATTCTTGGGTCATCTGCGGATATTTTTGTTTCGTAACAGAGATATTCTGAAAACATTCTGTTCTTCCTGTGACACTACCTATCTCTTGTCTTCTCCACATGTTTATCTGAAGAAGAAAATCTGCTCTTTTTGGCTTACATTCTTAAACTGTTAAGGAAAACAGTGTTTAGAGCTCTCTGGCAAGATTTGTGTATGACCGCTTCTCATGCACCAAGTCAGTACTATAAAATTAGCAAACACTGCAACCAAATTATTTAGCAGTAAATGGTACGAATAATTATCAAGTGTAAGCCTGTTCTTGCTGGGTTTTATCAAGGAAATGAATGCAGTGCTCTAAATATTATATTTGCTATATATTCAGTATTTCTTTCATGCCTTTAAGTCCTCCCAAAAGCAAAATACGAAATTTAAAGAAATTTCAGAAAAACAGTGAATTGTAACCAAAGAACACTTCTTCCACCATCCGTGACAGTAGATACCAAGATTAAAATATTGAGCAGATAAAAATATTGAGGTAAATAGGGATAAATGCATAAAACTGTAATCACAAAATTAATATGTGTAGTAAAACTTTACAAATGTTGTGGAAACAGGAACAACAAAATCAAGTACAGGAGCAATATGGACACATTAAAGTCACTCAATATGCTACAAGAATCACATATAATCTATATAGGCAAATTAAATGAAGACAAATAATTCATACCCTACAATACAGTGGCATTTTTCATGGTAGTTCATGAAAGTTTTTGAAGTTATTACTTTTTCAGAGCAGAGGACAATTGCTGAAAAAGGTGTTAAATGTTAGCAAGTGGCAAGAGTGGAACAGTCATAGCACTGTTAACAGTGTCCTAATAATCTATCTTTCTCCTAATATTCTAATGCTGTCTTAATAATATCTCTGTTAACATAGGTCTTAGTGGATTTTATTCAACTTTACTTTGCATCTCAAGTATTTCTGTTGTTTTAAAGTGTAGGTATGTCTATTTGAGGTGCAAAATACTAATGCTTGCTGTATTCTGTCTTCTTATACAGATAGATTTAAGAAAAGTTTGCACTATCATACCAGGTTTTATTAACTTGTGAAAAATATTTTTTCAGCAATGCTATAAAAACAGTTTCTCACAGTTGCTATATTTTTATAAATACTGCAACATTAAATTTGTTCATACATAATCTGTTTCATGCTAGTTGTTTACAAGGTTGTTTCAGTCAGTGAGGATCGTGTTGATTCAGTGAACAAATGTGGAGTGTGGTACTGCAAGTGAATAACACATTTTCATCAGACAGCTGAATCAGGGTCTAGGCTTTGATCTTCACAAGTTCTCCATAGCAGCAGCTGAGATGCTGTGGATACATCTGCATTAGCAAATCGTGCAGACCGGAAAGATTTGCAAAATAGATCTGGTTCCGAGAACCTGCTACCCATTTTATACACATTACAGTACCTCATTTATGTTACTTCCATGCTAGACATACTATCTTAATGTCTTTGTAGCTGGTGACTCTCTAGGTCTGTCTCTAGAGTTATCATTTTTGGCTTCAGGATGTTTTTCTCCACAGCAAGCAGAATTCACATGCTCTGACATGAAGCAAAAGCATGCGGGGTGATACTTTTCAAAAGCATTCATCTAATAAGCACCACAGTACTAATGAAGAAGCATTCCAAATTCATGTGCAGATACAAAAAGCAAATTTTGGAATACAGAGCTAATTATACACTAGGTTCAATTCATTTCCCTAACATTAAGCAATGAAGTACCATTCCAGGCCTGCAGTTGCCACTATGAAATTTCCAGGCACCATTTAACACCGTGCTTCATCTCAGTCCATGTGGTTCTTTCAGATACATTTAGGTGTATCACAGTGATACACAACAATTCTTGTAAGAATAACTGAATGAAGACATGGATCGTTGTAAGTGGGGAAATAAGGTAGACAGCAATTTTGTCTCACTTACTCCTTTAACAACTGCTGCTTTCTATTATTTTAATGGTATGGTTGTGTGGAAATAAAGTATTCCTGTCAAGGCTGGTTCAGCCTGGTTCTGTGACTAGCAGGGCGGAGCAATTTTGCAAAATACATGCCTCTAGAAAAGGGATACACAGGACCCCAAAATAATTGAAAATAGTGGCAATGATTTGAGGAGAAACAAACTAATTTACTAAATATGGTATCAGAATGCAAGATAACACACTATAATACAATATAATTAGAATTAAAGCTAATAAATTAAATATAATGAGAGACAGTGTCCAAAAGGTGGATAAGCTTCACCATAACATTGAGGTGAGATGCACAGTCTGGTTGAGCAGCAGGGAGGAAAGCCTGACAAAGAAGAGCGCATCAGATGATATAACCCTTGCCAAGGGTTATATCTCCTCTCTGACCACAAAACCCCCTTGGGTATGTTGTTCTTCTTCTCTTCTGGACAGGTACCCGGAACTGGAGCATTAATATTTGAAGTCCCAGTGCACTACATGATATTATGATGACATGATAACTAAAAATCATAAAACCATGACAATCAATTACTACAATAATCTGCATTTCCTGAAGAAAGGACTGCATAGATTCCTCAGAAAATACAGTTGAGTAATGAAGAAAATAGAACTGTTTATTGAGAATTTTTAACTAGCAAACAAGTCACTATTCTCAGTTTAAACTATTTTACTATTTGATAGCAAAGACTGGGATACTGTTGAAGGTCTGGCACAAAGTTCAGCCTGTACTGGAATACTGGAATTGAGTGGGACTAATCTCAATATATGATAGGAACCAATAGTTCCTATTAAAAGAAAGGCTAAGACTAAATGTGAAAATCTTTCTTCCATCAAATCCTGATAGGTACCCTTTGCAAATAAACTATCTGTACAGATTTAATAATATAATACTAAACAAATCCCAGAAAATATATATTTAAATTATTTATTTTGGTTTAATTATTGCCCAGATCATCAATTATATTGTTTTCATTTTAGTATATTATTGAACATAAGCTACATATTTTAAAAAGTAGAGCCTGTTTTTCATAGTCAAGAATAGAATGTAAACTGTATCTCGAGAGTCACAAACCTATTAAACAAAGGAAGAAAACGGGAAGAAAAAAAATTTGCGTTGCGAAGGATGGAAGAAATCTAAATCAGGACAAAGTAATGAGTGGAATCAAAATTTGCTTATACTCATCTCCAGCGAGTGAGAGTAAGTTGCCTACTGAGAATATAAATAAGGCAAATCAAATACTTCACAGTGTATCTGAAGAATTTTTTTCTTATCAGATAATGAACTTGGAGTTTATGATGAGAATGTTAACAGATTCATTTGTAATTTGGATAGAAATAATAAGATGAAATGACTGATGGAAAGATGTAGCCCACCCTTCGTTAAAGGTTAATCAGAAATTAAAGTGATGGGAAAAAAAAAAAACATAATTAAGTCAGATATTTGACTTAATAATAGAAACATACAACTTTCAAAGCAAACTGACAATACTGGAATGTTAAGGGGTGAATATAAGGAAATAACTATTCGAACTCAAACCTATGTTTCCAACTCAAATATGAAGTAATGCATTAGAATGTCATCTTGCAATCTCTTTTGCAAGAATAATAATATGCAAAAGTATATATTCAAATAGGTATTTCGGGCAGTCTGGAGAGTGCAATAACGTTTTCCTTGAGCCTCCTCTCTCTTCTCCAGTGTAAACAATCCCAGCTACCTCACTCCTCATAAGACTTGTGCTACAGACCCCTCACCAGTTTCACTGCCCTTCTCTGTACATGTTCCAGAGCCTCAGTGTCTTTCATGTAGTGAGGTGCCCAAAACTAAACACAGTACTTGAGGTGTGGCCTCACCAGTTTTTAGTACAGGTGGATGATTACCTCCCTGCTCCTGCTGGCCACACTATTTCTAATGCAGGCCAGGATGCCATTGGTCCTCTTGGCCACCTGGGCACACTGTCGGCTCAAGTTCAGCTGAGCATCAACCAACACCCCCAGGTCCCTTTTCTCTTCACAGTCATCCAGCCACTCATCCCCAAACCTATAGCACTGCATGGGGTTCTTTGTGGTCAAAGTGCAGGACCCAGCTCTTGGCCTTTTTGACCCTCTTCCCATTCACCTCATCCCAGCGATGCAGCTTATCTAAATCCCTCTGAAGGGTCTTCCTACCCTCAGGCAGATCAGCACTACCTCCCAACTTGGTGTCATCTGTAAATTTACTGAGGGTACACTCAATCCCCTCATCTAGGCCATCAATAAAGATATTAAACAAGATGGGCCCCAGTACCGACCCCTGGGAGACACTACTTGAAACGAGTTGCCAGCTGGACTTAACTCCATTCACCACTACCTGCTGGGCATGGCCCTCTAGCCAGTTTCTTACTTAAAGAAGGGTATACTTGTCCAGGCCACGGGCAGCCAGTTTCCCCAGAAGAATACTGTGAGAGACTGTGTCAAAGGCTTTGCTGAAGTCTAGGTAAAGTGCATCAACAGCCTCTCCCCTGTCTACTGGTTTGGTCACCCTGTTGTAGAAGAAGATGTGGTTGGTCAAGCACAACCTGCTTTTTATGAACTCATGCTGTATGGGCCTGATCCCCTGGATGTCATGCACATGTTGTGTAAACTCACTCAGGATGATTTGCTCCATAACTTTCCCTGGTACTGAGGTCAGGCTGAGAGGCCTGTAGTTCCCCAGATCCTACTTGTAGATGGGAGTCATATCAGCAAGCCTCCAGTCCTCTGAGATCTCTCTACATAACCAGGAGCTCTGATAGATGGCAGAAAGCTGCTTGGCAATTAACTCCCTCAGCACCCTAGGGCAGAGCCCGTCTGGTCTCGTGGACTTGTGACAGTCCAGATGGAGGAGGAGCTCTCTAACTGTCTCCACCTGAATCATATGGGGTTTATTCTGAGAACAAACCCAGTCTTCCAGATCAGGGTGCAAAGTGCCTTGAGGATAACTGATATGCCTATTAAAGGCAGATGTAAAGAAGGTATTGAGGACCTCAGCCTTCTCCTTATCCTCAGTGGTCACAGTCCTCGCTGTGTGAAGTAAAGGATGGAAATTCTCCCTGGTTCTCTTTCCGTTGATATATCTTAAAAGTGTAGTAATGAAATCTTAAAAATTGTAATCACATAATCTTATTATTACATGAACATGTTGCTTAATATTAATATAGTCGAAGATTTTGTAACCTTGTGTAAGTGTCATAAATATGGGTCTGCACATGCTTTAGCATTAATTTTTTGGATGACTCGGAAATAGGAAGCAAAACAAAGCAATAAATTGTCCTGGGGGGTTCTGTAAAGTAGATCACATGATGAATCAGGGATCCTTGCCTCTATTTTCAGTGTAGTTAGGGGCACTTCATCTTTATGTACCTTGTTTTCCTATCAATACAAAGAAATCTGCTCCTTTGTAATGATCCCTCCTAATGAGCAACATAAGTTGGGCAAGAGTTGGATACAATTACAGCACCAGGCTACAGCTGACAGGTCTTTCAGTCATCAGATAGAGATCAACTGGTTTCAGTGCAGACAAAAAGATTCTGTGAAATTTCATCTCAGAGCTGAATAACTATAAAACAATTTGGCTGGAGCAGAAACAGTTATAACAGGCCAAAATAAACATTTTAGACATTACAATGAAATCCAAATCCTACAAATAAGCCAGAGAATGTGCTTTCAAAGATTGATATAGTGATTGGACTACAGCCCTAATTACAAAAGTCATACTACTTATGACAGAGCAAGGCAACAGATCAGTACAAGAAAAGGGTCATCTCATGTAAGAATGCCAGTCTTTAAGCATCCACCCCTTCTTTCTTTTCAGTGACATGCTACTGGAGCATGTTCCTTTCTTAGCACAGCCTGGCCTATTATCCGCAAACAGTGTATAATATGCATGTTAATGAGTTGGTACTGAAGGAGGTTAATTAATGGTTCTTCTTACATAGATGTCTGGAATTAAAACAAAAGGCTCAAAACCTACAATTAACATTGACAAGTAACCTATAATTTTTCCAACTCCTTTACTGATTTCGATTATTATCCACTGCAAATTTGATCTCTTGCCATTTTCTTCGACCTCTTCACAGCAGAGATGAAAGCTTTATTGTCTAGGTTCCAGAAGCATCATGTGGTTTCTTTACAGCCATAGAAAAACCACATTACCTTTTCCCAATCTAAAAGACTGTGGGTTATTTCCTCACCAAGAGATAGGCTATTAAACATCCTTCTTCACCAAATGGGATGCACAAAATGCCTTTGAATTTACTAACCCTGATATCCATAACTGTAAAATGAACTGCTGTAAGATGACAGTACATGTGTTCTATTAATGCCAGCTTCTGGCCAGCTGTGGCTCCAAAATTACTTAATGAAGGAAGAGTGTTTAAGTAACATAGCTAAAACCTCAGATTCAATCTCCAGACTGGCATATGCCTTACCTTGTTGTATGAATCCTCCATTGTTTTTTCAAAGCTTGCTTTCTGAGGCATTTCTTGTAGTAAGACTCTGACTTGGAGATGAGAGGTGGGTGTTGTCATGTGGCAGTCGGAATCACTGTGTGGACAATTTTACATTTAAAAGTTAAATTTCTCTGGAGCTGTTTGCCTTTGGAAAATAGTGCTCAGGACTGTTTATTGGTGGAAGATCTGGACTGTGATCAAATAAATCCAGCTTGCTATGGGAGACTGGGGGATGATACCATTGTATCCTGTCAAGGCAAGATACAAGTTGGTGACTCCATGCTCCCTCTTATCTATTGTCAAGGCCCAGAAGATGGAAAAAAAAGGAGTTTCTGCTAAGATCCAAAAGCCAGAACTGTCACTCCAAAAGGATCTGACTCAACCACTTTGGACTTATAAATGATTTTGTACTGCCATTGGAAAGTTTCTCCATCTCTCTCCATCTCTCTCCATTGTCTCCATCATCCAAACAACAGCTCCTGACAACCCGTTACTACTGAAGACTAACCACACTGGAAACATAGTGATGTCTATATCCCTCTTGCTCTCTACAAAGACTCCTTGCTTTTATTTTCTATCTTTTCTATAGCCCATCACCCCTTTCCCATCCCTGATTGATTAAGATTTATAATAAACTGCTCAGACCAACATTTGAAATGTTATTTCCTAATTTCGTATCAGGTATACATTTATCAAAGAACCTCCTCTCCCTCCTATAAAGTGGAGTGAGACACTTGTAATCTCTATATAAAATGCCCCATTAAAAAAAAAATATATATATTTATATATATGTAACTAAGCAAGAAATTATTTTAGTAGGCATGTTACATCTGCTGCAACTAATCTCTTGTCAACTTCCCAGGAGCCTATTGTCCTGAAACATATACAAATTCTACAGAAATTCAAACTAGATATGTGTAAGTTAACTCTGAACTCCATACAGCTTTGGAAGCCTGAGGTTTGTAACCAGATTGACATGCTTAATTCAGTGTCTCATTTTGGGCCTCCTTGGTTGAGTATGGAAGCTTTCATTGCTTCTTTAAAGCAAAAGACTTCTCAGATGGATCTCAGATGGACCTAAATGGGGGATGATGAGAGGGAAAAACCTGGTGAAGAGCTGCTGGAGGGAAGAGAAAGATCAGGAGTTATGTTTCTACAGCTGGCACTTCAAATATGGTAGCGCTAATAGATCACGTTTCTTGAGGCATTTAAAGACATTAAATGTACAAATACGAGGAGCAGTGCCAGAGGAGTTCAACATATATATGCCAATCACTTTGTGCACTATCAGGAATTAATGCTGCCCTTTTTCTGGATTCGTGTACAAGCAATAGGGAGAGGAAAAAAAATCTGAGGGTTTTAGCTTTCCCCCAAAGTACAGGTAGAAGGAAAAATTACAGATTATTCTACTATGCATACAAAGGACATAGAGACGATTTAGTTACATGTCATTGAAAGTAAAAATGATCAGTGGATCTTCTCAAAGGCATGTAGATAGCAGCATTCACTCTTTCTCCTGAAATCTTCAAACTGAAATTCTGCCGGTTCTTCTAACTTCTGAAGGGAGATGAAGCAGTATGTGGCACTGACATTCATCCATAAAAATGCATTCAAGCTTTTTTCAATCTTTTCAGTAGGTGGCAGAAAGGCAGAATGCTTTCCTGTCAGTCACCAAATAGGAGTATTGTCATGTACCCAAAACTCCTCCCAGTAGGTTAAATTTAGCATTCACAAGAGACATATGAGGTGCCATCTGAAGACTGCCTTATATATCTCAAAGTTCTGCTTTTGTTGCTGAGCTTCCTAGAAACACATACAAGCACACATATAAACTGAATTATATCAGTATTTCTCTTTCATCCTTAACTAAATTATGAGTCTGCATAATTGGCTTTTGATTCAGAGACTTATCATTTGTATTTCAGACACATGACACAGTGGATCTCACAAAAAAGAGCCTCAGACTTCTCACAATGATAGACAAATTGCTTAGACCCAATTGCTGCATTTCTTCCTATCTCTGGAAAAATAAGACCCTTGCCTAATGTCTCTGATATGGCAGTTTGGAGTGTAGTCCCTAGGAATCTCTGCATTTCCTTATTTTGTTCTGTGACTTTGAGATGCACTCCTGAGTCATGAAATATCCCACTACCTTGGAATTTAAGTTCTACAGTATACCATATGTAGGATCGTTGATGCATTTCTCAAGAGTACTGTGATTTGTTCACAGATTGTCACAAATGTAGACACCCAAGAGCTAGCAGTTTATTTCAGGCTGCCCATATGCACAAGGGAAGCTATTGACAATATGTTACTTAAGCATTACTGACAGGGAGCCTTCGTCTTCAAATAGTAATGAAATATGAGTCATTCTGATTTGGAAATATGGAATCAGAAGCATTCATTTGTCTCTGTAAAATATCTACTCATACTTAGGAAAATAGTTATTATAATTAGAACTTCTAAAAAATTCATGCATATTTTTATGTTGTTTTGTTTGTTTGTTTGTTTTGCTATGAATATTTTTGCATCCAAATAATTACCTGCTTAGTCATGTCCTAAAGTAAGCACCTAAACATTGTTATCTTATTTAGCCATATGGTACATCATCACACATAATCCTTCCTAACTCAAAGACAAGTCTGTATGTATTTATTTAGAAGTCCAATCAGAATTCCGCTATTGCCACTTTATGCGGGAAGAACAACTAAAACTGGAGTGTTTGGTGAATCTTTAGTTCATTGATAATAAATACACCCCTTATGTTAATTGTTGACTAACTTTGCATCTCCTGACATACCTATCCAACCTAGGGCTTCTAAAATATGGTGTGTTCATCTTGATGTCATATGTCTGTTAGAATAATTCCACAGGTGTCAACTGCAATACACAAAATACATATGATCAAATGGATTTCTGATGGCCATATTCCAGGCTGTTCTTCATAAAACACCACCACTTTGAAAAACAAAGTGAAAACCTTTAATTTTTTTGAATTATACTTTCTGATAGACATCTGCTTTTCAAGTTCTTTACATCTTCTTTATCCCAGTTAACCAAACACTCATACATTTCATGAAGATTGTCACACTTCTCTTGATATTTGATAACTGAAAGAAGAAAATTTAGCTTCTTTTACATTTATATTAACTCTTATCTGTTAGGTCTTTTCTTCTCTACTTTCTTAGCTTATCTAATGAACTCATGACGAGTATGGCTTAAATTTTGTGAATGTTAAAGTACACTGTTCATCTATGACAAAGACAAAAACCCTGTATTTCAGGAATCTTTGCCATTCTTATATCGACCTTCAAGTATGTTGGAAAAATAATGTGAAAAAGAAAAACAAACAAACCCTTTCCAATATGATGATCAAATTAATAACACCATACCGTGATTTTGAATATTCTCAAATTTAAGTCATGTGACTTACACAGATAAAAGCTGCTAACAAATTTGTGATGTAAAACTCAAATCTGTAGTAGAAGAGCTGTTTGAATGCATTCAAGTTCTAAATATATATATAATATATATATATATTTATATTCTCCCCATTTGGAGAAACAAATACAGAGATGGTTACAGTCTTCATAAACAGACATTAACATTCCCTTTTGTATCTTTATAGTCCTCATATAAAGAAGGGAAAGACAACAGATTGACTCATGGTCAGCTTTACTACAAAATTGAATAAATGGACAACAGTCCACTTTTCTATGTAAATTATGTATTCCCTGAGACATCTCCCATCTATATGCTTGGTGGAATAATAAGCTTCTATTCTGATCTAGACTTAGATTTGATCACTGCTACATATCATTTGGTCTGGGTTCCAGGTCAAAACAGCAACTCCTTTCTTCAGCTAATAACAAGAGTCCTCACAACAGCAGAAAGTGTCTATAGAAATTTTTTCTTCATAAGTAATTACCACTGAGATGATAAGAAGCCCATGAACCTGCAGCTGCCAAAGTTCTCATCTGTTTTGCCAAATTGGAACAGTTTGATCCAAGGAGCATATTGGCATGAATATTGTTTTCCCAGACATTCTGCATTCGTATACGATATACTTATTTGTGAATCAAGGGATAACAAGCTCAAATCATTATTAGAATCTTTTAGTAGCAAGCAGTTTAGCTACTTGCAGGCTTACTCAGTAGTTATGTTTATTATTCATCTTCAGAAATACACAAATTATGGAAAGAATTTTGAGTAATATTCATGACTATGCACTATCATGGGATTATTTTATGATATATACTCACAGTTTCATAATTTATCAATTTAGAGTTCTCCTAGAAAAAGAAACAAACTTACAAAACGTAAACTAATACCCTAGGTGATCATAGAATAACCAGCAGTATCCTGGTCTGCATCAAAAGATGAGTGGCCAGGAGGGAGAGGGATGGGATTGTTTTCCTGGCTCTGCCTTTGTGAGGTCCCATCTGGAGTAATGTGTGCAGATCTGGGGACCTCAGTTCAGGAGGGATGTGGAGCTGTTGGAGACAGTTGAGAGGAGGGCCACAAAGATGATCAAAAGACTAGAGAACCTCTCCTGTGAACTAATGTTGAAGGAGTTGTATAGCTTGTGGAAGAAAAGGCTTTGGTGAAACCTGGTTGTGTCCTTCCAGTACTTGAAGAGAGCTTACAAGCAAGAGGGGGAGTGACTTTTTACAGCATCTGATAGTGATAGGACAAGGGGAAACAGCTTTAAAACTAAAAGAAGAGAGATTTAGGTTAGATGTTAGGAAGAATTTTTTTTACTCAGAGGGCAGGAAGGTTCGGAGAAGTTGTTTATGCCCCATCCCTGAAGTCATTCAAGGCTGAGATAAAAGGGGCCCAGAGCAGCCTGACCTGATGGGTGGCAGCCCTGCCCACAGCAGGGTTTTAGAACTAGATGATCTTAAAGGTTTCCTCCAATGTAAGCCAATCTATGATTCTATGACAGATTAAGTCTACAGTGACAAATCATGGAGACTACCAAGTCACAGAATCACTGAAAAACAGATCAAAGTAGTGAGCTCAGAGTCAATTTTTTAAGAAAAATCCTAATGTATGTTTTCATGGAAATAATCACTCACAGGGATGTTTACCAGCTCTAATTTGCTCCCACATGAGCAAATGAAGTTTCAAAACAAGAATTTTGTTTACACTAATGAAAAATATGTAGATAGCTGTTGGTAAGTGAAAATGGAAGATAATTCATCTAGGATTGCTCTGTAAATAAGTGCTCAGCTAAAAGGATTTTTTTAATGTATATAAAAAGATAAAAATAAAGCATTCTCATCTGTACCTGAGAAAAGTAAATTTATAATGTAGGACAGTATGTTTTCAATTGGAAATTTGAAAAGACATGAAAGCAGTAAGATAAAATTTTTTGAGAAAGTCTTTCTGAAAAAAAAAAAAAAAGAAAGAAAAAAAGAAAGAAAGAAACACACAGTAGTTACTGAATAAAAACAAAAGAAAACAAAAAGCTCTTAAAGGCCCTTGTAGGCTCATGAGACCAGACAAATGAGAGTTTTAAGTAATCTCTCCAGTCCCAAAACACATGTAGCGTTGGTAAGTCTTCATTAGCACCTGTTTCAATCCATAGGTTCACTGCTTTTAGTCTGCACTTCATCCTAACGCAAATGCAGCCTTCCTCTCTCTTCCTTATTCTCTTCTGAAAGAAAAAAAAAAAGAAAAAAAAAAAAAAGAAAAACAGTCTTAGAATTAGAGATTTCCATATTCAGGTAACTACAGCTTTGGGAAAGTGAAGTATATAAAATGCTTGTTCACTTACTTATGTTTCATTCGAAAAGAACCAAAACAATATTTTTGTTTAAAGAGTCTGCTTAGACAGTGTCTATTTTCTCCACCTACTCCTCGCAAAGCTTAGGTGGGACATGGTGCTGTGGTTCTTAGAATGAATGTTGTGTTGTCATATCATATATCATACGGGCAGAGGAATATTTTCTGCACTGGTCCTCCCTCCATTTTTCATATCCCTTCTGTTCTTCCCCATTTCCCACAGTAATTCTGTTTATAAGCTAGAGGTGTCTCAGATCTCAACAAAATTGTGTATATGTAAAGAGAAATCACATACAAACGTGATTTTTTTTTTTTTTCTCAAAAGCATGCATAGTATTTGTCAAAGTTAGTGTAAATAATTACACTTATAAAAAACACTCTGGAGACTGAAGTCTTGTTTCTGCTTCGTTTCCATGTTTTTACTCTGTAGTATATATCACTTTTGCTAAGGAAAGAGACTGCATATCTTTCCACTCATTAAAAAATGAAAACAACACTTTTAAAACTGTTACTAATCTATATTTGCTGACCATATTTTCTGTTGCAAATGCAATATAAAATTCATTTCAGAAACTGTTCAGTGTGCACCATTTCTCTTTCACGTGTTTTTTTTTTTTTTATTTTTTTCATTCATAAATAAAGACTGGATTACTAGGGCGTACTTATGTCCTTTCTTGCTTACATTTTTATTTTTGTTATGCATTTCAAAGAAATAACTCCTAATAAAAAAAAACAAGTCTTATTTCATTAAATGCTGCTACTTATCTCCTGTTTCTCAAATAACAGAGAAGTATAATTGTAAAGCTGCCTTGGCACAGTCATTCTGCAGATCAATGTAGCAATTTTAAGAATGGATCTTGTCATGTGTCTATTAAAGTTACAAGAATTATACAAGTAAATGTTGAGACTATTTTGAAGTTTATATATCTGAAAAAGTATGAAAATCATATTCAAGTCTTCCCAAAATGTCCAAATGTATCTAAAATTTTGCAATCTACATGTCAGTGGTAAAAATACTAAGAAATTAATCCAGATCAATTACTATTACCCAACAATATTCAATTCTGTTCCTGCATTTAAGCCAGATCACTCTGATTGAAGTCCAACTCTCAGAATGTTCTTTTCCATTTTTTATTAATTTCATATTACCTCAGAATAGCAATGCACCATTTACTTATGCACTTTAAATAAAGCACTTCAAAGAAACAATTCATCTCTTTCCTCCTCCTGACTACAGTGAAAATCCAGACTCTGATATGAAAGGACTCAATTCAGTCAGATGAATAACACCTTTCATTTCAGCAGATGACTTGGTGTCTTGATGCCATGTGGAATGTATTGCACACCAGGATTTTGGGATCTGACCCATCAGCTTCTGTGGCCAAAGAAGACTTCATAAAACAGAATAGTTGTCATTGAGTCACCTCACTTAGAGAAAATAAAAGGATATAGCAAATATGTGTGCATATTGTTTTTCTTTTGCAAGTACATGATAAATGCTGTTGATGTGTCATAAAAAAGCAACACATCTAGCACCTGCTGGCCTTGACACTTCAACTAATTGCACTGTTAGCAGGCTGCTGCTGACTTCAAAAGCTGATGATTACGCAGACTGTGGTGGGCTGGCTCAGTAGAGGGAAGAAGAATACTGGATATAGGCAATTAGTAAATGTTTTCGCTGTCACCAAAGAGAGTAGAAGATGAAGATTACACTGTATTATACTGTATTATAATGATTTTATAATGACTACCCTCTGTAATGTTTTCATGTTACTTTTGTGGGTTTTTTAGTTTTGTTCTACTGTTGCTTTGCTTAGTCCTTTTTTTTCTTTTTTTTTTTCTTTTTTTTTTTAAGCAGGCAATAAAGTGTTAATTCTCATTGTCTTTTGACTGAATCAATGGTGGATGTTAGGGTAGCTTTTAGGCCCCATGATAACATTTGCTAAATACCTTAAGACTATTCTGCTATCAAACTGAAAGAAAATATTTAACCAGCTACCTATTCAATCTTCAGTTATTTTGGGGTCAATAATTTCTGGAATATCCTACCTGTTTCATATATTAACCTGCATTATTGCCCTTGATATGATAGAAGTATATTCTATTATATGCTTCTGCCAAAATCAACTGCCAAAAATTTGATCGAGTTTTTAGTGTTAGAATGCTTTGTACATTTGAGCTTTATTGAAATGGAAGCAAACAGTAAATATATCATGGTAAAATGCCACGGGAAAAAGGCAAAAAAAACCCCCGACAACTAACAACAACACAAAACAAATAAACAAACAAAAATAGAACCCATCTTGGGTTCACGTGACAAAAACAGATTTGAATACAGCTATGATGGTAATGATCTACTTCGTTTTTCTGTCCAATCTGATGCAGCAGCTTCCGAGATCCTGGAAAAACGCCAGATGATAGTAAGAACATTTCAGTGGGAGAGATGCAGAAAGAGAAAACTGTATTGTTCAATAATTAAATTCTTGTTCACGTTAGAAATACTGTATCCAGCAAGTCCTTGACCAGATAAAAAATTTCTGCTAGAGTACGTGCAGAAATGCTCATTTTTTCAGAATATGCAAGAACTTTTAGCCTCAGCAGGTAGTGATTAGAAGAAAAAAAAAAAAAAAAAAAGATATGGAAAAATTGTGCTGAGGAAAGAATTTCAGGGGAAATCTGCATTTTGCAAACAAAACCTTCTTTTCACTTTGGTGGAAAAATTGATCTGCTATCTTCAGACGGTGTAGTTCAGATATTGTCCATGGGAGAAGAGTATGTGGAGGCTTGAGGAAGATAAATAGGTCTTCCATCTACCATTTTTTTGCTTTATCTTAGTATGAAAACTGGTAAACAGGAAATGTGGAGATGAGTAAACTTTTTGTGAAAGAGTACTTTAAATTAAAGGATTATAGGTTTTATTTCCAATGCTGTCAGGCAGTAAAACTGCTTTTAGGAAGCACAGTTTTTACTGTCAGTTTTGAAACAATGAAATTATCAGTGGCTAATGAAACTGTCTACATAATGCATCTCAGTATAAATTTGTTGTACAAACTCAAAGGCAGAACAATCAGTTATTACTGAATATCACAGGAGATAAATAATTTTTCCAAAAAAGAAAAAAAAAAAAAAGATGCCAAATGCAAATTTAAGGAATAATTAATTCTTTCTAGTTAGTCTTGGCTACATAATCTAATGTTAAAGCATAGCTGTTTAGGAATATTTTTTGCTGATTTATGTCCAGTCTATTCTTGGAAAAGAAGCACTGAGACAATTTGTTTGTGCACTGGCACTTCCTTTTGCATCATCTTTGGACACAGAATCACAGAATGGTTGAGTTTAGAAGGACCTCTTGAGGTCATCTTGTCTGACTCCCTCTTCTTGATGTGTGCCAGTTATCCAGAACTATGTCCAGACATATCTCTAATGGAGGAAAGTCTGCTGGCTCTCTTGGCAAACTGTGTCAGTGTTCAATCACCAATTTTTTTATAGTCAAACAAATCCCCTTTGATATAAACTTTTTCCTTACCTCTTTTGTTCCTCTTTTAAATATTTGAATAAAATATTTTGTAAGTGGAAAAAAGTAAGAAAAATCTCTCCGAATTTTTGAAGTGGCAGTTTTCAAACAAATATTAAACATTTATTCTTTATTGTAGATCAGCACATCAACAACACTGCCTTCTTCACCAGCACTGTAAAATTTTTGCTTTCAGGTTACCTATTGAAATACATAACTCTGAGCATTGTAGAGCTAGAAAACCTTAGAATGAATTTATATTTTAGATTTAAGCGGCATGGAAAATGCTGAACTTCAAGCACATCGCAAGCACAATTCCCTGATGCTTTATGAGACACACAGGTTTCAGTGTGTCCCTAATGTAACTCCCATGATGTCAAACCAGTTAAAGGTTAGTTTAATCCATTTAAAAATATTGCTTAAATCGAAACAGAAAAGAAACAAACAAACAGAATATTTATATGAGAAACTCATAGAAACCCTATGCAAACTAGATATTTAAGAGCAATAACATTCCTGAAATAATTGCATATAGGAAAGATTTACTGAACTTCTGCAAGAATCTTTATTCAACATTTATGTCAAGAGTACTAGAGTACTGATGAAACAAGCATAAGTTAAGCCAGATGCAGATGACTCTTTCTTGTAAATGTAAATGTAAATGAAAATGAAATCTGAAGTGTTTTCTCTAAAGTGGCTTCTTTTGCAGCTCTCCTTGGATTTTATCACTGTAACAGCATTAAAAATTATTTGTAGGAGTTTCTCAAGCCAAATACTTTAAAGAGTCTGTATTTTGAAGAGAATGAGTCTAAAGAAATATTTTTTCCCACGACTACCTGAGGCAAAAGTTGATGGGAAGCTCTAGATAAATGTATGTTTGTAATAATATCACGTATCCTTTCACTTTGCTCCAGAAGTTAGGCAATATTGCTTTCATGTTACAGATGTCTGAAGAAACCAAAGTTATCTATTTATATTAAGTAGAGTTTTTCCTAAAGTGCTCACCAAGCAAAAAAAGACACTACTACAATAAGGAAAAAAAAAAAAAAAAAAAAAAAAGAAAGAAAGAAATGTGAGATGTCAAGAAAAAAGTATGATTAATCGTCTTTTTCAGATAATTCCTTGAGTTTCACAGTTGTGGCCATATCTTCTTCGCAAATACTTATCCACGCCTGGATAGACATAAGAATATAGTTATCCATTTAACAGGAACATGTGTTTCAAATGTTTTACATATGTAATTCCATTTGTATGTGTAAATTTTCATTCATTATTTTTATGCAAATTACTTATTTGAAAAAGAAAAAAATGCTTAATATTCCTGGATTTCAGAAATACAGACAGACAGAAAGATAAAGTGCCATTTTCTCCTCCACAAAGTGGTAATAAATAATTCCCTCATGTATGAAAATGATAACTCAAAATTATTTTGTCTGACAGCTTTTTTCATATTCTCTCTGTGTAAGGAAGGACAGTTCCTTGTTCTTTAAACATAAGTCCAGAAGATTCTTCTGGATAAGAGATTAATTCCCAGCTCTTAAAGTCAACTACAAAATATATCCCAAACAAATGAAAAGAGAAAATATTACAAACATTTTAAAATAGTTTCTTGCATCTACATTTTATATTGAGTTGGAATCTCTGGTGTCTCACTCTCCCTAACATATTTAGTCCTACTAATTATCAGAATCTTTATCAGAGAATCCATGAACACAACAGACATTCAAAATCTTGCCCTCAAAACTCAGGGCACACTGGCAGAGACTGGAACAGGAAACTGCATACCTGTGCTTCTTGCTGTTGCTACACTGCTATGAGTTCTGCAAGTGCTATAGCAATAAATATAGTGCAAATATTGCTTTCAGTTATATTAGATATATTTTACCCATAGTAGAGCATTTCCACCTCCTTTTTTTTTTAGCTGAAAGAGCTGAAAATAAATACATTTTTCCTCATCCTATCTTTTTTTTTTTTTTCCTTGCAAAATAGGATTAAGAATATAAATATTATTCATTAGGTAGCATGACTGAATCTTGGAAGTCAGAGCACATAGTCCATAGAGCATCAAGAGGTTAATCAGTGTTTCATGAGCCTGCGTTCACATCTCACAGTATAGGGCAGTACTTTCCATGCAGATATACCTTCTCTATAGAAATTTGTTTTTTATGGCTTGTCATTTTTCTGGGAAAAGTAAAACTGCTATTTATATGAAGGCTCTGCAGAATATTCACTTTTCAAGCAAGTAGGCTGACTAACAGTAATTTTATTAGTTCCTTAAGATAATATGGGAGATGCCTTTTGCTGTCTTTAAATGTAATACAAATTTTAGGTTCCTTGTTGCAATCACATTAACTTCCTTTCATAAGAAATATATTAGTTTCTGCTAAGAAGGCAAGCTAAAATATCTGTTTGAGGTGACGCTGCTGTCTGGGCCTGAAGAAATGTGTCATCTTGTTTAATAGCTTTGTCTGCTGTAAGGTAGATCTTATACATGTACATGAATCTCAGTCTATTTATATAGAAAGACCATTACTTTTTTTACTCTGGTGGAAATTGAGCTATTCACTGGAAGGTGGCTGCAAAACAGATTGAGAACTTGGACTAGTCAGGAAATTAAAGACTTCAGATTGAAGGAGAAATAATGTATTGACTTCCTATAAAATACACAACATGCCCCACAACAGTTTGTGATGTGATGTGATAACTTATCTAACTGGCTAACTAATCCACCTGACTTAGCAAGTTTTAATTGAACAGATTTCATAAAAAGCTACTTAGACTGTTTTGAAGGAGAAAAGACAGGTTCGTGGATCTTGTACAAAACATTGCTCTCAAAACATTGAGGGATTTCAAAATGAATAGCATTATTTTAAATTAACAGCACGTCACCACTATTAACCCACATAAAGAAGCATTTTTGTGAAGCTGTGCAAGACATCCCAGCTTCTGGATGGTCCAAAAAGTAGCACTTTGTTCTCATAGATAAGATTAAAAAAATTGCGTTGAGCAAGATCATGATAAAAATGCAGGTGGCATGGCACAGTAGTTTACATGCAACACTGATATTACTGCTCTCATCCTTGTGAGTATTCAGGAAAACTACTCTGAATGAGTTCACAATATCCCATTTGGGGTTCCAATGTTTTCTTTTATTATTATTATAGTTTGAAATTCTGCTGCACTGTCAAAGGTAATACATACTTCTGAAGACAAATGAGAATGCTAGTGATTGTGCTGCTGGGGTGCCTGCCTTTAGTCATGATAAATGGTAAAAATGACCTGTCCTGCACTGTCATGAGAAGACACTGCATCATCTCTGAATTATTTTGTTAAGTCTGGAGAGGGGCCTGCCATATTTCATCAGGAATTTATCTACATGATGTTAAAAAATGGCTCTGCTGACAATATTATGTGATACTTTTAAATGACATCAGGTAGGTAATGAAGATCCAGACGTTGCAACACGAAACAGTCAGAAGGTCTAGAAGAGGGGGCCTGTAGAATAGGACTATCTGGCAATTAGAGTGACACAAAGAAAATGCATTTTGACAGTAGTGAGGAAAGATGTTTTCTGTGATACATTATTCTCTTGATTCTATTCTTAAGGTTAAAGGGCAACATTCTAGCCAGTTTCTATGGAATTTGATCAGTGAAAAAATAGAATGGTCTTTTGGTTTCTTCTTTGAGTCTCCTTTGAGGATCCTTATCACCCCTTTTCTCAAATTAGTTCTCTGGAGTATTGAAAATTCACAGTGGACTCTCTGCAAAGGTTTTTTCAATTAATCCTTTTATAAAAGGGGCAAATGTAGAAATGTTAAGCAAGGAATGTGCTAATTAGAGTATGGAATAGAAACATGATTCAGGAGATTTTAAGGAAGAAGAGGGAGAAAATTATTTGAGCACCATGTCGATATGTGATGTCCGAAAGTCCAAAAACAAACAACAAAAAATTTCTTTTAAAAGGGAAATAAATTACATTTATTTGGCCTTAAGATGGAGAAGTGTAATAGGAAGATCTAATGATAGGATCTGAAAAGCTGTCATCATTCTAATGAGAGATCAACACATATAATGAGCCAGCAGATATTTAGGGCAACTTATTATAAAATTTAATCTTAGTGTAAGAATGGAAGGGAAAAGTATAGGTTTCAAATATATTTTCCTTTACACTTACTGAACACTTACATATTTAATAATTTTTCCCCTTACATTTTTGAAGTGATAAATCTAATTCTAAATATTTCTCAGTTCTATATTCTATAGTTCTCAGACTATATATCTGGTCACTGCATATACAGTGGCAAATTCCTTGAATGTCTATCACCCTAAAGGTTGTTGTGCTTCCAAGAATCAACAGAATGATCTATCGCTAAATTGGAAAGGCTTCATTGTAAATTGAGCCATAAATTGCAAAGTTATGGGAAGACATCTTTCTTGTCAAGGAAGTTGCCAAGAAACAAGGTAGTATGCAAGGAGTAGCTGAGATTCAGCACTAAAGGTAGAGGTCCGTGAGCTCCCATAAGGCTGAGATGAGTCTTTTTCTACTCGTTATGCATGCACAAGATCAAAACTCAATGTAGTAAGCTCCACTATGCTGCCGTGTGTGATCTTAGGACAGAAGAAAAGGAAAAGCAGATTTTAAGAGATATGCCCTTGCAGATTTCCTAAATGTCTTTCAGTGAACAGTGTATTCTCTTTTTGCTCTACAGCACTGTTTAGAAACACTTTCTTAATGCTATACAAAGAAACCCCAAGAAGACAGCAGGAAAGTTTGTAAACAAAATGTAAAAATGGAATGGCTCACTAAGTGAAACTGAAAAAGATGAACAGAATATGATACTGATGATTATAAGTACTTATCTGATGCATGGAATCAAGTCCCTCTCTAATCAGTTGTCAAATAATTGTACAAAAATGAAACAACTATCATGAATGGAACTATAACAAAACCTCTGCAGAACAGTTGATCATCCAACAAGACTCATTAATTAGGAAGGGCAAGGAATATTTTCAAGTCCTTAACCCAGTTCAGGGAGAATTCACTTCTATTCCAGAAGACCACTGCCATCTTTAGTCAATCATTTTGTAATCATTTTGATTATTCCGTGTTTTAAGTAAAGGGATATTCTCTCTCTTTTTTACCTAGAAATTCTATTATAATCAGAACAGCTGGCATATTACTGCAAACGTATGTAATAGTGGCTCCAGGTAAGAAACATTATAAAAAGAATGCCTTACTGATCACTTCTCATGGAGAACGTAATCCTTATTTTCTCTCTTTTGAATATTTTTTTACAGAAAGGATGTCCATGAATTGCGTTA
Source organism: Tetrao urogallus (assembly GCF_951394365.1). NCBI lineage: Eukaryota > Metazoa > Chordata > Aves > Galliformes > Phasianidae > Tetrao > Tetrao urogallus. The sequence continues at coordinate 78,325,780 of NC_136813.1, read as the reverse complement.
GCATCGATGTTTTCTGCTCTGTTAAAATGAAAAGATAGCAATTATAACGTTATTCCCCTTCCCACAAATCAAACCACATTCCCCTTCCCACAAATCAAACCATCAAACTTAGTAAAGCAAAAGCAGCCTGTTCCTTCTGCTGTAAGTGCCCCGATAACAGGTTGAGACTTGTCAAATTTAAAAATTACATTGGCTTGCTAACATGATGAAAGAAGTTATAAAACCAGGGGAAAATATTATGAAGGCAAGAGCCAATGAAATAATTATTCTGAGAAGCACAAGTGAGCTCTAAAGACAACATACCCAGGATTGCTGGTGCTGAGAGAAAAGGAAAAGCTAACCGGAAAAAAAAAAGCAGGCTGGGGCTAGAAAATAAAAATAACTCAAAACAGACAATGAAGAGCAAAGTGTCTGGGAAAGGCATTCAAGGGCAAGATGCAAACACACCAGAATGAACCAGAGCCTATCTCACCAGAGCAGTCAGCACTTCTAGCACAACAGCTAATATAATAATAATATAAAATGTTAGGAAGATCAATACCATAGTTCAGTGAATCAACTTTCTGTCTAACTCTCTCACACGAAGCCCACTCATCATCACCAGTGTTCATCCTCTAGTCAAAACACATCATCTAGAAGCCACACAGTAAAAAGAGCACTGTCTCAGCCATTAGACTTGGTAAAATCTTGCCAAGAACACCTAAATCAAATAACTTTCACAAGCTGTGCCTTTACATCCCGAAGTCACTGAGTGCACTGTCAGAGAAGTTCTGGCTGCACTTCCATTTCAGTTTTTGTACTGCTGGTATTCCAGCTCATGCACGTATATTTCATTCAGATAGGCAGCATAATACTAGAAAACAGCAGTTCCATTTCTGAGTTCCCTCTCTTACAACTAAAACCTCTCCGAAACAAACAGACAACTCACAGAACACAAACCAAACAGAGAATCCAGAACAGCCAACGATTTTAGTTTATAAGACAAAATCTTATTGATCTCTACAAATTTATTATGTGATATTTAGGTAGTATAAATCATCAGAATCTTTTTTGTCACTGTAGGCTGATAAATTCATATTCACTTTCATAAAATGTATGTCTGCTTAACATAATTTTAGCAGCTGCCAAACATCTGCCTTTTTCTGAAGACCATATTTCCAACAGTTTTTATGTTGAGCTTCAGAGATAATTTTGCTTAAAACTTCCTTTTCACTAACTAAACACACTTGTTCAGATGATCAGATTCAACCATACCTGGTGTCCTTGGAAAGACCTGCTGTCAGGGAGAGAAGCAGCACTGTCTTCTCCTCTTTGCACAGATCAATAGAAATTCTTAATGAAAAGCAACGCCTAGGATTCTTCCATAACTATGCCCTATAGTTGGTTTGTTCACTTCTCCAGACAAACATACATTATGCAGCTATGTCTGTCAAGAATTCTGAAGACAGTTAAACCTTTTCTCTCAATCTTATGTTTTAAGAAAGGATTATTTTTTTTCTCCCTTCTAATAACTCACTGTTTAACACATAAGAGTGTATATTTCTCTGAATTAATAGACAATTTATCTCCTATTGTGATATATTCAAATGAAATCTGCCATGATTTATTTTGGAGTGTATTTATTTTATCGTCTTGCAAAGGGAGTTTGATTTTTTATTTTGTAACAAATGCACATCTTTCTGCCATCTTTATATTTTATTTGTCCATAAGACTCCAAAACATTCCTCTGTGAAGTAACCTTAGAACATTCTAAAAATAATTTTCATGCAATTAACGCTATTTCACTGACTTTTACCCCTTGCTAATGAACCAAGTATATTTTAAAATACATGAGACAGATACACAATTTCCTTCATAATTCACCTAGGATATACCACCCAGTAATTTTTCCACTGCATGGAAGTAAATAAATACCTTTTAAGTTTGTTTTTCCTCCTAAAACAAACAAACATGCTCCATATATAGGAAGAGCTGAATGATTCTAATTTTCCCTATATGCTTTCTCTGCAGTTCCCCAATCAACATGACATATATATTAGGGCTTTATCAGATGCCAAAAAGGAATAAGTGTGTGTGTGTGTGTGTGTGTGTGTGTGTGTGCAGCTGGTGAGCACTGGTTAGTGATGATCGTGATGATTATGGTCCTTGGTATTTTGGGGATTCTCACCTCCCTCTCAGATCTAGAATAGATAATAAATGTAGTACACAGCTGCACACTGCAATTTAGATGTCTTCTTCCTACAGTTCTGTGATCTGATTATCAAAGGCACAGTTATCTCTAAGTCCTGCAGACTTCTTTGTAAAATTTAGATGCTCAGAAAATATTTTACATCAGGTGTCTCTTTCCATGGTTTTCTCAAATTCAGCCATTTACACTGTTGTTTTTCTCATAATTGTGAATGATTCTGCACTATAACATGATTAGAAAAATTAGATAGGGCACAACTGAAATTGCAAAAAAATGTGTACAATCAGAAGCCATAGCAGACAGGCAAAAGAACTCTTGAGTGCTGCAATGGCTGAAAATATCAAACAGGAAAAGTGAATTTAGACTCCTGGTAAAAAAGAGAATTAAACCTAGTTCTCATGCCTATTAAAGCATCATCCATTGGATTAAAAATGGATATAACTTTCTTCTCTACAGAAATGTGGTAAATTGAAAACACTAAAATTTTTTATTGAGTTTAATTATTTAATGAGTGTCATATGAAAACAATTCCAAGATAACAAATTAGGGCAGAAATATCTTTTTGATTTTTCCTCAAAATCTTGTATTCCTGAGAATTCTTTCAGAAAACCTATGTTTCAGAGAGCTGACAGCTGAGATCTGCATTAGAAAAAGGTCATCTGAGGACAGACTGCTTTCTGTTTAAACGATTCTTGCAGAAATGGCAAAAAAAATCTGACTGGTATACAGTCTCTTTTTTCCAATTCTTCAAAACATTTTAGTTCTCCCTTATATGATCAGATCATACATATGCATGTAGTAACTAAAGGCAATGTAAGTTCATAACTTCAGTTATAAAAATAATGGTTTGTTCTCTTTCTTCTGATACCAGCTTTTTGTTATCAACAATTTTTTTGAGCAGCAGCAGGTATTTGAAAATTTGCAAGCTGACTTTTCAACAGATGAGATTTAGAGATATGCCATCTGGGTATCTTCTATACTGAATATGTTTTGCTCTCTCGTCCTGGAGTAGCACATAGGCAGTCCAGCCTTACAGAAAGCTCACCCCATTTAGCAGACTCAGCTCTTAGAAGACACCAGACCCTAAAGCCTATCACCAGGCACTGGCATGAACAGTGCACAGATACTGCTTTCCTTCTCAGCTTCCCCCCAAGGACCGCTGTTTTCTTTATTCACTATAAAAACTCCAGTACTTAAAACTTCATGCGTTAAAGCTCAATCTTCTTCCTTAACAGCCTGTAAGCAGCTCCAGAAAACTGTCACCATCATCTTCTCTAAGAGCTTGATGTGGGAATGAAACTCCTTGGTGATGTGATGCGGTCGCTATCTCGATTCCCTACCTTGACAGCAAAGTCTATCATAGTTTGTGGGGGTTTTTTTGCAAGGTATATTGCTTATGTTTGTATGTAACTATAGCATATTGTTATTAAAATTGATAAATCTGTAGTTTTAGTACTAATACTCATATAATCAAACCTAAATCACTTGACAACACTTTTAAATACTCCATCTACTATTATGAGAAAATTAATAATGGCAAGTTCCTAACATCAAAAGCATTGTCTTTCTTCCAATATCAAGTACATCCCTAATTTCCTTAGAAAGAATTAAATAAATTTTTAAAATGAGTATAGCTGTATACAGTTTTGGAAAGTCCTATCAAAATAAATGTTACATATCCAAATAAACAAAAATGAGCCAGGAGTGTTATTCCACAATCCTTGCAAGTCCCTCTAAACTCTGGATGTTCTGTGATTCAATTTATGTTTGTTTATTTTTTCTATAGTGCCTCATAGAACTGTTGTACATTGTATTTATCAATTACTTTAATTTTTTATTTTCTATGTAAGACCTGCATTTGCATATGGGCTCCAAGCTTACAAGGGATCACCTTGGATTTTGTACTTATTTATGTCTGCCATGGACTCATATAGTTGCCATAAGTCCTATCTTCAGGCTTTTGAAGAAACGTTCTCACTCTAACAGCATACTGAGCTGTCTTGTTGCATAAACAGAAATGGAATGCCCTTTAATATTTTAAATGAAATATTTGCTTGTTCATCATAGAAACAGATGTCCAAGAAAAAGAATTATCATAAATTTTTGGAAGATTTAACTAATAATTTTATTATTCTATATATGAACGTGTTCCTTGATTAAAATGAAAAATTTTGAGAGAAAAATATGTACATTTCAGGAAGTCACAAAAATAAAAGACCACATTTCTAGAGACTGTTAAATAGAATGATAAGTGCCTAAGAACATGTTTGTGAAATGGATAGGGAAAAATCAGTACACAATTTTTTTAAAAAGCTTAATGTCTCATAAAGCTGTTATTTCTCCTTTAATAGCAAAAGAAAATATCTTGCTATTCATAAATTTGGGAGTTTTCTTTGGACTAATTATAACTTTAAAGCACAATTTACAGCTTTCTTTTATCTGTAAAAGAGGTAATAATCTTAAGAATTTCTTATTTTAGACATATTATTTCAAGTCTCATCTCTTTCACCTAGTGTATCTCATGACAATATTCAGGGTTAAAACCTAACACTGTGAAATGATATATTTAGTCATCTACAGCAAGATAGTGTCTCTATTCAACAGATGAAATTTAGAGGATACATAGAATCATAGAATCATAGAATCACAAGGTTGGAAACGATCTACAAGATCATCCAGTCCAACTGTCTCCTCATCACCATTGCCACCACAAGCACGAAACCATATCATGCAGGACATCGTCCAGATGCCTTTTGAACACTGCCAGGGACGGGGACTCCACCACCTCCCTGGGCAGCCATTCCAGTGCCTGACCACTCTCTGAGAGAAAAAGTTCCCCTTTATGTCCAACCTAAACTTCCTCTGATACAACTTGTGGCCATTACCCTGTGTCCTGCTCGTTGCCTGGGAGAAGAGGCCAAATCCCTCTTCACCACGACCTCCCTTCAGGAAGTTGTAGAGTACAATGAGGTCTCCCCTAAGCCTCCTCTTCTCCAGACTGAACAATCCCAGCTCCCTCAGGCGCTCCTCATAAGACTTGTGCTCCAGAGTTAATCCAGAGTTAATCATCAAAATAAATGACAGTCTATCTGCGTATACATAGACAGACAGTAGATCCTTCAGAGATGTCATAGGAAAACTAAAGGATTATATCTAAGGATAGTAGTTCCCTCAAAGTCTTAAATACTGCAGAAATAACAAATACAACAAGAAAAGCAATACATGAAAAAGAAAAAGAAAAAAAAGGCAGACTTTAAAGTTTTAATCCAATATTTACAGTGAATATCAAACAAAATTGAAGCCAATAAATTTTATTCCCTCCACACTACCTTCAGTGCGATATTTTTTTTTTCTGGATAATAATTAGTTATCAAAGCCATAAGCAGTGCATAAAGTTCCCTTAATGAATGTAGGCATCTGATATACTAGTCCATTGCATTGGATTTTCTCTGTCAGAGTACTACTCCCTTCCCCTCCCCCAAAAAAAAACAACCCAAAACCAACTTTAAAAGCATATTTTTTTTCCACTAGTGCACATACACCTTATTTTTTATTTTTTCATTTAGGGACTGTATTTGTCTAGGGAAAAAAAAAAAAAAAAAAAAAAAAATCAGTCATGCAATGTTCTGAAAAAAGAACTTTAACTTAACCAACGTTCGACATTTTATAACAGGAAATTATAAAATGAACCTCTGATGCAACATAGCATCAATTTACCACAATTAGAATGGCTGAAAACAGAACATTTCATAGAAACATCTATCATCTATCTCTCATTTTAAAACACAAACTAAGAAAATACATATTCCTCAGATGTGCGTTCCTAATTAATTAAGAAAAATATCTATTTCTTCCAATCTTCTAAAATATTATCACCATCCTCCCATTCTCTCCCTAAATGATGAAAAGTTAGCTCTGTGAAGCTATTAGTTACTACAGAAGGTAAAACTGCATTCTTCATTCTGTGTTGTCACTTTTAGACCATATTTTGTTTTGTAACCTACAGAGTCTCTAAGTTTGCCAAAATGGATAAAGTATTTCGGAGCTCACACCAACTCCGTGAATTAATTATACAAACTTAATTATAATTAAGTACATATATATAGTATATTTTAATATAGAATTAAAAATAATTATTATGAAAATAAATATACATAGATAGATCCTTCTGTGTTATTTCAGTTACAAAGGTAACCGAAGTTACAAAGGTAACTGCTTGTGCTTGTTGTGACTCTGCATGCTATCTCCCAAGAGAAGAGTGTGGGTGAAACTATAGGTGGGTGAAGATGCTAAGTTAAAAATATTTCACTTGATTTACCATAGCCATGAGCCAAACAATAGGGATGTGGAAGAAAAATTCATAACAGTGTCCAAATTATGAAGTTATCTCATGTGAGCATTTCCTATCAACTCAGCAGAAAGTAAGGCACCTTTTTTTTCCATGACAGGTATCCATGCAGCAGTTTCTTGGCCAGAACTATATCAGAATGGAGAACTTATTATCATCATACTTATCCCATCTTGGTCAACCACAATTTTCAAGAAACAAGCTCAAGAAATCTATCCAGCCTGTACTGAACTTACACAAGTACTATGTGCATTTTTCACTTCTCAGAATTTGAATTAAGTTGAGAACAGAAAATGGATGAGAACAGAGCTCTATTTAATACATAGCTGCCAGAGTCCAGCACCCTCTCAGCAGTCTTTTAAAATGTTTAATACCTCAAGGTTTTAATGTTAATAACAAACTTATAACCTTAACCCTAATAACAAACTTACATATTTGAAGTGATTTGAAATTGCATAGGATTTTGACTTAGCAGAGTCATACTGCAATGAGATGGTCCCTGTCATAGCTTAGAATGAGTGCATGCTCACTCTATGTATACAATTTATATATGTATTTACAAGACTGGTCACACAGATCAACATGAGACCAACGTACCCATCACATACATGAACACAAAGAGAACTAATAGTCTGCAGTGTACTGGTGTAATCATCAACCCCTACTTGCACACAACTGGCCCTTTCCTCCTTTTTCCCCTCTATTTTCCTATATTTCTTTCCAAATCACACAATTCCTGACATGTTTCAGCTTGGGTTGGCTGGGAGGGCCTCACACAAGGCCTCTCTCCCTCTGAGTCCATCATATTTGCTCTCCCCTGCCTGCCAATATATTCTGGTGCTGCTCTGTGTTAGAGCAGGTGACCCTTTGACGGACTAAGGGCTGCTGGAGCAGGCCTGGAAGTTTCTGGACAGGGCATTATTTGGGCATCTCCTTATAATTACCTTCATTTAATTTTCTGTTCATTCTTTTAGAATTTTTACAATGTTCTAAATTATCTGAACAGCATATTCCTCTTTAAATTTTCCCCATAAAGGATTAAATGTTTTCTCTTTTCTGTTTGATGATGTTGTTTGTTTTTTTTTTTTTTAACCTCAACAAATGAATAAGAAAATTTCAGCAAAATAAATAAAGTTTTGGTGAGGATAGAAGCAGCAGAAAACAATGCAGAGTCAAGCAGCTGAAAAAGCAGACAGTATTTTAAAATCTTCTTTCTTATTACTATTGGTTTTCAAATTATTAGAAACAACGTCAGATCTTCAGCTAAAATATCTCTTACACTGTGATAATGGACAAAAGAAGACAGCATATTTGCATGATGCCCTTGTACAGCTGTTTTTTTCAGTGTATTCATCTTAGCTGCAGAAGCAGCTAACCCCAAACAAAAATTAGCTGCCATTCTTCTTTAAGCCTGCATATAAATCAAAATAATAACACATATAGATGTAATATGTCTGGGTCAGTTGATATTTGCTGAGAGCTAACATTTGCAAACTGACCTGCTAAGGGAACAAAAGAATATCATGCAGTACACTCTGACTACTTTATGTCCTCTGTAAGCTAAGCAGAGCAGGGAAATTTTGAAAAAAGATATCTAGTGGAACTTTTGATGCATTTGGTTCACTTACATTTGAAACACATTTGGAAAGCAAAAGCTGCAACCAAATGAGAAGAGTCAGTGAATTAATTTTGTTTCCTATATAACTTACAATCTCGCTTAGTCATCAGGCCAAAAATTATTTCTATATATCATTATAAATTTAGCATGACAAGCACATAGGAAAACAGGATTTAGAAGAGGCTGATCTAACAAAATTTATTAAAAAATATGAATTGCTTTAACAAATGCCAGTCAATACACATAAATATCGAGTCTTAGTGCAGTATCTGGAAAATTTACTTTAGTTGATGCATAGTAGTCACTGTTTGCTGAATCTACAGAAATTCAAGCATTCCTACATGGCTGTTTTCTATCAAAAAACTGTAGAGGTTGTCATGTGAATGAACTGGGCAAATATTTCTTGAGCAGAGAGATTGAATACCATCCAGAACACCATCTATAATTATGCTACAATATGAATCAGCATCACTTCCCTCATTTTTGGAAACTCTTTAAGGTGTTGCCTGTTGATCATAGTATTTATTATTCATATATGCAAGGTTAAATATATTTTTCTTATAAAAGCCATTAGCAAACATGGGGGTTCTCAAATGGCTAGTGCTCAAGAAACATCTTCAGGAACATTTTTTCTGGCCACGTATTTCAAATTTCTTGATGAAATACTGCACGAGAAGCAAAGAAGTAGAATGCAGATGTGGAGATGCAATCACGTATTTAATGACAACATACAAAAATTATGGATTACTGAAAAAATGATAACATTTGCTTTCATCTTCACTGCTAAGAGTCTCTAAACCAAACTGCAGATGACACTCACATGATTTACTTTATCACAGAATCACAGAATTGTAGGGGTTGGAAGGGACCTCCAGAGATCATCGAGTCCAACCCCCCTGCCAAAGCAGGTTCCCTACACCAGGTCGCACAGGTAGGCATCCAGGCAGGTCTTGAACATCTCCAGAGAAGGAGACTCCACCACCTCCCTGGGCAGCCTGTTCCAGTGCTCCGTCACCCTCACTGTAAAGAAGTTCTTGCACACATTTGTGCGGAACTTCCTATGCTGCAGTTTCTGGCCGTTTCCCCTTGTCCTGTCTCCACTCACCACTGAAAAGAGTCCGGCCTCGCCATTCTGCCCCCCACACCTTAGATATTTATAGACCTGGATCAGGTCCCCTCTCAGTCTTCTTTTCTCAAGGCTGAACAGACCCAGTTCACTCAGCCTTTCTTCATAGGAGAGATGCTCCAGGCCCTTCACCATCTTTGTGGCCCTCCTCTGGACTCTTTCCAAGAGACAGAACTGGATGCAGTAAACATAATTATATAATGATATAATTATAGTCATCTACTAAAAAATTCAGATTACTAGCACGTTATCAGACTTCTTCTGAGCGGAAGAAGAATTTTCTCAAGACACAAAATAAGAAAATAAATCTTTAATATTGTGTGTATTCCATAGCTCAGCTCATACCAAGAACCTGTATCATATTGTCAGCCAACTTACATTAATTATATTATGTGAATAAGTATGAAATGACAGCATGATGAATAGTAACAGTGGTGCAGTAGAATCACCTCAGTCATTATTGCATTCATATATACTGTATTCTTAAATATTGTTTTAATGGATAATGAAGCCTCAGGATAATTAAGCACTGGTACAAGTTTTCCAGAAAGGCTGTGCAGCCTCTGTTCTTGGAGGTCTACAGGATAGAGACCTCTCAGGTCAGTGTCTTTAATCAGGAGGATGGACTAAATATCCTGAGGTCCCATCCAAACTGAACTACTCAGGGACTGGAAGTCAGTGAATTAGTCAAATATTTCCAGTGTTTCAGAGAAGGAGCACACCTCTACTCCTTTTTCTTCCTAATAGAGCTGATAAAGAAGAATTCTAAAAAAAAATCTCTCCAAGGGAAAGAAAATGGTTTGGAGAGTAGTCACCAATTATTTAGCTAATGTTTATCTTTGATACCTTGTGCTGATCAAGAATTTGTATTATTTTCGTGTTAGGGAGTAAATTATGAATCCAGATCTGAGGATTTTATTGGTTAAGTATTTTCTGGCCCAAGCTTCATATCTAGCTTGAGTTTAGTTAATTTTTATGTATTCACATTTAAAGATTCAGACCAAAATATCACCACAGGTGATATTCCTTGAGCTGAGGAAATAATTAAAATGAAACTAACCGTTAGTTGTGAGCAAATAAAATAGATAAATAATTCCATGTTTTGGAATCTGAGGAATGAAATATTTTACGAGCAACTGCAGTTTGTTGCAGTTTGTTAAAGCAGGTAAGAAAAATGATAAATTTAATTTGAATGAAAAAAAGTAATGCAATATATTCTAATTACTAACACCAAAAAAGTAAAATGTTTAAGCTAATATGCTAAGTAGCCCTTTCTGAGCTTGTAGTTATGAATGTCAATTTGAATGACTCCATAAATACCATGGCATGCATATGGAAAGCAGGAACGTGAAAAGCTTATTCTTTCAGTTCTGGAACACAATTATCTAAGATGATGTCACTGAATTAATAAAAAGCAGGTTTTGGTATGAGCGAATTAAAACAGAAACTAATTTTTATTCTTTTCATAATTCACTTCATATTTGGCCATTAGAATAATGAGATTTAAGGTTCCATAATAGCACTGAGAGACAAGCTCTTCACTTGTCTTTCAGGCACTAGCAAACAGAAATTTTTTCAGTGTAGCACAAAGCTGAAAGCATTTGAACGTGGCACTGAGAATGCTTCAAAAGTCCTCTGGTATACATGCAGGATACTCTGAGATCTGAATCAATTCTAAATAAAGTAGGTACAAAACACCCAATTTCAGGGAAAGATGACTTCCTCTATGAGTTTACAGTTATTTTTGATCAACGTATAGACTCACATTTCTATATTTAATGAAATGTTTAATAATTAATGCTTTTCAGAGTTCAGCAAGATGAATCCTGGAGGAGAGCTCCTACAACTGTATACATCCATATTGTCTAATAAAGCTAAAATCACCTAGTATATGGGCAGAAATCAACAACAAAAACTTAAAATACCCAAGAAAATAATGATTTAGCCTGATGGATCATAAATATGCATAATTCTGATACTGCATGTCACTATCTTTCTGGAATTAACTCAGTTAATAATTCACATTTTTTGTTAAAAAAATAACTCAGTGTTATAACGATTTTAAACTGTGTACTAAATCCAACTGACTTCAGAGGGTCAGTGTAACATTAAACACTAACTGAGCTGTTTACCTGAACATGACTGTTTTCTAATACTGAATCTAAGAGTGTTCTAAGAACTTTGGTTTTATGGATTTTATGGAAGGGAAGTATAATTTTATCTGGCTATGAGTAGTATCAGAATTAGTAGGTCCATAAAAGAAAACAAAAATTTAAGGCACCATGAAGAGGCACTAAAAAAAGTCTCTTTTCAAAACTCATTTGTGCCCAGGGGAATCTTCGTATTGGTTGCAATCCAAAGTGGTTTATATTTTACTGAATAATTAAAATTAAGATGAATTCTTTATAATTCTTTAAACCAATAACATAAAAATTTATAATCATTGTAGAGAGGTTGGAAATTTTACAAAAAATGGTGGGTCCATTCATCTCTTTTTATAGGGACCTACAGAAACTACATAATTGCATTTTATGGTGTATCAGAATGGTTTCAGAACAGAGAATTCTGTAAATTAAGCTTTGTGTTCACAACCCTCTCTTGTTAATTTTTATGCAGACATTTATGTTACTGGCTGCATATCAAAACAGCTATTCATATATGCTAGTGCAGATAAGTATTTGAAGAGTACTCGGTATTCTGTGTTTCCTTGTGAAATATGCCATTCCCCATTTTAATTCTCTAGATGGGATTTACAAACAGATTGATTTACAACAGCTTGATTTAGGTGACTTGTGCCTTACACAGAATAAAAAAGTGTCATGTACTCAGAGGTAAGAGCAGTGAGGTTATTTCAAGCACAATGCATTATAGGAAGCATATTTGCAAAATATTACTGACTAATGAAAATAATCAATGAATTCATAAAAGCAAATCTTTTTGATGGATGATCTTAATATAAATAAAATATTCATAAGCTATTTTTAATCTGAACTACTTCATTGTTTTGATTTACGAGGAAGCTTACCTCAACTTTTATATCAGCTGAATAGGGTAGGTAATGAATGATGCTAATGGAATAGGAATTGGCTGCCAATGACGATTGCCTCTTCAATCAATTTTGTACAGAGAAAAAATAGAGAGTAGTATATCGCAGGGAAACATTCAAATGCTTCTTAACTTAGAGCTTGTATTGTTTGAAGTAAAATGCTTTTTCTTTCCCAAAACCAGTTGAGTATCTTATAGTTTTGTATGTTGTTAGTTTGATTAGATAGAGGAAACTAGACATGAAATCACAATGTTCTTTTAATAGTTATAATTATTTACCAGTATGAACAGATCACCTTAACTTCCAGGTATTTTAAGTGTTATGTGGAGATGTTTGCAATATTACATATTTACAGAGCTGGGATTTTTTTTGCGGTGCACATGTACAGGACAAGGCAAATTGAAACATATGAGGTTCCCTTTGAACATCACATAGCACTTTATTGTAAGGATGATGGAGCACTGGCTCAAGCTGCACAGAGGGATTGTGGACTCTTCTCCTAAGTGATCCTCAAAACCCACCTTGACATAGTCTTGGGTGAACTGCTCTGGGCGTCTCTACTTGAGTAGGGAATGGACAAGAAGGCCTCCAGAAATCCATTCCAACATCAAACATTCTGTGATTCTGTGAAATATGCTTGATAGCAATATCATTTCATTTTTAATTACTGTAAATTTATAGTAATACAGTTACCTAAAACTGTATATAAAACTGTACAAACATAATAGAATCACATAATTGCTCAGGTTGGAAAAGGCCTTAAAGATCATTGAGTCCAACCACAACCTAACCGTATTAACTTAACTCTTATTATTATTAACTTAACCCACTGCTACATCAGTCCCTGAGCACCACATCCAGTTTTTAAACACATTCAGGAATAGTGACTCAACCACCTCCTATTCTCCTATAGGGGATCCTATTCTTACTTGAAGTAAGAAAACAGATAAACACAGTCTGTCTCAATAAGTATTTTCAGAAGTTCAAATGCTTATTAATTTAAAATTATTTTGCATCCTTCACTATCTTAAAAGTTTCTTGCTGGCTGTGTTTTCTCATTGTTGTCTATAATTCTAGGGTTTCATAAGTTATCAATTGTCAGAGGATTAAGAAAGGAGCAAGTCTCTTAATTTAGTTGACCTGCAGAAGATATAGGTTCATATGTCATTTGACTATTGGGTTTATCCAACAGAAGCCTTGTGCATCTTGATCTACAGAGCATGGCCAAATACATCAAGCTTATGTAGTTTGACATATCATTAATCCATATTCCTGGGATCACGAGTTAGTGGACAAGGACAGAATGACCGCTGTGTTTTCCTAAAAGGTTTGAAAGCATTAGAGATAATTCAGTTTTAGCAATCCTTTCATTATTTTGCTTACATCTTCCTCTTTGCTATGCACACATAATGGTAGATGTTATTATTCTTGATAACTCTTTTTTTTTTTTCCCTTAACACAATGTCATTTCTTCTCTAAAAAAAAAATAGAGGCATTTAGCAGATATATTATCACTCTTGTATAAAAATATTAAAAACAACATACTTGGGTTCTGAGAAAACATCAATTACTCCCAATGATTGTTAATGAAGAAGAGATAATTAGTGAAAATACAAGTGGTGTTTTTGTGGTTTTGGTAATAACATACTCATTTTATCCTCTGTTAAACTGTGGAATAATATGCAGATATGAATGTTGTGGGTCAGTGCTTTCCATTGGCATGCAAAAAATTTCAGACACTAAAATTTCATAACTTCTGAGACCTGAAGATATATTTAAAATTTTATTTTTTGGAAAGAAATTTCTAGATGGAGAAACTGTTACAAGCATTTGCTTATAGTTGCTCCTTTTACCTTTGAAGCCCTAATACATACACTTCATTTTTTATAACAGACAGATTGTATTAGAGACAAATTTATATAATTTATATTATTTCTGTCTCTTAATATAGTCAGCTGTAAATTGGGTGCAAGATCCAGTCAGGTTTGTGGTGTAAGGTATCTGTGATGGATTTTTTTCTGTCTTCAGATGTAATTGAATCTTTGGAATTACAGAGAGAAGAGATAGCTTGCAATCACATTTTCATTCTTCTTCATTCTCAAAGATTAAGAAAAGTATGTTTATTGTTTCAGAGGTTATTGTCTGCTCTTTTATTTCAGACTGTCGTCTATTTCCAATGCTTTCAAATTTGTTTTTATATGACAAGTTAGTCCAAAGCAGAGCAACAGTGCATCTGAAAAGATAGTGGTATATGTGAAAATTCGTAGACGTATTGTGTGACATTTTTGCTTTTTAGGAACACACTGAGGTTATGAAATGCATTAGTTTTAATTTAATGAATGAGAATGGCAGCTCTGGAAGTAAGCTAAGATATGCAAAACACTAACACCTTTCTGACTTGGATTTTGCTCTAAACTGTCAGTTTTGTCTTGATATATTTTGGATGCTGACTAAAAAGACATGGTAATGACAAACCTGCTCATTTAACCACTATAGTGTTAATTGAGCGATAGTTTTAGCTGTATTTAGCAACTGAACTAATTATGAAATCCTTATCTGTCTCATTAAATAGACCTTACTAAACCTCGGTCTGAGTATGCAGGAAGTATCATGAAAAACAGTGGGCCACTCTTGAGAGAGACTTACACCTATTCTGACAGATTTTGATTCCACTTTAAGTATAAGCAAGAATTTCAGATAAATCTTTATAGTTGATGTGCCTTGCTACAGAAGAGTAAAACTAAGGACATCAAAGTATTCTTGTGAAAGTAAAGGGAAAATAATGAAATTTGTCCCCCTGTATTCACCTGTCATGAGGCCACACCTAAAATTGTATGCCTGAAGTCTTGTTTCCTTTTTCCAATTACATATGTTGGACTACATTAAATAACATTTTCCTAAAAATCTTCAGTTATCACAGTTACTGCACTGTTATCAGGAGATACAGCACGCTCAAAGAGCAAGTAAATTATTAAGGACTTATTAGTAGCTGTAACAACAGCTAAGAACAATGAATAATTCCTAAGATTTTCTGTCAAAAAATTGAATCTCTGTACAAAACTTACTACAAATTCACTACTTTAACACATAACTTTAACTAATGGTTGGTAGAAAAGCATCCTACTTATAGCAAGGCTTCTGAAGATTATGGTGATTATTAAACATAGCATTATACAGTGGGTCAGTGAAAGATTATGCAAGCAGACTTTTAGAGGAAATGCAACAAAATATCCCCACATTACAGTGTACTAACACATTCGGTTGCGGTTACTAACACATTCAACATCATCAGAACAGATCCTAGTAAAGCCTAGGTGAGACAATATTTCCCTGCCATAGTCTAGGCAGATATGGCCAATCAGCAACTGTGGGCTCCCAAAGGTATTCAAAATGTGAGAAGATGAGGGGTCGGTTCTCCAGAGTAACATTTGAGGTAACAGAACTTTTCCTGGTTATTTTCTGTTCATTGCTTTTAGTTTGGTTATCAGGAAATTCATAGGCTATATATTTCTTGTCTTCTACCAAGCTTCACATTTAAAGGATAATCAGCGAGTGAAGCACAGGTCTCCCAGAAATCTAGGAAATGGTTTTAAGTTGAAGGAGGAAATATTTAAGTTGGATATCAGGAGAGTTCTTTACCAAGAGAGTGGTGAGGTGCTGGAACAGGCTGCCCAGAGAGGTTGTGAATGCCCCATCCCTGGAGGTGTTCAAGGCCAGATTGGATGGGCTCTGGGCAGCCTGGTCCAGTATTAAATGTGGAGGTTCACAGCTCTGGCTGTGGCAGGGGGATTGGAACTTGATGACCTTGAAGTCCATTCCAACTCAAGACATTCTATGATTCTATGAAATCTGTCTTGAATGCCTTGGTACACAGACGCTTTGTCAGGGCACTGTGAAGACCAGAGCTTCTTGGGACTTGGAGCATCAGCTCATCCCATCACTACAGCGAGCGGCAAGGTAGCCCCAGGCATCTCTCTAGTGATAGGTGTGGACCAAGGATGGGCCACACTGTGGATGTTGTCTAAGTATCTGGCAGAGAATTTTGCTAGTCCAATAATAAATGTGAACATTAAAACTTCCCTTTTCAAACCTGCAACTGGGTAATTAGTAAATTTATATCTAAATAGATTACCTCTATAATGCACTGGTGATCATATTCAAAGTAATATGGAAAAGTAAGCTTCACTCTTAAGAAAGTTATATACAGAAAATAAAGAATAATTTGGTGATATAAAGCCCAGTTTTCGATTTGCCCTTCTGAAATACTAACAGCCCCTGTTCTTTCAATAGATTAAAAAGTAGGTAACTATGTTGCAGGAGAGAATTGTCTAATGAGATTAATCTTCAGTGAGCATATCATGACAGAGCCAAGCTGTCTTATCTGCTGAGGACACATAGCTGAGACCCTCACAGTGCTCTGGGAATTTGGGTTCCAAAGACCCACAGGCTTGAGGAAAAAAAAAAAAAAACCCATCTCTTGACTGGATTCATTCTTCCTATTTTCAATCTCTAGCTCCATGCAGTACTACAGGTACTATTCACAGATCCTCCAGCTAGTACTTCAGCTGACAGATTGCTGTCAGTGTACCTCATGCATTACTCATTAAATTCAATGGTTTTGACTGTTGCACTGCTTTCTGCCCTTAATTTAGTAGATTTATTCAGTTGACCTCTTCAAGCCCTGCTAGGCTGAATACAAAAGTTCAATAGCATACATAAAAGGCAAGCCTCAGAAAATCCCTACTTAGTGTTACTAGAGATATTCATCATCAGTATTTGTTTCATAAATCTATGGACTTTAAAAATAATGATAATTAGAATTAGAAGTGTCAGCAGCCACAAAATTTCTACAATAATTCTCTCCCACTTAGCGAAAGCCTCATGAAGCTGTATATTATATGCTAAATTTCAGTCTTATTTTCATGCTAACAGGAAAAAGGCCAGGGAGCTAGTTGTCAGATGTTAACATGTTTGCAATGGTATTACTGTTCTTAATCACAAACCTAATACTGAAGGGTAACTCAGCAAATATATCTGTCTTGATGAAATACATCTTCTCTTTCAGTGAGCCAGAACATGCTAGAGATATTTCAGTTACCGTAGATACTGTGTAAAAATAATTCTTAATCACATAATAGCCCACAGTTAAGTCAGGTATTTAGATGAAATTTAACTCTAAAATATGTATTCTACAGACATGCTTCTCTCTTAAAAGATCACATAATTTATTTCTTTCAAACTACATTTTTTTAAACACTCCTATATATATATATTTATACAAGGGCTCCTCTGAAAGTAAGGCCTTCTTTTTTATTATGCTGGCCCATGACATCAGAGGCAGATGTTGGCAGTATGGCAGTAGGGATTAAACCTTCCCACCAATATATCATTATATGTTGTTGCTGCATGACAGATGGCAGCAGAGGGGCAGTCTGGCACAATAGCATCTGACATGGAGGTGGAGATAAAGCAAAGGTGTGTCACTGAAATCTTCCATGCATCCACTGGCACTCATCAACACTTGCTGAACATTTGTGGAGACCAATCAGTGGATGTGAGCACAGTGAGGGGTGGGTGAGGAGTTTCAGCTGTGGCAACAGCAGCAGTAGATCACCTCCACTGGTGCACATTTTACAGGCACAGCATGTAGGCTCTTCTTCATCGCTGATTAAAATGTATAGCTCATGGTGATGACTATGTTAAGAAAATAGTATTCTGTAGCTGAGCATTTGCTCTATCAAATAGTATTATTGTGCACTTTGTATCTGCTGTATTTTCCATAGAAACAGTAGGAAGCATTACTTTCAGAGAGACTAATGTAATTGAAACTACTTTATTAAACTTATATATTTTCCTTAACAAAACAAATAGAGAAAGACGAGTTATTATTTCTGGAATGAAACTCTGAAGAAAAGGAAGTAAATATAAAGATGAAATTGAAAAAAAAAAAAAAAAAAAGACTATTTCCATTAGGATACAGAAGAAACTCAAATATTATGGAACTGGACAAAATATCTACTCTGAGAGTATGCATAATAAATTCATCTATTTCTATTCTATTTCTAAGGAAGTTTTTTAAATTAAAAGTTTTATCTTTTATAGTAGAAAATGAAGCATAAACTCTAGGAAAGCCTTGATAAAACTCGTATAAATTGAAAACAGAATAGCACAAGAAAAATGAAAACCCAAAACTTTCCAAGTGTTGTCTAGGAACAGAAATATACATTTGTGAAAAATGATTTTAAGTGAGCTTATGAATTAAGAGGGATCAATCAGGCACCAAATAAATTTTCATGAGCAATGCTCAGAAGAAACAAAAAGGATGACTTTAGGAACTCCTATGAATGCATGATACATAAGTTTTAAAAAAGGCCAGAGAATAAGCTGACCGTCAGCAAAGAACACTTCAAAATGAATGTTTCTTCAGTATCATAACTAAAATAACATTTAGAATTACTGTGATTTTTAGAATGTAATATAAATGAAAAATGATTTTTTTCATAGTTTGTAAAGTTTTGTTTGTTCAAACAAGTGACCTCAAGAAAATGTTTAGAACACAGTATAGCCTGCCATGTTCAATCTATCTAAATAAGCTTGAACTTGAAAAAGTGTATCTTTGTTCTACCAAAAGTCTTGCCTAAAAACATTAAATTTATTCCACTGTAAAAGATATAATACTGTGCCCTTTATGATCATGTATTACATAATATTTAAAGTATGTATTACATAATGTTATGTGGACCCCAGTTGTAGGAGAAGGTTTAGCATAACCCTACAATAAAATGTGACACATCTCATTTTACAGCTCTGGGCTGCTCAGTTTTGTCACCCTTACTCACAGTGTTGTCATTTATGATCATATCCTTATAGATGAATGAGAAGTGAAAAGTACATGTCAAACTTTCAGCAATTCAACTGATTAATGTGGTGTAGATTGTGAAGACTTATGTGCTGTATTCTGTTTGATTTTTATGCAACAGGAGCATTGTTTACTCCTGCTAAATTAATAGCCATCAGAAAAAATTACTAGAACTTCCATCAATTTGCTTTTTTCTTATCTGGCAACATCAATCTTGAAGACTATGTTGAGGCCAGAAACATGTCCAAAGTCAGATTATATTTTTGCTGCTTGGGTATTAAAGCATTATTGAAGTATCGAATTCTAATTTTAGTTTTAGTTTGTAAGATTGTTTCGTGGTTGTAATTAGTAAATTAAAACAGAGCTCCTATGGGAATCAAATATTACAGACTGCTCAATTTTTCACTCATCATTAATGTTATGCTAAACATAAAGTGAAACGATTAATAATTTAACCACCAATTGTTTAATACATATACTAATTGTGCAGGTTAGGAGAAGGTAAGTTTGTTTCTGTACTAGTAAACTGGTTTAAATACATTGTGGAGAGTAAACCAGTTTTGAAATTTTCTAGTGAACTGAAATAAAAATAATTGTTCTTCTAGGAATAGTAATACACATCAGTAATATATTATACTATTTCAAAAGCAGTCAAAGTATGCATGAATAAAAAAGGAGGCAGCGTGAATGTTTCTTTACGTTTAGCTCTTGAACTTTGTAGCCTCCTTGGACACTTCATACAGTTGATTTCTGACTTGCATTGGAAGACAACAGCGAAAAAATAGCAAGCTGCAAATGATAGTGAGGTTTAGAAATAGGGCTGATTATTTATTAAATTATATAATGCTAAGGCATTTATGGTACTGGTTTGGTTTTCAGCTGTGCATACATTAAATAATAAGGTGGATATATTTTGTATTCTTTGTTCCTGGGTGAATTGTTATTGTTTTAAAGGCCTTAACTTCAGATTGTAAAGTCACACAGACATACTTGCACTTTGTTTTCTCAGAAAAAGAACAAAACAAAAAAAAACCACTTTTCTCTTTTACTGCTGTCTTACAGAAGGCTCTTCTAAGACAGATGTTAAGACTCATATTATACCTGTAGTGAAACGTACCCAGACATGGTAGACTTTGGGACTCACAGGAGTCTTTCCTGTCCTTCTAGAGGTTACTCTGGTTCCTGTCAGACATCAGGGTTTCTGCTGTTTGAGGCCGAGGTCCAGCTAGCAGTTAAGTGGAGCATCGGTTCTTGGTACACTTACACACATGCACAGACTCGTAAAGAACGGGATTGAAGATCAGTAATAATATGTACCCATATACTCACTCTCTGGATTTACAGGCCTACCCTTGCATTGGATTTCTTGAATATTATCACTGGCTCTAAATCCATCTATATCCTTTGCCTTGATCCAACATCCTTCAGTCAGTCACTGGCTCAAGCCATGGCTTTCTCCAGATGCTGGCCTCCTTCACTTACACTAGTGCAGCTTTTAGGTTCATCCTACCACCATCCACAAGGAATATAGCTCCCATCAGAAGCCAGCACCAAGAGCTATGTATTCCTCTGACCCATGGTTTCTCTCTCCAGTGGCTGGCACCCAGATCTCTCATCCTACTCACTGGTTAGTCCTGCTTGAAGGTCAGAGGTTCACACACTCATACAGTTAGTGATGGGTGAACAAATTAAGTGATCATATGGCTAAGGTGCTGGAACAGGCTGCCCAGAGAGATTGTGGATGCCCCATCCCTGAAGGTGTTCAAGGCCAGGTTGGGTGGGGCCCTGGCATACTTGGTCGTCAAGTATTAAATGGGGAAGTTGGTGGCCCTGCCTGTGGCAGGGGGGTTGGAGATTCATGATCCTTGAGGTCTCTTCCAACCAGGTCATGCTGTGATTCTGTGAAAATACAATTCCCCCTGCAACCTGGAGTTAGGAATATAATTTATTACAGAAACCAGGCTAGACCAAATAGGGACTATATTATTCAGTTTACTTATACTAAGCCAGTCTTTTTTGTCATAGATCCTCTCTCTTTCCAATACTTGTTCTTTCTCCATTCACCTTGACCTCTCCCATTCTCTAACTTTGTTTATTCTCAAATGAACAGCCCACCTCTAATTACCTTTTCCCTGCTGGACTCTGTTTTGTTAAATCTGTACCCGTTTTTGTTATTTCACAGATTACAGTTGCTGTGGCTCTGCCTGTCTTGCAAGATTTCACTTCCCAAAAGATCGCCAGCTTCACCTTCAATTATCTGTGAGGTTTGGCTGTCTCTCACCTCAATCATTCTTAACCATCTGTATAATCTGACCATTTCTCACAATGAAAATTATAACATATGTCAGCTTCTCACTCTGTTATCTTCCATGACCAGCGATTTTTCCTGTCAAGTCTAGCAGTTTCTCATGGTGAGTTCAGTTACCTAAACCTCAGGCCATGGCCTAATTGTGTACTGGTATGCCTCAACACTATATTCTCTCTGTTATTTGCAAGAGCTTCACCTCATGTTTGCCCAGTAAAATGAGTGAAGAATGCTTCTACCTTGCAGCCAAGGAGTCAGTCATTGGATTAGTTGTCTTTGACACATACTGCTCAGCATCACACCCTTTTTCTCAGTCCCAGCACCAAAGCCTTCATTTTTCTCTAGCACTTTTCAAAGGAACAGTTTCTACGGTGTGCAAAAATGCCCATTCTGCCAACACACATACACACATACAAAAAAAAAAAAAAAAAAAAAAAAAAAAGAATAAAAACCAGAAATGTGATCATATAAGCGATATAAGTAGAGGCAAGAAGGATGAACTGACTCTTTTATTTACCTCTTTTTACAAAATCTCAATTGTTATCATGTAAGAGATGAATCATTAAAAATCAAAGCTTCTGAAAATACCTTTATATTTCTTTTAAATGGATACTTTAACTTGGGAATTGTATTCAGAATCCTACTCTGAAATTAATTGTAAGTAGAAGGAGATCAAAAATTGTGTATTACTAGGAATTTGTATTCCAAGAACCGATGGATACTCTGCTGAAATATCAGCATATAAGTAAAATCCAGTCAAAGCAAAATAGTGCACAAGACAGAGAAAAGATAGAAAAGCAATATACTAATCAAATGGCTTTAAATGTGGGGGGAAAAAAAGAAAGAAAGGAGGGAAAGAAAAAGAAAAAAAAGAAAGAAGGGAGGGAAAAAAAGAAAGAAGGCAAGGCAAGGCAAGGCAAGGCAAGGCAAGGCAAGGCAAGGCAAGGCAAGGCAAGGCAAGGCAAGGCAAGGGAAGGGAAGGGAAGGGAAGGGAAGGGAAGGGAAGGGAAGGGAAGGGAAGGGAAGGGAAGGGAAGGGAAGGGAAGGGAAGGGAAGGGAAGGGAAGGGAAGGGAAGGGAAGGGAAGGGAAGGGAAGGGAAGGGAAGGGAAGGGAAGGGAAGGGAAGGGAAGGGAAGGGAAGGGAAGGGAAGGGAAGGGAAGGGAAGGGAAGGGAAGGGAAGGGAAGGGAAGGGAAGGGAAGGGAAGGGAAGGGAAGGGAAGGGAAGGGAAGGGAAGGGAAGGGAAGGGAAGGGAAGGGAAGGGAAGGGAAGGGAAGGGAAGGGAAGGATGGAAGGAAGGAAAATATACCAGTATTAGATAATTAGAAGTTTATGTATGTTTAAGTACGATATTTTGGCTTTAGACTAAGAAAACAAGACATGAAAACAAGCAGACAATAAAAACCCCAAGAGGATATTAATTTCATCTACATCATGATATTTTTAAAGAAAAGATTTCTCAGTGTTGTTGACCAAATAATGTCTTTAATAGTAGCATCCATATTTCAGCTTCTATTTTCAAAGCCATCAAAGCTGTCATCGTTGCAGTACTAAAAAATCTAATGATTAAGTCTCACGAAAGAACTGGTGTGGCACTAAGTCCAAAGAAAAGCTATTCTTCAGATCAATAGGCAATAAAGCAAAACTAGAAAATATTTTACATGTGAATATTTCACTAATGTAGTGTGGTTAGCCCTACTGATCCTAAGAACATTATATTTGCACATAGGAAAGTAATTTTTATTTTTCTAATTGTTATCATCATTTTAAGAAACAGCTTATTATCAGAAGATGATGTTAGATGAAAAATGACATTTGCCTGGTGCTGATGGACTTCATGACAGTGCTTTCCAATAAAAATATAATCACTTGTAGACTCCATTGAACAACATTTGTATGATGACACGTCCAGGTCCAAAATTTATTTCTGCCAAAGTGCACTGGTTACACTTACAAAATTATTTTATCTAGATGATGTCATTTTAACTCTTGCTTAAAACCAGAATAATAGGTCAAAATTAAAGAAAAGAGAAAAGGGTGAGTTTGTAGGAACAATTCATCTCAGTCAAACAATGAAAGCAGAAAAAAGGAATGTCTGAAATTTAAGCAGATGCAATAATGCATAAGGTTTGGAGAGTATGCTGGCCCTTTGTTTTGGTTCATAGTTATTTGGCACATTGCACCATCTCAGCATTTTGGATAGTGTCTGCATTTAACAGAAAGTGGCATCAAGTTTCTAAAATAATCCCTACTATAAAATAGTGTGATAGCTATAAGGCATACGAAGTCCTCAAAAAACCGGAATTATTAGCATTAGAGTTAGCCATATATATATTTTTCATTTTTTCTTGCACAGTTTAACGCTGAGGGCAAACCCATACGCTGTCATAAGGAAAAGCCGTGTCCAAAGAAATACATAAAATATATAAAAACATCCATATTTTTAGAAATCGGTGCTGGAGTGTTGTTTGTTTGCTGGTTCATTTTTGTTGTTGCTATTGTTCTTTTAAATGATGCTGGAAATTCTTCACAGTTGCTTTTCAATTTTTTCAGCTTACTCTGTACTATGCTGGCTGGGAGCTGTGATGCTGACCCTGCACCTGTCTGTGGAACTGCAGATGGCTGGTGTAACACAAGCTATTGAGTTCAAAACAGGAAGGAGGAGATTGCTTCTGTGAGATGCATACACATTTTTAAATGCTAATTGTTTGTTCCCTAAAATATTATGCAGGCTTGTGCATTTACAACTGGGATTCATCTTCATGCATCATTAACATCCTAATGCATACCTTTGGCGATGGAGGGAAATCTGTTCAGAAATTACACATTTCTAATTGCACACGAAGTGACTTGCAGTGTTAGTCAACAATACATTCAGTTTCAATCAAGTGAAAGAATCAGATGCAGGATGAATAAAAACCATACAAATTAACTTAAGCAATGCTTCAATTATGTATTTTTTTAATATATTAATGACATTGCATCATGAAGAAAGCAGATATCAAACACACACAATGCTGAACTTTCTAAATTACCGAGCATTTTAGGAACAGCAAAAGGTGACATCACTGTCGTCACGCAGTTGAAAAGAGACATCAGAATAGTTAAAAATAGTGGACTACTAAAAGCCTAGAAACAGAACAAAACTGGTACCTTTCCAAAGATTAAGAAAAAAGAGCAGAGCTATATTAGCAATATCAAGCAAAATAATGGTCACTTTTACTATAAAAGAGTGAATGAAGATCAAATTCTCTTGCACAAAAACACACACAAACACATGTACACATACATAATACAGAACTAAAAATTAAAAAAAAAAAACACTCAATTTGAATCTTGTGACACTCTAATTTATGTTAATATATAAAATATTGATAGTTCCCATTTTTATAAATGATGTGAATCCCACATACAAGTATATGAACAACATTATTTTAAAATATATTTTGATACATTCTGCATAAATTTACATGTATAGGTGTAGGATTTAAGCTCTGTTGACACAATCTTAATAAGAGTCAAATCATTTTGATCTATCTGAAGAATGGGCTTAATTTTAGTAAGTAAAACTCTGCCTTGAAAATTAAGATTGATTTAGTACATGAGATGAAAACTATGGGTTCTATATCCTTCACTAACTTTCCAGTGAAATGGAAAGGATGGAGAGGAGTTGTCTGAAGGCCTTACTGGAAAGAATGTCCATAATAGAATAATTTTTGTTAAAATATTACCTTGAATCAAAGTTGATTTAGTTGCAATCATTTAATTTATTTATTTAATGTAATTAACTTGATGCAAATTTTAGCATCTTGTTTTCACAGAGTATTTTCAAATATAATAAGATAATGAATTTACATATAAAATTAAAAACAATTCTTAATTCCACTCTAATAATGTTATTTGTTTGTTTTAATCTTGTGCTTAGGAATAAACACATTTGCATTTTTGTATGTTAAAACATTTGTAAACTCTACTTTTACTCATATTCCATATTTTCAAAAAACTACAGATCTACAGTGAAATATCATACAGAATTTCAGATTACACAGCATAATCAGCCTTTATTAACCTATGAAAAATAATTTTTTCATCTTTTTTTTCTCTGATACAACCCAAAGTCAGGCATGGAGATCATACCAAAGTGACTAATGATTATTCCTCTGAAATTCTCAGAATATTTGAGCCGAAGTAATTAACAACTGCTTGATAATATTCTGATAATTTTATGAGGACATACTCAGTGTCATGTAGAGTACTTCTTTTGAATCTGAATGTTGAATAGAATTCAGTTATATGTTTACTGCCTCTTTTTGTCTTCATTCCAGATTTTGACTTCAATGTTGGGATGAAATAGAATACTGCAATTCTTTAGAGTGCATCTAAAAATAGAAACGTGGCCTAAATACATTGTTTGCTGATCATGTTATATCTCTATAAACATCAAAGAAATGCAAGAGACACTGAAAATATATCTTCTCCTTTCCATACGTCAGCAACACTGCAGTTCACTTATAATCTTGTAATCAAGCTGCTCTCCATCATATTTGAAAAATTATGGCTGTCTGATGAAGTCGCTGGTGAATGGAAAAAGGAAACATTGCTCCCATTTTAAACAAAGGAAGACAGGAAGACTGTGGAACTACAGGCTGGTGAGCCTCACCTATGTGCCTGGAGCAGATCCTCCTAGAAGCTATGTTAATGCACATATGAGATAAAGAGGTGATTTGAGATAGCCAGTATGGCTTCACCAAGGGCAGATCACGCCTAACCAATCTGGTGGCCTTCTATGATGGAGTGACAGCTTTGGTGGACGAGGGAAGGGAGATGGATGTCATCTAACTGGACTTCTGCAAAGTCTTTGACTTAGTCCCTTCCCTAAATTGGAGAGGTGTGGATTTGAAGGATGGACTGTACAATGGATTAGCAACTGACTGGCTGGATGCAGCCAAAGTGGTGTGGTCAATGGTTCTGTGTCAGGGTGGAGGCTGGTCACAAGTGGTGTCCCTCAGGGGTCGGTCTTGGGACCAGTGCTCTTCATCATCTTCATCAGTGACACAGACAGTAGAATCGAGTGCACTCTCAACAAGTTTGCAGATGACACCAAGATGAAAGGTGCAGTCCATACATCGGAAGCCATCCAGAGGGACCTGAACAGTCTGGAGAAGTGGGCCCATGAAAACATTATGAGGTTCAGTAAGGCCAAGAGCAGGGTGCTGCACTCGGGTCAGGACAATCCCAGGTACTTATACAAACTGGGGGAAGACCTCCTAGAGAGCAGCCCTGTGGAGAAGCACTTGGGGGTCCTGGCGGACAAGAAGCTGGACATGAGCCAGCAGTGTGCACTTGCAGCCCAACTGTGGCCAACTGTGTTCTAGGCTGCATTAAAAAAGGGGTGGCCAGCAGAGAGAGGGAGGTGATTGTTCCCTTCGGCTTGGCTCTTGTGAGGCCCCATCTGGAATACTGTGTGCAGACCAAGGGTGCCCAGTACAAGAAGGACGTGGAGCTCTTAGAGCAGGTACAGAGAAGGCCACTAAAATGATCAGAGGACTGGAGCATCTCTCCTGTGAGGAAAGGTTGAGGGAACTGGGCTTGTTTAGCTTGGAGAAGAGAAGGCTCCAGGGAGATCTCATTGTGGCCTTCCAGTACTTGAAGGGAGCTTATAAACGGGAGGGAGAACAGCTATTTATGAGGGTAGATAGTAATAGGAAAAGGGGGAGTGGTCTTAAACTGAGACAGGGGAGGTTTAGGTTGGATATTAGGAGAAAGTTTTTCACACAGAGGATGGTGACTCACTGGAACAGGTTGCACAAGAAGGTTGTGGATGCCCCATCCCTGGAGGCATTCAGAGCCAGGCTGGATGTGGCTCTGGGCAGCCTGGTCTAGTGATTGGCAACCCTGCACATAGCAGGGGATTGAAACTAGATCATCACTGTGGTCCGTTTCAACCCAGGCCACTCTATGAAAATCACAGCATCATAGAATCACAAGGTTGGAAACAATCTATAAGATCATCTAGTCCAACCATCTTCTCCTTACCACAGTAACACAAGCTACTAAACCATATTGCGCAGCTACCCATCCAGGTGCCTCTTGAACACTGCCAGGGATGGTGACTCCATGACCTTTCTGGGCAGGCCATTCCAGTGCCTGACCACTCTGACAGAAAAAGTTTTTCCTATGTCTAATCTAAACCTCCTCTGATACAACTTGCGGCCATTACCCCGTGTCCTGTTTGTCACCTGGGAAAAGAGGCCAAACTCCTCCTTACCATGGCCTCCCTTCAGGAAGTTGTAGAGTGCAATGAGTTCTCCCTTAAGCCTCCTTTTCTCCAGACTAAACAATCCCAGCTCCTTCAGCCCTCAGACTCGTGCTCCAGTCCCCTCACCAGTTTCGTTGCCCTTCTCAGGATACGTTCCAGGGCCTCAACATCTTTCCTGTAGTGAGGTGCCCAAAACTGAACACAATACTCAAGGCGCGGCCTCACCAGTGCTGAGTAGAGGGGGATGATCACCTCCCTGCTCCTGCTGGCTACAGTATTTGTAATGCAGGCCAGGATGCTGTTGGCCCTCTTGGCCACCTGGGCACACTGTCGGCTCAAGTTCAGCCAAGCATCAACCAACACCCTCAGGTCTCTTTTCTCTTCACAATCATCCAGCCACTCGTCCCCAAGCCTGTAACGCTGCATGGGGTTCTTTGTGGTCAAAGTGCAGGACCCAACACTTGGCCCTGTTGAACCTCATCCCATTCACCTCAGCCCAGCGATCCAGCTTATCTAAATCCCTCTGAAGGGCCGCCCTACCCTCAGGCAGATCAACACCACCTCCCAACTTGGTGTCATCTGCAAACTTACTGAAGGTACACTCAATCCCCTCATCTAGGTCATCAATAAAGATATTAAACAAGATGGGCCCCAGTACTGACCCCTTGGGGACACTACTTGAAATGGTTTGCCAGCTGGACTTAACTCCATTCACCACTATCTGCTGGGCACAGCTCTCTATCCAGTTTCTTGTCCAAAGGAATGCATACCTGTCCAGACCATGGGCAGCCAGTTTCCCCAGAAGAAGCCTGTGAGAGACCGTGGCAAAGGCTTTGCTGAAGTCTAGGAAGACTACATCAACAGCCCTTCCCTCATCTACCATCTGGTCACCCAGTCATAGAAGGAGATGATGTTGATCAAGCATGACCTGCCTTTCATGAACCTGTGATGCATTTTCACCACCAATGAACAACAGCCTGCATGCTTTGCTTGTAAAACATATATTAGTGGAGGTGACCCATTGTTGCTGTCACCACTGCTGAAACTTCCCACCCACTACTTCACTGTACTCACATACCCTGCCTGGTCTCCACAAATTTTCAGAAGTGTCAATGAATGTCTATGGGTGCCATTTTTTCCTCACAAAGGAACTCAATTCCATATATTTTCTTCATCTGCACTTCCATGTCAGATGCCATTTTGTCACGTGACAACAAAATGTAATGGAATACTGATGGGAAGGTTCAATCTCTACTGCCATACCATTAACATCCATCTCTGACATTATAGGCCAACATATCAAATTAGGAGGCATTACTTTCTGAGCAACCCTTGTAAATGGCTAAATATTGTCACTTGATTTTGGAAAGAGAAATGAAAATAAATATGCTACTGTACAAGTGCCATAAATGAATCCAATTACCGTGTATTTTAGGAAGTATGCAGCTCTGGAATAATGACCAAAGCTGCCAAGGATTCATTGCTATAAGTCCTGTTCAGCTAAGTTTTTACATTGTAAGGCTCTTTTTGTCTATATTCATCATATCAAACAGCAACAGAGATTAAAATCTTCTATCTCCATTGCATTTTAGCATTCATCTGGAAAGCTAAACAGTTGCTCAGCAATGTTAAGCCAATGTTTTTGTCATTGTACTTCCTCTCATGTCAGAAACCAGAATTACAGCAGCAAGAGATGGAGATATATCTGCATGTTCGTGCTATCTGAGATGCAGTGGATACTGAGAAATCATCTAAGTAATATATCATTTGTTGTCCATATCATTTACCCTATTCATTTCGAAATATAAACGTACTCCCTTTGCACCAGTAACTCCTCTGTCCCTTGCTTTAGAGTTAGTAAGTTGCATTCATAATAAAATGTGAACAAGGAATGTATGCATTTAAATATATATACAAATCATATGTAAATACAGACGTGACGCAGTTTCCATTGGAATTATTGAAAAAATGTTTAATGTTCTCACTTAAAGCTAAATGCAAATATATGGGCATGCACATCAAGATCTGTGTGCATAAATTCATATGTGAATAATAAACTTTGGGTTCTTTTCAGCTAAGCTGTGAGATATAGATGTGTACACACTAAAAAAAATGTACATCTTAATTCAAGTGGCATTTACTTTTCTTAATTTTTATTTTTATAAACCTCTGCTGGGTATTTTCTTCCATTTTCAGGGCACCATTTTTGCAGCTGCTCCTGCAAATATCTCCCTACAGTGCAATCTGATTTTCCTTGTACATATGAATTGGAGTGTAAAATAGTGAAAGATACAGAAATGAGCAGAGTTCTGGCACCCTGTGGGTAAGACACTAAAGTCATTTCCATTTGTCAAGTAGGTGATGTAACAGCTAAATGAAAACCTCTTAGCAAAATCTGAGACATACAGTTTCTTTATGTACTCAAACCAGGCTCTGCTCCTTTGTGTTCACTCCCTATCTTTGCAAAATGCTTACAGCTCTCAGTAATGTCTATTGGCATAAAGTCTTAGGGTCAGCATCAAATCCCATTAAAATAATCTGGAAGAGTCCTTTTGAGTTCAGTGCCTTTTAAATCAGACTCTTATTAGACTCACCTTGTAGAGTAATAAGTATTCATAGATGGATGAAAGAACAGAAAATCTCTCCAGTAGTTTTGAGTCCAGCAAAAAGATCATTTTCTTGGTGAAGGATAATTCCCCTGTTGACCAAGAAAGTCTCACGGGCCAGGATGAAAGTCTGTGCTTTAGAGATATGCAGGATATAATCGGGTAAAAAAGGTAATAGAAAGAACATAACCATAGCAGCACATAACAGAATTTATAATGAAATACCTGCAAGATATTCAGGTGCCTTATTTTTTTCTTTAAGCTAAATGCAATTGGAATTTTTGTGAATGTTGATTGTTCCTAACAAATCATTTTACCACTAATAAACATGCTATTGCATGTTGTCACAGCTTCAGTAATCAAAATGAAGCAAGGTAATTTTTAATTCTGCTTCTAGTGTCTCCCACTAAACAAATTACTCCTCTCCATTTACGTTATGCAGCTGCCAATGCTATAATCTTGTTCAGCCTCTTGTGGTATAATAAAGTCTTACTGACAGGAATGAATTCAGTATTTTCTGTTTTACATAATAAGATTCAGACTGATGAGTTTGAATGGAGGCTTGGTTGGAAAACCTCAATGTGCTTTCTCAGTACATGGGCTATTTGTTATGCAGAGTGAGTAAGAGAAGGAAAAACAGGATTTGGGAAAAGGGGAGATTAAGACATCATCAGATGTTAAGAAAATTGGACATTCTGGTGGGGGAGATTTCACTTTTGGTACAACTCACAGTCAAAAGGAGTCTCAAGGCGCAGAAATTACACTACTATCACAGTAGTTTCGTATTAGTACTTAAAACACACTTTATAAAAAGGTGAAGTGTTTCTGAAGTGCTGACTTGACAGAATGGCAGCAAGCTCTAGGGACATCCTTTGTTTACTCAGGGAAAAGGCATTATATGATGTTTTCTGCTGCAATTACTCTGACTACAGTACCATACCATACATACAGTACAGTGTAGTGAGCAGGACTACGGAAGTAATCCTGCCCCTGTACTCAGCACTAGTGAGGCCTCACCTCAAGTACTGTGTTCAGTTTTGGGCAGCTCAGTGCAGAAAGGACTTTGAGATGCTGGAGCAAGTCCAGAGAAGGACAACAAAGCTTGTGAAGGGCTTGCAGAATGTGCCCTACCTGGAGAGACTGAAAGAACTGGGGCTGTTTAGTCTCAGGGAAAGAAGGCTGTGGGGAGACCTTATTGCTCTCTTCCAATACCTGAAAGATGCTTACAGTGAGAGGGGGTTGGCCCCTTCTCACTGTTGACAGAATGAGGGGCAATGGCCTCAAGCTGCGACAGAGGGGGTTTAAATTGGATATCAGGAAAAACTTGTTTACAGAAAAGAGTTGTTAAGCACTGGAATAGGCCCTCCAGGGAAGCGATTGAGTCACCATCCCTGGATGTGTTTAAAAACTGTTTGGATGTGGTGCTCAGAGACATGATTTAGTGGAGGGTTATTAGAGTTGTATGGTTAGGTTGTGCTTGGACTAGATGATCTTGAATGTCTTTTTCAACCTGAGCAATTCTGTGATTTTATGATTCTACCACCCAACAACATGGAAAGAAAGAATCAATCCAATAGGCTTTATACAGACCTAAATCCACCTTGGTGGCTTAGCTTTGTATGCATACTTCTCAAAGAGCAAGACAAGATCATCAACAATACTTAAAAATTGCTGAGATTTTTTTTGCCATAACTCAGTGCATAGCCATGAATTTTGCAATACTGACCCGGAGTGTAATTGCTTTTGTCACTTAGTGTCATTCAT
This sequence comes from Tetrao urogallus, assembly GCF_951394365.1. Classification (NCBI taxonomy): domain Eukaryota; kingdom Metazoa; phylum Chordata; class Aves; order Galliformes; family Phasianidae; genus Tetrao; species Tetrao urogallus. Next base: position 78,293,662 of record NC_136813.1, on the reverse strand, counting down.
TTATTTCATTTGGAACAGGCTGCCCAGGGAGGTGGTGGAGTCTCCTTCTCTGGAGATGTTCAAGACCTGCCTGGATGCCTACCTGTGCTACATGGTGTAGGGAACCTGCTTTGGCAGGGGGGTTGGACTCGATGATCTCAGGAGGTCCCTTCCAACCCCTACAGTTCTGTGATTCTGTGATTCTGTGATTTAGCATAAATGCTATATGCTTATGTAAGTATATGCTTTAATTGTATAGAAAAAGAGGGGATATATTAAGTTATGACATGCCTAAGGAGCTAAAAAATGTAATGCGTGTACATTACAGAAATAAAAACTTTTTTTTTCTTGTTACTGTCCCAGATATTACCCCTTTGGTGGAACAAACTAGACTAACAAGTATATTGTGTGTAAATGTAGTATTAAAATATGGTGTGACAATTTAAAACATATCATGAAACACCCATACCAACAGAAAAAAGAACTCAAATCACACTAATTGTCTCCATATCTGCTGGTATTAGCAGAAAGAGAAAGCAGAAAAGGAGTGCGTACCAACTGCTTTGTCAGCTATAGGCATTCACCCATAACAGTAGACATAAAGTGCATAGGTAGAATAGGAATATGACACTTCTGTAGTTCATGTAGCACCATGCACTAGATAACAGGCACTCTCCATTACTGCATATCTGTTCAGTGTCTTTCTAAGGACATTATTTTCAAAACCCTGTCTGAAAAGAAAAGCCCAAATTCCAGGAGTCTTTTTAACAGTAACCAGTGATTTGAAGCAACACATTTCACGGTTATTCTTAGAGGTAGCACTCTCTTTTCTATTATTATTAATTTTCATTGAAAAAAAATCAAGACAAAAATGCTGAAAAGCGTTAATAAGCAACCCATCATAGTTTTTCAGAGAGAACCAAATGAGTATGATCTCAATTAATTAAAAAAAAACAGTAGTATAATGTCATCTTTTAGGTAAAGCCCTCAGGTGGTCCAGGCTTACAAACAAATATGGGTAAACATACTAAATTGAGACCTTATTTAATTAAGCTTAATTTGACTTTCTCATTTTCTAGGTTCAGGATTCTAAATTGGTGTATTCTACATTTTGCTGTGAGACATTTCAATTTTAAGTATTTCTGCCTGTCAGAAGATTAATTATAGCTTTCATGATGCCTACTCATGATGAGTAAAAATTAAACTGCAGTAAAAGAAAGCTACCAATAAGCTTTTAAAGAACAGGTCTTTACGCACTGAAATAAGCAACTTTTTTTGTTATGTTAGCAGAAATTGCTGCTATAAGACCAGCTGTGTCCTTTCCCGCTTCTGTGAAGTCAGAGAATTGTTACTAGGCCTCTGAGACCTCAGTATTTTACAGAATTCTGTGTTCATTCACATAAGCATTCTCAATCACAGGAGAAGAATTATCAGAAACCAACAGAATTGACTAACATTATTTGTTAGACCATTACATATGAAGCAATACTGTTGTTCTGGACTTTTTTTCTGGTATGAAAAACTTCAATGCCAATGGCTCACATCTATCACACAGTCACTATCAATAGGTTATGAGCAGTCAGAACCCAGCTTTCCACACAGCTTGTTTTTTAGCTAAACTAAACCTCAGTCAGGCCAAATCTCCCCCATCACTTTTTCAGCTGTGATGAAATGTTAGCTGCATTTAGCTTTGTCTCAGAGAACATTGCCCTCTCAAAACGTGGAAAATCACCATGAGGTATTACCACAATATGGACAGAACACCTGAGGCTGCAAAGACAAAGTCTGCTTTTTATCTCACAGTGGTATAATTCATGTGACAATAGTTCATACTGCAAACCTTGAAGAGGATTATATTAATTGAATTTTTATTATGAAAAGTGTGAAAGAAAAACACAAAGAATATACCAGTAGGGGTAGAAGACCTATCTTGACAAAAAGGAAGCTATTTCAGTTTAGTGGGCTCTGCAAAATCTGAGGATATCTAGCATAAGTCTAAATGGAATCATAAAGATGAAAATTAGGGAGAATATGTACTAATTTTTTTTTATTTTGTAAGAAGTATTCTGAAATCCAAGTGAAGTTAGAGATAAGAATTGTGATTGAGCTTGATGTATTTGTATCAATCAACATTTTCAATGTTGGTAGTTCCTGAAAAATTAGTCCAACTGGGGATTGTACATGTTCTGATCCCAAATTATTTCATAAAATTAAATATGTTTTTGCAGGTGTATTAATTTTCCTATTCCTTAAAGGACATCTAAGCAATGGCAATTTATCCTGGAAAGAAATGTAGGATTTAATTTTAAAAAGTTCCCTTTTTAACCACACCAGTAAAACCATTATAAGCTATCTGTTTTTGAGGAACTCTGAGCAAAAGCCAAGCATTCAGAATATTCTGTTTTTTACCTAGAATTCTTGTGGAATTCCTTAACTATTTAAGTTGTACTTCTGAATCTGAACATTAAATATGTTTCGCACAGAATTAAATGTGTATAAAACCAACAAATAACATAAATCCTTTCAGAAAATAATCTATAAATTCTATTGCATTAGTTTTTATGCACGAATTACTGAAAAAGCTATTTTTCTAGATAGGCCTGAGTGTCTACCCATGGCATTCAAAGTCATCTTTTATTTTTCTCTGGCATTTGTACAAATGCTGAAATAGAAATTCATTTAAAAACTACTTCATAGCATGAATTAATAGAACGGTAAGGTGGTGCTGGTAGAGATTTAGGCACTGTGATTTGGTGCTTAATCTTCTGTGGCCACATTGTTGAGTTTTAAAACCATTCTAAAATCAGCTCTGAGACCTCCCATCTAAGCCTAAAGTATTTTCTTCTTGTTCCTGTTCTAGAATAGGCTGTATGTTGCTTGTATACCTGAAGATGAGAAATTTACTGCTGCCTTTGGAGGTGCCTCTTCAACAAGAGATATATCTTGTCAAGTCGTGAACAGTGGGCCTCTATAGCCTGACTGAAATTTGTGTTTTCAAAAAATGAAAAAGTCACTCAGATTTCTATTTTACCTCTACAGCAATTTTATTTCTGTCCGGTTAAAATGTGTTCCTCACACACATATCTATTTCAAAAAATTAAATGATAGAACAGACAAGGTCCTTAAAGAAATAAAGAGCCTAAAAAGTAAGAGAATAAAAGCAAATATATATTGATCTTTATACAAGAGAATAATATTTACAAACATTGCTTAGTGGCTTTGTTTTTAGAATTCGTATTAGCTCTGCATATTATGAAGATAACAAAGAAGGCAGAACTCATCAGTAATTACAAATTCTGTCAACCTTGTTAACGAAAATAGAAGAATGAAACTGCATTCCTGCAAAACTCAAAAGCAATCAGCACACAGAATTGAGCTGTCACAGATTACAACCATACATCTGCCTAAGCTAGGAGCAGATGGAGCTATTAACCTTTGAGTTAATAAATAAATATACTTAGCTTGTATACACAGATTAAAGAAAATGATTATTGTTCTTAATATCAAAGAATTGGACAATGCCCACTAAGAATGTAAACAAACACTGCCCCTGCAATATGAAACGTACCCTGCAATTCAGACAGAAAGGGATGATACAAAATGAAAGTGATCTTAAAAGAGATACTGCTAACATGACAAAAATTGTATTTCAATTGAAAAAAAAAAAAAAGTTCTTTGAGCTGTGAAAGGCACTAGCTTTTCTAATGCAAGTTTACTTCTAATTATACCATTTTACTTTATTTTTTTAATTTTACATGGTCCTTTCCCAGCATTTTAAGCAGTGCTGGAATAACTGCCTCTGAAAGCAGCAGGAGTCAAACATAGTGGGACAACATGCACTTAGAAAAAGGAAAGGATTGTGAAAGTGAAGCTCATGGAAATGTCTGAATTCATATAAATTCAATTTTATCTATTCTTGACTTGTGATCACTTAAGCTGTTATACACTGTCTCTAGAGAACTGCAGAAGAAAATAAAATAGCCTGGCACAATTCTTAAGGATTTATATGTGAACAGGTCTCAAATTAAGACTGAGATGCCGATGAACTACGTCTTCAAGATAAACACTGACATTCAAACTGCAGTTGTGATCCCCCACAATAAATAGCAGAGTATTCCATAAATGAGGCTGAGCATTTTTTTCATAGGAACTAATGAACTAAACACTTTATTTTAAAATGTTGTAGTTTAATTTGTATGCCAGTAAATATGGTGAAAAATCATTCTTTTTGCGTGTGTTTGTTAACCAGTTAAAAGGTCGCCTGCCTTCACAGGTATTATTAGGTTTCATAGTCTTCATTATTCAAAATAGAAATTGATATTCATAAAACCGTTTAGTCCATTTTAAAAAACACCCACATTTCTTATTCCTTTGAACTTCTGAGGCAGTTAATCACTCATCTTCACTAGATAGTATCTGAAGCAGTTATTTCTTCATTTAACTCTTTGCTTTTAAGACCCCATTATAGTTTAATTCAAATTTACTTCATATAATCTCTTTTAATTATGACTCGTAGTGTAAATTAACATTTTCCATTCCTCAAGCACAGAGGACGTGTAAGGTGTGGATCCAAAAATACAAGTACTATGGCTAAGGACATCCTCATAGTCTCGTTGCTTCCTCTTCCTACTGAATTCTCAACTAATGTGAGCTCTTATCACAGGGATATGTAAGACACATGGTCTTCCTCCTGAAACGTAGGAGCCAGATGTGATAGGACATCTTGTTAGTCGGAAGAGCAGGATCACATCCAGTTGATCCAGGTCATTCTGAAAGTCAAGTAAAACATTGATAGATGTCATCCTACTAACAAGAAACCCTCTGAGTGGCTGAGAATAGTTCTTATGGCTAAATTCTGATTTATATTAATCTTGTATTACAGGAAGTTTGGACTGACTTTCTGCCTCAGCTCTTCAGATCTGTCTTGATCTCAATATGTTCCTTACTGAGCAGTTTTATTCTGTGGTATTACAGTATGATTTCTGATGTTTGGGTATCATAAATGGTAAAAGCTTATTGATCACACACTTGTTGATATACACAGCTGTGAACCACCCAATAATCCTGATGAAATAATTCATTTTAGTGACTAACACTTCTTTTTTAAATTTCATTAAGGTCATTAAGGTAGAAAACTCAGCAATATGCCTGGAAAGCATGTTAATTTTAGTATTTCCCTCAGCTAGACAATACACGTGCTGCTTCCTAAAACAGTGCAAGATTTGGAGGGCAAGCAATGATTTGAGGGACTTGTAGACACAAGTTCTCACAGAGATTGTTTTTTAAAAACAGACACAAGGAAATGAAGAGGAATAGCTCAGACCAGTTGGTAGCACATGCCTAAGAACTAAATATTGCAAATGCCTGTTGTGCTGGAGATAGAAAAGATCTCGTGCTCATGTTTTGTCCACAAACATGACATATTCCTTGAAGGCAGTAAACTCACAAAGTCTGGAATACTTCACTGGTAAAGCAAGGAAGAAACAGAAAGGCACTCTTCACATTTTTTTCCACTCTTAAATTACTGTATAGTCAATGAATATAAAATGTTATAATTATGAAATAAACAAGAGAGTTTGGCAGAACAGATTACAGTAACAAAAAGAGAAAAGATAGAAAGCTTATCCATATCCAGGGCTTACTACAAAACTCCAGTGGAGTGGATCTCCAGAAGAGATCCTTTCCCAGTGGTAGTCAGCTCTTAAATGGGTCTTAAATGGCAGTCTAGCTCTTAAATGGGCCTGGCTCCACCTCTTCTGGCAGCACAGGTGAATTGCCTTCACCTGTGCTCCTCTGGCGGACTCATTGCTCGCCTCAGGTGATCAATCAGAGGTTCAGGCTGTGGTTCAGCAGTTCCCATACTATTACCAACAAGCTAAACAAGCAGAAACAAACCCAAGATAACCTAAACATACTCAAGAGTCTTAAAGATTTGGCTTATCCAGTTTTCCTCTATTTGTTTTTAATCAATGATAGAATGGGAGGTGTTGTTCATGAAGAGAATATAAGATATATTATAAGTATAGGTATAAGAAAGTTAATGGCTTGCCAGTGGAAGAGCAGGACAACCCAGCTGAAGTACAGATTGAATACCATGCTATCATCCTAGCACAAAAGAATAGACAGCTGATGTGATTCAATCAGAATATAATTAAATTAAGAGGAATACAAATGCAGTCAATACCATTTTATGAAGGACAGGTCTTATCAGATTTTTTTTTTAATAAAACTAAAAGTTGACTGAAGCAGGTGACTGCAGATGTAATATATTTAGATTTTAGAAAGATGTGATTTAAAGCTACAGAGATTTAAAAATATATATATATCAAATAATTATTTTCAATCCCTTAAAAAAAAAAGAGATGAACTGACATTGGCAGACAGTAAAACATAAATGTTCAACAAGGAATCATTACATTGTATCTATTGTATCTATTATTGTATCTATCTAAATTTATAATAAATTTATACATTTATATATATATGTATATATATATGACATATTTCATTATTTCAAATTTATGATTTATTCACAATTTATATAAAAAGTACACATATATACTAGTCTTTCTTTAAGGAAAGCTTGATCTTCCCAGCAGATATTTAAATAATATTTAAATAAATATTCTGTTCTTTTACTGGCATGTCTAGGTGTTCAGTAAGTTTCAATTCTGACATCACAACCTTGAATAAATTTTACAATTACTAGTACACTAAAAGGAACTACTGCAGCTATAGGAACTGAACTTTCCTGCTACTCCTTTGGGAGTCCCTGCTTCTGTAGAGATAAACACACTTGCAAGGTGCAGTACAGAAAGCTTGCTCAATTTCTTCAGAGTAAGCAAACAAAGGGATCCACTCAGAATGGCATTCAGATGACAGTCCTTATGAGAAATGTGTTGTTTAGAGATTAAATCTTGTGTTAACTGCAGATCTTTCCTATGTATAGGTGATGTGGACATGAGCTTTTCCTGCCAATCTTCCATACTTTGGTTTGTCTTGAGAGAACAGATTAGTAAATAGTATGGATACATTGAGAGGTTAGTTTAGTCATTAACGAAGGTCACAATCCATTTCTCAGTCTGCACAAAAAAATTCTATAAAGGATAGCATTCAATTAATACTCTGAACATCCACAACAAATTAATAATCCTAATATCACTGTCCTATTGATGGAGATATCTGGGAATGTATGCGTGTCACAGAGTTAACTAGATCAATCTATGCCCGTGACAGGAGGGCAGTAGGCCTCTGGCTCCCCTCCTCCCCATTCCTTCCCCCGGCCCGGCCCCACAAAATGGGAAGGAAGGAAGGAAAAAAACAGCGGCAACGATCTATGGAGGAAAACTTATTTTACTAACTATGATATCGGAATGCAAGATAACACAATATAATACAAGCTAATTGGAATTGAGATTAATAAATCAAATAAGATAGGAGAGAGAGAGTTCCTGACACGAGTCAAAGCTGAAAAGCTTGGAACAGGTAGGAAAGCACCCTCCAGCACTCACTGCAAGGCAGTAAGAGACCGGCCCTCCTGGAAGGGCCAGATCTCGTGACTTCCATAATGTATAGGCATAGGTACCTGGAATTGGAGCATTAACATTTTAACTCCCAGTGCACTACATGATGTTATGATGCAGAATACTGAAAACCAAAGACATAAAACCATGACGATGGGATATATGGGTTGTATTAGGGGTTATATTTCATTTTATCTTAAACTAAGAATTTGTAATATATCAAAATTGTGCTTTGAAAATATAATTCTCTTCAGTCAGAAAGGAATATCATAGAATTGTTGGGATTGGCAGAGAACTTAAGCACAACCAATTCTACACCCCTGCCATGGGCCAGGCTGCCACCCACTAGATCAGACTGCCAGGCCCTCATCCAGCCTCCAGGAATTGGGCAGACGAGGCTTCTCTGGGCAGTCTGTGCCAGGGCCTTACTCTCCTCTGAGAATTTTTTTCCTTATACTGAATCTGAATCTACTTAAGTTAAAGTTAACTTAAGTCTACTTAAGTTTTAAGTTAAAAACCATTATCTCTTGTTCTATTACTATAAAACCATGTAAAAATTCAGTCCTGTTTATAAGCTCCATTCCAGTACTGGAAGGCCACAATGAAGTCTTCCCAGAGCATTCTCTTCTCCAAGCCCATCTCCCTTCAGCCTTTCTTCTCATGAGAAGGTGCTCATCCTCTGATCATATTTGTGACTCATCTCTGCTTGCTATTCCATTTCTGTTTCTTGGAGAGCATGTCCATTTAAGTAATGTGTCAAGCATGATCTTCTAATTAGTTATTTTGAGGAGGGAGAAGATTCATGTCTTTCATATGATACAAACCCATGAAACTTGCATTGCACTATTGGTTGAGTACTGCAAGACCACAATGAGAATTGCCTACAGCAAAAGAAAAAAAAAAAGGAAAAAATGAAGTCTTTTATAGAAAGTTATAGGACTCTGTACAACTTCTATTTGCTGACTCCGTGACCTTTGTCTTTTATTTTTAGGATGTCTTAGTTTAAGATGAGAAGATCAAATAATCGTTTACTAAAATTATGATAGTCATAAATATCCTAATTTTATTTGCTAGAAATATATGGGAAGAACAGAGTTGTAATACCACTGTAAGAACTCTCAGGTTCTTTAGAATTTAGTTGACACATGTCACATTTCAGATCTACAATCCAGAATTATGAAATTGATAGCAGAAGCAAATTCTGAGGACAACATCTGTTCTTTGTGCATTAATCTTTAAAAATCCAAGTATTATATCACATCTCTAATGAATTTATTGTCGCAGTTAAAATGTGGAAATCTTACACTACTTCCTTAGAAAATATGCATTTGTTAATACTTATGTATTTTAAAAATGTACTGCTAACTGAATAGCTATAACCTCTGCTGCCAGAAATTGTTTTGAACGATTGGCCTTTCTGAATACTTCATTACACATGCTTAATTTGGCTTCTGCAAGCATTAACAGTAGATGAATATCAGATCCTTCTACCCTGGCAAGGAAATAGAAGTTTTGTTAAGAGTAATTTAAGGTGAAGTCTATTTTCTATAGTGGAGGGGAAAAAAAAACAAACAACACCTATATTAACAGGATCAAGTTGAATTAATTATTTTATTCCCAATTGGTGTTCATATAACTTAACCTCTCTTTGATAACATTCTCAATGACAAAACGTAATGGAAATTTGGCCAGGTCATAATGGGTGGAGTGACTCAGATGAGATTTAGTAATGAGGTAATGAAGTAGCTGATGGGTTTTCATGCAAAGGACATTGCATTCAAACTACAAATTAACAGATGATTAGCAAGCTTAAATTAAGAGGCAAAAAGAACAAACACAGTATGAATGCAAACCGGTGATAAAGAGAAAATACTAAGAAAGGAGCTAGAAACATAATTGATGATGAAATATTTTCTCAATACTTGGAAAGGCTGATGTAAATCCTTTATGTACTTCAGGTGAACCAAATATGAAAGCTAATTAGTAGAATAAACATCAACACTTAGTGACAGAATTAGTGCACTCTGTTGGTGTACTGTAGGTAAAATACTGATGATTTTGGGTCAGAGACATCAAATGCATTACAGAGCATACTAGAAGCAGTTTGCAATAACAAGAATAATGTGATTGAATCATTTCTGGTTTAATCTGTAGAAGGAAGACCACCTAAAGAGAAGGAGGACCAAACAAATTGAATGAGAATATCAAGAAGACATACAGCACACATTTTCCTCAAAAAGCCTTGTAATTATATTTGTCTGTGATTATGTCTAAAGATAATTTATTTTACAAAATCTTGTAAAAGAGAACGTCATAACCAATAAAAAAAAACAATGTGTTTTGTTTATGTGACTGCATATTGTTTGTACTTTTCTCAAGCTTTTTGCTTCTTTTCCAGTTACCCAATTAGGTCATTAGACTGTATACAGTGTGACCACAGAAATAAAAATATAACATCCCTAAGGCACTGACAGTAAATTATGAATTCTCAGAGAAGACATTACAAATAGTGTCCAAAGGGACCACAGGCTTAAAAACTTGTTTGCATAAGTGATGACTCACCATTATAAATAACTAATACCACCACAGAAATCTATATATGAGAAATATAAAGACTGACCTAAACTTGAGATCAACTTTTCTAAATGACGGTACATTTAACTGAGGCAAAAGTTACTTTGAAAACCTTGTGGAATTTGAGGAATCCTATTAGTAATATTCTTACAATAATAATGTTCTATTATTGCAATTAATTACCATTTATGATTATTAATTATTATTAAAATTGGAATGTAATACTTTGTTACACTTTATTTTTAATCCTACTATATTCTATTTCATCTCTTTCCAGAATTGAATGCACACAGGTATGGTGAGTTACAAGTGCTAGTATGGCTTAATGCTATCTTCAGCAGTGTTTCCATTGAAGGAAAATAGTTTGCTGGATAGTAGTTGTTTTTTACACAGAAACAATGAATTTAAAATCATCAGGATCAGTAACATCAATCAGGGGCACATTATGAAAGAAGGGCACTCACTTCTCTCACCATTTTGTTGAGATGCAAAATGAGTTTTAAACATCTGAATTTAGAACAAATCTTATTATAGTATAGTAGTTACTATAGAACACAGTTTCTAATTTTGAATATGTAAACTAACCAGTATCTTGATCAAATCATATTTTGATTTTTGTGTATTGAAGTAGGATCAGAACATACTTTTGCATGAACTGACTATGCAAAGTTCAATGCCCATGACTAACATATTATTTGTTAGCCCAAAAAATGGTATTTAAGAACATATTATTTGTTAGCCCAAAAAATGGTATTTAAGACAGGCCAAATGTTACAGTAGTATAAAGGTAACTGTCAGGGACACTGCCACTGACTGCTGTGAAAATATCTGTAGGAGAACTTGCGGAGGACCATCTCACCACTTCTCACAAGCTTCATTTAAGTTTTGGTTCAGGTGTCCTTTTTCTGTTCCTGGGTTATTTTGTAATTTTGCTTTTACTTGGTTGAATCTGAATTTGCTGAAATTACTTTCTTAGATGTGTCAAATAATTATGGATTTGCTAAGCAACCACTGAGCTCACTCTGACTACCTTCAATGAACCTCATTTGCTGGAATCTTGCAGGATGTAAATCCCTGTTGGTGAGCTCCCTGTCTGTGCCTGTCCTGCAGTCATTCTCAGTTTTGGCTTTTTCTGTGTGGTGCAGACTGCAGCATTATCTCTTATGGGTGTTGTTGAGATTCAGCTGCATTCAGGCTCACACTTGTGAAGAGATCACTTCAGTTCACATCGAAGGTGAAGAGCATATTTTTTTCAAGATAAGATATTTTTCAAGATGTAAGATAACTTATATCTGCTTGTGACTTGCAGGAGTTCATGGATGGCTTATTGAAAAGGAAGACCCACAAAATGCTTGAAACAAGAGAAGGATGCATGACACCTTCTGATCTTTTCATTTTTTACAGAGACATTTACTGAAGTAAACTTTAAAAAGTCTCTTTGCCTGCAGCAACTTTTGTAAAGGAGATTTTGGAGCTAGTTCCAACTACGAAGATGTCTGCTCTGAAGTGCTTAAGTTGTTTCTTGTAATGGATTTTAAAATTGCTCTAAGTATGCAAACCCCTTGTTCCAGAACTTGGTATTTCCATGGCACGTACTCATGCTTCCCCTGTGGGCTTCTTATCATCAGATAAATTAATCACAGCAACATGGTTTCAGCAAGACAGGTGAAGCCCGCTTCACTGTTGTGGATGATGGCCAGGGTTACACCAGAAAGGGAATCAGTATGCATGGTGCTAAATAAGTATTGTCAATAGTAGAAAATAACAGCTCAATCTTGTCAGGTGGCCAACACTGCTCATGTTGAAAGATATTTAGTGTGTTATAGAAATGCTAAATCCTCAGAGACTCAAAGTGAAAAACACCTGTCTTCCGGACCCAAACTGTAACCATAGTGAGATTTTTACCTTCAGACAGCCAGCTAACATCTAAGTCATAAATCCATTGCCAAATCCTTTTTTTTTTTTTTTTTTTTTGAGTATTCTTTTAGCAAAAACCACCAAGTTTTTGAGTTTTTGATTTCATAATTTTAGAAATCTCTTTGTAAAAATTAATGTTGACAACAGCAACATTGCAAGAATACTGCATAGACTTTTTCTCTTTCTGCTGCAGTTCCCATTACTATTTTGTAACAACAGTTCTTTAAGATTCCTCTTTCCACAGCTCTACCAAGCACCATTCCTAAGATTAAATTTTCCAGATATTTTGGTCAATGGATATACTTGTTTATAATATCCTGAAAGCTATTCTTTACAGTTCACAAGTAGTACTAAAGGAGTGCTCCACAGCTTATCTTTTAACATTCTACCTTGAAAATATCTGGAAAACTTCCATTATTTCAACTGTCTAATAATTTATTCAACATCCAGTCCTTTCAGGGAGACTTCTCAGATGAAGGACATTAAGTTTATTGCTCCCTTTTGACCTAAGTTATTTAAGTTTAGACACTCACTCTAGAATTATAGATCAAAACCGCACCATAATATCACATTAATTGTTTATTCAAATCCCAATATAATAAGTGAGAAAATAATTAGGGAATTTAAAGGGCAAGATTAATGAGTAGCATCTGTTTTTTTTTATAGAATGCTCATAAAGTTGGCTTGTAACATCACGTTGAAAGGTAATAATTCATAGGGAAATGTGTGAGATGTTTTTTCTTTTCTTGCAAAGATAGGGCAGAATCAGCTTCCAGGTAGAGAGACTGAAACTGATAAACTTCGGTGAGGATCTTTCCACCTTTTCCTAGCAGACTTCAATTGTCTAACTTCTAGGAAATTTTGTGGAATTAACTTATATAATATGTCTTCAGTATCTGTAGAGAATGTAAATGTGAGAGAGACTGAAAAGTAAAGCAACATATATTAATAGTAATAAGTCAAATAGTACAGAACATACAAGTCAGGCATCAATTATTTTGAAGGTTTTTTTGACATCTAAGATGAAGGAAAAATTTACCAGATAAAGGTTTTGACATATTGATCAGCAGAGCAGCTTGAAAACAGTATGTGATTTTTAGTGTCAGATTTTCAGAATAAATGTTGTTATTTAAAATTTGAAGTGTTTGCAAACATTTGTTTTGAAAGTGTGAAATTCAGAAACTGCTGAGAGGACATTCTGGTGCAAGACTTCAGCTGTTTACCTCTCACAGCTCTCTCTAGAGCCTCTGTTTGTTTCTGTAGTGTCTAGCCAAGATATTTTTTGAAACAGATGCAGGGGACACACTTTCCTGTATGAGAGAGGTCAATAATAATCTAACAGAGTTATCCCGGGGGATGAGAATGTTCCAGTCACAATTTTTACATTCTTTTGAGGGTGAGCTCTGATCAGTGTACTAAATGCCTTCTGGCTCACCCAATCCTTTGATATTACATTGAGAAAAATGTCTTTTCTGATTATCAAAATCTGTGCTTAGGTCAATATGACTTATGTTGTACTAATCCATAAAGCCCTTCCTTTATTCACTAGCACTTCTTGTAATTAAAGAATTTGATTTGCATAATTTGCACCATGGTTTTGTTTTGAGACTTAATTTGATTCTGTTCACATACTATTAAAAGAATATGATTGGAATTCTGATAGCCAGGTCTGGAGAATTTAAGCTTTTCAGATACTTTTCTCTGAACCAGTAAAGTAAAAAGTTGGTTTTATTTTTTTTTTTCTAATAAATAATTATGCAAGTATATATTACAAGCTATTACAAAATTACCACTAGTGAAGCAAGTATGGAATTATGGGCACTTACCTATATGTGTGCATTATTTTATATGTGTTACTGATACAGCTTTCACCACAAAACTCCCAGAAGTTGGAATAATCAGACAAAAGTTTCTTCATAGGTATTCTACACCACAGAGTACAGAGTCAGACAGACATTCTTGGCAGTGGTTGGGTCTACCTGGAAGGCATCATGCAGAGAAGCTCATTTCCTGTAGACAGTGACTTATTTTTACACACTATTTGTTGTAGATCCTAAGTGAGTTTAGGACATGTGTTATCAGCTTTGTTTGTTATCATGGTTTCATTGTTCTACCAATTGTACCACACCAAGGATGTTTTGGCACCCTGTGAGTCTACCAAGGATACAGCAAGGCCCAGGGCCCCTGCTGAAGTAGGCATCCATCTCTACCAATATCTTTACTTGGGTTGCCTTTGCGACAGCTCCATCAGATGGTGATCTCTTGGCCAGTCAGCATCCCGTCTGCAAGTAATCTTGTTTCTGCAAATTTATCCTCAATTGCTAACTTTTCACAACAAAATGATAAATAATATTTCAATAAATGAAGTATTAACTGAATCTCTTCAATTATCATTAAATGAGGTCTGATAAATAATTTCCAGAATATGTGTTCTGCACCAAGTCCACTACAGAAGACGTAGAAGCAGCTTTTGTTCTTCTTGGATCATTTGAGATCAACACCATCTTCTTTATTATTTATGACTCTAATAATTATATTTTTGTAAAAAAAAATCTCCAAATTAGATAAACAGGGGCTTAATTAGGTAATAGCAACTATGCAATTCTAAGTAAAAAAAAAAAAAAACAAAAACAAGGCTTACATTTCACCACAAAGTTACTTTACTGTTTCTGTTGAGAAATTTTTATTTCTCATAAGGAAGGAGTATTTTTTTCTATTAGTTTGATGAGAACATGTTCCATGTGCAGAACTGAGAAAAAAAAATAAAAAGACATCAGAGCTTGTTCAGAAGCTATGATTCAGCAACTTACATGCAGAACTTTAAGCATGATGAAGAATGTAGCCAGGTAAAGCAAAGAATAATCAGATAAAATCTTCAAAATAATTCCCTGATTGAACAAAAACCAGAGACAGAACTCAGAAAGTTTGAATTGTGTCATAACAGGAGAGCAGATAATCTCTTAGGTCACCAGAAGCTAAAAAATTCTGCTTCCAGAAGTTGAAGTCACCACACTGATTATTTTGTCTGGAGAGGAATACAAAACTAGCAAAATACAATAAAATAAAATTATAACAATGGTATCATTATGAAACTACATATTGGATATTAAGACTAGATCAGTATATCATAGAATCATAGAATCACAGAATCATAGAATCATAGAATCATAGAATGGCTTGGGTTGGAAGGGACCTCATCAAGCTCCAACCCTCCACCACATGTAAGGCCACCAGCCTCCATATCTAACACTAGATCAGGCTGCCCAGGGCCTCATCAAACCTGTCTTTGAAACTTCAAGGATGGGGCATCCACAACCTCTCTAGGCAGCCTCCTGTTCCAGAACCTCACCACTCTCTTGTCTATTATCAATATCAATGGGAGAAGGTTAGATCCCAGTTTAGCATGAAAGAGGTCAAAAGATATGCTTATGTACTACAGTAAAACTGAATAAATTAATATGGTATTTGGCAACAACTAATATGCATCTGTATTTGCTTGGGTGATACATACTAGTTTTACAAGTGTCAATCTAGATAGTTTACACATAGTTGGGACTTCCTTCTTTTCTGCATTTTTCCTTCTTACTGGGACAGTGATATTTCTTTGTGACGACTTTTCTCCTGTTTAGCTAATTCATAGGTATTCACTGTATTTTGGTGTATCATATGAACTCTGAAGTTGTGAAAAGAAGAAAATGAAGACAATGCAGATTTCTGAAAATGGCAATAATCAGGCTTGGCAATCATGTTGGCCAGCTTCCTCAGCACTTGTGGATGCACCTCTACAGGCTCAAGGACTGGATATGTCCAGTTTGTTTGCATGTCCCCAAACTTGATCCTCCTCCACAAGGACCTAAAAGAAAACTCAGAAGATTTCTCTTTCCCTCAGCTAGGATTACAACAGAAGACTTACTCTGTGTACAAACACTACCTCATGAAATCTTTCTCCATAAGAAATAGTTTTAGAAAGTTACAGATTCACATGAACTGTATTTACAGGCCACAGCACAGTTGAGAAGGAAGGTACATCACAAAAATCACAATGAAGTGAGAAAGAGCAAAAATGATAATTAATTTTTTTAGGTTCCATCAGCTACTTTTATTAATTTCTTATCTAACAAAAATGTTTACTATTTTTTCTTTCATACAAAATATTTCTTCATAAAACTCAGCTCTGCAGTAGCAGTTGTAATTTGATGACAGAGTACTTTGTAAATATTGATTTTTGAGCCTGAAGGTACTGAATAAAAGTCTATAATATTAAGTATCTATACTATGCATATTTATATATGGATATTTTGAGATATGCAAATATATACATATACATACACATATGTATATTTATCTTTACCTATATCTAAATACTCAAAGACAACACCCAGAAGCATTTTTATCATCATCACTGTCTAATTTTCCAGTGAATACAATCATTTACACAGAATCACTGTAATGTGTTCTTTAGTGAGTTTTTCCACTTCTCTGTCCAATTTCAAATAAAGTAGACAAAAGAGGTGGAGTCCTGTTAGCATCCATATGGATGGATAAGTTGCAGACTATTTTTAAAATTTTCTGTGTATCAGGAAATTCACATTATAATCCACTACAGACTTCCTTATTTTAATTATTAATAGAATGAGTCATTTCCACTGGTAAATCTATGTATGCCCTTATATACAGTTGGATGTTTCAAACTACCTAGTAGTGGTCTAATTTCCATATAAGGTGCAACTGCCAGTATACTTTGTCTCTTCCTACTGTGCTTTTTTCCCATTTATGTTTGTTTCTTCTTTTTTTTTTTTTTTTTTTTTCTGTTCTTTATCCAGTACTGACTGTCATACAGTTCTTGTTCTCCAAGGATAGATATGTAGTTAGCTACCAGTGTTTCCTCTCACCTTGGTACCAGGGCAACTTTCTGTCAAACATTCATCAACCACACATTCTTTTCTGGCTCAGTCAGAAGACTCTCCTGGCAGCTGCTCAGCATGTTCCAAGCTGGTTGTTAATACCTCCTCCAATCAGCTGTCTTGACTACTTATATAAATGTTTTATGAATTTATTTCAGTCAAAAGTAGCCAGATTAGCTTAAGACATTATAACAAGAACTCCTTGCTAACCTGCCTCTTTTGATCTGAAATATTCTCATCTCTGCCAACAAACCTGAAGGCCCAGCAATATCTTTGGTGGGCACAAATAGAGGGACAGAAGATATGTCTGTAACTTTGCAATAGAGGAAAGGTATCTACTCCACATGCTCTTTCTGTTCTGACACATCTGCTGTAAGTAATTAATCTCAGGCTACCTCTTAGAGTTCTATTAAGTCCCAACTTCCCCTGCTTCCAGATTTACTTCTTTAAATTAAATTATTTCCACTGCTTCTACATTCTAGTATTTCTTTTTTCCTGCTATCTTCCCTGTGCCCCTAACCTCTGAGTAACTTCTATCTGCTCACAGGTGTCCCACTTATGACTCATCTTGTTACTGCTCTGTATCACTAATCACTGTGACTCTCAAAGGCTCTGACACTTCCAGCACACCCTGCTGTACAGCAAGGCATTGCTTTAATGCCAGATTCTCAGTTTTCATTGTGTCATAGTATATTTTGGCTAGCAGTGAAAGCAGTAAGTCATACTGAAACTACACTGTCCCTTCGAGAAGATTCATTTCTTAGACAGAAATTAAAAAGATGTGAATTAAATATTTATTTCTAACATTCATCTGGGTATTATATGTTTCCCCAGTAAGTTAAGATTAATGTACTTTGCTTTTCAGGATAAATTAAATTTACAGATTAGATAAGAATTCAGAAATGGTCTATCATGTACAACAGGCTAGAATCCTAAAATCCATTAATGCTAATGTGGACTCCATTAAATCAGCTTATGAAAAATCAACACAACAGCAAATAACTAGTTTCTGAAATATGTTCATCACAGTGATACTACATAAAAAATTTGAATATAAAATTTCATGTCTCAGTCCAGCAAAAGCATACATGTGCAATTCTGTCTAAACACAGTGTAAAAAAGTGTTAAAATACATTTCTGTGTGCCTAGATATGTGTATATTCATGAAGGCCTACCTATATCTATGTACATAATAAAAAATCAACAATGAACATTTTTGTATCTCTGGGCAATCTCTAAAAGTTTGCATCTGCTTAACTCATCCCTACCATCAATTGATTTGCTCTTGCTGTCCTCTCATTCTGTGTATCTCCTCTCTCCTCTCTCCGACCATAAAGTTGTCCATGAGACAAAGCATACATGCTTGCAAAACAGATGCCTGGGAATATGTGTACTATGGACTTGAAAATGTCCTTTCTCCCTGCAGCCATATTCACAGGGAACACAGTTGTCTTACTGTTATTAAATACACAAACAAATTATGGCAGTAGGTATTAAAATCAGTTTGTGACTTCAGTTTGGAATTCCTGCCTATGGCTGAGTTGTATGTTCCTGGAGCATGATCATTTACAATTTTCACCATCAACTGCCTGAACTGAGAGTCACAACAGTAGAAACTATTGAAACAGTAAGCTAGAACTATGAGTCAGGATGAGGCTAGCAGATGTACACTTTCAAATATGGCACTGTATTAATATACCTACTCTGATAATCTGTATGTGCATGGAATCTAAATGCACTTGCATGGAGTCTAAAAATGTCAGGAATTGAGGAATGGTATTCCTACCAGCCTTAAGAGCTGAAGCTGGAACAGGTTATTCTGTCATGCTGCATTATCCCTTCTAATTGAGGATTGCTTCTGACATATGTATTTTTTACTCTTAACCACTTTACATTTCCCTTTTTAATAGTGAGTTTACTGATTTTTTTCTTTTTGTCAGTAACCTGCGGGTGTATCTGCTTAGTGGTGATAAGTATGCCTTTGAGAAATTCTCACCTGTTTTCAGTGTTCTATTATTCCAGGATTTCAGAAAGCATTATTGGTCTGCTGCATCATCATCATCATGCATTTCCAGGTCATCTTGAGTAGCCAAATTACATTTTTATAAATACATTTATAACCTCTCTGGATCATACATATACATTCTGCATCAAAAACCTGTGCAAAACACTTGGAACCTCTCGCTACAGAGCAATGTAAGTGTGCATGTGATGATAGCTATAGAGAAGTACTGTTTGAGATCTCTTCGGATTGCTTTAGCTGTGTGGTCACCAGCAGTCACAGTGAAAACTGTGACTAACACCAATTTGAACAAAATTCCTTTACAACATGTTTACTGTAAATTACTGTAATGTTATGCCTCATCTAAACATACATAACTACAATACACATTGGGGCAGCAGACAATCAGCTCCATGTATGCAAGGGGTAGTGTCATCTTTGGTACAGAGAAGGGAAAGAGCACTTGTAAATGTAGTACATGCCATTGAAATAGTGTTAAGACCAAGGCAAAGGCCAGTTTATTACTCTTGGAAAAATACACAGCAGACTGAAAATATTTTTTAATGATTAAGCAAATAAACATGTCACAGCATCCATCCTCTACGTAAAATGATTATTTTTGGTCAAAGCCTCTCCAAGGAACTTCATCCAGGTTGAGTCAGGCAAGAGTTCAGTCAGCATATCTGCACTTCTTCCCAACGGCTCTGCCTGGGGGACAATCAAATGAGAGGGATTGGGTATTCATCTAGTTTAATAACTCCTAATCTCCCTAAGGGAACAAAGTATAAGAGGAAAGGGACCAGCTAATTATAGTTAATTGTATTAGCCTAGAGAGAGTGATTAACATAATTAAGATAGCCTTGTGACTAGTAGCTCTATGGCAGAAATGTGCTCTTGAATGCAATAGGCGAAAATCAGATTTAAAGGAAGTATGGTATAAAAAAAAAACTAACTAAAATCTTAAACTGATTTTTTTTTTTTTTCCAAACCTGCCAGTTAAAGTGCACAAGATTTCCTTAAACATCTAATGGCCATAAGTGAGGTACATTTTGCAGCAAGAAAGGTTAATCTACTGGAAAGTGTACACTGTGTGAACAGTGTGAGAGAGGTAAGCACACGTATGTTGCCTGGTAACTGAGCATTTGGCCAAGGAAACAGCTACTGGTGTACCAAGGGAAGACAAGGTAAACATCAACTAGACTATTGGTTGTCTTTGGTATCCTGCATTTTTTTTTTCCTCTCCTCTTCTTCTGGATTGAATATAACCTTATGCTGTGAAAATGTTTATCACGATATAATTTCTGTTTCTGGCAAAATGTGAGGCTGCTTGTTCTCCATACATTTCTTGTGGTCTCTCATGCCAGCATGACAATAATATAGTGCAATTTTAAACTTAGAAATCCCCAAGAGGCATATATATAAAAATGTACAAGCCTAATTTTTCTGTACTTTCAGGTCAGTAGTAAGGTAGTAATCCTCATTTCTCTATCTTTATGACACCTGGGAATGTAATAGCTACGTAAGGGAACTTGTAAAACTTAGTTAATATTTTTTTCCCTTTTTTTCATTTTTCCAAAGCAATGAAGGGCTTCCACATTCAGAGATAATAGAAAGGAGACAAAATGTTTGAGGAAAGTGTGCATATCTCTAGGAGTTTCCTGGATTCTATTCCCAGGGTTATGCATATGTTTTTGTTTTATATGTGTATTAATTTAAATATTTATTTAAATGAGCTTTCCTCTTAGCTAGAATACAAAGCAGTACAAATTGATCATAGAAGATCATTTAAGAAAAAAAAGAAAGGGGTGGGTCATGTATAACACAAATAAAAATTTCCTGTTATCTTGATTATTTTTATTTCTTTAAATGAAGTTTTGTCATAGATAAAATGATTTCAATTTCCCTTCACCTAATTTTTCAGCTATCTCTCTTATTTTCTTTCCAGAAATAATTTGGCTCAATATAATTACTAATGTTTCTGCTTCTTCTCTGTTAACTGAAAAGCAATGGAACAGAGTTCACCATTTAAACTTCCTATAAAAATGCTGACTTTCTGTGTTGTTAGCATTCCTCATTTCCAACAAAATATTTCAGCCGTCCCCAGAGCCTCCACTCTTCCACCCCCTTGAAGTACAATAGACACAAAACAAAATGTGCTGTTTACAAGTGCATAAGTAAAACATCCTTATTGTGACAGAAAGATCATTCAAAATCTTCAATAGGAGCGCTAACCTGTGAATGTTTATCCATTGGAACCATCATAAGAAAGAGTACAAGAGTTGGAGCAGAAAGTGTCTTAAAGGCTCCTTTGTATTTATAGAATTATACCACATTTCTACAAAAAAGAGACAGGGGCCAAAATGTACGACAGATGTTCGGACTCAAAGCTTTAACCTGTCAGTGGTTTAAATCTATACCTTTGTTTTCATTAAGAGAAGCAGTGGTTGCTTGCTGCTCTAATCTGTATAGTTTTATCTATTAAAAAAAAAATCAAAGGTAAAAGCTTGGAAACTCTTCTCTGTATCAACACAGTATCATAAAGAACATGCCTTGTGGTCTGTGAGGCTGTCAGCTTAAGAGATACCTAGCCAAATGGTTTCTGCAGTCTCAGGACACAAATTTACAATAATATTGATGAAGAGTAACATTTCAAGGGGAACATGTTCCTAATCCAACAGTTTGCGTAGGAGTTCAAGTCTGATGAAGCTAAAACACATTTGCTTTTCGTCAAGGTAACATGTAAAATACTCACTGTCTGTTTGGGATTTTGTCATTTGATGATCTTTGCAAGAAGCTAAGAAGATAAAAAAAAAAAAAAAAAAATTAAGTTTCTATTAAAAAGAGCCATTGTAAAAGAAACCCTAATTGTAGGGCAAGTTCAAAAGGATCAGAAGTATTTTAAAAATAAAATAACAAAAAGTGTCTCTGTTACGATCTGAAAATGCTACAAAAGATTTGTAGTTAGAATCCTAATGATAAATAATTCAACATTCAATTGATAGTTTGATAATTTTATTTTAAAGTAAACAATATTTTTAAAGAGAAAATGTTTATAAGAACATCTGTGTGCACTGCAAATACAGCATTCTTAGCATTTATATTTTTAGTACTTTTCAGAAATGAAATTACATTCTGGAAGTACGTACATATTAAAAAAAAAAAAAAAAAAAAAAAAACTCTAAAAAGTTGAAGAAAAAAGAAACAACTTATTTTAGCCTGCTGCACCAGGCTTATTGCAAGAGTTTATCTGTTTTCCATTAAGAAAAGCCTAGAAAAATAAACAGATATGAACAGATATAGTTGACTGACCTAACAGAACTGGTCTTCTGTAAACTAAATAATGCTACAATAGTTTGCTTTAACTTTTTACCATCAAAATCTTTTTCCTCAAATGCCATTTGAGATAAAGAAGGAGAGGAAGAGAAAGTAAAAAAGAGACAATAGGTAAATGTTTCTAAATTGACAGACAAGACTTAATCTAAGACAAATGATGAATAATATCTTCAACCAGGCATTTCATGCTTTGATTTACACAAACTTCTCAATCAATCTGAACTGTGTGGATGATTTTAGAAAGGTGTAGATACAAAAAGATATATATGGATGTTTCATAAGCTGTCATGCTTCCTTCTTACCTAATAATTTCATTTTAACACCAAAAATCTTTCTCTCTTGCAAATGAGTAATGATATTTAGATATCATAAATTCTATCAGTAACACATACTTCTTAAAGTTTAATTGGTAGCTGTAATGAAATAGTATAGCTGTTTCCTATAAACTTTACAATCTAGACTAACTTTTTAAAAACAATTAGCATAGAAAGCATTTTAAAAAATTTTACCTTCTTCTAGTTGTCATGTCTCATCTAACTCATTGGTTTGGACTGTTAATGAGTAGAATAATGCCTGAGCTTCATTGTTAGTTTCAGGACCAAGATGTCCAGACAGAGACAGAAGTACCTCCAGGCAATGTCTGGTAACATGCTCTGTCACCTTGCAATAACTTTTAGCCTTTTTTACAAAGATCTGTCTCATGAAATAATTTCTGCTTGCTGAGAAAGCACCCGAGAGCACCTTTTGTGCTTGCCATGCATTGTGTAGGCAGAAGCCCCTGAACCAGTTTGTCAGGTCATTTTTTGTTTGTTTGTTTGTTTGTTTGTTTGTTTTTAAGAAGGAAAGGAGCTGAAATATCACATGCAGTATGTGGGACAACTAGGTTTATGGTTTCCTTCTAATAAATTATAAGCAAATATGACACTAGATAAAAGCAACAGATTTCAGAAAAATAAATTCGAATTCTACTCACAGTCATTCATAAATACTAGCTGTAACTCCTTTATTGAAAAAAAAAAAAATGAAAAAAAAAAAAGATAATAAGTAGACATCCCAAAGTGCCTTGCACAATGCAATTTTTGTGGAATCAGAAAAAAATCTCCTCTTAATTTACTACAAATATTCTAAATCAAATTCCGTAAATTGAGATGGGAAAAACGTTGTGACATTTCTCAAACTGAATTCATGTAGGCAGGTACTGTAACACACCTGAAGGATGGAGATGACTAACTGATACTAAGTGAGAAAATAGAAATAAGAGATTGTTTTGCCAAATACAATAACAGCGAAAGATAGATCATAGCTGATACAGCCCTAGCCATAAACCAAAATCTAGTATACTTTCCATAAAAATGCATTGTATTTATGCAGAAAAGTGTCTTCTGTTTATAGAAGGAGGCAATTTATGGATATTCTGGTTGATTTGAAAGGAAGAATGAACTGGGTTCATTTTTACAGAAAAATATTGTTAGAAGGAGAATAAATACAATTGAAAAGTGAGAAATATTACCCAAGATCCTTACGTTCAAACCCCAGTGATTCACGTAAGTTGATATGTTTATAATGAGATATAACTAAGGAAAGGACAGGATGTGAGGAATTTGTTAATGAAAATAAGAATTCAGTGTCTGATTTTGTACAAAGTGTCATAAGAAAAAAGGCAGTCTAGTTGTGGAGTTGAAAAGATGCTAAGTGCAAGAGAACTTCAAAGACTTTAAAAGAGAGAGGACAATAGTCACGGCTGGAGAGAGCGAGATACTGCAACAATTTAGGCACCAGAAAATGAAACCTCATCTCTTCCCTTTACCCTAAAAAAAACCCAGTTAAATAAAAATGATCAAATTTAACTCCCTCAGTGGAGGGTTTCGGAATGCCAAATCTCTTCAGATGCTTTCTTCATCATAAAAACTAAAACTAAATTACTTTAAAAAGAAAACTGTATGTTTTAGTGAAAAGTTTTTTATTTACAGCTATTAAAATTGCTAACTGTATACTTGTCGCTCTGTCTCCAAAGTTCATGAAGTAATTTGAAAGTGCTTAGTCCTATCACTCTATGTGATTTTTCAATTAACACATCCTTGAGCTGAGACAGCAAATTTTAACTTTCTGTAAAAATGGCACAGTCTATTCTTTAAACAGATGTTCTTTTAAAATATTTTTTAGATATTTCCCTTGTAATTTAAAATAAAAAGACTGTCACTTTTCAGAAATTGGTAGCTGTAAAGACTTGGTGTTTTTTTTCTACATTTCTTCTATCACCAGAGAGAACTTGCTGAGAATTTATGCGCTCATTTGCTTTTTGACCTGACCTATCAGCTAGGGTTTTGTAATTCTGTCTGACTGATGTGGAACCAATCAATTTCAGTAACATTGTGTAGGTGTGCAGCACATGAGGTGGTGTATTCTTGGCAACATAATCCTCTTGTGTGTGGTGAGTCCCTGCTGGTACTCCTTGCAGTGTAGGTTGTTGTTTCCTCTGCACAGCAGACTCTTGTTCTCAAGGGAATACTCTTGCAACTCCTCAGAGCCAAGCAGCGCTAATTATGGTTGGGACAACTCACATAGATCCTGTATTCTGTAGAAGGCAAGATCAGGATGTCTGCTCAGAAAAGAGAGAGAAAACGAATTATAGGGAGTGGTAAAGTCTCGGTTCCTTGCATGTTCATATGTTTCATGTGTTGAACTGTAGAAGACATTTCACTAGCAAACATACTCTTCCACATTATTGTACAGGTTGCCTTCAGTGTGTTCTCCATCACTGAGCTCTGGATTTCCTTAGCATACCGTGTTTGGTTCAGGTAAACAACACAACAGAATTGTGGTCTTTCACAGCATATTCCATACAGCCATGGGACCACATCATGAGCAGGGATAAGGCATACAATTCCCATCTCCCATGAAATCTCACAATTGCTCAGAAACAGATCAGAGATTTTATTGATTTGTTTGTTTATTTACAATCTCAGTAATATGCCTGAAGCTTAGTTTTGGTGGAACTTCTAATTGATAAGAGAAGATGAAAATTTCTCGCCTGCTCTGCTATATCTTTCCTGAAACACTTTGAACTGGCACTTAGATTGAGAAAGATTTTATTTTATGAGCACTATCCAATACCCTCTCTGTGATGGCACATAGTTCCTTCCCTTTGCTAGAACAAGAATATATATATTTCACATAGAAAATAAAGTACACTGGTACTCAGGGATGAGGTAGCAAAATCAGGAGAAAATCCTGTGATGTTGAATAATGTTCTGAGTTCTCTCTCAGAGTTCTCTTGAATGGAGAGGCAGCAGTCTTAGGTAATACATGTATCTCCTAATTGGCCATTTACTCCACAAACTTGACTCCTCTTCCTAGGTGAATAGGTTGCCTAAAGGCATGCCTAAATGTATACTTGATTGCACGCTGCAGATAGTTAACATTTTAAACGTTAACATTTTCAGATCATTTATGGAGAAACTGTCTATACGTAGTGTATGGATTATTTCTGAAATTAAAACTCTCTGAAATAACCCATGTCAAGCAACACACTTAATGTAGGTGAAGAACTTGTCTCCCTTTTCTTTTTGTCTTTTTCTGCCTTTTCTGACACCAATCTGAAAAGTATGCCTGGTAAGTGAGTGATGGAAGTGTTGTTAATCTTCTGACCACTCCAGGTTAGGTATGAATTTGAGAGAGAAAGGGGGAGAAAAAGACAGACAGGCTGCCAAGAAGTTTTTTCCTGAAGCACATGCCAGTGCTTATTTCCAGCACAACCCTGCACTGAAGCTCTGCTCCAAAATAGTCCCTGTCTTCTTTCCTCTTCCTGTTGAGAGATGGTTTGGGGCTTTGGGAAGGGAACTCAGGAAAGCCAGGAAGCAGAGAACCTCTATCTCATGCTCAGGATGCAGCAACCACATGCAAGGAGAAGGGTGAAGCTAGAAGAAACCATGAAGATATAGAATCCATTGACCACAGGATATCAAGCAATACTTAAATATTCCTGAGGTAAAAAAACATTTACAGGTCTGTAATTTTATTGTATCAAGTTCTGCATGCTTCTTGTTGCCAATATTAAAAACAAGCAAATAAAGCCAACTTTTTTCTTTTGTGAATATCTGCAGAATATCCTCAGCTACTGTGTGTTTGTGAAGATGTGTGTACCAAATAAATGATCAAAGTCTTGGAAGTCCCGTAGAGACCTGTAGTACTGAAATCACCTCTTTAGAAAAACAAAAATATCAGAATGATAGGAACACGGATAAAAAAGCAGAGTGCTACCCTGCCTTGGGAAATTGAAAGTATTCTGGCTCAGCGTAACTACTAGGCTTAACCTCAGAAAATGTGTCGTGGCAAACAGTCCATTACACATTTGAATTATAGCTTTAAACTTGTTTAGGTGCACTGTTCAGGTGCTCTGATCTGTCTTGAACACATCCAAAGTCCTTGACTGTGTTAGGTAACCAACCACTTTTACACCAGCTTCATAAAATCTCTTGTATTCCTTCCCTGCAGACTATATAAACAAGCTATAAGCTTACTCAAAGTAATCAATCAGCATCACACAGAAACAAGTAAAATCTTTCAAATCTCTCTGAAGACTCTGGAGGCTCTGGTCAACCTGTAATAAATCTCTCCTGGCATCCAGGAATCCAGAGCATTTTGCTTTTTGACCTGAAATTGCAACTAACAATCTCTCTTGCAGAAAGTTAAATCAATGAGACGATCAGAGCAATTTGAAATAACTATACATCCATTGAGAAAACTCATTAGAGAATACCTATAAGCATACACTCTGATATAATTCTGTGCACAGTTATTGTTCAATACAGTAATGATTTAATTGATGCCACTGTAATAACTGTAACAGATTCTTTACTGTACATTTCCTTCAGAACTTATAAAGCTAGATTACTAAGCCAATTATTAATAATCTAGGGAAAGCGTTTGACTTTTGTATTTGATCATGTGAAAAAATTGCAGTCCTCCTACTTGAGGCACACTTAACTGTGCATGTGTCCAAATTGTATTCCTTCTAATTTAACATATCGGTGCTCATTAAAATACACCTTATCTAACTACATTATAATAACTGGCAAGTAATTTTATAACAACAGTAAATGAGTTGCCATCATGAATCTAATTAAAAATTCACTTTAATATTGAAATTAATCTAATGAAAATAAAATTGTGTTGACAGTATTCAGTGCTTCTGAAATACAGTATTCCATTATGTATGTCTTATCCATACATTTTTGCAGGAGAAATTCTGATAGTCAACTTTAACATACTGAAAACAAACTTTTGAAGTGCAGGTTCTACCTTTTCCTAGATGTACATCCCCCTAAAATCATGGCTTCCTTTCCCACAGGGGAAGAAACTTTTAGAAAACATTTGTTCCAGTTGCATAAAGAGTGATACTGTCAAAAGCAAATCAGGCACAACAAAGTGAGGTATTTTATGCACTCATTTCATGTCAGATACTCCACAACAACTAAGTATAATTTACTTCAGATTTAACAACTTCCATCCAAGAAGAGGAAAGATGTGACAGAATATAATACTTAACATTATGGAAAAAATATTATTAAATAATTTTAAATTTTTCCATTTCCTTGTAAGGAGACAAAGATGAGCAGCAAACATTTGTTCCTGAGTGTATAAAAGATGAGATTAACTGTCATTGACAGCTACCAAAAATTACTGGAATGTCATCTTGTTTCTCAAGTTTATCAAGTTTCTGCAACATATATAGAAAGAATAAACAGATAGAAGAATTTTCAAGGTATTCAAGAAATACTCAGATGTTTTAGAAGATTTTCCATAATTTAAGGACAGTTTGTTATTTGTGATTAAAAAAAAAAAAAAAAATCTATTCTACTAATGTAGAGAGGGTTTTCCTTCCAAGTGATGAGTCTTAAATCTAAGAGTAGCATTATGGGTAAAAATAAGATACCCAGGAACAGGTTTTGTTCTGATCTGGTACAGAAAAAAATGCTGGATTCTTTTAGTCAAAGGAAAATGGTAAGCATTGAAATCTATTCATAATTAAACAAATTAGGTCATCTTTGTTGGTGGAAGGGAAACAGGAAAAGTAAACAGTCCATCAAAGTGTATTTTCCGCAAACAAGGGAAGGTAATATTATGTGAATGGGTCTGTTTTCAGTTTTACAACAGAATCTTCTAAATATCTTCTAAATATTTTGGACCTTCATGTTTTTTTATGTTAAACTCCCTTTTCTTAACAGATAAAGTTTGTAAAAGTAAGATGGTACTTTTATTGAAAACACAAGCTAATGTAAATCTGGAGAAATCATGGAGTTTAAATTAATTTGTTTATCAAAAGTTCAACAACTAACATTCCTGCTCATTTCTAGGTAATTTTTTTAAGCAAAGAACAGTCATCAGTGCTATAGATTTATCCTTATTATTGATGAAGATTATTTAATAAATGCTAAATGTTTGCAAATCTTACACATTTTACATCACAAATAAACAGTAACAACAGTATAGGGGCTGTTGCTGCATTATATCCTGTCTGCTTCAAAATATAGTAATCATATTTTCCATTCAGTTCCCATACCTACATAGCTAGCCCAATAAGGATACAGTTATTATTCAGGTCTGATTTTTTGTTTTTCAACCAGCTAGTTAGATCATCTTTTATCTGCAGTAATTTCATTCATGTTTCATTGTTCAAATCTTTTTTGTTCATTTTAATCCAAAAAACTAAAATTCTTCTGAGAAGCAAAGAATTGCTTAAGCAGTGGGGACAATTGAATGCTTCTATAACTAACGTTGAAATGATTTTAAATGCTGTAAAACATGACAGTTTTATGAAAACATGATGTTCATATTGTCATATTTCCAGGAAGAAAAATTTGAAGTTTAAATAAAAATATTAGCAGAATTAAAATAATTTCTTTTCTTCTGCTACTAGTATATTTATATAAATCTTATTATCTTCCATAAAACTCACATGTCCACACCATCTGCTCCCAGTTTCATTACTACTTAGCATCATCTCCCTACTTTGATCCACTTGCAAGCTCTAAAACATTAACTCTTTCCATTAGAAGAACTGGAAAGTAATTGTAACATAACATTTGGAGTAACTAGAATTAAGGCTTAATAAAAAGATCTTGTAATGAGCTATTTGTGCTAAGAAGATTTGCAAAGCCACATCTAGGATGAATGAATAAGAAAATGAGACCTGATGGTCTGATACTAAAGAATTTTTTTAAGATTTTCTAATTATTAAGCAAACAGAAGTTTCTGGTTTTTCTTTCTTTCTTTCTTTCTTTCTTTCTTTTTTTTTTTTTAGGAGAACTTAAAGAAATATGAAGGAAACATAAAATATTTTGATTCTTATTCAGTGATGGAAGATGGACAATGGAATAACACTGGGTAGCTGGTGCACTCATATGCAGTAGGAAGCATGAGACAAGCTATGTAAGGTTAATGAAGGCGTGGAAATAGCAACAGTAAGTCTTACAGAAATGAAAGTGAAGCGTTTAAAAAGACATCCTTTTACACCACATAGACAAATGAGAGTGAAGTGATGGACTGTGACTTATATAAGTGACAAAATGGCTTGGTAGTCAAGGGGAAGAGACGGAGCTCAAAGAACAGCAAAGTCATGAGATTAAAGGAATAGGGAAGGGAAAAAGAAGAAAAAAGAAAGAAAGAAAAGTAAAAAGGTGATTAAAATGGCAAATATGAAAATACAGATAATGTTCCAGAGAAGTCTAAGGTGTTGGAAGGTGATAGATGGAATGATGGAAAGCAAGATAGAATCCTGCGGTAGAAAACCACAGAAATGTTTAGTGAATTGATCTTGAGAGAGAGGAGAAGGGAAAAGTATCATATTTTGATGCTACTAAACCTGTAGAAGATTTTCTTGTCGCCCTTCACATCTCTTTCCAGATTCAATTCATGAAGATCTTTAGCTTTTCTAATACTATCCTAGTACACTATCCCCATGTTTCTCCAGTATCATTCAACCTTTTCCCACATCTTATATGCTTCCTTTTTATATTTAAGTCCAGTTTAGGCTTCTGGTTCTTCCATGCAGCCACTGTGCTTCTTTTCCTTGAGTTCCTGCATATTGGAATGAACCATTGGAGAGGGTGATTCCTGAAAATCAAAGCTTTCCCAGTTGTATCCTACTGGATTCTTTGAAGTAGGTTTCTGAAGTGGTCATGGTCTGCTCTCCTATGTCCAGAGATGTGATCCTGCTTTATACCTTGTCTTCTCTGAGGATGCTAAACTGCACTGTCTCATGATCACTACTGCCAAGGCTGCTGCTGACCTTCACTTCCCTGACAAGTTTTTGTTCTTTTAAAAATCAAGCCTATCAGAATGCCTTGTTCTTTTCTGTGGGCTCCTTAATCAGCTGTGCTAGGAAGATTTCTGCACTTCTGAAGCTTTCTGTGCTTTGTTGTGCTGTCGCTCCAGCAGGTATTCGGGTGTTCCCCATAAGAACTGGGGCTGGAGAATTTAAGGCTTCATAGAAGGCCTCATTTACTTCTTCACCCTGACCAGGTAGTCCATAGCAGAAATTTGCAAAAACATCACTTACATAGGGCTGCACTTTAATTCTGACTCAGCTGATGACTGGTTCATTGCAGATCTGTAAGCAGAGCTCAGTGCATTCCCATTGCTCACATAAAAGGCACATCTACCTCCTTAAATTCTCAGCCAATTTTCCTAATCATCCATCACAGGGTTACAGTTGTAGCCCTGTAATTGTGTACAGACCTCCGATTCCTCGACTGATCCCCACAAGCACATGAGAGAAGTATCCAGTCATGCAGAGTCTTCAGAAAAGGTATGAGAATTTTCCCCATGACAATGTTCTGTAGGCCATCCCTTATTTATGAGCACACACTTGATAACTCCCTTCAGCAATATATTGCTGATTATAAGGACTGGCTTCAAACATTTACTTTCTATACCAGTCCACCATTTCCTGCTCTTTACATAGCAGTGGAAGAGCTGCAGGGAGCAATAATCCGAGGACCAGACAAATTTCCTAAGCCTCAACATTAGTTTTCTCTGGAAACAATATAATAGAATTATAGAATCATAGAATCATAAAATCATAAAAAGGTTTGGGTTGGAAAAAAACTTAATAATCATCTACTACCAAACCCTCTCCAGGAGTAGAAACACCTTCAGTAGAACAGGTTGATCAAAGCCTCATCCTCTCTGTCCTGGATGGGACACCCTTGGAGCTTCTCTGTGAAACAGTTCCATTACCTCACTTTCGAGTAAAGAATTTCTTCTTCAATCTAATGTATGTCTATCCTCTTTTAGTTAAAAGTCATTTTCCATTTTTCTATCACTACACTCCCTCAGTTCCCTATCACTATACCAACTCTCTCAGCCTGTCTTCATAGGAGAGGTTCTCCAGCTCTCTGATCACCCTTGTGGTCCTCCTCTGGATCCGCTTTACCATGCCCTTCTTGTTCTGGGGACCCCAGGTAAGTCCTGGGGGCAGAGTAGAGGGACAGAATCTCCTCCCTTGACATACTGGTCACTTTTCTTTTGATGCAGGATATAGTTGACATTCTGGAATGCAAGCTCACATTGCTGGCTTGTGTTGAGTTTTTCATCAACCAACACCCTGAAGTCCTTCTCCTCAGGACTGCTGAAAAGCAACTGAATCTGTAAGGCTATGGGATGTATTAGAATTAAAATAGCCAATGCTAGTTGCAACAGAAAAGTCACGGGAGCAAACTGTAAGTAGAAGTGCATGGATAAACCTGAGAGAAATGATGGAAGATGGTTTTGCAGATCAGGAGTCCTCAGAATGGAGCAGCAGGGAAAGCTAGAGGAGCTAGCAGCAGCCCAGAGAAAGTCCTGCTCACATGGCTGCTTTCCAGCAGCTGGAGTGCCACCAGGGACAGAGTTAAGAGATGTGATTCATCTTCTCTTTGTAATTGGAGCTGACAGAAGTTGCATGTTTTTCTGACAGCACTGGCAGAGCATTTGCTTGTTCTCTACCAGGCTCCCTGTGTGCCTGTGGGAACCCGCAGTGCAGACCCTGGTGGTCCCCACGTGTCAAACAGAGCTGGTGCCACTCACAGCAGAGGGAGTGCACTCATGCTGACAGCAGTGCTTTGCAGATATTCCTTTGCAGATGTGTATGAGTGACCATATGAAAAAATTCAAAATTACCTGCTAGTATAGTAGGATAATGTCACTATGTCAGTCCTGTAAAATCATTCCAAAATTATGTTTGCAATGTGCTACAAAAAGAAGAGTGGTAGTTCATTAAATGGTTCAAGTGACTTTTTTAATGACACATTTTCGTTATAGTCATGATTTTAAAATATTTTTCTAATTTTTTTTATGTGTTGCTTTTCTTTTGGAATTGATGTTGTACGTAAGATGGAAATGCAGTTAAAAAGGAATCTATATTTAATCATTTAAGAAGAGTTTTTAAGTTAATTATCTTGCCCTGTTACTTAGACTAAATAACAGTGCCATCTGCTGAAAGGTAGTAGTGACTTGCAGGAAGAATTTGCAGTTATTGTTCTTTATTATATTGAAAGCATAAAAGAGAGGCAGTGATAAAAATAAAGAAATTAAAAGTAACCTGAAAAGATAAAGATGTAGAGGTACAGAGAAGAGGCTTCAGTAAAAAGAGGATGAAAACAAAGCAAATCAAAAACCATTTGAATATGAAGTATGATATCAGAGAGAGAGAGCAAGGTTTCTATTTATGGCAGTATTGATTTCAGGTTTAAAACACCATGACAACTTAGGTTCATTGAACTGACCTTCCTTGTCACAGTGCATCACCCCAACGGCTGTGATCTGCCCCCATGAATAATTTTCATCACAAAAAAAAAATTGCATGTAAAGTTCTTTTAATCCAGATAAAATGATAACAATTAATTGGGATGCAGTTTTAGTCTTTGTAAAAAAAATATTCTACTCACACATTCTAAGCAGTTTCCTGTTTTTTTTAAATGATTTTTGTATTATTAGTTTTTGGAAATGAAACAAATATCCAGACATGGAAAAGAGCATTGTATGAAAGAAGCACCAAAAAGAGAGTATCTGTTGCTTAAGCATCAGCCTGTTAACTCTTGTACTCTGAAAATTTCATAGAATATGGATAATTTATATGTTTTCAGTTATTCAGTGAAAAATGGATATGTGAAAGTAATCACATCATACATTTCCTCTGTTTTTAATCATATTATAATCATATTATATATTTTTATGCAGATTTTCTTCCTGTATAACTGCGTTTACAATTCAGGCTTTTGAGCATGAAAAGCTGTATGGTTGTCACAATGAATTTAATTACCATTTTTGAATCCTTAGAATTGACGTCTAACATTTTATTTCTTTTAAAAGTTCTAGTTATAGAACTTCCAGTCCTAATTAAGGCATCAAAATGGAAAATCCTCTGATTTTATCATTCACTATATATCTTAGTGATAACATTTCCTGGAAATCTAAAAATATATGTATTATTGTAGCAGGAGTGCATACATTTATCATGTAGAAGTTGAAAAGGCTCTTTTATATTTGCTACTGTGCTTTCTGTGTCTTGTAATCATGCCAACTAACAGATTTTCATTAACTTTAATACTGTTACAACTTGGTTTTCTTCTTACCCATGAAAATGATACCATTTTTTTTCACTGTAATTAAAGAAATTGTACATTTTCCATCAAGCCCTACACCTATTGTGTTAAAGGGTAAATACCCATTTTGGTGCTACAGGTACAATTGCATTCAAATAGGCTCTCATGATCAATTTTAAGGAGTCTGGCTGCTCCCTGTGAGAGAGTTAATGAATAGGGCTTTTTATTGAAGCAACATATTACAGATCCTTTTGGATTGCTGGTGATATTTATACTGTCTTCAGAGTTTGTCTAAGTAACAATAATGTGAATAATATAACCAGCTATAAACTTGTTAAATTATGGAAAAACTCTATAAAGATTTCTAACTTTCCCAGGGAAGCAATCAGTAAAACCATGTGTGAATTTTACCCAAAAGGAATCCCTATTGAGAGATGGGAAATAGTTATCTGTCAATACCGGTCAACAGGTTCCAGGATCCAGCATTGTCCTCCCAAAGGTTCTGTGGTGGTATATATCCCAGATCTTTCTTCCTTTAAACTATTTTTGCACTATTTGCTTACTTTCAAGTGGAGTTTGGGTGACTCTAGTCATACACATCTTTGTTGTAATTGATGTAATGAAAAATGAAAAGCAGTTGACTCAGGGTGACAGTCTATCAGTTCCATATTATCAGCAAGTTCCCATCCTTGTAATATTATCACAGAAAATGGTGTTTAGGCTCCATTCCACCCTTCCTGCTCTATCCCTCAAAGTCAACATCCAAGTTCTCCTGGTGCTGCTAACAATCTAAGGTTTGCAGGGCTTTTGTTGCCAAGGGAACTATCATGGAACAGACTCCCTGCATATTCATCACATTCCACTCTGCAGGTTTCCTCAGCACTGAACTTTCTCCTAAGATATGGACACCACAATAATTCACCTCCAACAATTACTTCACATAATCTGCCCCATGACTACATTCATTCATGTGTTCACATTATTTAGAAGGATCTGAGGAGGTCACAAGCACTCGTGTTACAAAAATTAGAGCTCAGGGTCTCTTGGGCTGCTCGCTATGTATGGGATAAGGTGATTGACATATACTCATAGTATTTAGCAAGAGAATGTTATCAGTCCTGAGCAAGGTCTTAGGTATAAAGGCCAGTCCAAAGGATGAGGTTGGGGGCAAGGGTCACACTATGCAGTAAAAATTTCTGCTAAAACATAGTATGCATCATTTTCATAGTGGTGCAAACTCTTTTAGTTTATCAAAATATTTTAAATATTGGGTATTTTTGTTTCAGCTCCTGGGCTCCTATCCCTTTGAAAGCATTAGCAGTTTTTAATTTTTATTTTAATATTCATTTTCATAGAAAGTCTACAGAATTTCAAATGTTATAATAGTAAAGAAGGTGATGCTATGTAAAAGCATTCCCTGACTTTTTACTGGCTTATATCTTGTTCCCATACTTTAGGACAGTCTGAAGTTGAATTAAAACCTGGAATTTAACTCTGCATTTACAAAATTATCATCATTCAGGAAAAAAAAAAAAAGTATCAGTATTTTCTCTCCACTTATATATTGAAATAGAGAAATAAGGGCAGTAGTTGCTAGCAATTTTATAAATGTACTTAAATATAAGGATATGCATCTATTAGAATAAGACCTCACTAGCGTTTAAATGCACCAAAGAGATTGTGACTTTCCTGAATAAAGTGTTATCAGAACGTGAAACATTATTTAAATCCTGTAAATCTCAGTCTTGTGTTGCTTACTCAACCTTGAATAAACATGTGATATACTAAAATCTATGGAGGCAAATGCATTGTCCCTATCGCACACAAGAAGGAGAAAAATTAACTTGGAAAGAGGAAATATGATCTAAACAACCTCAGTCAAGCTGAATGCTTATCATTACTCTTTCTTATTGTGATTTATTTTGGATCGACCTTCCTAAAGTGGCAGGCTAGGAGCATACTTACATTGTCAGTGAGGAAATATGAATTAAAAATTAATTATAGGGGACTGTTTTGGGGTATTTGGGGATGTTTGTTTGCATTTCATGACTAAAAATACTTCTGTGGCAGTAAAAGATGATATGGATATGGTATCGTACGGTAAAATTACCATGTTTACAGT
The DNA here is from genome assembly GCF_951394365.1 of Tetrao urogallus. Taxonomy (NCBI): domain Eukaryota; kingdom Metazoa; phylum Chordata; class Aves; order Galliformes; family Phasianidae; genus Tetrao; species Tetrao urogallus. The sequence goes on along the minus strand of NC_136813.1, from coordinate 78,257,723 downwards.
AGCAAAAAATTATCCTTACCTTATTATTTGATACTTGAGCTCCTTTCTACATTTTTACACTTGTATAGGGATGAATCTCACTTCTCTGAAAACAACAGAGGTGAAATTAATGATTTTGTCAGTAAGAACATGAAAAGAAGCCCACTGAAAAGGGACATCCTAGAAATCTTAGACTTGAAGAAAAACATAGGGTAACAAACTGTGTTAGACAAAATTAAAATGAAGATACTCAGATGGAATTGGGAACAGTAATTTGACAAAGTTATAAGGTAGTTATAAGATCATGCAAAACCTTCTCAAAGATTGATAACTAGGCTGAAGAAACGCTTACAAATACTTGCAGAATCCAAGAAAGAACATTCCATGGATTACTCCAGTTCTATATACAGAATATAAAATTTAGGAATGAAAGAAACTAAAGGATATTTTAATACTGCATGTGATAAAACATAATTCCATGTATACAAAAGATCTTCCAGAAATACTGAACAGTAAGCATGGTAAAGGAGCAAAGATTTAAACTCCAAAACTGAACAAAAATGTGTCCCCTTGGGCAACATTTTCATGGAGACTTTTGCTTGTTTCCATAAAAATCTGATGATAAATGTAAGGCAATATTTGTTTGGAAGCAGCATTATTTTTACATTTTCTTGTTTTTGTTGTCTTAGCCAAACAGGTGTGTACTGCATACTGCGCTCTCAGAAGGTTGTGTGATAAAGCTGGAGGAAGGCAAACTAATGAAATTTATCACCTCTTCTTGACAAACTTGATCACATCTGATTATGGAAACTTGAGCAATCACAGGAGCTGAAACGGGAGCTTATCAAAATTTGACCCAGAGCTGCTTAAAATGATATGACAATGAAAGATAAGTTTTATCAATCTTCGTTTCTTTCTTTCCCCCACAACTTCCAAAAATGTATTTTCCTTAAAGCACAGAGAGTTTGCACTTGCAGTTTAATTTTAGTTACAGTTAACTGTGAGAATTTGCTTGGAGCTTCAGCTAGCCATGCACTTCCCTACCTCCTGCAGTCCAGAAATCCATCTTTTACCATTGCAGATGACCTGCAGTCTCTGCAGGAGAAATCAAGTATCTTCATGGAAGTCACAAGAAATTCCACACAACCACATGCACACACATACAAAATAAGAAAAAGCCTGTAGAATTCTAGCATCAAGACATTTTAAGGTTTGCAATTACTTTAGCTCTTGTTTTTTTACAGTCATAACCATGCACATAATTTGTAACTGTGAGAACCTCAGATGTGAGCATTTTTGCCGAATTGCATATAAATAGGCAAGGTAACATTTTCTGTGAGCTGGTTCCAAGTTGAATACAGGCATGTTGTAGAGGTTAATGGCTAATATTAAACTCCTGTTGTTATCAGCAGTTTGACTCCACAGTTCATTACTGCTGCCTTAGTCTGTTACTGACGCGTCTATTCTTTCCTGTGTATTTATGAGTTAGTGAAAGAGCCCTGCAAAGGGCTGCAAAGATTTCAGGAATATTGTGCAAAGCATAATGCTACTTGTGAGGAAGTAATAAAACTCTGTTTATCCAAAAAGCAATTTTATTGTACTGATTTTCATCCTTTTCTTGTTTAAAATAATTTTTTTTTTTAAGGCCTTGCAAAAGGAGGAAAATCCCCTTCAAGATTGGGAACATACAAACTGATTCTGTCCCTCCCCCAATAGTGAACCCCAGTTAGAAAAAACATATTGAATAAACACTGAAATGTTTGTCTTTTTTCTTGCCAAAATGAGAACTTGGATGAAATTACTTTTTTCTCAGCCAAAATTAAATATTCCATTTCAGAGTCGATATGAAAAGTGAAGAAAATAAGGGGCTGTGTTCACAAAACTGCTGCAGGTGATAGTATTCATGGCTGAGTAACAGAGAGGTTAGGTTAGGCATCCTGTCAGGATGGAAAGGGCACCATTCAGTTTATTCCTTTTCCTAAGGAAATTTGAACCAACCATTTCTAAATTTCTAGGGACTCACTAAGACATAATCACTAAATGATAAGCTAATTCAGTGTTTTCTCTTGACACTTTTACAAATAAATTATATTTCAGAACAGATGTTATGCACAGGTGCTGCACTTTCCCAAGAAGCCACTATTAACACTTAAAAAAATTTGTAGAAATTGGAACAGCTCATGGGTAAGATGAAAAAGAACACAAATTCAGATTACCTTGTACCCAGTACATCAACATGCCCTGTTCTGCCCTTCTGACGGAAAAGAAACTAAAAACATTAAAATACCACTTTCTACTGATGCTAAGTTACTAACTCAGGTGATGATAGGGCTTCAGTCCCTCTGCCAGTGAGCATTTAGGAAAGACAGTAGAATTGGCCTCAAGTTTGGGCTCGTTCAGCAGCACATATACTAAAATTGGAATGATACAGAGAAAATTAACATGGTCTCTGCAAGGATGACACACAAATTTGAGAAGCGTTCCATATTTTTCCCAGGTATTTATACAAACTGGGGGAAGATTTCCTACAGAGATCTGCAGAGAAGGACTTGGGGGTCCTGGCGGACAAGAAGCTGGATAAGAGCCAGCACTGTGAACTTGCAGCCCAACTGTGGCCAACTGTGTTCTGGGCTGCATTAAAAAAGGGGCGGCCAGCAGAGAGAGGGAGGTGATTGTCCCCGCCGGCTTGGCTCTTGTGAGGCGCCATCTGGAGTACTGCATCCAGGCCTGGGGCCTCCAGTACAGGAAAGATGTGAAGCTCGTGGAGTGGGTCCAGAAGAGTGCCACTAAGATGATGAGAGGGCTGGAGCACCTCTCCTCTGAGGAAAGGTTGAGGGAACTGGGCTTGTTTAGCTTGGAGGAGAGAAGACTTCGGGGAGACCTCATTGTAGCCTTCTGGTACTAGAAAGGAGCTTATAAACAGGAGGGGGAATGGTTGTTTATGAGGGTAGATAGTGATAGGACAAGGGGGAGTGGTCTTAAACTGAGACAGAGGAGGTTTAGATTGGATATTAGGAGGAGGTTTTTCACACAGAGGATGGTGACGCACTGGAACAGGTTGCCCAAGGAAGTTGTGGATGCCCCATCCCTGGAGGCATTCAAGTCCAGGCTGGATGTGGCTCTGGGCAGCCTGGTCTAATGATTGGCAACCCTGCACATAATAGGGGGGTTGAAACTAGATGATCATTGTGGTCTTTTTCAATCGAGGCCATTCCATGATCCTATGATATGATTCCATGGTAATTTACACCGGGGGAGGTTTAGGTTGGATATCGGGAAGAACTTATTTAGGGTTTTTAAAGGGTTTTTAAGCACTGGAATAGGCTCTCTAGGGAGGTGCTTGAGTCACCATCCCTAAATGTGTTTAAAAACCACTTGGATGGGGTGCTCAAGAACACGATATAATGGAGGGTTGTTAGAGTTAGGGTAGTATGGTTAGGTCATGGCTGGACTTGATGATCTTTAAGGTCTTTTCCAACCTGAGCAATTCCATGATTCTTTGATAGTTTTCTGAGAAGTGATGTAGAAAAGCCCATGTGTACTTCTGGAGGATACAGTGGTTTCAGAAACTTCAGATACAGGAGAACTGCTACCAGTGCTACTTGTAAATGGTTCTCTGACTTGAGAATGAGTCAGAGAACTGACTGAGTGCCAATGATCACATACACTTGCAGCTAAAATTCTGTTGTCACCTCAAGAAACACATGATTTTCAGATGGAATTAAATAAAGTTTTTGTAATCTTTAATAAGTAAAATAATCTACTATATTTAGGATGGTATTTTATGACTAGAAATTTCACATTCATTGTTTATGCCTTGAATATTACTGTTATGGACATCATTTCTCATCTGTAGAATTACTTTCATCTGGAGATTCAGGAATGCTTTTAAAGCAGCTCTGCAGCTGCCACGGCACCTGTGTGAGGTAGTAAGTCCTCATCTCATAAGGATTACAGTGCTTAGATGAACCCATCAGGGATCTCCAGATCACCTGGGGTAGCTTAGCACAGCAGTCTGGTGTTGCCAAAGAAAAGACAGTTCTATATACAGGAAAAAGAATATGTAGGGAGGAAGAAGAAAATTTACTAAATTTTAAAATGGTAGCTGAATGGAGAGAGGAAAGTTCTGTGATTAAGTCCCTTTGCTGTAAGATTATATTATGAGGACTTTAATTACATGATCCCTGTACTTTAATAACAATATTCCCTGTGACTCGTTACTTACTATTTTTATTTCTCCAGATCTCAATACCATGATGTGGTTTCAGCATTGTCTCCAAGGGAAAATCTTCATGTGTGTGTTCTTACAGACTGCATTTCTTCACCATCTTGAACCATGCTAATGTTGCTCCAGCTGAGCAAGAGCCAGGCTTCTCCTCTCCTATTTCTGAGTCATGTCAACTCTGCTAGCCTATGGTTGAGTTACTTCCTTTCCACTTCACATGCCAGACACAATTCAGCATTTGTCCACCTGGCATCACATCATAATTTCTGTTTCTGGCAGGCAGTCAAGTCATGCTGGTTCAGCTTTTCCACTTGGTCATTTGGCACTGCTTTTTAATAGAGAGAAAGAGTGCTCTTTTGTCCTGTCCTGCAGGCAGTGACCTCTGTGTGCATATGTTTTTCACAGTAGATTGTGTCTCCAAAGCACCAGGCTCTGTAGCAATTCCTCATCTACACACAAACAAGATTTATTAACGATTTAGAGTAAGCATATCCCAACCCTTTACACCCTTACGAAAACACTCCCTGCCTATAATCTGCCTCTACTTTAACACAACCTCAGTGAAGACTGAGCCTGATCCTGTCCAATAAGAAGAGGCCCTCAAACAGTTCTGAAAACTTGAGGAGATATTTCAATACATAATACTGAATGATTGAAATAAATGTGTTGTAAATTCCGATTGATTAAAGCATTTTGGTTAAATTAATTTAAGACTGTAAATATTTTCCTTCTGGAAGAATTAGCAATCAGAAAACTGGAAGATATCTGTTTCCTCTAAAAGCAGAGATCAGTGCAAACATATTTGAGGAGCGTGAGTTCCAGAGCTTTATAAGTCATTGTATGTCTCAGATGATAAGCTAATGAATATCATAACTTATTCCGATCGTAAGTTAATCACTATTGTCTTACACCCATGGTGCATTCAGCACTTGCAAACTCGTGTTCATCATACTTCTGTGAAAGAGTGCATTTCTTGTACAACTTCTGTTATGCACTGTGATCTTTGTACTTTTTCTGAAGACTATGATTCTTCTCTTTTTATTACCTGAAACTGGTGAATAGCTTATATGATAGCCTGTATATGTTCTGTAGAAATTCATTCTTTGTCATTAGTTAGGACTTTGCTTTGTTTTGCTGGCAATAGGAGGAGGAGACTGTTGATGGATGTAGTTATTTTGATGGAGTGGTTGACAGTACACAAGGAAACGGAGTCAAGTTTCATCTACTGCCTACTGAAACAAAAATTATTACGATAATGTGTTAACATCCACTGCTATTAATTTGTGTATTTAATCAATCGACCTTAGTTGGCAGGAGTTGCACACACATATATGCACATAAACATGTACAAAGACACACACACACAATGTGTGTTGCAATTATGATTGCAATTCCAAACAGCATAAAAAACAGGACAGCATTTTGCACGACCACCTTTAATCTCCAAAAACAATTCAGCCAACACAGGTTTTATCTTACTTGTGATGAAAAACTTAAGTATTTTTATTCCTAAGTCATTTTTAAGTGTAAGGAAGGAACTACTACTGTTACTGGAAAACACAAATACTCTAAACTCTATTTAAGCCACGAGTGATATTACACAATAGACTGAACTCTGCACAAGTCTACCCTAAACCCTAAAAAAATACTAAAAGATGTTTCAAGCTCAGTGTATATTATTCTAATTACACAGAGAAGAAAGGAAGGAAGATTTTCCACAGTCAAGGAGAGTGAACGGTGTATAAATGCATAATTCAAGGAGAAATGCAAATATTGTACATTTGTAAGTCCACCTAAAATAAACAAAAGGTTCGAATGCATTGAATAAAGCAATAAAATGGCAGGTAGCTACAAAATGAGATGGTGATGAGTACATAACACTGCACTCATTTTACATATTAACTTTCAGTGTGAAATGTAGCAAGCAATGCTGAAATACACTGCCTACTGATCTGATATGAAGTAGGTCACCCTAGACTGTGCGACTGAGAACTAAATAATCTGCCAAGGGAAAGTTTAAGAAATTCTTAGTTTTTTTCTTGACTAGCTAAAATTTATTTTACTTCAATTTACTTGTACATCTGTAATAAAATTCTGGAAACTGAAAAAGGGAGGAAAAGACAAGAGGAAATAATTATGAAGTCTCACAAACTCACTAATTGTACTTTGTAGCCAATTCCTGACATTCATAGAAAGAACTCTGAAAATGCTTAACTGAAGATCATAGCTTCATTACAGCTTTGTAAAATTCAATTAAGCAACAAGAAATCTGATCTTAATTTGCAATCCGGAAGTAAAGTTTGTTTACTTGTGAAGACTTTTGTACTATTTGTATAACAAAATATCTACTTTTTTTGTCCCCAGCAAGCCTGGAAATGCATATTAAAAATAGGATATGAAAGTTCTTTTTATTAGCACTTAATGCCTACAAGAATTTTAAGTGCCACAATTTGCAAAGATAAATGTGACCTTTTTTCAGGTTTATGTAATTATTTTTATCGATCAAGCATTTTTTGTGTCTCTAAACAGAATCTCTATAGTACGTTCTTTAGAGATTTCTATTTGAGTATAGGTCTGATGTTTCATGTTGTGCAGCATGTGCACAGTACTTTTATACATTTTCTTTTACTTTGAGCCAGCAGTGTTGGATCTGAGATCTAAGGTAACCAGTCTGGAAGGAATACTTTGGCACAAGTGCTAGTCTCATCTGTTTCTGAAACTGCTTAGCTGATGTACGTCTCCCCCCTACGACAGAAAGTACCTCTTGCTTTCTTAGCCCACTCTATGTTTGATGTGTGTACTTTTCCGTACCCAACCAGCTCCTATTTCCTTTCTTTCTTCTCTTCCTTCGATTCTCTCATTCCCATGTAATTTATCCAGTTAATAAATAAAAAAAAAAAGTTGGAGTTTGGAAATGAAACTAGGAGGGACAAAGATTATCTACTTCACAGCCAAGATAAAATCTTATTCATTTTACTGTTTCAAGTTAATCTATCAAAATACATATTTACCATCAGTTAATTCTAATGAAAATAATTCCTTTTCCTAATCAGAAGTCAGCTGGAATGAAAAATGATGGCATTGTGGAGTCTGGTGTTGGTTGGCAATGGAATAATGGGTAAAATGCACAAAGTAAAAAGCAATTGAGAATGTAGCTTCTATTGTCCCCATTGAAAACTTCTGTTTTCTGCTTTCGGAAAACAGGCACACATTCACACATACTAGATGATCTTCAAGTCCTGAAGGATGAGAGCTTCCCAGCAAATCCAGTAGTCTTACTCTATATTGTTGTGAAAAATCATGCTTTCATACTTTCACTCTCACAGCCTTTTTTTCTTTTTTTTTCAGTGTATCAATAAGGGAAAAGACAGTAATTTAAATATACTTTGAAAGAACAAAGCGAACTTTCAGGAGCCAAAAGTTCTTCAAGTTTTCTTTTCCCGATAGAGAAAATAGAAATAGAGGAATGCAGAGATCTGAAAGCTACCATCAGAAATATAAGGAAAAAAAGAGGATGGTAAATGAGCATCAAGTTCAATCATTCTTTTTTTTTTTCTGCACTTAAACATGAATAAGTCTAATATGGTTTAGATAACAACCATTTAAATGATACAATGCAGAGAGGATAGCTATCCACAGTTACCACTTTTTCATTAATAAATGTAATTGATTTCGTCTTGAGAAAATGGCACTGCACAGAGGAGGTTCTGCAAAAGCTGTTACCTCTTGGGAGAGGGCTTTGCATCCTTTTTCTTCCCTGTCTCTTTTCTCACTTCTCCTTTTTGTCATTGCCTCATTGTTGCTTGCAGCTGACACCCTGTCAAAGATGAAAGACTTTTCAAGGTTTTCTCCCAAATCCTTTGGAACTTCCTAAAGAATTTGTAAGGGCTGTTTTAATAACTACATACTTCAGACAAACATTGTTTCCACACAGTATATCTAGGGAATAGGGCAATGCTTTGTGAATAAACCTATGGTCATATACCTTGTAATGTGCCTGAAAAGTACCATATCAACAGGCACACTGGGTGGAAGACAAAATTCTCTTTCAGTTCAGCTGATGGTGACCATGGTATTATCTGTTCAGATTTTTTAGCTTTAATTTTTTTCTTAATCTCTATTTTTGTAAGGTATAATTTCCTTTTGCAGATTTTGCTTTGGTATCTTCTGAAGTCATAGTCTTGACCATCCCATTGCTCACAGGAACATGCTGTCCATGCTCACAAGTGAGACACAGTGCTAGTATACAGTGGCAGATTTGATAACCTCTCAGCACCAATATAGTGAGGGGTAGTGCACTCTCTTTCCATCTCTGCTTTGGGTTTTTACTATTGTCTCACTCCAATTTATAGGAGGGATATGAGGTTCTTTTAATATATGTATATGCAGCGTGAGATTAAGAAACAACGGTTCAAATGTTGGTCCAACCAGTTTATTATAAATCCTAATCAGGGAGACAGGGAAGGGAAGGAGAGCGATAGAAAAGATGTGAAAGAAGCAAGAATTGCATGAAGCAGGGATAGTCACCACCAGGATCCAGCAGCATCCCATTGCACAGCGTTTCAAAAGTCCGAGCAAAAGCAGCAGGGTGGAGAGCAGCAGCAGTGTGGCCGGCCTTGGGAAGCAAGCAGGTAGCAGGAAGAAGTCACAGAGCCAGTCCAGGAGAAAGCAGCAGGACTCAGGTAGCAGGCCCAGGAGAGTCCGTCAGCATGCAGGAATTCCGCAGTGAGGAATCTGATGGCAGACACCTTCGTTCTTCAGCATGCAGGTAGAGCGCAGAGCAAGTCCAGGAGGGAGAGAGGCAGGTTGTGAGGCTTCTCATGTCAGAAACCTCTTCTTCTTCATGAGGAATCTGTTGCCAAAAAACCTCAACCTCATGGTTGTAGTTCCCCTTTTTATCCTTCTTCTTCTGCCAGCATGGCATTCCTGGGCATTTGGGTAAGAGTCATGTGCAGCACTTCCTGAGATGGCCATCTTCCTTGAGATAAGCCCACACAAAAGACTGCTTCCTGGCCATTAATCTGCAGCTTACCTCTCTCTCGTTGTCCCTGACCTTGTCCATCTGTGTCCCTCCGACAAAGGATTTCTCAACCCTTGCCCAGGAATTGCTTGGACTTGTTCATCTGTGTCCACAACAAGCTTTGAGACAATTGTGTAAAAGAATAATCTCTTACAACTATGCAGGGATACTTTAGGAATAAGATTCCTTTAGTACACTTCAAGGACAATTTCAAGATGAGTCTTGACCATACCTACAGGTCTGTCTCCTTGGGGAAGTGCTAGGCATTTAATAAGCACTGTTCACCTCTTCACACCTTCAAATTTGAAATAAATTATATCACAGAACAGAATACTTTTCTACATGATTTCCACTATGAAATCACAGAAACATTGCCATTTTATGTTTAGTGTAAAGTTAGATTTCATGTTTTTTCAAACTTTTAGAATTGGAAAACTGAAATGAGAACTTTCTGAGATTTTGGTAGACAAATTAAGTCCAGAGATGTTTTTTTTGTGTTTTTTTTGTTTGTTTGTTTGTTTGTTTGTTTCCTTTAATTCCCTTAATTTACTTAATATCCCTTAATAGATATTTCAGATATCCATGCCTTCTTAAAGTGAAAAATGCTAAGATATTAATCATAACAAAGCATTTATATACTTAAATACAGCTGCTGAGTACAAGAGCTACAACATCCAAGCTTCTCTGTGAACCAGTAGCACATAATTAAAAGACTAGAATCTATATTAAACCTTTTGCATATTTCTCTCTGTTTTTTTTTTTTGTTTGTTTGTTTGTTCTATTTTGGTTTTTTGTACACCTCTTAGAATATATGAACAATGTCACACCTGATAGAAAACATGCCAACTGATAGGTTGCTGCAAGGCTATACTATTCCTATATATGGGCTCACACACATACAGAGAATCCATAATATTGCATATATATTACAGCTGAGTTAATACTGCTGCATGTCATCCAAATCGAATATATGTATTTTTTTAATTGGTGAGGTATAACCATTGATTGAGGAGTGAGTTATATGTACCACTAGATGTATTATATATTCAGATTGCTTGAGCAATGTAATGTGCTTGTGTAATATACATTGTCATTGTTGGACAAAAGAAAATGCATCACAGAAAAGGGATTTACAAGCAGAAGTAAAGATAGCCTCCATGACTGGAACCAGAGATACCAGTGAAGTTTCTTTATCTTGAAAACACAAAGAGAAGATAATGATCAAGCTGCTCTTGTGTGCACTAAACAAAGATCCAAGCTCTGTGTCTCTACTGTGGTGTTTATCTGAAATTCAGATATATTATAATGGTACTCCCTTAAAACAAAAATCAAATAGTGGTCTTCAACTAATCTCCCATTCTTGGTGAGAAGTAATATAGTACAGCAGCACTGTTTCACCACTGGGCTATTTTCTTCACATGCGTGCATTCAGTTTCACAGTGCTTCAGTAAGAGATATAAGAGCCTGCTCATACTGTTATAGCTACTACATCATTTAATTGAGCTGGTTCCAAGAACTGAGATGGAACACAGCAAAATGCTGATTTCATCCAAACAGTCTGGACAAATTAAGAAAAACTCTGAAATGGATTTGAGTGAGCATCTGCCAAAAAAAAGGCAGCCTACTGGTAAGCAGCTGCCATGGCTCATATACCCCACATATAGACAATTCTGCAAATATATAAATTGTTCAGGTTATACATTTGGGGCATTGCCTTTTGCCTTCTTCATGGAGAAATGATGATAATCGCTTCCCAAGCAAATTCCTAGTTTTAAATTATTATTATTATTATTATTATTATATATTTATTTATTTGTTTGTTTATTTTTCAAAAGAGAAGAGTGGCTTTGTTTCTTTCTTTTCTGGAAACATATTCCATATTTGTCTGGACAGACAATTAAGAGTACATACACAGTGAACTGAATATGTGCTACCCTTTCATGGTCACAAATAGTTAACAGGAACCTTTGTAGTTTATGCTAATATTGTGAATAATGCAGTAAGGAGGGAAAAGAAACTTGATTTAAATTCTCCTTTACTTTGATCTCATCACTATCCAAATATGACATCTAAATAAAATGAAAATTCAGTAGTAAGAAAAACAAAACTAAAGAGAAACTCTGGGGTCTGATTAGGAACTATGAGGTGCGAAAGGATTTCTGTCTTGATTGTTTCATCTTGGCAAATAAAACAAAACTCTAATGTTGATTTGGTATGGATTTGGCCAATATTTTCCTCTACTGATTGGACATATAATGAAAACTCACATTCTTAAGCAGACCACAAAGAGTGATAGTGCACAGAGAGTCCTAGTTGATAGTGCACAGAGAATATCTTGCAAAGCATTCCCTTAATACATTTGAGCAAACTGACTGTAATTTTTCATATAGTCTCAAATATTCAAACTGACTCAAAATTTCTTTGTAGTTCCTTCATAATGAAATAATTCTTTTTCACTCTGTACCAGCTATATACCCTGTGTCAGAAATAGTGTAGTTCATGGAACTAAGGAAGTGGTCATCCCATCTGTACTTACTGCAGCTGTAAGGCTGCAGCTTGAATAACATGTCAAGTTTTGTGCCCCTCAGTACAAGAAAGATATTGAGGCCTTGGAGCATGTTCAAGAAGGGCAATGAAGCTTTGAAGGGTCTAGCCTCTTCTCTGAGGTAACAGCAATAGGACTAGAGGGGATGGCCTCAAGTTGAACCAGAAGAGGTTCAGATTGGATATTACTGGAAAAATTTGTTCCCACAAGAAGTTGTGATGCACTGCAACAGGCAACCTGTTGCACTGTGAGACAGTAGTCACCATCCCTGGAGTTTTCAAGAACCATGGAGATGTGGCACTGAGGGACATGGTTAGTGAGCATGTTGTGATGAGTTGACAATTGGACTAGATGATCTTAGAGGTTTTCTCCAACCTCAATGATTCTATGGTTCTATGTACAAAATTATTAGTACCTATGAGGAAATTGCTTTGACTGTGACCTAACTGAAACAATTTCAGAAAACTAAGATGGTTGAACTGTTGGTTCCTTAAGCTGTGGTGCCCCCAGTGCTGTTTTAATGACTTGACTCTCCTTTTGTTACAGAAGTTGCCAGCACTTGGAACACAGAACTCTGAAATCTAGGTGAGTTGAGAAGTAAAGGTCAGAAAAAAGATTGATTTATCCCTTGGCAGAAATGTTGTGGCTTACTGAGTCTTATGAAGTGATTCCTTTTTACGGGCAAAAATAACTGTAAAGGCACCAAATTAAAAAGACACACTATGAACAAACTGTGTTTTATAGAACAATTCTTAGAAATTCCTGTTAAATATGCAAATGGATAAATATATCATCCCCTCGTTTTTATGAATCAAAATTCCCCTTCTCAACTGTATTTATCAGCATTTGTATTGATTCAAAAAAATTTCCATGACCCTTGATTGGGATTTTCCTAAATAAAATGTATTTGTTATTTTTAGTACAGCTGATGTCACCACAACAGAGATGTAATGCACACTAAATACAGATTGTGTTCAGATTGCACCTGAGCTAAACCATCAGTCCATACTGGATATTTCAGCTGTACATCTTTCACTGCTCAGAATGCAGCAGAGAAATAGAAAAAAAAATCTTTGCACATTTACCATCAGCCTTCAGGGAATCATTCTTTAAAGTGGAAATTAAAACTAGGCTTCTATGAAATGATTTTTACTGTCTCGTGGCATGTCACTTGGTTATCCAAACAATGCAGAAAACAGTGACATATCATTCAGAATATGTTAAAATAACATTAAAAACAAAAGCTAGTAATACTACATAGCATCTGTAGATTGAAGAAGGTTTCTGTCTAAATAAAGACTTCAGAGCTGCTGGAACTGAACTTAGTAAAGTAACTACATAAAAAATCAATTGCTTATCAATAGATTGTCAAAGTAATACTATGGTTACAAGGGATAGAAAGGACATTTTATTCTTGAATATTGATTTTTGTATTATGAATGCCATATTTTCACAGTTAAAAAGATGGTTTAGACTGAAGAAGGTTAGAAGAGACTTTAAATAATTATTAGTCAGAGCTGAGTTCACACTGATTTCCTAATCTTTGCTGACAGAAACTTTCCGCTATAGACAACAGTACAAACTCATGGTAAGAACGTGACAACTTGCCTCAGGAATTCAGATAAATTAATTTCTGTAAAATGCATCTCTATGCTGTTTTGTGTGGGGTTGGTTTTTTTTGTTTGTTTTTGTTTGTTTGTTTATTTGTTGTTGTTTGATTGTTTGTTTTTATTCTGTTGTTTTATCTGGTTACCTGTCTGCTGATAAACTCGTGGTGGTTAGAACAAAAGTATTTCTGAACATTTAAGTCTGTTCCTGGGATTAGAATCCCCCTCTGCAGTTTGTAATACCCCTGCCTCATTTTGACTGTTAAGTTTAGAATAAATGTTTGATTGCATCCATTGATCAGAAATGTCTGTGCTATCATCACAGGAATACTTACTGGTATTTTTCAAAGTAAATTCTCCTTCACCAAAGAGTCAGAAGAGAATTGTTTCTCTGTTCAACTGCAAAGCACCCCGTCAGTAGAAAAGCAGGAGCACATTAAGTTGTTGAATTCTTGTGGAAAAGAAATGACTTGTAATACTGTGTGATCAAGAGCCTCAACATGTATTTCAAAACGAGAGGAGATGGTATAACTTACTGCTTTTCTCAGAGGTTCTCCTTCTTATGTCCTCTGGGATTTCCTAAATACTTTGCTATCATAAAGTCTTCTGTTTCTCTTTGATTTCTTCTGCCTCTCCACTCAAAATATGCACCCAAATCCTATGAAATAATTTAAAACTAACAATTATGCAATGTCCAATGTAAGCTCATCCAAAAATTGTCACATTCAAACACTCATATGTCTGAAGATTAATTACATTTATTCTTGTGTGATTTTGTTGTATCTTTAATTGAGTACTTCCTGCTTGTGCCTTATGTAGACCGACTGCCAAGGGCAGACATAAGCACAGTTGGAGAAGTTACACAAAAAATAGCAGAAAAAAGCTTCATGTTGATTTAAAAGCTTTTGGATCACTCATTTCCTGGAATGTTCCCAAGTGCCTGTTGGGTACAAGGTGAAATACGCTTTTTTTAGAAAAAAGATTGTCAGTCTACTCAGTGTTAGGGAATAACACTCTTAGTTTGCTCTGAAACCAAATGCACTGGTAAACTAATTACTCTTCCCAAGCCTCTTGGAACCTTACAGGAAATAATGCCCTATGTCATCCCTTGTTTTAGAACACTTACTGTTTTACTAAAAGGAATATTTTCTTTGTTTGGGCTAAATATTATCTCAAATTCAAATCTGGATATAGTTTTGGAAAACTTACAAAGCATCTGTAACACAGTGACATTTGTTAGCACCTGAAATAATTAAAAAAAAAAAAAGAAAGTAAAGATGTTGCAAAAGGGAAACATTTTCGTGAATTTTCCATTTGCCTATCAACATTCTATTGTTATTTATTCCAAAAAACATATGTAGAATGTATTCTTATAAGGTTATTAGTGAAAGAAATAAACTGTGGGCAAGGTAGTAAAATGTCAGTTAACACTTTCTGTTTCTGTAAGATCTGACATCAGTAAGCACACTTAAGCTATTACAGCAGAACTACCAAGAGATAAAACTTCACTATCAATTTGTTATTGCTTTTCTGTTTTTATAATATTATCATGTTAACCTCTGTTTAATTTGGCAAAACATGGTGAACACCTGTTCTTAAGTGAATCACAGATAGGATACCTCCAGAGAACTATTCCCCACATAGATCCTCTTAAAATTTAGGCTATTTATTTAATCATTTATATATAACCTGTAATACTTTTGGTTGTCTTTCTTCTTGCTGTTAGTAAAAAAAAGAGAATGGCTTTCCAAAAATCTCAGTCTCAGAAATCTTTTATCAAAGTATCTTCATTACAAACTCAGCATATTTTAATTCATCAAATTAACATATTGCATGATTTAGTGGCACAGAACAAATAATAATTTAAAAAAAAAGCAGTTTCTTTCTGTGTCGAAGTCAAAAATCCAATATCAATTTAGATTAATTTATCCATTATTAATATAAGCCACCTTCAAATAGGTTCATTACATAATCTTTGCTAACTGATCACCAGTATTTATGTCATGGAAAATTTGAGCATTTATTTTTGGCTTCCTACCTTTCAATAAGGTTTTCCTACACAGAGACAGTACACTTAACTGTTTTGTTCTCCTATTAGTTTCTTTTGATGCTTACTTATTTGACATCAGTTATGTCCACTGGCATCACTGACATCACTGATCTCTCTATAATAACCAAGCAGCTTTTCGTCGCTATTAAAAAAACAAATGCAAAAAAAAATCAACACTTCCTCTGCTCCTATAGTTAGTAATACCAGGTTTTTTTTTTCAAATACATTCATTTAGTTCAATTAATTCAATTCATAATTCAATTAATTTAACGATACCTAAATATTTAGTAAGCTTCACAAGGGCAGATGAGAATGGTGTGAAAGCAAGAGGTCACTTAAGACAGAACTTCTCTAATTCAAGTCAGTTTCGTAAAGAAACTAGGGAAAACTTCAGTAGCCTACTTCAGGTAAAGATCTAATTGAGTTTTCCAGATCTAGTAGATATAACAAGGCATTACTGGTATAGAATTAATATTTAACTTATGTCACCCACTGGGGTAGCTTTTAATTTGATCGCTAATTCTAATTGCACAAGACAGTAGCTGTAAGGCTAAAACAAATAGGAGAGAAGGAAAGGTGGAGTTTTGTATTAGGAAAAGCAAAATTGAACCATTAATACATTTATATTGGAATAGAGAAAGTGAAAAATATTTTTTAAGTCCTGAGCCTGTTTCTAATCACTCACCAATACTGTGATAGCAGAATTTCTCTGGTTATCTCTGATCTAAATAACATTGATGAAACTAGAGTACGGTACATTTAACAACCTTTAAGAGTAAGTGGTACTTTAAAAAGTGAACTTTTTATAAAAATAGCAGTGAGCTCTTCCAGATTTATGTTTCACCTGCATTACAGTACATCATCAGCGAACACACAGAATATTTCTTTAAGCACTTAAGAAATATGTAGTCTCCTCATAAACAACTTAGAGAGATTACTGAGAGAAAAAAATGTAACTGCTCATAGAATTGGTTTATTCAGCAGGTTTTTTATTCAAAATTATGATACTTATACAAAGTTATTTCAGTTTATTGTTGATATTGCAATTTTGCAACTTGGAGATACATGAATTGTTGCTTTTTTTTAAATGATTTGCTTTTTATTCATCCAAATTTGAAATCTTGAGTCAGAGATGACAAAATATAAGTGTAGGACATCATGAAAATATTCACTTTTAGAAAATAAAATTTAAAAGGTTATTCTCCATTTCCAGCACTCGGATAAATAGCCTGACATAGAAAACAAGCACAGAAACCTGAAAACCTGTCTCTATGGTAGGTTCAGAGCCTGCTAGGTCCAGGGATAGCCAATGCTCCAATAAACCCATGAAATTAAACTTCTCTAGCCTTTCCAAGCTACCATTCTTTTGGGAGATGGTGTTTTCTATGTCCAGTATAAGATTTTTCTTTACTTCAGTGTATGAAAATTCGGTGGTTGAAGACAAATACGTACAGTCATCTGCAATGTCACTCATTTGAAAAAATCTAAAACTCCTTAAGTTACTTTTAAACCTTTTCAACAAAGAAACAGAGGCATGTTTCCAAGGAAGATTCTGTTCCCAAGTGAATCTGCATGGGAGCTATATTTTTTGTTCCATCTTTTCTCCCAGGATAGAATCTGTACACATAAGGCAAGTTTGAAAGCCAAGACACAAATCAGTAAGTTAATTTCATTTTTATGAAATTCTAAGTGTTGTGTTTTTTTGTTTGTTTTGTTTGTTTATTTTAATTTGATCCATATGTCTAACATCTGGTTAAATTCCCCATTTTTTTTCTGAATTACTAAAAGAGTTATATTGGATTCAAACTATAAATAAGAATGAACTTTAGTATGAAAAAAGGAAAATGAGGAAACTTTTAAGAAGCAATTGAAAGGTGAAAAACAGATCATCGTTGTTTAAAACCTGCTCACAGTGAATAGTCATTTGGCTTGTAATTTCAGCAGAATTCACATTCAGCTTACAATCCATTCATTCTAAAAGTACTAGGAATCAAAAATCTCGAGCAACAGGATGGAAAACTAGCAATAATCCCAGAGACAACATTTTGCTCCTCTGATGAAGATGAGGAAACTCATACAGCTCTGACTTTTTTGCTTCAGAGAGGTATAATCATACAAGTAGACGTGGATACCAATCATTGGCTCTTACATATGTCTGCTGAGCATCACCTATATTAGTGCAAATATGCGATATTAAGACATTTCTTATGTGAACAGTGATCCTGTATTTCAGTTACTTCTTTACATTCAACATTCAGTAGTTAAAATTGTATTGAAATTCACATTCTCCAATGACCATTAATTCTTCAGCTGGTAGAATAATAACAAACCAGAATAGGCACCTGCTTCCTCAGGTGATTTTCTGAAGTTTATAGAAGTTTATTTTTTCACTTGTGTATGAAATCATGAAATTATGCTATTTCTACCAGAGCAAGATAATTTCAGTGTACAAAAGTAGGTTAATTAAAATACACTCATTTATGCCTGCATTACCTTCGCTTCATTCACTGAAAACTGTTCTACACAACAGATGGGCAAATGTCTGTAGGTCGTAAACCTAATGGTATTCTAGTAAAATTCAACATAAGGTTCTTATTTCTTGAAGCATAAAGCAACTTCATACAAATGAAAGTACACAATAAAAATTCCTTAGCTATTTCATAGCCTCATATTTCACATCTAAAACTATAGTTCAAGACCTTTGGATTTCCTTTCTTAGAAGTCTAAGTCAATATTTTGGGAAATACTGGACTTTTGCTTCTATGCTTAACTCTCCTACATTGATTTCTTCAGTACTTTTAGTACAACTGAAGCAGAAACAAACTGGACATGCTGGCCTTTTCCATTGTAGAATTGAGCTGACACTTAACAAATGCAGGTCAATCTATTACAGAAATAAGAAATTTGTATGGCATTGGACAAGTTTCTAGTTACTTTACTCATTTATATTCTTCGTTAAAAATAAAATAAACCACTAACTTCATGAAATTGGAATATCCTGGAGTGGTACAGGATAGAATGAAATTCAAGATCATGGTTTGACATTTACAAAATACATGTTTCTAAATAACAGAAATACTTCACTGAGTTTACAGAGAATTGCATGCAGTCACTGAGACATAAGCACAGTGAGCAGCATGGCCTTAATTGTTGCCCAGAGAAGTAGTGGATGCCCTATCCTTGAAGGCCAGTTTGGATGGAGCCCTGGCAACCAGATCTAAGGATGATAACCATGCCCATGACAGGGGGAGCAGAATTAGTGATCTTTAAAGTCCTTTGCAACCCAAGACATTCTATGATTCTATGTTTCTATGACTGTTAATTTTTACCATTTAAAGGATAAAAGAATTGTTAGCATGATGGAAACAAGAAGAATCCATTCTGTAATGACCAGTGGAAAGGGGGGAATTTCAAACATCTTAAGCAAAGACAAGCTGTTGGTGTTAATGATACCCGAAACTGTGAGAGCTAGCCTATTTATTCAACTTATACTATAATTAATCTTGATTCTTGTTTGGTGTAATGTCAGAAATCTTCCATAAATGGCATCCTGCCTGTTCAAAAAGAAAGTGTGATTACCCCAATCTTAGCAAGCTAATGCATTCAATAGGGTTTCAGAAATGCAGTCTCGGGAACCAACATATGTGGAAATAATAACAGCTAGCAGTTATCAACTGGTGGCTCATATGTGGTTAACATAATATTTTTTTGCATCAGGATGTCATCAGGCACTTCTTTCATACAATTATCTAACAGTGCCTTAAAACAATTTTGAAATGCATGTTTTTCCCTTAAACAAAGACATGCAAATATCTCCATTCCTGGAAGCTCCAGAGCCAGCCTCAGGCCTTACATCCAGTCTCATAAAGGGAACTGTAAACACATGGTAGGTGTGAAGGCAATGTTTACTAATATATTTCTACACAACTTTACAAATTCAATGTACATTTTCAAAAAAAAAAAAAAAAAAAAAAAAAAAAAAAAGGACAAAAAACATGAATCCTGTATGTTCCTAATTATTTTTCCACCAAAAAATTTGTCAAATATAGCATTCAATCATCAAATAAAAAATAAGTAAAAAATCTACCAGTTACGTTAAAGTATCAGAGACAGGAAAATATTCTTATAGGCTATCAGGAAACTTTATCTAACAGCAAGATACTGAAAACGAATATGCCTCACAACAAACCTCATGAGGTAGGCAAATTAAACCAAAGAATGGTGCTGAATCAAAATGGCTGTACACCCCTACCAAGAGAAATTTTAGATGGAAAACACAGTACTTCTTATATTAGGAATGTACATTCCAGCATTTAAGAACAAAAATTTAAAAGAGCTATTTCTACATTGAAAACACTGGTAATAGGGGATAAATTGTTTTCTAGAACAGATTTTAGAAAAGTGATTTTCTTGTACATAATGAAAGAGAGACTGCTGCTGGTGGCATTTTAAGTAGTTTTTTATATAAAGTAGCAGCTATGTAGATAATAGTGTAATAGTGATATGAAATGATCAATTTCAAATGCCTGGATCTGTTATACTCAGTATAAATACTAAGAAAGTGAATATCAGTGCCAGAGTCTTTAAGAAACTTATAATTGTTATTAGGTGTAGACCATGGGTGATCAACGTTTTTGCTTTCCTTGGGCCTCACTGAGTGAAGAAAAATTGTTTTGGGCTACACATAAAATATATGTAGGTAGCTCTGACAGTAATGTCTCCTGTTTATTTCCATGGAAACTATAACAGAGACAAAGAGCACAAAAGCACTGTTTGATATTGCAAATTCTCAACTACAAAAACACTGTTTTTCAACACAATCACCACCACTAGCTGTATTTTCACCAGCAGTGAAGATGCCACTTATAAAAAATCTGCACTAGCAGAGGTGACCTACTGTCTCACAGCTATTGTGACAGAGTTGTTGCTTAAACGCACCACCCGCCTCCTCACTGTGTTCACATCCACTGTTTTGTCTCTGGAAACATTCAGCAAGCATCAATGAATGCCCAGGTCTGGGGTTCCCAATACAAGAAAGACAGGGAGCTGATAGAGTCCAGAGGAGGACCACAAAGATGATAAGAGAGCTGGAGCACCTCCCCTATGAAGACAGGCTGAGGGAGCTGGGCTTGTTCAGCCTGGAGAAAAGAAGGCTGCAGGGTGACCTCATTGCAGTTTTTCAGTACCTAAAGGGAACCAATAAACATGAGGAGAGTCAACTCTTTACAAGGGTGGATAATGGCAGGACAAGGGGAAATGGTTTTAAGTTGAAGGAGGGAAGTTTTAGGTTGGATGTCAGGGGAAGTTCTTTACTCTGAGAGTGATGGAAGTTCTGGAACAGGCTTCCCAGAGAGGTTGTGGATGCCCCATCCCTGGAGGCGTTCAGGGCCAGATTAGGGACCTGGGCAGCCTCGTCTAGTATTAGATATGGAGGATGGACGGCCCTGCGTGTGGGGAGATTGCATGGAGATTCAAGATTCTTGCGGTCCCTTCCAACCCTGGCAATTCTATGATTCTATGATTCAGTGTGATTCTATGAGTCTACGATTCTAAGAATGTCATAGGGAGAATATTTTCCCATGTGGAAGGATTCAAATACACACTTTGCTTCATACACACTTTCCGTGTCAGATGCCATTGTATCAGACTGCCCCTCTGCTGCCATTTGTCACGTGGCAACAAAATGTAATGGATTGGTGGGAAGCTTCAACCTCTACTGCCACACCACCTGCATCCACCCCAATATTGTAGACCAACATACTAAAATAGGAAAATTCCCTCATATAGTACAATCAATGTACAAGTAACAAAACTTCTAATTTTTTCTATTTTTTTATTAAAACATAAGAAAGAGGGCAACAAAAACATTTTACTGGTGCATAATAACTGTCTAACTTTGCTTTTGCTTTCCTTGGGCCTCACTGCTGTCTATCTTTGAGCAGAAGAATGGCCCTAAAGCTATCAATTTCCTGAGTCAGGCATTATATCCCATTCCAAATGCGTGAGTCCTTGCTGCAAATATTCATCAAATGAAATCTAAAAAATTGTTACAATACCATTTCCACATTTCTCAAAGATTTAGAGCCCCAACAAAACATTTTCCCAGGAAGAAACATCAAAGACTTTTTATTCTTCAGAACTGATCCTCTACTGAAACTAATGGTAAGGCTGACATTCCAGTTCCTTTGAAGCTGATGGGAATTTTACAGTTGATTTCAGAAGCCAGATTTTACCTTGGTAGCATTTGAATGAAAGGTGTTTTCATAGTATAAGTCCCTAAACAGCTAGGTGATTTCTATTTACACCACTACCTATTTGGCTAGACACTTGGGACTAGATCTATAAGGACAGTTATACCGTATCTTTTTCATCCTTCATAAAAGGATGAAGGATTTTCATCCTTCTTAAAAGAAATCATGATAAATCAGTGCTGAGCTATTGTTTGTATTTCTAGTATATATTCAATATATAATCCTAGATTAAAAATGCACACTTTTTCAATACACATCAGAAGATTTGAATATCCTTCACACAAAAAACACTTGATAAGCAATGACAGAAAGTCAAAGGCACTCCCTCTCCTTCCTCAGACTGCCTGAAAGGTTTCAATAAAGCCTAAACCTGTTGTCAGCAACAAATCCATTAACATAGCTCATTGATTCTTACTCATTTCCACTTTTGGTTACTTTCAACTTGACCGTTGAGAATAATGGGACCTGGCATGCACACATGAGGGGAAATGTCTCACAGCATCTAATCTATACAAGATTTGTTTTGGCTTGGTTAGACACCCACAGTAATATCTGGTATCATAAAAGGTTCAAACTGATGAAATAAACAGCATTGTTTGGTCAGTTTATTTTATTCCAAGGCAAGTGCCCTTATTCCTGGTGATTTTTTCACAAAGTTTGGCTCATTCTGCCCTTACTATCCATTTAAAGCTGAGTGCATCGACTTAGGCTTGTCTGCCTAATTCCTTTACAAGCATGATCCCTACACCCAGCCAGTTGAGAACTACACATGTGCTCTCACCTGTGGTTGTGAGCTCTCTTTAGTAGAGAGGCAGTAGCTGATTATCTGATTCCTCAAGTCCCTTTCTTTTACTTAAAGCAGAGAGCCCACAGGTTTCCCAAAACAGATACCACTCAAACAATATTTCACCAACAACTAGCTCTTCATGAGATCTCCCTAAGTATGTAATCACATGGTACTGATCACAAAGCAGATTTTATGTTCAGTACCTTTGACTGCTTTATGAGGACTGAACCCAGAGGAAATTATAGAATTATAAAATCATAAAGTTGATGGAATTGGAAAAGACCCTTAAAGGTAATATAGTCCAACTCCCGGTGCAGTGAACAGGAACACCTAGATCAGGCTGCTCAGAGCACTATCCAGCCTCACCTTGACTGTTTCCAGGGACAGGACATCCACCACAACCTGTGGCAGTGGCAACTTGTGCCAGTGCCTCACCACCCTTACTGTAATAAACTTTTTCCTTACATCCAATCTAAATCTCCTCTCTTTTAGTTTGAAACCATTTCCCCTTGTCCTGTCACAATAGACCCCAATAAAGAGTCTGTCCCCTTCTTTCTTATAGCCCCATTTCAGATACTGAAAGGCTGTTATCAGGTGTCTCTGAAGCCTTCTCTTCTCCAGGCTGAACAGCCCCAGCTCTATCAGCCTGTCCTCATAGGAAGGGTGTTCCAGCCCTTGGATCAGTGGGGCCCTCCTCTGAACACACTCCAACATATCTATGTCTTTCCTTTACTGAGACTCCCCATCTCAACCAGGTACTCCAGATAAGGCCTCACCAGAGCAGAATAGAGGGGAAGAATCACCCCCCTCAACCTTCTGGCCACCTTTTTTGGATGCAGCCCAGGATATGCTTGGCTTTCTGAGCAGGAAGGGCACATTGCTGGCTCCTGTCCAGTTTGCCATCCCCCAGTACCTCCATGTCCTTTCTGGTAGGGCTGAGTTCTATCCTTACACTCACCAGTTTGTGCTGATCGCAGGGTTCCCAAGACCCAGGTGCAAGTCCTTGAACTTAGATTTATTGAACCTCATGAGGTTCACCTGGGTCCACTGCCTAGCCTGTTTAGATCCCTCTGGAAGGCATCCCGTCTCTCAGATGTGTCAACCACGCACCACAGCTTGCAAACTTGCTGAGGGTGCACTCGATCTGATTGTCATTGTCACTTATGAAGATATTAAAGAGTATCCATCCCATTACTGACCTCTGAGGGATACCACTTGTTACTGATTTCCATCTGAACATTGATTCATTGATCATTACTCTCTGGATATGACCTTGCAAGCAGTTCCTTGTGCATCAAACAATCTATCCAGCAAATGTATATCTTTCCAATTTGGAGAAAAAGATTTCTCAAAGGTCCTCTGAGAAGGACCACGTAGATACACATTTAATTTGTGACACTTTCCCTGCTCACAAAAGCACAGGACACCAATCAGTCCTAATTTTTATTTCTATTGTCTGTACATCCATAAATCATAACAAATTTTAGAAGAAATTTTTTGTCACTTTACAGAAAATAAAGCTCTTCAGCTAACTCTTAAGATACTTGAAACAAACATTTAAGGAAATTAGGCAGAAGAAACAAGTGAGAACAAATTTGCAGACAAATTATTGTCGTTAAACAAAGCAATCATTGTCATCTCTCTACTGACTAATGTATATGTAACAAATTACACTGCTGAAATCTGTTTTGCAGCTACTAATTTGAAGTACACTTAGAAAGTGCTCAGACAATGTGCAGGAGTAGACAGGTGGAAAAACATGTCAGCTTTTTCAAAACAAAGATTTTTAGTTGTATAAATATGGTGTTCATTCCTGAAATGCAACTCTATTGACTTCAAGCACTGAATCTTCTTCACTGATTCTCTGTGTCATACTATTTCAGTTCAAGTAACTAGTCATAAATATACGTTTAAGTGTGTTGGTGGCTTATCTAACTATATATTTCTATATATAGAGAGAAATAATTCACCTATATGTATATATAAATATATTTATTTATTTATTTTAGTTCTTGTGGTCCTCCAAAACAGTACATCCTGGAACACTTCCAGAGTTTTCCAGGCAAAATCCTTCACCAGAAAGCTGTCAGAAATGAGCTGAAAGACTTGTGCCAGTATGCAGAGTACAAGTCAGATTTCTTTGAACTGCTGAGTACCCACTGCCAAAAACTGTGTGTTGTTGTGCTGGAGAATATCCATAGTAACTCCACTGATTTAATTGTATTACTCCAAATTCACTGTAGAGCTGAGCGTTACCATAGAGCTGAGTCTGTGGACACAGCACAGAAATGTACCATCAGATTTTCTGGGGTAAAATTGTTCCATTCTCTCACATGCTGCCAGTCAGTTTCCTGTACAGTCTTGATTAGTGTGCAATACTTGCTTTTGCACATGCAGCTTTTCTAATTAAGATTGTGATTGTGGTTAAATTCAGTAAAATATACACTGCTTAAAATATATGGCTGTTTCTGTGGTTTAAGGGCAATATTTGATTTGGCTAATAACACTGATATCATGAACAGATATTATTATCACTATATTGCAGGCAATGAATTTTTAAATTGTTCCATGTTAACTCAATAATACTTGAAATGAGAAAAATGTTTTTGTTTTTTAGTGCAGTTACAGTTACTGCTTCATGTAGTTACACATATATTTTTGCCTTAATTACTAGAGCATTATTTTACTAGAGATGTTGCATTTATTAAGATGGATAGGAATTGCTTTAAAATGCTGAGAAAATATGCATCTGTGAATAACAGATAAATGCAGTTTTATGGGCATTCTTGTTAATATCTCTCTGCAGCAGTAGAAGTGGTGTTGACTAACAGTGATCTATGCTGACCAAAAGCTGGAGGATTTCTAAAATATTTTCAACATAGTACTTCGTTCATTTCTTTTTTTCCATTTCCCTTTTCATGTCTCCTATTAAATTTTCCAAAGAAAGTATTATAACCTCACCTATTTTTTTCTATTCTCTCAATGCTTTCTCGTATTTACAGATAAATTCTCTGGGATTTAGTTGATTACACAAAGATTCAGTTAAGAATGCATATTTTGAAGTTTCACAAAAAATGCTACAAGGTTGTGAAATTCATTAATAAAAATGACAGAGAACACATTTCAAAATATGACATTTTTTACCTTAGTTTTTCTATCATCACAATTCAAAACACAGAAGTTTTATTGAGTACTCCATGTTGAAAGCTCTAATAAATAACATATTAACGTGCACTAATGAGTTACCTCATCAAGTCTGCCTTAATATGATGTTTCTTCAGCAACACAATATATTAAAAGAGTGCCAGGTAGATCTGCCTACCATGTGTCATTATTACATAGCTGAGTTGACTTCAAGAGTCACTGGACAGGTTTTCAAATTTATTTAGGCATTATGTAGCAAGCACAGTTTTAAAGAAGGATCTTCTTAGAGGTTCCAGAGTTGATTCAACTTCTATTGCACAGTGATTTCAATGAGTTAAAGGCTATTCCATTCAGTGCCTCAGAAAATTTTCAAAAATGCCCATCTGCATCTCTCAGAATTTAAACTTAGAGAGATTTGGTCCAACATAATTATCTCTGCAGTGTATGATATTATATAAAATCTTGTCTGAAGTTCTAGGTTGAAGATCATAACCTGAAGAAAAAATCTATTGGCACAGTGGAACTCTCTAAAAGATTCAAGCTGTCCTGCAAGAGAAACAAGCTTTCTTAAGGTCTTTCATAAGACCCTGGATGTATTCAATAAATGTTTAATTGTTGTACTAAGATACATGTTTTAGTAGGGAAAAATTGGTGGTAGATGGTTAGTCTGGATGATCTTGGAGGTCTTTTCCAACCTTGGTGATTCTATGATTCAGTCATTAATTGCTCATTTCTGCTCTTTCTGTATATACATTTCTACGCTATTTTTCAATACACTAAAAGAAAAATGATCACTATGATTGACTTAACAAATGATTCATTATTTTCTTTAAGCACAAAATTAAATACATGTCTGTCAGATTGTCTAGGTACAAATACAGAGCTGCTGATCCTTCACTGCGATGTCAGTTACTGAACTGGGCTGGAAAGTAAGATGCTTTCTCAGACTTCACTGTGCTTGCCAGCAGTCAGTCAGCCAATGCTGGTTTGTTGACCCTGATTTGAGGTCTCCCATCCTATACCTAAATGGTTACTTGAGCATGTGTTAGGTAGTTGACAGCCAGCTTGAACGAATTTAGACTATGCTGCAGTCATCACCTCCAAATCAATAGGCCATATCCTGCAGCTGTAAGTGCAGCTGATCATTCTGCTACACTTTCAGGTTTCATCATACTTGATGTTATAAGGTTCTGAGTTCTGTCAGTTGGAGTTTGTCAGCATTTTTCTCAGCAAATGATGAGAAACAAAAAGTAAACTACAATTTATTGAAAAAGTAAGACTTACGAAAGAGGATTAGTTTTTGTACGGACTCAGAAAAGAGTTCAAAATTGATTAAAGAGCATAATTTCAACTCTTCTCAAAACAAAGAAAAACTGAAGTTCTCTTCTTGTGAAGAGAAGATCAGGCTACAGAGGAAAAGAATAAAACTAGTAACTAAAAAAGGTGAGAGATGGTTGCAATGGAGAAGAGACAAGTTAATTAGTACTAAACAGGACTCAGCAAGAAAGAGAAAATCCTGGTTATCATCAATGGGAAAAGAGAAATTCATTCAAAAATGTTATCCAAGCCCTGACCTTATCTCCAATCACACGTGACATCCCTAAGAAATCATTTCTTCCCAGATCCTAGTGTCTGTGACCTGTATGATTTTCTTTCTCAATCAGCAAATGTTATGGAAACATGATTATTAAGCAAATAGCTTACTCTTTTCTGATGCAGACTGTTAGTCTTTTCTCAGCTTTCCAAAAGTCAACTATTTGGCAATAGTCCCAACAGTGTGATGATGCCAACCTGCACTTCCTGCTGACAGAATTGGGCTGGCTCCAAAAACTAGCTTGTGTACATACATACTACATTGCAGTCACCTCAGACTGGGAGAAGGAAATCGGTATTATACTGTGTTTATGTTCTGAATAGCTATTTTAAAATCCTATAGCCCAGTTTTGAAAAAGCCAGATACTCCTCATACAGCAAAGCTTGAATGCATGTAACAGGTGTGTAATGCTAGTACTTTAAAAACACCTTAACCTAAGCCTCCTGAGTGTACACATACACTAACAGGGCAGAGATGGCTACAGTTAGAACATGCTTTTATTAAGGATGGGGTTTGCCCAGCATACAATCATTCTGCATGAATAATGAATGATTTGTGAAGTATCTACGTTTTTCCATTGTACACAATTCTGTATATTAAAAAATAATAATAATAATAAATTGATAGAATTTAATAGATAAAAAATTCAGAGAGGCAAGAGAAAAATTAAAATTTACTTGAAAGAGTTCTGTTACTGCTCAAAAGGTGAAGCCAAGCAGCCTGGCCAGTGAATCACAGAAGTGTCCTATGGAGAAAATATAGGAGAATTTTATCGTAGAATATTAAAAGGTTAAGCTTCATGACTTTGATGTGATTTTGATTTTTGTGTTCTGTTAAACTCAAAAGCATAACAGATATTCTAGTTGAGCAGGCTTTGCAAGTTATTTCAAAAAATGTAAAAAGCAAATGAAGACACTAATTTTTAGGCTCAGAAGAACAGCAGCGAGAAAAACGAGTAGTAGAAAGGCACCACTCTCAGCGATGGTCTACTCAAAGCGAAGATTCAAAGGCTGGAAGCAAACAAACTTCTTTGGAAGACTGTAAAACAAATGGTTTGCAGCTACTGGGATGACATTAGACATAGTAAAAGGAATAGGTAAATCAGTTTGCTCGGAGTAAGAGAATCTTGATTGAATTATCAAAGTACAAAACTTTAAGTCAGATTGAAGGAAAGTGCAATATTCAAGTTTTTGTTAACTTACTACTACTCTTTTTGTTTCAGCGTGGCATGGCATAGGGGGATTTTTTTTAAAGAAGCATCTAATGGAGAACTGAGCACTGACTCTGAACTCTATTCATGCCCTTTCTTCATTAACATAAAGCTCTGCAAGAAAGCCTAGGAACTTTCTGATGACATTGTTCAAACTGCTGAACCACTACAGTACTTGTGAATCAAGCATGAAATGTAATTCTCAGCCTTGTTAAAATGAAGCAAAAGTAGTTTGCTTCAAAAGTTGGGCTTAAGTAAAAAAGATGCAGCATTGTATGTGGCATGTGAAGTGTTATATAGTCTGCATTTTAGTGTTATCAGTGATTCTATGAATAAAGCTGTCAAGATATTTCCATTGCAACACTTGGCCAAGAAAGACCAGAAGAATAATCTAGCTTTAAAGCCATTTCCAGCTGGATCTATAATTGAGACAAGATTACCTTATGGTAGGTATGAGATGATTAAGACTGTAGCATTAATTCAGTTCCAGATCTTCTGATTATTTTTCTCTACAGCACTAAAAGAAATACATTAGTTTGTATAGCTTCGATATACTTCAGAGGTGAACCCACATTGCAACTTCTGTATAGATTGTTGCCATGGGATAAATTGTCTATGGATTCTTAGCAAACAAGTCTATTTTCTATTGGATGCAATTCTTTAGGCCATCCTGATTAAAATACAAAGTAAAAAATCCATTCCAAGAATGGAAAGGAAGAAAAGAGGGAATTAAGGGAGAAAAACTATCCAAAGAATAGCTATACTATGATCATTCTTTTCAAAACAGAGAAAGCAGTTTTAGAAAAGTGTATGGAATGAAATATATTTATAGCACGAAGTCCAGACATAATTGAAAATAGTAAAAGTAGTGAACTTCTATTTCTATTATAAGATACCAACTTGGTTTCAGTTTTACAAGACAATATATTTTGCAAATGTAATTTTGCTATGGGACTGATGTTATGAGTAAATTTATCTTTTCTGTGTAAGAGTCACTTCAGCAATTTTATCATCTGAAATTTATTCACCTGTATAATGAAATTGCGAAGAACATTCCATTTCTTAAAATATTTTTAATACTGACAGCTTAATGACTTATGCAAATCACTATAAAGCTCAAAAAACATTGTTTTTCTTTTTTTTTTTTTTTCCTTTCCCATAATAAAACAACCTGACCAGCAAGAGTAACAGAATATATAACTTCTGAAATTTGAAAGACAAAGAAGTGGGATAAGGCTTTTGGTTTCTTGATATTTCCATACCAAACACGTAAATGCAAATAAGAATGACAATAAAACAGACCTAGAAAATAGATAGAATATATGCAATTGCCTAGACTATATGTACTAAATTACATATTCCAATATCTAGGCTTCTGTCAGACCAATTACTACATGTATGCACTCAAATATTCTAAAGAGGAACAAATAACACTCTCACTTTTTTTTTTTACCTTTTACAATTTAATATCTAATGTCTGGTATTTACAGAGAGATGGATAACAGGTTTACTGGATTATTTTATAAGGCATAGGGCATCTTAGTTGTCTGTAGTGCTTCTCGTTCACAAAAATTCCTGGTTTTTATGCAATCACATTTTTTCTTTTCTTATTGCTCTTTTTTCCATTTCTCTATTATAGGAGAGTTGGAGCTACTGGTCTAAATCAAAACCAAATATTATCATATTCTGCATGAAATATAAAATTAAAACAGACTTGAATAGATATCAAGGCTTCTGTTGTGCAACTGCAAGACAACACTATGAACACTAGCATTATTTTTTTCGACTTTAAATCTAGTTGTAAATCATATATTTTTTTTCCTATGTTGCTGCCCTGCAACTGAACTCGAGTGATTTAGCCTCTCTGGCTTAATTCCACAAATCCACAGGAAAGTGTTTTGACAGTGGTAATCACTGTAATCCACTGGAAGCACTATGGCACAGTTAATGGAGGATAACCTGCAGCCAGCATGCAATTGCCTCATCCCAGTGAGTTTTACAAAAGCAAATTCCCAGACATCCCTGTAGCTCCTGTTTGTATTCAGTTTATCACTTCTGTACCCTGAAGAATTCATGTACAATCAGAACAGAGCTTGGATTACTTTGGTTTAAGAAGTGCTGAAGAAAAATAAGAAAGATGCACAGCAAGGCTTTGGAGAAGAATGTGGTCACAACAGAGAAATTGCAACATATTAGCTAGACATTATTCAGGTTAGCATACTTAGCTCTTTCTGATCAAAAATATAGATGTAGCAACAATTATTTCATAAAGTGGCCTATAATAATTCTCCACTATTTTCTCACATATACTGTTCACATTCAGTTGTACTATCAGTAAAGTAAGATATTGCAAGTGTACGGCAAGCCTTGTGTAAACCCTGGAGTTATTTACTTCTGGGAACACTTCAAGCTAGATCTGCTGGTATTAACTGTTCTCCAAAAAATTGTTGCAAATGAAATATGTTTAGAGTCTTGAATACTGAACTCAAACGATGTCTTACATTTCTGTCTTGCTTTATTCACATTATGTGAATGACAGGGGAAATTATCTGAACTCTTTGCTGTCCAGTTCTTCACTTGAAGATGAATACTTGGTCAGGATGGAAGAAGCAGACAGAAGGATACATTCCTGTCTCAGAGACCTACAGTTTCAAATGACTAATTCATTCATGACTAATTCACTTGATGGCAAAATTCATTAGCAAGAGTGAAAATATACATACATAAATTATTGCTTGTCATGGTCCTTTGTTTCTTTACATGAATAGTCTCTAAACATTAATTTGGTAATAGCTGAGGGGGCACCTCAGCCCAACCATATAGACATGTCTATTTAGTATTTAAGGGAATCTTACTAACTATACTGCAATACATATTGCTGAGCACAATTTCCAGTGCATTGATGATATGCCTGGTTAAACTGAGTTTAACAAACAGAGGTATATGTCTCCTTAAAGATATGAACTGCAGAGTCAGTTAAGGGAATTCTTTACTCTTTTCTGTAGATAAAAGGAAGAAAGTCACCTTGTCCTTAGACACCGTCCTGCCTATCAGCTCCAGAGCTGGATCTGTAATAATTAATTTTTATCCTTAATCCAGGCAGTAAATATCTCTCTGAAAGATGCAGGAATGTCAATCCCCATGGTCACTTGCATTTTTTTCTGGGTGAAGGCAAAAGCCATTGGGAGAGAGATAAGATTTTACAAAAAAAAAAAAAAAAAAAAAAAAAAAGACACTATTTTATGCTTTACATGCTTCTCAAGAGCTGCTCATTTGTGTTTCCTCCTTAAAATGTAGAGCTTAGATTTTGGAAGTCAGAATATCTACATACTCCATTGTACCTGCTCTCTGTTTGAAACAGTGCTTTGTAACTTCTTGATTTCTCCTTTCTATTTAGTTTGCCAATCCCTTTCACTGGTTTGATTCACGAAAAAAAATTGTTTTTTTGTTTTTTTTTTCCACACCATTGGGCCATGATTGTGTTTAAGGCAGATTGTTAGTTAAGCTTCAAAGGGGAACCTCACACTGGACCTCTGGAATCCATAGAGCCACACTTCAGTACTGCTCTGAGGTGATCACCCAACCCTACCTCACCAAGCAGCCTTTCTCGCTCTTTGGGCCCTAATGATGCTGTTTTGTCATGACTTCAGTCTTTCTTCTATTCTCGCTGCTTCTCCAAATTTCCTAATCATCTTCTTCTGCTCCCTGCATGAATGCCCCTGGCCCACAGTCCCTCAGGGATATTTCTTTCTCAGGATGGGTTCCACATGGACAGCAGTTTGTCAGGGCAGCCTTTCTCGATCATTGGATCTTTACGTGTGTCACCTATGCTGTCCCATCCCTGCATCTCCCCATTTCTGGGATCAACAGGCTTTTTTTCATACTTTGCTTCTACTAGAAGACAGCAAAACTTGGAGGCTTCTTCTGCCAGGAAACATCAGAAAAGGCTGTGAAGCATCAGTGGCAGCATTGATCACATCAAGCCTATGGAAGCCACGTGTGCCCAGCCCACTAAATATGACATCTAGCCAAGCTGCAGCCCAGAGAAAGGTTCCTAATTTCTTTTCTCTCCGCAGTGCAGCAGTCATCTCCTGCCCAGTGAAAAGCATCCATTCCATTCTACCTTAGTGCTTAAATAATCTCTGCCATTATTAGACTTGAGGAGGGAGGAATATATCCATAAGGCTTTTCAGGGAAAGTATTAATTTACTTTGAATATGTTTTCTGTTCCTAGAGATGAATGTTTTTATGTTTGAGAGTAATTTGTCTTATTTTGTCTTTAGGGTACTTTTTATGAAAAGATATTTTCAGGGCAAATATCCTGAAAAGATATATTCTGCAAGAGACATTTGTAGTCTTTTGATACAGCAGTATGTCAGAATGACAGCTTGTGCCAGCCACTGGAAATGCAGAAGCTGAGCTGCTTAGGAGGAAATCCATATATCACTAGACAGTGCTACTGGCAAGGGAGTATGAGAAGATATTAGAATTTATTTCTACATCTTCATTGCTCCAAGAAAATTTCCAGCATAGCAGTAATGAATGTTACACAACAGTGTCCCGCTGCTTCCCCACATAGTGCAGTACACACCCACTTCTTAAACCACATACCTCTAGAAATTGAAAAGACAAAGTTTGTGATTAATTTCCCTGAGCTTTGAGCATGTTGGCACTGACCTTCCCAAATGATGAGAAAGTAAGGAATCTTCTACAACTATATGGAATCACAGAATCACAGAATGGTATGGGTTGGAAAGATATGGTATGGGCCATAAAAATCATCTAGTTCCACATCCTTCTGTGGGCAGGGTTGCCACACACTAGACTGAGTTGTACAAAGTCCCATCCCAGCCAACCCATATTTGAACACCTCCAGAGATGGGGAACCCATAACTTCTCTGGGCAACCTAACCTGTTCTTGTGCCTCTGAGTAAAGAATTTCTTATTTAAATACGGCCAACGATGTTGTAGAATCAAGCCTCCCATTATTCTCATGTTTCTTGAGAGTAGAAATGCTTCATCATCTAGTCTGGAGTTTTCCTTCATAGTTGTTGACAAGAAATATATGTATAAATTAGTAGGAAATAAGGTACCAAGAAAGAACAAGTTTTGCAGAACAAACAAACAGCCATGGAAGATAGCCCCCAGTAATGATCTTTGCAATCTGGTTAATGCCCAATACCCATGAATCATTTTCGTTACAAGTGATCTTGCAGCTCCTCAGCATTCTTCCCAACTCCTATTTTTAATGCTTAATTTATGAAGCAAAGGTCTCTGCAAGAGATAATCCAGATGAAAGGGAGATTTTAAGGCTGGAAGTTTCATTTTATGTGGGTTTGGTGGGTGTAAGTCATTTGTTTCTTTTTCATGTGCAGCTGTTTTTTGTGGGTTTTTTTATGTTTTTTGTTCATATGTTTTTGAAAGCATATCATGTTTATGTAGGTGACATTTTAAATATCCATCTGCTTCACCCCAAAAGAATGACTTTTCAAGAAGATAATACTAGTAGTCATGGAGCAGTCATACTGAATCATATTAACAGACATCCTGCCCCTTCTCCCAAGATTGCTGAAAAGTGAATGCTGAGGAATTCAGTCCTTATTCATTGCCTAAAACCAGAGGCATCCTGTGGAGAATTAATTTAGAGCTGCTGGTAGATTAATACATTTCAGTGTATCAATCTAGACAACATCAATATAACATCAATAATGTAACAACATATTTTTCAATAAAAATGCTGAAGGTTTCTAAGGTTTAAATTTTTTTACACACTGTTGTTGAAAATGAAAAAAAGTTGTACTGAAATTATTTTTTGCCAGAAGTTTTGGTCAAGAGAAAAGGACTTTGGGCTTTACATATTACAAGATTTAGCTTTTACTGAATTGCCAGAAACATTTGTAGAGCCTTAAGGAGTAAGCAAAAATGGTTTGGAGAGATGACAGAAATAAGCATGCAATTACTTTAGGAAAAATGTCTTAAAGTTACATCTGTATAACCATGGTTCTTAACTCTGCCCTTTAAAGTCATTTTATTTCAGTAGTCTTAAATAAGCCTTAGGGTTTAAATGACGCTCTTTACTGTTAGTGTTGTTTTCCTGCCTGCAGGCTATAACCATGAATCCTCCTTTAAATACAGCTCTTCATTAGCAATGGAATATCCTCAACTATTCTGCATAACAGAATGGAGCATGATACAGAATTTGATGAAGTTTGCTGAGTCTAGGTGTGCTCATACATCACATGGGGAAATGGAAATGAGTTCTCAACCAGAATATCTGAGTAGTTATTGTGTTAATGGAAAAAATATGTCTTGCCTTATCAGGAGTGTTATTTATCTTGAGTTTCAGTGACTGCAGAACTCTTTTCATTGTGTAATAGACATAGTCCTTCTGTTTAGCTTGTTGATCTTCCCTTCTTACTGATCTTTCAGACTGATTTCACTGGGAAACAACAAACAGCTGTTTGCCTGGCTACAGCTACTGATTTCATTTTATATATATGCACTAGCGCCTGGCTGTCAAAGTGAAATAATTATGATTATGAGAACGTGCATGTTTCTGTTTTCTACTTCTGTTTACATAAAACCAGATTTTATTGAAATATGAACATTTAGAGTAGTAGAACAGTTATCTCAAGCCAATATGTTTAGAGAGATGCATTCACTCAAAGAAAAGCTGCAGATGGTCCTTCTGTTTACCATATACAAAGACCACGTTTAGGCAAACAGGAGGATACAATTTCCAAAGAGGAAAAAAAAGTTATGATGGTGTATAAAATCTTAAGGAAAATAAACAATCTAAATAGTATTTGTTACTTCATCTTTCCTTTATTTTACTTTCATTTTCCTGTATTGATAAATGTACTCGTGGGAAGCAATAATAGTATCCAAGAGAAAAGAATGGGAGTTCATATGCTGTTAGAAAGTCTGGGGAAGAATGTTCTATTTTATTTTTAGGAAAAGTTGAGAGGCAAATAATGAAAGAAGAAATTTGAGAGTAAAATTGAAATGATATTTGTTCTACCATTTTAACAGTATTTCTAAAGGTTGCTCTCATTTTCAAATAGTTCCACATAAAATCTGATACTAAAGCTAAAGGCATTTTGCTTTCTAAGTGACATCTTGAAGGCCTTTCCAATCTGAATTATCCAATAATTCTATGATTCTTTTCATCTGAGTAACAGAAGATCCTTAAAATGTTTTCATTTCTGAATGATTTTGGCTTTTGAACTGTGCATAGATATTTAACTTGATCAATGCCTGGTAATTACCAACATAATCTTATCACTTATTATCTGTCCCACTGCACTCAATAAAACATGCTCATAGAAAGCTACATTAATAAAAACAACTCAAAATCAATATGAAAATATAATCATTAACATGTGAAATAGATGTTATTACTGTTATTACTTTACAGATGGCAATATTTTATGTGTAAAATACTATGCTTTGTGAGTTAAGTAAAACTGTTTTTGTTGTGGTGATTCCCAGGGAGCGTAACCGGGTGAGAGGAAGAGAGCCCACAGTTGAAGGAGACGACTGTTGTTTATAGAGATGTAAGAACTGTTTCCATTGTCAAACTTTTTCTTAGTCATTTTTATGTGTGTCAAAATGACGATTAAGATATTTATGTATCACAAAGTGTCACTCATATTGTTGGGAGGGATTTTCACACAATTTGTGAGATATATATTTTGAGACTCATCCTTAAACATACCAAATATATAGTATAATAAGATTATTTTATTTACACCAAGTATTCGTTGGTTTGTAGAGATTGGAACATAAGGAAGATGACTAGGTTAAGTCAAGGTATGCAGGTCATGCTAGAACAATAAAAAATAAACCTTTGTCTTTCCCTTCTTTCCCTCAAAAGCTTCTAAGCCACTTTGTTTTAAATTTAAACCCAGTTTCTATTCTGTCTTTCCATGATGGAAACTGAACATTTGATTTCCACTTCTAAGGATACGTTCCCCAACAACAGGTGACAGATAATCTGATGTAGTTCATCCTTCAATCCTTCTGTTAGATCTGCTTCACTGAAGTTAAAATGTTTACTAAAATATTAAGTTTCATCCAATGGATGATGAAATTGATGAAAAAACAAGATGAAATTCATCCAGTGGTGTACTATTTCAGGATGACCAATATAAAGAACAGATGAAATGCATGAAAACCAAAGCAACATGTGATCCTTCAAGCACTGCAGACTTTACCCATCTCTGCTCATAAAACTAGATCTCTGGCTTTCCATAGTGATTAAGTGAGCAATGAAATTTATTAGTTCTGTCTCTTCACAGGACTGCACACCAGGTGAGGTGTTTGAGTTGTGCCTATTAGTGATCAGGGTCCAGAAGAACCATCAGATCACTTCAGTGTGATGAAAACGCAAAGAAATCCATGTCCTTTCAGAATCAATGTGTTGAGAAACAGAATGATGAATCAATATTGCTCTGAAAAACTCAAGATTATGCATAGCAGAATTTATCAGATTTGGCTCTGCTTTAGACATCCTGATTTTACACAGATCCATGTAGAGCCACAGCATCTTGCTTCTCTGCACCAATATTGTAATTTCCCATGGCTTTAGCTACCTTAATCAACCACTTTCCTGGATGACTGT
Source organism: Tetrao urogallus (assembly GCF_951394365.1). Classification (NCBI taxonomy): domain Eukaryota; kingdom Metazoa; phylum Chordata; class Aves; order Galliformes; family Phasianidae; genus Tetrao; species Tetrao urogallus. The sequence continues at coordinate 78,220,688 of NC_136813.1, read as the reverse complement.
AGCTATTACGATATTTTCCCTCCTTTGTGGAAGCAAGTGCATTCTTATGGCAACTGGGAGATGTTGCTTTTTGTGAAACAAACAGAAGAAACATGGATTTCCTAAGCAAATTGTATCCTAGGTATGATGTCAAACGAAAACATGGCTACTATGATTTTGTTCACAACAAAAATTTTGCAGCAGATCTCACTTAACAAATAGTCTCAGAATAACTGGAAGTATATACCGCTTGCTAAAATTCATAATTAAAAGTTAAGTCTATTTAAAATTTTCTACCATAATTTTAGTAGGATCAAATCATGAGAGTTTTGGACCAGAAATATTAATGAATTAAATTATTTTAAGTGATGGTGTTCACATTTCCATATTGATAAAATCATAGAGTGGCTTGGATTGGAGAAGACCTCAGAGATCATCTGCTTCCAATGTCCTGCCTTGGGCAGGGTTGCCAACCATTAGAGCTGGTGACTAACTGATGAAGTCTGGCCTTAAGTGCCTCCAGAGATGGGGCAGCCACAGCTTCTCTGAGCAGCCCATGCCAAGGCCTCACCACTCTCTGAGTGAAGAATTATTTCCTAATATACAACCTAAACCTTCCCTCTTTCAGTTTAAATCCACCCCCTCTTGTCCTATCACTATCTACTTGTGTACCTGTAGTCAATAAACTTATAAATTAAACATAAAAATGCATTTTCTATCTCATGAGGTACTGTCAGGTACTGTCACACTCAGTATGTGCCTATACTGAGATCTCTTCAGTTAACATGTATATATGGTTATGGAGTGTAGCTAATGAAGTAAACATTTATCAAGATTTTGTACAAAGACAGCTCTGAAAGTAGTGCCTCCTATTTCATTATGTTGGCCCACCTCATCAGAGGCAGATGGTGATATGGCAGCAGAGGTTGAACCTTCCACCAATATTCCATTACATTTTGTTCCGTACGACAGTTGGCAGCAGAAGGGCAGTCTGACGCAATGGCATCTGACATGGAAGTGCATACGAAGCACAGGTGTGAAATTGAATTCCTCCATATGGAACAAATTGCATCAGTCGACATTCATCGATGCTTGGTGAACATTTCCAGTGGGTGGTGTCTTTCCGCATTGGCAGCACTGACAATGAGTCACCTCCACTAGTTTAGATTTTTATGAGCACAGCATGCAGGATTTTGTTTATAACTGGCAAAAGTGCATTTCTCATGGTGATGACTGTGTTGAAAAATAGTGTTTTGTAGCTGAGAATTTTCTTTATTAAACAGTACTATTGTATTCTTTGCTTCTGTTGTCGTTTCCACGGAAATAAATGGGAGGCATTACTTTCATAGCAATATGCACAAGGCATCTAAATAGCAGTAAGATTTTTCCTTTTCGTGTTACAATCTGCAGTTGGTTTACTTAGACAGCTAGGTTCCATAGCAAATACTTGGATTCTATTTTATCTTCTTATCATGCCTTCCAATCTTTACAACAACACTGAGTAAAGAGAAAAAGAACTTGCTCATTCCAGGGGCAATATGACCGATTTTTTTATGATATTACTTTAATGTTTGCAGCTAAAAATTGATAGCTGATGCAGCATGGTGTTCCTGTAAAATGCTTCATTTGTTTGAAGAAACATACAATTGCAGCAAGGATTAGAGGGCAGCTGAATGGCAAACTGTTTCATAAAATATCAAACGCGAAATACTGCAGTGGGATACCAGGTAAGACATAAGTCTGCTTGATGAAACAGGTGGTTAGAAATAAAGGAGAGGCAGAGAAAGACAATGTATTGCCCTGCATCCCTGTTCAGTATAACTCTCATTCTCTTTTTTTTTTTTTTTTTTTTTTTTTCTTTTTTTAAATGCAAGGATTTTCTTGTTTGTTTGCTTTTGTTTTGTTTCTACACCAAAGCATATTGAAAGATTCAGATCATGCAATAGCTGTTGCACTTCTGATCCAGTACTGGGAGCAGATAAGTAAACAGTAATTTTAGATAGCTGAATATTTCTATGCAGCTGTCAGATATATTATCTGGGATAGTTGTATTATTTATTTTCTGTAATGCTCTAGCCCAGATTGTTACTCTTTGCAATAAGTATACCTTTCTATGCTAGAGGTCATAATAATCTGCAAATGACCTGCAGTAACAAAGCTCTAGCCTTTGTATAGGTGAGGATTTCTCACCTTAATCTGCAGTTTAAGAAAGAGTTAGCAGTGGGCATGAATTTGATGGGTTTTCATTTAAAATTTTTAAAAGTGGACAAAAAAGTAAGCAATAACTCAGTTTCCGCTCTTGGTTTATGGGAGCATAACTGGGTGGCTTAAAACTTGACAATTGTTTAAAACGATGAATAAAAAGACATACACTGAGAGACTGGAAAAAAAGATGTAAACTGAGAGACTGTTAATAATACTCATTTAGTAAACAATATAACTAGAGTCAGAGAGTACAATTACTTTGTTCAAATCGACAGCTATATTGTTAGTCTCTAACTCCAGTTAGAGAGTGAGTATGGCCGATGGCTGTGATGCTGAAATCTACTTCACGAACAGGAGGAACAAAAGACCAAGAAGAGTAGCAGAGAAGAAAAGCAGAAGAGGTGAAGAAAAGAAGAGCGGAACAGAAAAACAAAAGAACAGAAGAGGAAAAATCAAAACGAAAGTAACACCCAAAAGTAAAAATGAATTTTCAAGACAAAGTCAGTTTGAAAAAACAGTAACAGATTTCATGAGAACTCTCTTACTCCCAGTATGAAGTATCCATCCAAGTTAGATGTGGCTCTGGGCAGACTGGTGTAGTGGTTGGTGACCCTGCCCATGGCAGGGGGGTTGAAACTAGATGATCTTTGAGGTCCTTTTCAACCCAGGCCATTCTATGATTCTGTGATTCTATAATTCTATGATTCTGTGGTTCTATGAATACGATTACAATAAGAAGGTATTTTTAAAAACAAACAAATATGAAGTTTTCCTGTATACATAACAGTGAGGAAAACTGGTTTTGCCCATAATAGTTGCTGATAATTTAATCAAGTAAATAATATTAGTTATACTTAGAGTCCAGAATGTAATGTTCAAAAAGTGCATAAGCTAGTGATGACAACTGTGTGGACTGTTTAGCTGTATGTACAGTTGTGTCTGTATAACTGTGTAGGCTAATTTTGCACTTGTTCATATCATAATTGAGTTTAAATAAAAGACCAAATGAAAGTAGATCTGTAATTAAACTTTTTAATTTTCAAGGGGGATATTTTTACAATGGGAACTGACTAATAAAGGCAAGTGAACTGAGGAGTTGAGAGGAACAATATTAGAACAGGAGTATTTGGTTTTGTATTAAATACTAGAATAAACAGGAATCCATAATCCAAATGAAGGTGGGGAAAAAAGAGAGAGAGAGAGAGAAGATAATGGTGTAGAGTGAAACTGGGAAAGGAGTTTAGTTGCCAATCTTTATCCTCAACATCCCTAGGAAATTATTTAATAGCATAACAGAAATATACTTGATAATATTCTATGTTTAAGGATCAGGAACCAAAAGGCATCTTAACTTAGAACTTGGGAATGACATTAAAACAAAAAATATCAAAGATGTCCTCAATAAAAAAGGTAAGAGAACAAGTAAAGAAGGAATTCAGCAGCAAAGGTAGGATTATGTTTAAAGAACTAGAGATAACTGAAAATAAAATGAAAACTTGCCATATTCAATAGCGTCTTCATTGTTACTGAAATAAATCACAGGGGGGAAAAGAAACAAAAAGAAAAAAAAAAAGGATAATTGCTCATAGGTTAAGAAAGAAAGAATATGAGTAGGGAAATGGAAAAATATCACAAAAAAGGTAGATAGAAACTCAAAGGCTATAAGGCTCTCAAATGAGAAAAGGGACCAGATGATCTTCATTTGAGAAATCTGAAACAACTGGTGCATGAAATTGTAGATTCAGGAGCAAACTATACTACTACGACATTAAAGGGATCTTGGTTCTTTCAGATATCATCCATAATATACAGTTCTGTGAAGGGGTAAATGCAATCCTAACCTGAATGAAAGCTTGAGAACCTGTGCAACTATGACACATGACATCCAGAAGCATTTTCCTTGCCAGTCAATGCAAATGAAGTGAGGAAATGAAGGAATAAGAAGAAAATAGCAAAATACATTAGCAGCTTATATTTAGCATCTTTATGTGCTTTTTTTTTCTTCACTGGGAATGCGTCAAATCTCATTATCTGGACCACAGTAGAACTTTGGAAGAGCTGACACTGGGAAGCTTGTTAAATAATTATTCTATTTTTTAGGTAGCAGCAAGGAAAGTAGCTGATTTTCTGGATTGTGTCAACTGGAGTCAATCTTTGAGGGAGGACAGAACTTGAAGAAAAATCTGCAAAATAAAAAGGATGTTTCATGATTTCTGTAATGTTGCAGCAGTGACAAAGGGCTCAATATACTAGTTCTTCTCTTCTGAATGTTTCAGTATTGTCCTTTGAGAAGATTCCTGCTCTATGTCATACATAGACCCAATGTATGTCACAGACAGCAGTCACGGATTTTCAGTCTTGATTATCATCTCTGCAACATGGGGATGCAGAATGCAGTTTTTCTTGAAAATCGTATTTTACAGAGTGCCTAGGTCAATTTAAACTGCATGGATCATTTTATACTTGGAGGAAAAAAATTTCTTTGTGGTACTTTGCTTTAGGAAAAATTAATCTTTACATTGTGACTCCACTAAATATACTAATTATCAGGATTTCAAGTTCCAAAGTATATTTTAAAAGATGTTTCCTGACATATGGAAATTGCGTAATGTAAGCCTTGAAGTCTCCAAACAAAACTTGGATAACCTGAGGTTTATCTTAAAATTGCACTGAGATATTTGAGCCTTGGTTTTCCACAGAAATTTTGAAAATACTTAATATTTTTACAGGGAAGCTGACTTGCCTTAATTCCAAAAGCCAAGTTGAAGGCATAACTCAAGCAATCAAAACAGAATGGGAATCAGTACATTGCGGAACCCGAGCTTACAGAGCAAATGGCACAGCTGGTGGACACAATGACTTTGACAGAGCCATACAGCGCCAATATAATGAAAGGGATCAAAGTATGTATTTGTAATACAATATTTGATCCGTTTTAATGAAAAAATCCATAGGATGTAACTTGATGTCCATAGATAGAAAGTATGGACACTCTCTCTCACTACTTTCTCACCATAGATAACTCTTGTTTTTGTTTTCAGTGTTCTGAAGCTGAAGACTTCATGTAATATATGTACTATCCAAGACAGAAATTTCAAATGTGCCTAAGGATATAAGGTATACAATAGGTATGGAATTCCACAAATATTTAGATACTGTGGAAATACAGATTTAGTGCTTTTGAGGATGATTCACAATTCCATTGAGAAGATCTGTCATATGGATGTCTCAGTGAGTGCAACTCAGATGATTGATTGTGCTGTATTTCTTTTCCTCTAAATGGCAATGGAAATGTAATTTCCAATATGAATGGTTGATTAGTTTGCTTGTTTTCCAATATTCCCTCCAGAAAGAAAGTGGTCACATTTATTGAAGTTGAAAATCTCATTATTACTTCTGGGAAATATCTTTAACCCTTTGTTTTTTCCATATATTCAAATTCATACAATTAAAAAAATTCCTTCATATAACAGCTTCTACTAAACTTCTACTATAATATATTCTGGTTTCTCATTTGTACCTCAAAAATGAAGCACAGGAAACCCATTCGCTAAGTAAGACCATTATTTTACTTTATGTTCCGTCCACAATCATTACTAACCAGTAATCAGCATATGATTTCAAATCTACAACTAGTGGGCACGATATGCCGGTACTATCTCTATTAGCAGTAGGCCCAGTATAACATTCAATTAAAATTATTCAGATGATGAGACAAATTCTGAAATCTATACTAAGATGCCATTCAATTTCAGGCAAAATATTTAAATCTCTTTCCTTCATGGCCAAAACTGAGACCTTACATAAGCAGGAATTTTATAAAATGTGCGGCTATGGTACACTGACTGCATTGATGAAAATCATTCTAGGCTCCCAGTGTAAAAAGTTTATTACATCAGCACATCTTTCAATCAGTCTAAGCTACAATGTAGTATTTAATGCAAGTATTACACTACTTGGGAAACAACACTACTTCCAATCATGATTTTTGTTTCTAGGCATCTTGATTATTTTTTTTCCATGCAGCTGCCTCAGATGGTCTGGAAATGTTTCACAGGACAGTAACATCCCAGACACTGAGCCTCTAGCTGGATACTTGGGCAGGTCCCATCAGCTGTGCCTGAAGCTGCTTCTGCAGGGTAAGACAGTGGGGACAGCCACAGGCTTCTGTTCATGGCAACCACAGCTCTTACCAATTAACCAGCTCACTCAAATTGCACTAGTGAGGAAAGACACTTCCTCAGCATCTGAAGTAACAGCTAATGTTTTCAAGATGCTTAGGTATGAAATGGATGAAATAATAACAGGATTAGGGGTTTTCTTGTGATGTATCTAGAAAGGCAGTTTGCAAGCCAAGTCTTGCCAGATGTTATCTAAAACAGCCAACTTATAAACACTTGAAAATTGTGGTTTGTAATACAAATGTTGACAGCTCCTTAACTACAGCAGAACACCAGTTCATTTGGTGTATATATACTGTCATTTTCAATACTGCTGTGCCATCTGTTCACTCTGTGAGTTGTAAAAGATTTTTTGTCTGACTATTGGTTTTAAAATCCTTTGGATAAATGGGGTTGTAAAAGGTGAAGTAATAAATTGATGGCACCATCTCTTTCGCTTCCCCTTAATTACACTATCTTTCCTGCCAGTGTCCAAACATTGAGAATGGAAAGATCATTGAAAATTGTCATGTTATCTTGCAGCAAATCACCATTATAGCTGTCACGGAGAAGCAAATGCCATCGTTAGGTTTGCAAAGTGTATTTAATAATCACACTCTGTTTTCTGACAGAAATAATTTCCTGATGGCCTTCCTTCTAGACTAAAAATTTCTAGATTGCTTCCTGGTCAAAAATTATTTCTTCAAAGAAGTTTAAATTAAGCGCCCTCAGTAAATGTGGAGTTTTTTGAGTGTGAGGAAATGGCATGTAATTAAAAAAATAAAAATAAAAATAAAAAGCTGTTACAGAAGAAGTCAAAGCAGAATAACTAAAAACATCGTAAAACCTTGTAGGCCTGCAACATAGAAAGTAGATATATACTTTTATAAGTTCTTTTATATTAATAAAAGACAATAAATGAACACGTTTACATATTGGCTGTTAAGATTTAGTGCAATATATTACTTTTAAACTGTATGATTGTATGTAATCAATGTTACAAATGTCATTAAGATATTGTATCTGATAATTTAACTGTTCTTTTGATGAGAGAAAACTAGAGCATTGTACGGCAGTAGTATGCATTTCTGTGTTCTCCCTTTTCCTGTTCTTATACATGCTGTAGTATTAGAATGTGGCTAGAAAAAGTGGGCAAACTGAAGGTCAAGAAGCTAGAATATGAGTAGTGGTGAGTTCTGCACAGCCATTCAGATGGCAGATTCACTGACTGCTTTGACCTCAGTGAGGAACACCTTAGGGATGGCAAGATACTAAGGTGACTAAACATCTGCTTTACAGTAGAATTTGCGAAATCCCAATTTAAAATTATCACAAATATGTATAGTAGCAGGACAAAACACATGCAAAAAGAAAAGTAAAAGAAAAGCCAAACACAAACACACACCAAAACAAAAAACAAAAAACATGCTCTGACAGTTTTTTACGTAGCCTTATTTTGATGAGAACAAAAAAATGTCATAATGTTCTGCATGAGTTTGCCTGGAAAGATCTTAATGCATACCCACGTTTTTAGGTCACTTAAAGCCTGCTTTCTGCTGACCTAGCATTCACAATGATAACATTTAGGGTAATTCAGTTCATTTCTGTCTTTTGTTTGTGGCATACATCACTGAGCATAGTCAATTAATTAGTCTGCCTCCAAGTAACAAATTACTGATTTAGAGATATCAACTATCTTGCTACCTTGTAGTAGGTAAGTTAATAAAAAGCATCTTTTGAGTTTTCTTTTAATATTACATCACTGCAGATTAATTTTTTTATATGCTTTTTAGTTGGGGGAAAAAAGTGATGGATAAGGCAGCTACAGAATTTGGCTCTTCAGCACTCTAAACTTGTGAAGAGAAAGCCAAATAATAAAGAAAGGAAAAATCTGCTGTTCCCTTTGCTAAGGGAGTGTACTGTCTTTTTTCCACTGATTTCCTTTCTCATGCTACATGGAATGTTTAACTAAATGTCCTGAGGGTAATTCTTTTCTTACATCTGTTACTGCAGCCCAGAGTTTGTTTTCTAGAAAAAAACCTGAGCTAAAAAAAAAAAAAAGATTATAAGCTCTGTTTTCCAATTGCTCAAAAGTACCAGGTACAAAGCAGGACTTCCTGCAGAAACTGTTAGACGTTATTAATGCATAAAATACATAGCTTGACATTAATTTTTTTCTTGTACATATATTTCCTGGCTCAGATGAGACTTGAAGGAAGGTTTTAAAGAGGAGTTCAGAACTAGCCTATGAAAAACTGACAATTTTTCTCACTGTGAAGTATCAACTTGTTCATATTACATCTCAAAAGCTGTTATGATAGGGTAACTGGGAGTAATGACATTAATTTAGAAAAAAAAAAGAAAAAAAATAGGATGAATTGCCAAAAATCAGATGGAAGAACTTGTGTCTCTCTTTCCGGCATTTAAAATTTTTCTTTTGGTTTTTACTGTGTTTACAGATATATCAAGGTTTTCAGTAGTGACTTCTTGAAACACTATTTTTAGTGGCATTTTGTAATGTACTATATAATTTTTTTCACATACTGAATAAAATGATTGAGTTTCTGATGGAAGAGGTCTTACTTAAAAGTATAAAGTGCAACTTTCCTCAATAAGTTAGTAAAAAATGTTGGATTAGTTTTTCAAACTACATTATTAATATTCAGCATGAAATGGATTTTTAGTCAAGAAAAACCTGAATAGATAACTGAAGTCAATCCAAATGTCTTCAGCATAATCTGTCACTTGGGGCTTGCACAGGGATTGGAAACTACTGGCACGCTTTTGAATTGGAAGGGTAATGAAAGTTTTTTTCACAGTGTCTACTAGTAGGTCAAACCATTTAAACAACATGGAAATTAAGGCAACTCTTCATGTATTTCCATTCTGATTGGAGAATGTATATAAATATATATATATATATTGTTTTTTTAATTGCTTGAATTATTAGTTTTCCTAGTTAAAAGGAGGAGAGTTCTTTTGTATGGCTATTTTTTTGTTTTATTTTCTCCTATAGAACTTCAATACTTCTGTTGTTTGTTTTTTTAAGACGTCATATAATTTATATCTTTCATGATTAGATGTCTGTTCCCAGGATACCAATTTTTAGTGCTACACACTCATATTAAGTATTAAAAATCTCTTCATTTTTGAGAAAAATTTATATAATTCATACAGCTGTGCACTATTTTCTGCTTGATCTATCTCTTCAGTCAGAAGCAACTGTTTGATCAGAGTAATCAGTAAGGACAAAGCTTTTCATGTTACGTTTTTGAACAGTGTGATGAAAACTGACAAGCACACCAATGACTACTCATCATTTTCCTGTGTTTCTAAGGTCTGGATAGCAGGACAGCTTTCAGGAAAGATGCCCAGGATCAAGGCAGGCTTTGTACTACAACTATCATGTTTTATGGCAGAAAATAAATGAAGCTAAAATATTTTTCCCAGGAGTGAAATCTCTCTGACCTGCAAGGAAACCAAGTAAAACTCCTAAAGATAGTTGCAAAAATTAACTTCTCTTCATTAAGTATTTCTTTTTTGTTGGAGTGGCTAATCCTAACTTCTCCAGGAGCATGCTCATAACTGCGTCTAATCTGATCCTCAAACTGTCTTTTGGTCTGCCTTATTATTTTTGCTTTTTTCTCTTCTGAAATTTATAATTCTCTCCGTCTGCATTCAGACACTGAATCAGTTTTTCAGGGATGATCTTCTGCCTTCTAACAATGTTTTGTTGTTTAGTTGCATTAGCTGTCCTTCACCTTTTCCCTTTCACACTTGGTGATCAAATTAAATTTGGTTTTTAAACAGTGAATATTTTTCAAAGAAAATTCCTATAATCTGTTAGATGTCTATGATTCAGTAATACAGGTAAACAAGTTTGTACAGTACAAGATTGGTCCTATTTACTTCAGAAGAAGCACTTACATTTAATTGTAAGACAAGACTGAGCCTGGCTTCTCATTCTCTGCCTGTAAAGGAATACCTGTTGTTTCATTTAAGTGTACATTTAAATGGTAGATATCTCAAAGTATGACAAATCCAGTAAATTACCTACGGGTAATTGTTAGAAAAGCTTTTGTTTTCTGTTCTATAATTAAAATAAAAATGGCCACATGCCATCTCTTACTGTTGTTCAGGAAGGATAATAAAACGAGGTAGAAATGCATAGATTATTTGATGACCCTTCATAGCAATTTTTTAAGATCTCTTTTTCTACTCTGGTAACACCATGGAGACTTACTGACTCAAGCAGATGTCAGTGAAATATTACAGATTAGACTGGATGCAATCTTAGCATGACTTTTTAGCACCTTTTAGTACCTTCAGCATATTTTAGCACCTTTTCTCATTGTTAAGATATGAAGCTACAGTTGAAACCCAGGTTAAATAAAACTTTGCATTACTTTTTAATACTGATAATAAAACCAGTGTATGGGGTCTGCTGCTGTCAACAGTCATGTATTGTAGATTCTTATTATACCGGACTCTGCTTTTTGAGAAAACATTCCTTCCGAAGTAATATTCAGAAATCCCAGTTCTCTTTTTCAAATGATAATGTCACCTCTAAACAAGTTTCTATAGCTGGATGCAAAATACCAAAAACAATAAAAATAGCTATTTAGAAAGAAAGCTCTATTTCACTAAAACTTGTTTTTTGTAGAATAATCCAGGTAGACTTACTATGTCAGAGTTTGAAAACTGATCAGTAATGTGTTCCTATACAACTATTGCTGCTTCTGAATTAAGTGACCTAAAATAGATTTATAAGCAATTGTTGAGATAACAATATACAAATATCATAAATTTGCCATATTTTTTATTACACAGAGTAAACCTTCTTCCTGGTTGCTGGATTACTACCTAAAACTCTGCCTCTACTTTTTCTATCTTGAAGCAGTTTACCAATTGAAAATATCTGACTGCATTGCCTGTAAAATCCAGGTCTTTAAAACATTCACTGCACTTCCTGTTTAAATATATAATGTGAAGGTTTGATGACGTAAAGGAAATATTTAAATAGTACTAGTACAACACATACATTTCACAGCTCTTTTTTTCATTTGTTTCTCTTTCCTGGGCAATTTCATATAAATGCTGGTATTATTTCTACTCTTCAGCTGCCAAGTTTTATGGTAGATGAGATATTCTTGCCTGTTTGTTTTCTAAAATGAGCATTTTTAGGTAGAAGTGATGTTTAAGATTGCTTTCTAAAGTAATATTTATGTAACGTTATACTCAAATCAAACTGTTTCCAGTGCTCTGAAACTTTCTTTTCCAATAGAAAAATAGATTACTAGCATGTCTTGTCTTTGAATATGCAAGGATTTGTATATAAATGCACATGTATAATAATCAAGAGCTTATTTGCCATCTTTAACACATTTATTTCTTACATTCATTAGAATAATATTCGCTTCCCCTGTGTAGCAAAGTGGCTGGATTGAATGAATTTAGGTTCACTTCAGCTAAGGGAAAAGCTGCAAATCTGAATCTTAGGAAGAGACAAATAATTTATTTTTTAATTAGAAAAATTTATTTTTCTAATATTCTTAGTATAAGTACAAATGGAGAAGAAAATAACAGGATAGGAGGGGCTCATCTGACTTTCTAATTAATATCCAACTGCTCCTGTTAGACTAAAAGCTTCTCCTATTTGATTCTGAGTAGCTTTGGCTAAGAGAATGCAGACTAAAACTATCTCCTTGTTTGTTTCAGTAACCTTGATTTAAAATTAAAGAAGATAATGAATCTAACATTTATTTTCAGCATTCTACTATGCAGTTGGTGGAGTTGATGTTACTCATAAAACAAAGTCAATTTTTCTCAAATGCTCTCACTAGCATAATTGCTATCCATTACTGCTGAGCTGTTGATTATTCATGTGAATTCTCTCTTTAACAAGATGCATATTCTCTTACACATTTTAAAATAGTTATTCACGTGAAGTTTGAAATTGCCTGTTATTAATATTTATCAATTAACTCATCAATCATTATTAAAATAAATAATTGCTTCTCAAGAGGTTTTATAACATAACAAACAAACAAACATGAACTATCCAATCTTTCACAACAGCATGTTCTCTAAAAAAGCACTCCTGTTTTTCTAGAGGTGGACTTTCCAACTAGAATTTTTCATGTATAGCTGAATAATTTTTTGACTTCACAATGTATGTAATGTGCCTAATAACTAACTGCGAAATACATTACAGAACCAGGAAAGAAAATGCGTACCTTAATTTTGCACATTAGTGGGCTCAGAAATGCTAAAAAGTTCTGGGAAAGATTGAAAATAGCATTACGGGATGAAACCTACTTCAATAGTTCCATTCCTGAGAAGAACAGAAAATATCATCCTCAGGAGCACAAATATTTGAGAAATCTTACTGCTATCTCAATCTTTTCACCAGTCCACAATAGTGAGTTACTGTAGAATTAGTTTGCAAGCAGACACTTCAAAATTTTATTAGAATTTCTACTGTATTAGAATTACCATGATTAGTGTTTTCTGGTATATAACAAATGCTTTGGAATTATCTAAAGTATAGATCAAATGCAATAATTATTTTATCAAACATTATATCTTTAGGTAGTTTCTTTTTCACACAATGAAATGCTAGCTCATCAAACACAACGAAGAACTAGTATCTTAGAAATGCTTCTTATTATGAGGAAATAAAGAAATATCTAAATGCATTTCACTGCATATTTTCTTATGAATGGGACAACTCTGACAGGCTTCAGCTTTATCATGAGTAGCCAGATGAGTTCACTGAAAGTAAGATTCTTTCTTGTAGTACCAAGACTTGCTTTGGTGAGGGAGCACCTTGTTTGACTTTTCGTTTCATATGTTATACTTATTTGAAACTATGCTTTAATTACAGCATTTTTACCCTTTCAAATTTGATCTCAGGTAATAGTATCTGAGAAAGTTCTTTGCTCTCTGTCAATTGATTTGGCAGCTAAGTTTCTAATAATCCAGATGGAAAAAGTAAGAATTGTACTTCCCCTGAGTTTTTAATATGACAATACAATTCTTTAATCAGGTTATTTAAGCAGTAGTTAAATTTTATTGCTAGCACTGTTATAACTGTGCTGTCTGAATAGAGAATATTGAGTCCTTACAACATGCTTCATGCATGGCGTGTATTTCCTTTAAGTTACACATATGCGCACAACTGCTCCCCACAGCTGAAGAAGCAGGTAAACTTTATCTCACATCTGACATTCAATTCTCAGAATGTCAGGTACTTCTGATTTTCAAGTGCTTGAAAGAAAAAGAAAAAAAAGCAAAACATTTGGAATCTCCATGCTTGGACATAGTCAAAATCTGAATGGACATGATTGAGCAACCTGCTCAGGATCCTGTCCTGAGCAAAGGGCTGGACTGGGTGATCTTCCTGACTCAGTCATTCTGTGAGTTGTAGTATAATTAAACTATAGAAAATTTCTGTATTGCTAAATGTATGTAAATAGATATACATATATGTATATGTTCATATATAACCTCATATGAATTAACTTCCAACAATTAAAAAAGAATATTTCATGAATACATAAGATTTAGCTGTTAAAACAGAAACTCCCTTAACAGATTATTGTAAATTCTGGTATTTCTGATTCATTTATGTTTAAAATATTTAAATTGGAAAGGGAAAATAAACTTTTTTGTAGATTTTATTACCCAAATTTTTTAATTCATCCATGAGGAAAACAAAGGATAGTATTAAATTTAATACAGTAAAAGCATTCTTCAAATTACCAGTTTACAAAGCACCAGATTGTTCTTTTTTCTGAGACTTTTACTAGCTTACACTGCGGACCCTTCCATCAATTATGCATGCTTCAGAATCAGGATAGAGTGTCAAAATTCTTCCAGTATTGATCTTGGGCGTGTCATGGTCATTCTTTCTACTCTTTCAACAGATCCTACTCTGCACAGCTATGCACCTACTTTTTTGTACTTAGAACTTTATCCTAAATCCTCAATGCTACTCAAATGTTACGTTTGGATAGGAAATTATTAAGGAAATCTACTAAATGATAGAAACCATCCACATAAATTGATTCAAGTCTCACCAACACGGAAAGGAGGCTTTTCCACTGAGTATCCATTAAGAGGTGAAAAGGTTTCCCATTTTAAAATCAGTTACTGTACCCACTAGTATCCTCTCTTCTGTGACTTAAGAAGATCGGTAATCTCTCATTTCTGATGTCCTTAATATGTTTAGAAATTTATTCTCTTTCCTCGATGATTTCCCTTCTTTATGGATACTGGTGAAGGAAAATAAAGACTAGTTAAAGGAGGTATACAATGTCAGTTTTAGATGGTTTTATTTTTGTTTTGTTTCCTCAAAAAATATTTTCTCCAAACATCTTACATACATCTTTATGTACTCTCATACTCACCTCTTAACAGTGAATGTGTCAAAAATTCACTATTGAAGATTTTCAAAATTATCCAACTTGAAAGATTTCAGCAGGAAAACATTTTCTCTAAAGAATGTTAAGCTTTATGTATGATAATTGGTTCTGAATAACTCTATCAACCAATCTTCTAAAAACCTTTCTAAGCTTCAAATATCTTATGAATTATAATACCAGTAAGACACTTAACAAGTCTTCAGAATATGGCCATGGTTCTACAGTACAAATATAAGGTGTTAATCACCAAAGCAGTTGCTGAGCTCCCAAATAAAGTATTGTTGAAAGATTGTATGAATGCAATTTGTTGATGTTTTTGAGCAAGCTCTGATTTATGAATTTGTTTTCCTCAGAACTTGGTCACAGTTTTTTATTCTGGAATCCCATCCAGACTTTACAGACATCTTAATCCCTGAGTCTTTCTGTTTCTGTCAGCTTAGTGAAAATGCATTTAAAGTATTTTATTCATACTAATTTAAAGAAGATGTTTTTTCCTCTTCTATTTGAGATAATTCTGCTAAATTGTAGTTTGCCCAATTTATAAGGTAATGTTAAAGTCTTAAAAACATAGGTGGCCAAGGTGTTTTATCATACAAACAAAGAGCCTACAATGAGCCTTGTTCATTGTATGTCCTGGGCAATCCAATCTAGTAATTGATCTAGCAGTTGGCAATCCTGCCTGTGGCAGAGGCACTGGGACATGATGATCCATGTTGTAATCAGTGTGACTTCACCAAGGGCAAGTTGTGCCTGACAAACTTGATGGCTTTTTATGATGTAATTACAGCCTTAGTGGATAAAGGAAGAGGAACTGATATCATCTACCTGGTCTTGCGCAAAATGTTTGACACCATTCCCTGTGAATTCCTGGTCACCAAATTGGAAAAAAAAAACAAAAAAAACTGTTCAGCCAATTATAATTTTCAGTCCTTTTAAGGAAAGATGAACTAATTATCAATTAAGAACATACACTGAGATACTGATATATGCCAAATGTTACTGAAATACATTATTTGAATCAGTGGTGAAAAAGAGAAATAGAAGAATAAAATCCTTACATATTTGGTGTGCACACTGTACACATGCACTGTATAAATACATATTACTTTCATACTGAGATTTTAAATATTTGATTAACCATCTGGAGAAATAGTAAAATGTGCAGACTTGTGCATTTTATATTAATTCATATTTTGATAATGATCCATGGCTAACAAACTTAACATGATAGACTTTGGAATTTTAGTTATACAACTGAAAAACTATTGAGAATCTCATGGAGTACTGTACATTATTTTTCTGTAAAAAAAAAAAATATCAGAGGGATTGTTCCCAGTGAAAACCAGTGTCTGTGATCACGAGGCAACTTTCAACTGTCTGTAGAAGGCCTCATCAACTTTTTCTCCTGATCAGGTGACCTGTAGTAAACATCAACAGTGGTATCACCCATATTAGCCTTTCCCTTAATTCTCATCCATTAGCTCTCCGTCGATAATTATTCATCCCTAGCCAACACTTGATACATTATTCTTTCACATAAAGAGCAACTCTACCACCCCCTCTAGCAGGTCTATCTTTCCTAAGTACGTAGCCATCCATGACAGCTTTCCAGCCATGCAGGCTGTCCCATCATGTCCCCCTTACCACAAAGAGATTATGGCCCTGCAAATGCAAACAACTCTATCATTCTTTCTTTTTATTATCCATGCTGCATGTGTTGGTATAGAGACACTTTATGGAAGAAAAGGGAGCAGAGGACGCAGGTTTCCCCAGAGAGATGCGAGAAGATCCCCCACAGTTATACATGCCCTCTAGGCACCTGGCCTTCTAGCTTATGCAATGGGAGGCAACTAAGGAACTCTTCTGTTTGGCCTGGATCATTCTCCAGTTGGTTGCAATGACATGACCATTGCTGTTTTAGATCCCATACCCCAAATCCTTCAGTTTAAAGCCTACTTCTCCTGGTTGGCCTTTTTGCTGCCAGACATTACCTTGTCTCTTGCATACAGGTGGATAACAACTCTAACAGGTTTATAACCTTAATGGAACATCCCATAGTCATAAAAACCAAAACCCTTGGCATGAACCAGAACCATGAAGCTAGGAGTTGATATGCATTATATGTCTGTTTCCAGTTTCTCCCTTTCCTTCAACTGGTAAAGCTGAGGAAAAGATAACACGGACACTAGTGTTCTTCATTTGCACTTCCAGGGCTTTATAGTATATTTTTTTGTTCTTCCCACATCAGTCCTCCATTGTCATTCATGCCCACACAAAAGAGCAACAGAAGATAGTAGTCTGTGCTCTTTGCAATGTCCCAGTTCTTGGCTCCTGGAAGACTCTCAAGACTCATCAACAGGCCAGCAGAGGGGAGCCTCAATAATTTTTAATAGGGAGTCTCCCACTACAAGCACTTGGTATTTCTTTTTATGATACCTACTGCAGGCACTGTTTTTAGTAGTGAAGCTGGAGGGTGGGGACTGAACTGGAGCTCTGCTTTTGTGAGTCACTGAGTACCCAAGTGCCTTCTTCTCAGTGCTGTCTGCTGCAGGAATATGATTACTGAACAACATACCTATCTCTCTGTCTCTCAGTGCCTCTAATGCTAGAAAGCCTTTTAACTGCTTCTTGTAGCTCAGTCATTTGTTGTAAAAAATCATCTGTCGACCTGTGTTCACCCTCTGCAGGTACTTATTACCAGGAGAAGGTTCAAGTACAACCAACTGCCTGAACTGAAGTCTCCCTTATTACCAGTTCTCTCTAGGGGGGATGCATCAAATCTCTCTGTCAATTTCCATGAAGGAGCATCAGTGTTAGCCTCAGGCAAGTGCCCACCACCATACTGGCAAAGATCAAGATCCCCTTGTAGTGAAACTGCATAAACTGCTGTGACAGCATGCTGCTCCAGAAGGAAAACAGTCTGCTTTGCATTGTCCCTGCATGCCCTGCCTGCATAAACCACATCCTATCATCATAGATTTACACTGGCATGAAATATTCAAAACATAATCACCACATATCTCCTTTACTAGTTCACATTTAACAAATATTTTCAATCAGTTCACCAATGAAGAGTGCCATCTCCTTGTTAAAAATAAAAAAAAAAGATATAGGAAATATTTTCAGAAAACTTTGAAGCATAAACATTTACCAAAGCAGTGTCTTATAAGTATAAAGTGTGTGAGCTGGAAGGAGATATGACATAGTTGAGCTACAGTGACAGAATTTTCATTATAATTTGTTCTAAATTTGCTGTTGTCTTTCACTGTACACCTTACAGCACGTTATTGCCTTGGGGCAAGTCCACGGATTTCTGCCTGTCATTACAAGAATGTGTTATGGCATGTCAATGCTACTTGATTATATTATAGATCTACAATGTGCTGGAAGTCCAGTCTTTCATTTACTCTCTTACCAGTTGCCTAATTGATTGGAAGACTTCCATGTGAGTTCTGCCCATGAATGTCAGGGATCAGAATAACCATCCCAACTGTCACGTCTGCATTATCTTATTAGCATTGCCATACAACTAATTTTAATGAGCTCCTTAAAATGTCAGGCATTTATTCATACTTCAGCAGCTTGCAGGTCAATCTACTAATTGAAAGTTACCTGAGCTTATTTTAACAAACTCTTGAGACCAGCCCTTTTAGCATCTTCAACCACTGTTGTTCATGTTTTTGAGACATTACTGTATAATGTACATAAACTCTGAAAGAAAATTTCTTTCAAATGTCTGATTTGATTTCATACATTTGTGACAAAATAATCAATAGCTGAACATCCTCTCATATAAATTTTATGTTCCCATTTCTCATGTATGTTTTATATTAAAAATAATTCAATAAATTTCTGTTCTGCTAGTTCTACACTTTTGGTAATAAATTGGTAATAAATATACCAATATAACTTTCAAGTACTGAGTGCAATTGGATAAATTTGCATTGACTTCAAACTAGAGAAATCTTTAAATCTGGAACTAATTAATACAAATGGTTGGTATACATCATGGTGTAACAATGGCTCATAAGTCCTCATATGGCTCTTTCTATTTTAATTACCTTGAATTTCCACAAAGTATTCCCAATGATTCTACCCACAAACCCTTTTTTTTCTTTCCTTCTCCCCTTCTTTCTTAGTTTCAGGGTCTGAACTCGTGAGATATAAGTGATTTCCCAAATACTAAATTCCTGACGCAAATACATCCCGGAACTTTTCCTTAAATCTCACTCAAATCTGTCTCAGTATGTAAATTCTGACATTTTATTAAGATAACTGTGGGCTGAATGTCTTCATATAGGAAATCCTACAAGTCTCCCATGTTTTCACGTCCAGGATTTTATGATATACCTTCATTAGTGACTAAATGCAAAATTTGAGTAAACGGTTGATTCAAATGACATAGAAGGAAGCTTAATGATGTTAGTCAGTGGTAGTCCACTGTCTGATATAACAGTAAAGAATGTCCCACCTTCCCTTACTGGAAAACCACGGTTGTCTAGAAATCTAAGAAAATGAAAAATATAAAGTGGAGAAAAGAGTATGGGCAAAAAATAAGACAGGAAATAAATAAGAATAAAATTAACATATTTATTTTTTAGTGAGGAAACTTAGAATGTGAAGGATGACTTCTACTAACAGTGTTTTTCCCATGCTGCCAATAAATGCAAAAATGGGATACAATCGCAAAGCAGAGAATTCAAGGCAGAATACTTTCAATGCTCATTTAGTGTAATTTAATCATTTATTGATAGGAATGGCTGAATGAAATTAACAGTCAATGAAATGGAAGGTGAAATACAAATTATGTTCCAGTCAACCATGGTTTTCGATATCAAAGAGAAATTGCACAGTGTATATTTAAAAACCAATAACCTATACCAATTAAGACACTATAAACTTGTGCTGTATTATTAGATATAGTAAACAGACGATAAAATCCTCTCCTATACAGGTCAGTCATGCAAACTAGGCTTAGATGTACCCATTTTCAGCTCTTTTTTTAATCTGCTGCTTTTATGTGTACCAGGAAATTAAATATATCTGCATACATGATTTACTTCCAGCTTATTAAATGGTCACTGTGACATTTTTCATTGCTGTTAAAAGCATTTATTTGTAGTAAAAACTAACTTGTTTCTGCACAACTCCTGAATACTACAAATACTGAGAGAAAATGATTAAACTGTATTTTATAAGAAAGATTTACACTGACCTGGTTTACAAGGGCCAAATCCTGCTACCATAATTTATGCTAAACACATCTCATTTTCAGACAAATTTGTTAGTTAATAAAGCACTTTCTCCTCATATCTCAGGCTCAGGAATTTTCCACAGTTCAATAAATCAGATAAGAACATGACAAATGTTGTGCATGTATATGTAACTAAATCCATCAATTTGGAAGGACTTTAATTAGTAATAAAGTTAAGAAACAGTCTAAATGGTTTTTCTAAATAAAAACAAGTAAATCTATGTTTGGATTTGTTTTTCTTTTTTAATTTCAGCATATGTACAAGTGAGAAAAACATTTAAATATATTAGTATTTAACCATATATCTATATTATTCCAACTGAATGTGTATCTAAATTCTTTATATGGCAATTGAACCACTACAGTCAACAATTCAGATTTCTACCTGCCATAACACCAGTGGTTTCACTGGAATTCAAACAGAGTTCAGTCTGTCCTTTTTGTCCATGTTGGACAGCAAGTCCAACCCACGGTCTGCAGGCTGCATGTAGCTCAGCCCAGCTCACACTGCAGCCGCCCTTTGCCCTGAGCCATCATGGCAGCAGCCCTGCCCCATCCAGCAACATAGTCCAGCCCCTCAGCACCAACCAAATGTAAATGCACTAAGAAGGCCGAGTCTTTTATTATGCAAGGCTGCTCAATGTTTACAAAGCACAGTTTGAGTAGAAAACACCTAAAATTCCTAAGGAAGTGTATGCTTTCTTTTCTACCCCTCTGTACTCTATTTAATCTTTAACTTCCTGTTAAAGAATCATAAAAATAAAACGTAAACATTAATCATCATACCAATTAGGTTTGATCTCTTACTCTTGGGAGCCAGGCTATGAGACTGTACTCTGTATACACACATCTTTCTTTCCTAACAACATTTTAACAATTTGACCTGTGGAAGATAAATTTGGAAGAGGTGAAGACTGAAAGGTTACCAAATGCTGTACAAAATAGGATTAGAAGAAGGTGATGAGGAGACCCTATTAGTGCAACTTTACAGAAAGTACTCATTTGTAAAATAACATCTACCTTAGGAATCAAAATCTAGATACTTCTCCAGAGCCCAATTCACTGAACACATTCATGTGCACTATATAGGTAAAATTTTTCTCTAGGTGTCTCGTTGCTCCACCACTTTTTTGATTAACTTTGGAGAGTTTATTTTCTGCTGTTTTAGTTCATTTGTTTATTCATTGCTTTTCAGTTTGTTTTCGAGGGAAAAAAAAAGAAAGCAAAAGTTTGCTGAAGTCTATTGCTATCTTCAGCTGGACTTGGAAATTCATAATTTACCAAATCAGTAAAGGTAGGATTGCATCTATGTCTGTGATGATATTGATGGATGGTTACTTTTTCTGCAACACCAGGTTAGCAGGGAAGTTTTGATATGTATACCCAGAAAGTGGAGGAAAAAGAAAAAACAAAAGAATTTTCAAATTTGATTCAAGAGGATAGAAAAGCATTTCTTCTTTTGTTGAATAAAGCTGTGATTCAGTTTTAATAGCCTTTTAAGGAAACTGCTAGAGCAACAGTAACCTGACTCAAGGTTATTTTCAAATCTACCAATATTAATTCCACAAGGAAAATTTGGTTGTCTGTCCCATCTCAAAATAATAGGGATGAAAAGTCCTGAGCTTACTACAGTGAAAGAACCAAGTCTTCATCTACTAAAATGTTCAGTTAGAAAAAGAAAAAGAAAAAAGAAAGTAATCTCTTTCAGTTCATGTCAAATAGTTCTATGAATTGTTAATTCTTGAAATGGCTTTCTAGAAATATAAAAGATATCACTGAAAATAACAAAAACATATTTCAGAGAAATACTGATCTGAATGATTTACTAAGCTGCTCAAGGATTCTGAAATATTATTTCTTGCAAAAATAAATTTGATAGATTTTTTACTTCTCCATTTGTTCTCCATTTCTCAATGATTCTTCAAAAAGCATAAAGGTTTTTTTTATCAGTTACGAACTGAAACAAACAAATAATTAAAAATTATTTCCAGTGACAGCCTAGTAAAGCAAAAAATAAAATGGGTATTTTGAACTGGAATTAGAGTTTGCACTAGCTAAGCTTCCAACATAAATATATATATATATAAATATATATATATATAGTATGCATCAATTACTACATAATTTCTGAGTGACTATTTTAGTAGTCTTTTAAATAGTAAGGATTTCTCATTCATACAAACTTATTTGCATAGTTCGGAAACAGGGAAATATTCATTATGGAGGAGAAACAAATACTTCAGTAAAATAAGCAACAACAAAAAAAGAAACCTTCTGAGTAAAATATTGATAAACTATAACTCAGTATTAAAGTATTAATAACAAAGATAATTTTCTATTTATGTCTGAATGAATATGTATAGACAAGAAGTTTATCATTCAGACAACACATCCAAAAATTCTGACAGCTAGAACACTAACTACAGCATAATTACAGAGTCCTGAGATGTGTTTCTGATGTCCTGGTCATAGGAAATGCCATGTAATGCACAAGTATTATAGCACAGTAAAATCAACTTTTTAAATAATTCAAGGGAGATTTATCAAATTCCATTTATTTCTGATGGTTTCTTCTCCAGTTAGAGAAAGCAAACCACCTTAATGGGATTTCTCAGACCCAAGTCTTTTCAATTTCATGGAATTCCTTCATATAAAAGAAACTAGCAGCATATAGGATTTTGAAACAGATTTTCGTATTGTCAGAATATTGTGTGCCTCTTAAAAGTTAAGATAATTCTGAGAAAGTATTAGTAGAATTTTATGGGGAAGGTATCTGCAGGTTAAGTATACCTCCTCATTTTATTCTTTGCTGATAATTTACATACATGAATTGCTTCTGAACTGAGTCTCAAGTTGATTTAACAATTTAACTAGAGATTAGGAGTAAAAACTTTTGTTCTGTAAAGCTTCATGTCACAGAAATCACATAGTGGGTTGTTTTAGCTGGTGTGTACTATACCAGTCATACTACACTTCACTGATTTTACAGAGCTGTCTGTCATGTACCTATAAAAATACATTTGTTGTATATTCAGCATTTTGTGTTAGCTGTATTAGTTAAATAATTAGTCTGAAAGATTCTAAACTAGCCATCTAAATTGTTTTCTGATATAAATAAGTGAATCATCTATATTGTTTTCTGATATAAAGTGGGGGCAAGCACTAATTACCTGTGAATAAAATACAGGAACCTTCTTATGATCAGAAACTGTATTCTCATTGCAGAGAAAAACTGAGTGTTTGAGTCCACATCCAAGCAAGTCAGCTGAGTTCTGATCTTCCTACTCTGTGATCAATATACATGTAAACTACTGGTTGGTTGCAATAGATCTTCCAAAACAGCTCAGGGTGCTCTTTCTCCTCATTCCCTGAAAAGTCATTTTAGCCTCAGAAACAGCTTGGGTCAAAGCTTTCATCTCAGATATATTAACTTGGACAGGGGCACTAGTATCAGTAGGAATTGATAGTTGACCAAAGAGCACATTATATTGCACAATTCCTTTGAGAATCCAGTTGGTTGGTGTTGTAAAACTTTCAGCCTAACTGCATTGGTGCTTCATGGTCTGCAGGAAGCTAGCATATGTTGCCATAGCAATCTGTCGGGTCCCTGATCTATCTTATTTTGAGTAGGGAATGAGAGGTTTCATGATTTGCGCACGTGTGTGTACGCAATTATAACAAAAGCATAAGTATATAAAACTGAAAATTATTTTCCTTTCAAAGCAAGCAAACAAACAAAAAACTTTAAAAAATACTAAAAATATTTCATTAATATCCGTAAACTCAGAACACTTTCATTTTGCTTTTTCTTAGTTACCTTCTCTCAAAACAATAGGGGATTCTCTAAACTAAAAATGTGATTTCACAGTCAATAAATTTGTGTGAAAATATTAAATCAGTGAAGATAATGATTTCTTTTCCTCAGATTACCTAATCATGATAAAAACTTCTGTTTAATTTTTGGACAGAGTTAAAAAAAACTGAAATGTATTTACCTCATATCAAAGGAATTAGTCAATAAGAGTCTCAACTCTTGTCATAGTACAACTATTTTTGACAGATTCCTTAAGACTTCATAAATACAGTAGTTCTCAAACTACAGTAGTAGTTCTCAATTTGTTAAATGGCTTGATTAATTTTACTGAGTGAAAGTCATTCACAGAATCTTTTACTAAAGCATTTCCTACAAAGTTGTGTGAGGTAGCTAATTATTATTCAGTTGTATGAATATGAGAGTAGTAAATTATTACAGGAAGCTTAATAAGTGGTTTTCAGTACTGCATATGGGCATGGAAAGTTGCTGACAAGGTCACCTCTGTTCTGACACGCATGTATAATGAGGCTGACCCTAAGTAAGTGAGCTGGAGACCACAGCACAATCATACAGCTGCAACCATCAAAATAATTGATACCACACAGAAGGTTCAGCGCAGTTTAGGTTGGAAATTACCTACTTCAAAGACCTCTCTTATTTCTCAATATATGTATACCTTAAAGTAAGTACAAATGCCCAGTGGATGCCAGAATTGAGCTCTCCATCCTGCTCAGGATCAGCACACAAATCTTCTCCCTTATTAAAAACCACTGCCCTTTGACAGTACCCACTCATCTTTAAACAAGTGTAGAGCCCTTCATCTAGCCAAGTTACAAACAATACTCTCAAGTCACTGACATCCAGAAGTCCCCATCCAGGACTAAAACTTTTATGAAGGACATCAGGTATCCTCGTTGCCAATATTCCATCAGCTCTTTGTGAGCTGGACAGATGGAGAAGAGAGGGACAGAGATGTGAGGTGGACCGAGATTGCTTATTGAGGTGAAGATGCTACAGATGGATTGTGTCCACCTGAACAGTAGCTTTGAGGCCAATGAAGGGTTTTGAAGAATGATTCAAAGAGAGCTAGAGCATGTAAGGAAGCAGCATGAGGAGTTAGGCAGGTCTGGACTGGAGGCAGAGGTTAAGCTCATATTACATCTGGGAACTGAAGCATCAGACCACGAAGAAACTGAAGAAAAAGAACTGCAGATCCACAACCAGAACTTGACCCATTGCAGGTCTTAAAAAAAAAAAAAAAAAAAAAAAAAAAAAAAGGCAGAAGCAGGCCTGGAAGATTGTAATATATGTCCTTAACCCACACTACAAATTCGGATAACCTCACAGAAAAGTTCTCTAGAGTAGCTCTTTGCCTGTCCACAGCAAAGGCTTCTGCCAAATCCTCTATACATCTCAATGTGATTTCCGACTTTTCTAGTGATTAAAGTTTGAATTCAGACAAACTTTTGTTATTTCTTGTAATTTATACACTGCAAGGACTGATAAATAAACTGATACATAAATTTTGTCTACTAGGATTTTCTCCTGTGTTCAACAGAAAGAACATGAGTATCTATAAATTACTATAGAAATCTAGCTGAATCTCTGTATTTAGCTCACACAAAATACAGTTTGAGTGTCTTTTTACAGATTTTTAATGAAACATGTTTGCTTACTTTTGAGAAAAAAAAGGGTTCAATTTCCCTGGAGTTGGATATGACTACAATATGGTAAGAAAATACTTGTTTTAACTATTATGTCATAATTACAATAAATAATGCATAAGCTATTTTTGGATGGAATCAGGATTTTCAATGGATTTTTGGTTGCCTGGCAGTTAATTTACAAGTAGCAAACCTGTGAAAACTCCACTTTTTCAAACTTCTGAGTTTTCTCTGAGTCAATCTTATTTCCTTGGGACATACAGTATATTCCTATTTTCCAAACAAAGAAACCTTACTAATTTTCCTAATTTTTAACTTTTTATTTTTTGGTAGCTATCAGATTCATATATTTCCATGATCTTATCATGTAAACTTATCAGTTTACAGATCTTTACCTATAACAATTTTCTCAGAACATCACTGTCAGTTTCTTGTTACTTATTTCATTTAAAATTTCAGTTGTTTCTGTATTATCAACATCTCTTTCAGATTTTTCATGATGTTAATAAATTATCATCAGGCAATTAGTAGGTATTCCTAAGATAGCTAGTACAAATTGTAAACCGTATGCACAAAATTTCTAAAAAAGACATTTACTAGTCTCTTAAAATTTTTAAAGGCTTTTTCTTATATTTATTTCTGGAAGTAATTATGGTAAACTAGACACTCAGTAACAATCTCTTCAAATCTCTTTTGCTATGTAGGATTTTAATAGCCTACTACTTTGAAGTGTATTTTTCAATTCAGAGAGAATATGAATGTGACCTCTGTTCTGAAAAGTAATGTCCTCCGTAACCTGTAAATATTCCATAGGGCACAGAGATTTCATACCTCTGCTGATCGTTTTGTTGTGTGATTGTTTTGAACAAGTGTCTTTGATACAGCAGGATTAGTATTAGCTCATTCCAATGCCAAATTACACATAATTTCCACACTCCTTCATATGATGTAAAGTTCTAGCAGCAACACTTGAGAGTTCAATGTAAAAAACTTTAAGAGCAACTAGCTCTCAAGAGGTATGGCAAATAGCTTAACCGATAAAGAAAGTTTAAACCTTTTTTTCTTGAATGCTTTCAGGTGGAGCTTCTATGGGAATTTCAGCTGCCAGAAGCAGACTATTACACAATGAAGTTCAAATTCTTTTAAAACATCCCTATACATTTTTAAATACCCATAGGCAATCCTGTTCTATCAGTGTCCATTATCAAAATGTTGACCATACAGACTTTTTGTGAAGCTGAATCCAGTAGCACACACAGCGTAATTTTCAGATTTTTAATGGAAAAACCTAATTACTTTTCCATAACAGGCAATGCTATATTTTAACCTGTGCTACATGTTCACACTCAGGTAGGAAAGATATAGTTTCAGGGAGGAATTTTAGAAGTCTTGGTTCCTAAAAACTCTTGCCATTATTCAGTGAGGTAAAATGTGAATAAAAAAAAGGGTCTAGACAGGTACATTCTGTTACAGTCTTCTTTTCTCTTTTAGGGATGGAACATGTCTTAGCGTTAGCACTCCAGTTAGTGTAGATATAGCATTTCTTTGGGTGATCCTTTCTGGACTCAAAATATGTCCTTTATGAAGAGGTCATCTTGACAGTACAGCAACTGTAGGAAAGAAAATTAAATCAACTGGACCTCCAAGTTCAAGGTGAATATAACTTTAAATGATGTGTAGACTAAAAAGAGTATGCATAATTTGGAAGCCAGCTGCTATTCATAGTATTTCACTTTTTTTAATTAGTCTGAGCAAATTTTACTGTACTCTTTCCTTATTTTCTCAGAGGATACTCTTTGTCACTGCCTTGGAGATTAAAGTAGAAATCTGCTGTTGTTTTCTAAATCTTGGTCTCATTCTGTAGCAAAATCAACAATGTCTCTTGGATGCCACTTTATTGTTACTAGAAGCATACATCTCAAAAGATGGGTATTTGGTTTAAAAGACCCGCAAGATAGATATTTTGGTTTAAACAACACTTCAGAAGTTCAATATTTGAGTTTCTCTCTATTCCCTGCTCCACTTCCCTTGCTTTCTGTGGCTCCCAATACAGCAAGGATGTGGAGCTGTTGGAGAGAGTCCAGGGGAGGGCCACGAAGATAATAAAAAAGCTGGAGCACCTCCCCTACAGAGACAGACTGAGGGATCTGGACTTGTTCGGCCTGAAGAACAGCAGGCTTCAAGGTGACTTTATTGCAGCCTTCCAGTAATTTAAAGGGAATTATAAACAGGAGGGGAATCGACTTTTTACAAGGGTAGACAGTGATAGGATAAGGGGGAATAGTTTTAAGCTCAAGGATGGAAAGTTTAAGTTGGATGTCGGGGGGAATTTCTTCACTATGAGAGTGTTGACGTGCTGGAACAGGCTGCCCTGAGAGGTTGTGGATGAGGATCCTGGTGGGATGGGATGCTGGTACCGGATCTGAAGGTTGCTGGCCCTGCCTGAGACAGATGAGTTGGAACTTGATGATCCTTGAGGTCCTTTCCAACCCCAAGCCACTCCATGATTCTATGATTCCCCTTCTCCCAGCCTGCCTCCCAGCCTCATCTCTTACATCTCTTGGCTAGTTTTTTGAGTAGCTGTGGCTTCCAGACTCTAGACAAACTGTAGCTACTATCGTGTAGAAGCCTCGCTTTTCTGCCTATTGCAAACCAGTTTGTTCAGTTAGCTATCTTGTGCTTGGAAATACATACATTGCCTGAAAATCCCTTTGGAAGCATTTTTAATTGAGAACACCAGATGACACCTAGTGGTGCTTAAATGTAAACATTTCCCTTACAGAATAACATCTGTGGAGCAGCTGACATATACTTTGGGTTTAAAATAAAATCTAGTTGCTGCATTCAGATCTAGCTTTTACCTGATACTTTATCTAGACAGTACTGTCTCCTACTACCAGGGGAGAAATTCTATTGTCTGGCAGTTTCTTTCATTGAGTTCCAGTGTCCTGTCTTAGCACAAAAAGGTAGATATCTACAACAAATTTCATTTCTGCTAGGGTCATTTTCAGTAGCACTGAGATCTTCTGAGTGTGAAATCGAAAAGAAATTTTTACATTGCATTAATATCTTTTCAAAACAAGTCATTTTGTTTATAAAGTCATTACCTAGGGGATGTTTGCACTTCTGCTGGTGTTTTATTTTAGCATAGGTGCCACACAGTAGCAGTTTTTGCAGGTGGTTAATGACAAAAGTGAGAAACTAAAAGAGGAAGGCTAAGCCCAATCACCTATCTCCTTAGTGGCCTTCAGGAAATGTTCAGTCCAGAGGTTAATATTGATATATAATATGAGGAAATACTATTATCTCAGGAAAAAATTATGTTCAATGTACTGGAAAAAAATGAGTCTTTGAACAGCTGTTTTTTATGTAGAATTTTGTTCACATTACTGATGATCTTCTGAGTACTTCAGAAAATTACATTTATTTGCACACTTATCAAGGCTCTTCTAATTGGGTTATAGAATTTTGGTATAAGGAAACACAGTAAAACAAGTGGGAGATCCATTCATGTGCATCAGCCATGCAGCTGTTCCAGAACAGAATGAGATTCAGAATTTCAGTAACCCATCCCTCCTACACCATGGTTCAGGCAAAAGGGGGACTTGGTTTCCCTGAAGCATTCTCTGCAACTAAACTGAGAATGGCAGTAGCCCCAGAAATTGATCCATGCAAACAAAAGCGACTGGGAAGTGACACAGAGAATATGTCTTCTGTGGTGACAAGAAGCAGGGTCACTACACACCAGTCAGATCTCTTCACTTTTTAAAATTAAAAAATTTTGCAAATTCTGTTTTCTCCTTTTCACAATGATATTTAAAATCTGGCATGTACATTATCTGGCTTGACTGTTCCCTCATTACATCTATGTAATTTTGATAATGTGCAGTCAAATGTAGCTATTTTGATTCAGCAATATCTGTTTGGCTTTGTATCAAGTAAGACGGAGTCATGCAAGTCCACTCAGATCTACTAAAATATCTTGTGATCTGAGTCTTTAATTCCTTCTATTCAAAGAAAGATCTCTAACTTATAGCAATCATATATTTGACAGAAGACCAGGAAGATCTGATTTATCTAAAAAGTAACATCTCTACCATATATTTTATTTAAAGAATGTTGAATACAAACATTAAATATATATAAATCTAAGTGCAACATGAAGTTAAGCACAGAAGCTTATTGTTTATACCTGTAAAATCAACGCACAGCTCTACGGCTCTTTTCAGTTCAAAACTTCTTCACTGATTGGATCAAGAAATCATGATATAATGCTAATTATATCATGATATAATGCTAATGTTCACTGATTATTTTACTGGAAAAAGGATGTCTAACTGTGATTTATCATAATCTTTTTTAAAATAAGAATCCATAATTGATGTTTTTTCTGTTTTACGTAAAACTATTATGGGATACTAAAACTAGTGAACAGTATGGGCATTTTAAAGAGTACGTTGATAGGGTTTTGTCTTTCTGTCTGATTGACCAGAAAGTTCATTAATCATGTCTGTTTATGTTAAAAGCTCCGTGAATATTTACTGTGATAGTTAGCAAGAGTAACATCTGCATACACAGATTTCATGGGTTTTTTTTAATTTTTATTTTATTTATGTTATTTAACTTGTCATGCAATTTTAAAAAGTCTACAAGAAACAATATGCAGAACTTTATCCTTGTCCTAAATGCTAAAATAAAAATTATCTTGAAAAAAATAGTTCAAAAACTTTTGACTCATTCTTCACTAAGCTGGTTAAACTGCATTAAACTCCACTGTGAATCACTAAATCCTATTGAAATTAGAAAAAACAACTTCACATCAAGCTCATGATAGCTTTTTAAACATTTACTTTCTAAGATCCCTTAGGATATCCCTGTAATAAGCCTCTAAAAAAGATTTTAAACAGTGAGTTTACCATGATCAGAGATACAATGACACCAGATGCCATTTGATCCTATCCTCTTTGGTCTAGGAACCCGGTGCCACCTTATTTGTGCACAGATACACAATAGTAGAAGCACAATGAGCAGAATCTGGCCTCTCTGATGCCCATAATCTAGGCAGATATTCCAAAATGCCTGGTTGGGAATGATTTCCTGGCACAGACTTCTGCGTCAATTTGGCTGTCCTACGATCATGTAGTTTTTATAAGACTGAAGGCCTCTCCTCCAATGATTTTAACGATTTTAAAATAATCGTGCTGTTTAAATGCTTCCCATACTACATCAAGTTTTTATCAACAGCAAATTTAAAAGCTGTAGGCATAAAGGCAAGGTATCATCCTTCCTGGGGAAGGAGCATATTGCTCTTTTAATGCATACAGGAAAATATTCAATAGCTTCAGTTCAAAAATGGATTTGTCAAAATGGGATTGAAAAGGAGAAGGTCTAGTAGGAGAAAAAGTAAGAGCTTAATCACTGTATAACGGCATAATGTAGTAATCCTGTAGAGGACATTTTTGCTGGGGATAGACTGAATTCAGTACTGTAATCCAGCAGTTGGTGATACTAGAGTTTAAAAACGTAGGCATCAGAAAAAATACAGTAAAAGTACATGCAATGCGTTGGTTTAGAACATATTGATTTTATAAAAGGTGGCAGGATGTGGCCATAAAAGCAGTGAGCAAGAAGATGAGAATAGGATGCTAATAACTGGAGAGAGACAGAGGAAGAAGATATTGTTTGCCCTCTCTGAAACACAGAAAAAAACAGCAAGTGCAGGACAGGTCAGTATGAATGGAAATGGAAAACAAATGTGGCTGCAGTGCAAGGCAAAGCAGCAGTCAACAGCAGAGCAGACATAAGACTGATGCAGGAAGGAGCAGAGGGAGGGGAAGGGGAAGACCTGCTGTAGAAAGGCAAAAGTGGCATCAGCAAACTTCTGCCAAAGGAACTAGTAGAAAGAGGCCAGGTGGAGAACATCAACTTGAAAGAAGAAAAGCGTGATATTTTTCTGGCAGGGGAAAAAGAATGGATGCAGAGGCCCAGAGTAGAGACATGTCAACAAAAACATGTTCCATGCCTTCCTTTTGAAAGTGACAAGTAGCTGACTCCTGCTTCTCTGTCCGTTTGTGGCTTAGGAACCTTTGTCACTACAGAGGAACTACTGCTGCAAATCTGCCAGAAAACGACACACACATAGGTGGGAGGAACAGATCAAAGAGAAAGAAGCTGCTGCCAATCTGGAAGGATGGTGGTGTCCCTTTTAAGAGAAGTATGTCAATGTAATGGGTGGTAGGCAGAGAGAGCAGAGTTTCTTCTCAGAAAACTAGCTGGACTGATGCAACCTGTAACTTTCCCAGTGCTCCACATTTTAGAATTCAGACACAGCTGCTGTGGGAAGAGCATGCTGCTACTGTGATAAAATAGTCTGCACTTGCTGCTGTTCTTTGAATAGCAGATCTCTGCTGAGCACAGAGGGGCAGTGGTGACTGAGGGTAATCTGTAATAAAAAGATAACTGCCCTAGTGTCCCCAGGCTTCAGAATAAAAATGTTCTTATGTTTTAAAGGTTTCTTTGCCAAATCAGAGGTGATGTTTCCATCAGCCAATGTAGGATAATCTTCTGCATCAAGATTTTTGGAGGCTCAGTCCACCCCTCAGCACCGCCTGCCTAAAGGACAAATTTCAAATTTCTCTGATCCCATTGTTTCCCTCCAGAGATGAGTCACAGAGGAGTGAAAGGAGCTGTAGCACTGCTTCAACTCTATACTTTTACTCTTCTCTTCCACAGGGAATTGCTAGGAGAGAAAATTGTAATGTATTGATCCTTGACTATCAGAGGACATTAAGCTGGGGCTGTCACTGGTTGCTATTCCCCAGACATTAGAGAGAATCTCGGGGACAAGTATCTCAGTGGTTCAGTGGAAAGTCATGGATTGCCTTGTTCTTCTCTTTACCTGCCTTACTGAATAGTATGTGAAATTCATCTCTGAGCAGAACAAGGCTTTGTATCCCAGCAAAAACCTAGCTCACCGTAATGAGCTTTGCTACTAGCTGCAGTGTAAGAGTGGCAAATAGCTGAATGGGCTATTCAATGAAAGAAATTTCTAAAATGTTTGGCTGCAGTTGGTGTCAGATGCCATGCTGAACAAACTCCTCATGCCAGTCTTCTTTCAACTGATTTAATGGGCAACCCTCGAAAAATAATTTTTAAAAAAAGAAATAAATGAAAAAAAATTAATTAATAACAATATAAACAATAACAATAACAATAGAAAGTTCTGCTAAGAAATAGAGTCATTTGAAAACCATCCTGCACTGACAACCTGAAGTACTATTAGCAACAACTCTAAAAGGCAGTATTATCACTACCCCTGTCCTGGCTCTCGATCCCAGAATCAGCACTGGAGCACCTGCAGACTCTCCTGGCCTTTTAATATCTTTTTATATGAGGACAAAGCCACTGAATGTTTTCAGAACCATATTCTTGTACATGTGCTCCACAGAACATGACTAAATGCAAAACCTCACATAACCCTTAGGGAAGAGCACTCTGCACGGCACCCCTGTAAACAAGTCCACTTGGTCTCACTAAGACAGCAGCCATCTCACAGAGATTTGTGGAGCTGTTGAAAGCTCCAAGTAGGGATGTAGGATTTCATGAAAAATCAACTCTGCAAAGCCATAAGCTACAGATATGTTTTTGGTGTATTCAGACCATAAGGCCAGGGTCATATTTTCATAACAGTTGCTCATATTTAAGTCCTAAGAGAAGGTACTTATAACTGTACGTCACCTGCCAGCTGCTGTTGTGGTACTTAGAGAAGAATTTAGAAAGAGAGCAGTATTAAAGCTGGCTCAAACTTTATGATAAAAAATTTACTTTGAGAAAACTTTCCCTTTATCTTTCTGCTGGAGAAGCTTTTACAAGGGCATTTGAAAGTATTTCTGATTCTTATTTTCCATCCCTTCTTCTTTCCTATTCAGTTACCAGTTTCCCTTCTTTCTGATCTACAAATAGATAAGCTGTGGAGCTATATTCACAGAACCACAGAACCATAGAGATTGGAAGGGACCTCTGGAGATCACCTAGTCCAACCCCCCACTAAAGCAGGATCCCTACAGCAGGTTACACAAGTAAGCTTCCTGGTGTGTTTTGACTGTCTTCAGAGAGATTCAACAACCTCTCTGGCAATCTGTTCAGTGCTCTGTTACCCTTACAGTGAAGATTTTAAAAAATAAAAGAGCTGTTTCTGGAATAAATCAGGGTTCTGATATTTCTTTTATTTATTTATTTGTTTGTTTGTTTGTTTTCCCCTGAATTTGGATGATTGAGAAATTTCAATGTGAGGTGTTCCAATGAGTTTTGCACACTCTGTGCAATTATCTCTACATTCAAACTGGTGGTTCTTAACATGAGAAAGACCCTTCCTTTTTTCTAACTTCAGAATAAAAATACCATACCCCAAAATGCATCTGTTTCATAAACTTATGGGCTGAGAGCAAGTTCTAAACTTTTTTTTCCATAATGCTGATTCACTCACAGCATCTATTTACTTTCACTGTGACAAATATTGCTCACTACAAAATGCAAAAAAACAAAGGTCCTAAATTTAATTTTATGTATCATGAAAGTTTTTCTCCTTTGTAAGATCTGTGTAAAAGTGATAAAATGTAACATTTGTAACATCTGAACTCCCACTGATAAGAATTTAAATGCAACAGTGGGCTGTTTTTAAGCTCGCATATATCCAGGGAGCAATGAATAAAAGACAGATTTGTATGATGCTGTACATATTTTGCCAATATCAACAGCTATATATATATATTTTTAGGAATAAAGAAGCAGATTATGCGTAAGCACATTATTAACTGAGCTTCATTGCAATGCCACTTACAGATTTTTAATATTTTGGGGGTTTTCTTTTTCCACTCAAATCTTATATAGAACTGCTACATTTAATTTTGATGTAGACATTTGGGACCACTGATATTAATAACTCCAGAAGTCTAAGGAAATTATCATTCGATAGCTCGTGTTCAATTTTCTCATTCAAATTTGAAATACAATTTGCAAAAATCTGTGCTGTGGGAACAGACAGAAGACTCAGAAAGGAAATTCTAATCACAGCAGGGGGCCCTGGAACCAGAAAATACTGTCCTTACTTCATTTCTGTGGGGATATGATGACATCAAAATTGTGAGATGTACGCTTTGAAAAATTGTTGTGCCAGATGGGAAGTTTCCATGCTTTTTTCTTTTTCTGGTAGTGAAATATACAAGGGAAAAGTCTGCATGTATATCAGCAGTTGTCTGTTCCAGACAGCTGTATGAATCTGAGGTTCCAAGTGACAAGTTTTGAACTGGAATGTGAAAAGTTCTACACAAAGAAGTATCTACAGTTTAATTTTGATTTACAATACTTATATTACCGCTGCTATCATTTCAGTGATGGATAAGTAACGCATCAAGAAAAGTGATGTTATATTCCCTTTCATTATCTAAAAGGGGGCTACAAGAAAGAAGGGAACAGATTATTTAGCAGGGTGTGTGGTAATAGGATATGGGAAAATGGCTTCAAACTTAAAGATGATAGACTTAGGTTGGATATAATGAAGAAGTCTCTTACAGTGAGAGTGGTGAGGCACAGGCACATGTTGCCCAGAGAAGTGGTGGATGCCCTCTCCCTGAAGACATTCAAGGCCAGAATGGATGGGGCTCTGAGCACCCTCATGTAGCTGTAGGTGTCCCTGTTCATTGCAGTGGAGTTGGCCTAATGGCCTACGAATGTACTTCTCTTTAATATTCCTGTACATTTTTATATAATACCATGAGTATTTGAGTTCACAAATTACTATTTCATCCCTGGTACCACCCGTAAACACTAAGATCTCCAAGTATGTTTAAAAAAAGATGCTAAACAAAAGCTTTAGATTTGTTGTTAGTATCAGATATGCATGTATAATACAGCAAGTGTGCAAATACAAGTTTTGTAGCCTTCAATGATGAAAAGCAAGATTGTTGAAATGATTATACCCTAAGTAAATTCTAATTACAGGTTTCACTTCTAACATTGCCATGCAAGTGATTTAACTTTCACTTTATAAAAATATATTTCTAATATATAAAATAATAGTTATTATTATAAATCACATAATAATTATTTCAAAAATATTCCTTCATTTTTTATTTAGTCATTTTTGAGGAAAAGGAATATGTCTAATTCTGTGAATGCAACAGACTATTACAACTCAAGAGGCATGTTTCCTTTAGCCCACATCAGAAGACTGTTTTTAGAATGTATGTATTTTAGACATACTGTGAAACGCTCTCTGCTTTCTTGAATTTCAGAATGTGCTTTATTGCCATCCCAATAATTGCCCTTACTGGAACTAGAACTGTGAGGTTGAGGTAGCACCAAGACAACTACATTAAGTACATTCTTGTGAGATCGATGCTATATAAAGTAACACAGACTCTAGAAAATCCACAGTTTGTTTCATCTGAATTTCCTTTCATTCATTTTTAGGGTGACTTTGTCTTATCAAAACTGAGATCAAGGGATAAAAATTATTTTCCCTAAGAAGGAAGGGATGGATGTAAAATATCATAACTTAGTATTATCTTATGTAGTTAGTATGGAAAAAGACTTTTACAATCTTTACATCTTTCCGTCAAGATGGAAGACAAGCTAATTACATTTGACAATTTTTTTTTAATTCAATCCTACATGATCAGTTTTATTGCTTTTGGAATTATCTTTCAATATAAAGAACCAGTGAATACTTAAAACTCAAGAAGTTTTGTTGGTTTTATTATCTGTTTAATGTTGCACAGGCTGGTATGTCTCTAATGAAATGATGGTTTCATTCAAAAGTGATCTGGCTTAAGCTGGTAATTTAGTGCTTTTGGGAGTCAGACAAACTAATCTCTGTAACAGAAACTTTTGTCCGAAGTGTCACCTTTGTGAAATGTATGACCCATGAAAAAGAAATAAGATAAAGCTTACTGAAACAATTATAGACTTGGCTTTTTTGTTCGTGTTTTATTTAGTTGTTTGCTTGTTGTTTTTGTTTTTAAAGGTATTGTATGGAAATAAGAGAAATAGTGCTCATTTAAAAATCCTGTCATAACAAGATAACATAATATCTGTGGGGTCAATATCTTTCATCTCCATTGTCTTTTTTTTTTTTTTTTTTTTTTTTTTTTAAAGGAGCATCATGACAACTATACCTCTGCTATTAGCATAACTAGAACTAAAAATATACAAACTTTAGCCTTGGGTATCTCATAAGTTTGGGTTCCTATCAAGATCTTCTGACCCTGCTCATAGCTTCTTCAGCTTCAGACAGAAGTCAAGTAACTCATCTGACTTATTTGATCTGGCATTGAGATTGAATCAATAACTGTTTCTCTTCACAGACTCTTAAGTTGTATAATTCAAAGGAATTATATATAGAGCTACCCATGATCCCTTTGGTTACGCTGTCTCCAGTACTGGACACAACATGTCTGTATTATCTTCATGCTGTCATGTGCATCCAAGGTAATTTCTCTGTTGAGAAGAAAGGATAGATGCAGCTTTAGGGTCCCAAACTAGCACTGCCTGGAAAAAAAAAATGTATCTACACACAGACAGATATATTGAACCATTTATAGGTATCCTGGAAATCCCTACTACTGAAGGGTATCTTACATTCTCTCTTGTTTTCAAATATGAGTCATAATGAGAAATGAAACATAATGCTAAAACCCACATGCATAAATCAATATATCAAGCAAATATTACTTTTTTTTCTTTTTTTTTTTTTTCAGGACTCTCAGTAGTAGTGAGAGAGCGCAGGCTGCTTTTCATTCCTTTTTTTGTCCATACCAAAAATTGTACATTAAGAACTTGAGGAGGGGAGTGGAGGGGAGGGGAGGGGAGCGGAAGGGGAGGGGAGGGGAGGGGAGGGGAGGGGAGGGGAGGGGAGGGGAGGGGAGGGGAGGGGAGGGGAGGGGAGGGGAAGGGGAAGGGGAAGGGGAAGGGGAAGGGGAAGGGGAAGGGGAAGGGGAAGGGGAAGGGGAAGGGGAAGGGGAAGGGAAGGGGAAGGGGAAGGGAAGGGAAAGGGGAAGGGAAAGGGAAAGGGAAGGGGAAAGGGAAGGGGAAGGGGAAGGGGAAGGGGAAGGGGAAGGGGAAGGGGAAGGGGAAGGGGAAGGGGAAGGGGAAGGGGAAGGGGAAGGGGAAGGGGAAGGGGAAGGGGAAGGGGAAGGGGAAGGGGAAGGGGAAGGGAAAAGGAAGGGGAAGGGGAAGGGGAAGGGGAAGGGGAAGGGGAAGGGAAAGGGAAAGGGAAAGGGAAAGGGAAGGGGAAGGGGAAGGGGAAGGGGAAGGGGAAGGGGAAGGGGAAGGGGAAGGGGAAGGGGGAGGGGGGGGAGGGGGAGGGGGAGGGGAAGGGGAAGGGGAAGGGGGAGGGGAGGGGGGAGGGGAGGGGGGAGGGGAGGGGAGGGGAGGGGAGGGGAGGGGAGGGGAGGGGAGGGGAGGGGAGGGGAGGGGAGGGGAGGGGAGGGGAGGGGAGGGGAGGGGAAGGGGAAGGGGAAGGGGAAGGGGAATGCCACTGTGGCATATTACTGGTCTGGCAGGTGTGAATGCATCCCTGAGGGGAAACTTCTTTTGGCAACTACAAAAGAGCTTTTCAGATTAATATTCGAGAGGTACTTACAGAATGTGCAGTGAAATTACACTACCTTTCAAATTTTCAGTCCATTTAACAAAGTGCTTCCAGTTTCCCTTTTATAACATGTGAAACAATGAATATTGAACAAAATGTTAATCTCTACCATGAGCTTTCTATTATTCTCTGTATTCAGAGCAGAGCATTTATTAAATAAAGGAGTTAGAAGAATGAAAAGCAGTGTAGAGCCATTGGCTTTTAGCAGTTCTTGTTCATTTAATTATTTTTCTCTACTTGGTATATTTCAAAATATTGGTGTGCATTAAGAAAACAAATTTTTATCTTCAGCTTTCAATTTTCTCATTTTAGTAAACATTCTTCATCTCTAAAATGTGTATAAACTCCTTTTATGAGTAATTTCTTTTTATCACCTCATACAATATATGTCTGTAGCTGTTTTTATACAGAAGTGACATAGTATAAAACCAAGGAAAATGCAGAAGAGATGTTGAAAAGCAGGATAGAAGAAGTACTGCAGATCTGATTCTGCATTAGGGGAGAATAAGTCCCAGTACACCAACACTTTGTTTTAATTTTTCTTCAGTTGTATGGGATTCAGTCTTTAGGGTTTTGTAGCAGAAGTCAATCCCAGTTTGTCAGCAAACCACCTGATGTGACTTTTTGCTGGGATGTAGTTGTAAGCCAGTCAAAGATACAGGACCATACTGCCAACTAGTATGAGTCAGCACGGCTTAAGCAGAGCTATTCTGTCTCTCCACTTCAGCTTTTTCATAAAAAGTTTGAGCCTTACATATAAGGAAAAAATCTTTTACAGTAAGGGTGGTGAGGCACTGGAACAAGTTACTCAGTGTTGTGGTTGATTCCCTGTCCCTGGAGACTTTCAAGGCCAGGCTGGGTCAGGCCTTTGGCAACCTGATCTGGCAGTGGTTTCCCCATTCATTGCAGGGGGATTGGACTAAATGGCCTTCAAAGGTCCCTTCCAATTCTAAGTACTCTATGATTCTATATGTCTTCAGTGAGTAATGTTTTTTTAATTGTGCGCATGAGAAAGTTCTATTATGTTGGCTGTAAGAGCAAAGCTTAATTCTCTATATCTCAGGGGAATTTTCAATTAGTCCTAGCCTGAGAGCCTGTAGAAAAGGGAACCATCTGCTTCACAGTTTATCCAAATCAGATTACAACAGTGAATACCACAGAATTATTGACAACAGAAAGGCAGTAGGAAAAGTAAATATTTTGCTAGAGGAAGTGTTGTAAATCTTCAAGGATCTCATGTTGCTAGTAATATTACCAACATATTAGTCATCATAGAGATTAGCAATTATATAAAAGGAGTAATAGATTCCACACATGGTTCTCTGATACGAAGGCCCATCTGCACACCATTCAGATGCTGTAATTGCCCCAGAGGAGGTAAGCAGAATATAAAAATTACCAATCAAATGATCATAGAGTCCCAGTATATCTGCTAAACCACATTTAATGTTCGTATCCTTCCTGCCATCCTGCTTTCTGTACCAGGAAGACACCTGTGTTCCTGCACCAAAAAGCCACCTGCATTCCTTACTCTCCTCTTACATGGTCCATTAAAACAGACTTCCCTTTTACCTCTCTCACTTCAGGCACGCCTAGCTGCATTGACCACCACCAATGAAGAACTGTCAGTGCGCACATATCTCAACACTTCAAAACATTCATCAGTAAGATGAATCCACTTCATTAGGGAACCTCCATGTACTCCACTTCATCCATCTGCACTCCCAGCATCCAGCCCAGAAATTGTCTTTTGCTTGCCAAATAACTGATGGACAGAGTCTGCACTTTCAACAGCCTGGGTTTTCCACAGATCAAAAAACAATCGTTGTAGTGGAACAGTCAGAGTTTGATCAGCAGCTTGCTGGAAGCACTATTACTATGGGGAATATGTGTAATGTACTCAATTAAATGTATTACCTGTGTTTAAAATCAGCTTTTAACATTTGCTGCACAAGTCATTCTGGCCTTTCTTGTGGCCTAAAGCAAGCACTAGGGAAACTGAAGAAGGCAGAAAGATAAAATTAATAGATGCTAAAATCAAAATGTCACAACAGTTTTGCCTCAGAAGTGCCCTTTTGACAATCACTGCAGAGAATTCAGTTAAATTGAAGTAGTTACAGGCATCTGGCTTCTCTGTAATGATATCAAGTCTGTTCAGGTAGTCTGAGAGGGCAAGTTTTGCTACCTGGCTTTAAATAAAGAACATGCATGCTGTGCAAATTAGTGGCTTTCTTGACATATAAATCACGTTCATATGCATACACTTATCATATAGAAATACAGAATCATAGAATCATAGAAAGACCTACGTTGGAAGGCTCCCTAAAGATCACTCAGCCCCAACCCCTGCCATGGGCAGGGTTTCCCCTACCAGCTCAGGCTGCTCAGGGCCCCATCCAACCTGGCCTTGAGCACCTCCAGAGATGGGGCATCCACAGCTTTTCACCACTCTGAATGAAGAATTCCTTCCTAACATCTAACATAAATCTCTCCTCTTTTAGCTTAAAGACATTCCCCCTTTTCCTATCGCTACCAGACTGTGTAAAAAGTGAGTCTCTGTCCTGC
This sequence comes from Tetrao urogallus, assembly GCF_951394365.1. Lineage (NCBI taxonomy): Eukaryota > Metazoa > Chordata > Aves > Galliformes > Phasianidae > Tetrao > Tetrao urogallus. Next base: position 78,179,972 of record NC_136813.1, on the reverse strand, counting down.
TTATTAGTTCCCCTCTGGTACTGAAAGTTTCCTTGGAGCTTTGTCTTCTCCAATCTAAATAAACCCAACTCTCTCAAACTCTCTTCAAAGGAGAGGTTTTCCAGCCCTCTGATCATCTTTGTGACCCTCCTCTGGACTCACTGCCACATTCTGGATGCTTCAATTTCCACATCCCTTCTGTACTGGGTGTCCTGGGCCTGGACACTGTGGAAATACAGGAAAAACTGTTCAGAGCAGAAACTGTTCAAAGCAAGATAAGAAGCTGTTCAGAGCGAGATAAACAGCATGAGAACCAAGGACACTTCTAGAAGAAGAAAGAACATTTCACGGCTTTGATTGGATAAGCGCCTATGAATGGTTGAAGAGTGTTTTGTAGAATGCTCTGTTGACGTGTAAAGGTGGATGGGAAAGTTGTAGGGGTGGATAGGAAAGCTAGAAAAAGAAAACTTGTGAAGGTATATAAGTGATGTGAGAACTTGTAATAAACGATTTGGATTATTCACATCCGAGTCCATGCATCAGACGCTGCAGGACACATTACTCCAGATGGGGTCTCATGAGGGTAGAGTAGAGGGGGACAACCCCCTACAGCCATGATCATGGGGTGGTCTACTTGGCACCTGGCCTGAGGTCTGCCAATGGGTATCACCTGTCTTGAAGGGGGAAACTGATCCTTGCCCAGGAGCTGGCAGGGCTTGTAGAGAGGACTTTAAACTAGATATGAACGGGGAAGGGGATAAAACCATGCCTGCTGGAGATGAGCCTGGGGGAGCAGTAATGGGATTGGGGGTGAGGTGAGGGGCTCAGCTGAAGTGCATCTACACCAATGCACACAGTATGGGTGACAAACAAAAGAGTTGGAAGCCGTTGTGTGGCCAGCTATGACCTAGTTGCCATTACAGAAACATGGTGGGACTGCTCCCATGACTGGAGTGCTGCAATGTATGGCTACAAACTCTTCATGAAGAATAGGCAAGGAAGGGGTGGTGGTGACATGGCTCTCTATATTAGGGAGTGCTTTGATGTTACTGATCTTGAGGCTGGGGATGATGATGTTGAATCCGTATGGGTAAAGATTAGGGGAAGGGCTGACAAGGCAGACATCCTGGTGGGTGTCTGCTATAGACTGCCGAACTAGGATGAAGAGGCAGATGAGGTGTTTTACAAGCAGCTGGCAGAAGCTGCACGATCGCCAACCCTTGTCCTCATAGGGGACTTCAGCTTCCCCGACATATGCTGGGAATTGGGCTTGTTCAGCCTGGAGAAGAGAAGGCTGCGGGGCGACCTCATTGCAGCCTATCAATACCTGAAGGGAACCTACACCCAGGAGGGGAGTAAACTCTTCATAAGGGCTGACAATAGCAGGACTAGGGGAAATGGATCCAAGTTGAAGGAGGGAAGATTTAGGTTGGATGTTAGGGGGAAGTTCTTTACGAGGAGAGTGGTTAGGCCCTGGAACGGGCTGCCCAGGGAGGTTGTGGATGCCCCGTCCCTGGACGTGTTCAAGGCCAGGTTGGACGGGGTCCTGGGCAACCTGATCTAAATGTGTATGTTTGGTGGCCCTGCTAGGCAGGGGGGTTGGAACTACATGATCCTTGAGGTCCCTTCCAACCCGGGTGATTCTGTGATTCTGTGATTCTGTGAATACAGCACTGCGCAGAAGAAGCAGTCTAGGAGGTTTCTGGAGTGTATGGAGGATAACTTTCTGATGCAGCTGGTGAGAGAGCCTATGAGAGGAGCTGCCCTGCTAGACCTGCTGTTCACAAACAGAGAAGGTCTGGTGGGAGATGTGGAGGTCAGGGACTGTCTTGGACAGAATGACCATGAGATGGTAGAGTTCTCAATCCTCGGTGGAGCCAGGAAGGTGCGGAAAGTGAAAGTGCTGTTTCTGCCTTGAACATTGAAAAGGGAAATAGATCTAAAGAATTAAGCTGTAACATATCTTTAGAAATAGCTGATGTGGAAAGTAAGAATACCATACACATATTAGTAACATATTTTAGAAACATAATTACCGAATTACCTAACAAATTCTTTCTCACAAAGCTGCAATAGATTTTGAATGTTCTAAACAATGTGGGTATAGTATTCTGAACTAAGAAACATATTGTAAGATCGTTCATTACATTGACAGAAGCAAAATGCATTTAACAAACTTTCAAGGAGTCAAGGCCTTTACACAAAGCAGAACTGTCCCACTCTGTGGGAATGTTAGGATGCCATAGGCAGGCTCCAATATACTCCCCTCTATCCTCCTTCCGAGCTTATCTCTATGCAAGGACAGATGAATGACCGGAACAATGACCCAGAGTAAAAGGGGTACAAATGTTAGGGGGGTAATTAAACAATTTAAGAGGCTATGTTTATGCTGCAAAACAGACATCCGAAAGTTACGACCAAATGTTTGTTAAGAAAGCAATTGTTAGAAGGCAATTAACCAATTAAGATATTTGTGTTTGGGTGCAAAGATTTGTGTTTACTTGGTATTTGTATGATTAGTGAAGCGTCGCAAAAGAGTGTGAACCTGCAGTACTCAGCCAATGAGGAGCAAGGGGAGAAAGAGATAAGCTTTGGGCAACAGGGAATAAAAGATGTAGCACTGTTTTCTCTGGGCTCTCCTGCTTGCAGGAAGCCCGCCATTGCAATTGCGAATAAAATCTGCTTTATCAGAGAAACCGTCCTAGAAAATTATTTGGATATTTCCAACAAGGGGGAGCAGCAAAACTGTTACCTTGGACTTCCAGAGAGTGGACTTTGGATTGTTCTGAACACTAGTAGGGGGAGTCCCCTGGGATTCAGTCTTAGAGAGTAAAGGGGTCCAAGACAAATGGTCGTTCTTCGAGAAAGAAGTCTTAAAGGCGCAGGAGCAGGCAGTCCCCCTGAGCTGCAAAATGAGCTGCTGGGGAAGAAAACCGGCATGAATGAATAGGGAGTTATTCTTGAGGCTCCGGGAGAAAAAGAGAATCTACCTCCCGTGGAAGAAGGGACGGGCAACTCAGAAAGAGTACAGAGAAGTTGTTAAGATGTGCAGAGAGAAAATCAGAAAGGCAAAAGCCCAGCTTGAACTCAACCTGGCCGCTGGGGTAAAAAAGAACAATAAACTCTTTTACAAATATATCACCTCTTTCAATACCATTCTGCTCTTTCTCCCAGTCTTTTCAGCAAATAATGCTTAATATAACAACCTGGCCCCAAGACAAACCCTAAATAGAGCACAGTTATCAGCCCCTAAGAAGTTCTAATACCTCAAATAACATTCCTACCAATCCTGATTTGTAGTTACATATAAAAATGAATTGGAATTACTTGCAAGGATTTAAAAGTCCAGATGTAAACCCTCTGCCAAGCATTAGAACCTTTTAAATGGCTGAGGAGGAAATACGTGAAAATTTATTCATTTGCTAAGATCCAGTGGGGAAGCAGTTATGAGAGTAAAAAGGAGCTGTAGGAAAGAAAAGGAAATATGTTTAAGTGACCAAAATATGACGTAGTAGAACTTATCATTTCTCCTAAACTTTCTTTAAAGTTTCTTCATCACTTCTCCTAAAGGCCACAGATTTCATGTCAAACCAACATTACAGCTGTTGGGACCTCTGAGGCTTTGCTTTAGCATACTTGAATTTGTGTTTTTTTTTTAAACTTGTTAGCAACAGTAACCTATCATTGGAAAATTACCTACTTTTGTTTTATGTTATGCTTTGTACAATTTTTGAGAAATACTGTCTATAATTATATACAGTTTGTAACCATACTGAGCAATAACACAGAATTATTCCCTATATACAGACTGAGAAATGAAATAATCTTACATATCAAAAGAGTAATAACTTTGATTATCAACATAATTTTCCAAAGTCTATGTCTGATAGTATTAGTAATGGCATTAATTGACACCTGTAATCATGTTGTCAGGCAACTGTAATCAAGAGATCCAGTTTTAGCCTACATCCCTCTCTACTGATACCAGATAAATGATAACAGAATTTTTTGCGATGGATTGTGCACTGATCTTCTCTGACGGATGTGTTCAAGACTGAATTAATTTTTTTTTTTTTTTTTTTTAATGCAAGTTACTCATTCTTCACAGCTGCTAGGATTAAAAAACTCTCAGAATTGTTTGACATTTTCAAAACAAAAAGACAATTCTGGAAAATACACATCTTTTTTTGTCTGCTATTCTAATACTACATATATGCTTTTATAACAACTACATCAGTTTTCCTTGGAACGAGTGGGAATCTAAGAAAATTGTAACACAGTAATGCAAATGTGAACCAGAAACATTTTTAAGAGTTAAACCTTCCACTGCAGTCTAAAATGGCAGTGACTATACATTGTAAAATGATGCGGTTTGCATGGAGTACTTGCTGCCTAAAACAGTGAATGTATATCATGTATGACACTATAATCTGTACATCTGTACAATTTTTTTTAGCTGAGTTTTATTAAAGAAAGAGTTGTATTTTGCACTGTGCAATTAAATGTCTATAATGTGCAAAATTTGAATTGAAATTAAAGTTTTCTGCTTTTTCCTACCGACAGGAAGCCACAGGAGCAGGTTGCCCCAAAAGGGAGTTTAAGCAGTGGAATGTGAGGTCATGGGTACTTGCCTCATCAACAAGGTGCAGCCCCACAGTGTCCAGCTTTGTAAAAGCAGGGAATGGGATAATGATCTAAGGGGTAAATAATGGTCTGATGAAAACATTTGAAGTTAAATACTGGAGAGTGCAGGGTGGGGAGAAAAGAAGTTAGAATCACACATTGTTATGCTGCCTGCTTACTTGGATCACATGGGGAAAAATGCTGTCTAAGAAGGAGAAATGACAGCAAGCAGTGTGACTTTCCAGTTTCAATGGTGAAACACCAGATCCTGCAGTGTTCTCAAGGAGGCTTACACACACAGAGCAGTACCTTCAGCAATCATTCTCTGGGCTCCAGGCAATCAAGTCAAGTACTGCTTAGTTGGAGAGCTTACTGTCTGACCTTTAAATAGATCAGTCGTGGTTGGGAAGCTTTTCAGGAACAGCAAACACAGGACCAAGAAAACTTCTTCCTTCAAATTCAGGGCTTTCATTTCTGATTCAGTTCATATACAGCAGTATAGCTTCTGATCTTATTTCTTACAAGACTTAGAGTAACTCCAAGCTCTTTAATGGCACTGCTTCGGATTGATATTGCTCACAGTAAAACTGAGAGAAAACAGCCTTGGCTGTATTCTTTCCTTTGTACTGAGACAGTAAATTATGAGACTATACTTACACCAAAGCTTGTTGATTCTGTTACAGGTCCTGAAGACACGTTTGTATCTATTATTCCAGTTAAAGTTATTATCCTTCCTATTGCATTTTCTTTTCCTTTTTCTTTTTTTTTTTTTTTTTGTTTTTTTTAAAGTTCAGGAGTCTACATTGCTTAGCTATGCAATCATAAAACACAGTTCAAATTTTCTTCTATTGTACTCAAAAATGTAATGGGTTTAACTTTATCACAGTATAGTGCTATACAGGCAATGAAAATCATTTTCTGCCCACATTTCGTCTGAACAAATTCATTACAGTATTGCTCTGAGAACTCAGCAGGCAGTGTATTTAATGAGGAAGGAACTAAAATAATGCTAACAGAATTTTGCATAGCTGTAAGACAAGTTACTAAAGCACACAGAACTTGCAGTAGATGTATGCAAAGCACACAGTACATACAGTAGATGTATGCAAGTGTTTTAAAGCATTTTAAATGCTAATATATATTTTAGAAGACAAAATACAAAATTCCTTCTTCCTCTCCATATGCAGTAATACTGGAGGCTTTTATCCAAGAATTCTTAATGTAATTCTTCAGACATGGTGTCAGTAGCACCTTCTCAATGACAAGGTAGGGGATAAGGGTATGATACACTGCAAGAAACTGTATGTGGCTGAGAGTTACATCAGATTGAGTCTGTACAGTACTAACAGAAGTTCCCCTATGTCTCATTTTGAGCTTGTGTGCAAACTTTGAGAATGTGCATGTACTCAGATCTTGCAGCTTTATTCATTGTTATTTCAAGTCTTACAAATGTGTGCATTAATTCAGTGGAGCCAGGGATATGTTCCCTTGCATGCTCACTGTTTTCATCAGCAGGTCTGGCTGAGAGGGGTACCTTCAGCTCTTCCTGTCAGGTAGATTTCTTAACTGCACAATCTGTCATATAAACAAAATGTGTGGATAGAGAGCGTTTTTGGTTGTATTCCAACTTAGTTTGGACAGCAATTTGCCAAATGTAGCTATGGGATATGCTGCTTATACTGTGTTTCCAGAGAATGGAGACATTGTTTCAGAGAAATAGGGCAGCCTTTCCTGCCAAGTCATAAAGGGTTGCAACTACCAAATACTCACTGTAATCCAACCAAACAAGAAGCTAAGTCCTGTGTAGCAAACACTGAATTTGAAGCATTCTGACCAAAGTCAATAGCATCAGAACACTGAGCACACTATGTGAAAACAAATCAGATTTTGTTCCTATTCTTGTTGGTCGATCACCTGAGGCAGAATAAGGGGCATTCTTGGACCATCACACAGGTCATTATGGCTGAGTATTCATGCACTGCATCAACTCTTCCTGTGGAATAAGTACTTTTTTGTAATTGTTAATCCATGAAAACAAGAAAATTGACAGTTTTACAGAGAAGAATAATTTTTAAAGGGTATGAAAGAAAGAAAAGTCAACAGAACCGACAACTGAGAATGCAAAACTGTTTTCTATCAAGAATTGCATTTGCATTAAAGAGAGATTTTGCCATCAGCAGAAAGAGCATCAGCTGCTGCCACAAAAGCCAGTCATTACCCACTCCAAGGGCAGGACAAACATTCCTATCACAGCCCTGTTCAGAGCAACAGCACTGAGCTCCCAGCAAGCCCTAAAAGGAATGCAGTAATTGCTCACGGTGCCAGCAGATGCTCTGCTTACTCCTGAACAAAGGGTAGAATGAACCATGATTGTCATATAGAATCTTGTGGTCTATGAACTCAGTGCATGAATAAAAGTAAATAGCGTTATGTGCAAAACAAACAAACAAAAAGTATAGAAGGCTGTATGATATGGAAAGAAATTTCCTTTAGAAAATCTCAGCATGATATAGATAGGAACAACCAGTGGGATCTATAAAAACCCACTTCCTGTTTCAACGTAACGACCAATTATCTTGGTTTATTTATAGCGTGGCAAGTATCAACTAGTTCAAAAATTGCTGTAAGCTCTAGGAACACCTACTTCTAGATCTTCCTAGAAGTAGAAGTTAAATGCACAAAAAGCCATACATCACTGGCATAAATGTAACAGGCTCACAAAAAGCAAGCTTCACATTACACCTCTGTTAACGCATTCTATTCCACAAAGTCAAGCTGAGTCTACATGTAGATTTATAACTTCTGACTTACACAAGAACAATCTGTCACTTCTCTATGATTAAGGAATCACAACAAGTCAAACTGATTGATATAAAATATAGTATGATGTATCCTGAAATGCTGTTTCATGCCTGTGATTGAAAATCTTGTGTTCTAGAAAAGCCTGAAACCAAGTATTTACTTCATAACAGTTTCTTTTCCCTTATGCACCTTTACCCCCAAATATAATCTCAGAAGTATTCAAATTCTTAACAACCAGGTAGGAATTACCATTCTGCCACACAAATTCTGAAATAATACATGGCAGGTTTCTGAAATTGCTCTATGAGAATCAAAATAAATATTATATCTAAATTAATTATACTAATTCAGAAGTTCATCGTTAGCATGTCCAATCTGATTATGATACCATATCATCAAGATAAAATAAACAGATATGTAGATCTGCTTTCACACATTGCTAGACTCAATACTAACATGTTTATATTTTTAGGTTTCACTCACTGTAAATGAGTAGAATACTAAATATATGTTTTTGATCTCATGCCCAGTATCAAATTAGATTGAATATGCACTATCTAAATTTATTGCAGTATATGTCATCTTCAACTACTCAATTATTTCAGTAGCATTTGGCACAATATAATTTAAAAAGACCTTGTATGCAGGCAGCAGGCAAAGTTCTTAATAATTCCCTAGCAAATTAATCCCTTTGCTGCAGTTCTCAAAGACATGATGATAAATAAATAAATAGCCTCTTCCAGATCAGCACAATTCTGTACTAAATACCAAGCACCTTTAGCCATGTTAATATAAGTGACAACATTCACATTACTGCATTGGAAATTGATTACATTCCCATTGCTTGGATTGTTTGATAATGCTTAATACTGGCTGTTTGGAAAACCAGACTCCACCTGTCTGTTTAAAAATATAGATCTTAGCTACACTGCTGCCAGTGCCACAGGGGGAATTCCAGAGAACATCTGAAAAGCTCACAATAATATGTTCAAAATCTGCACTATTGTCTGTGCTCCTCTTGTAGGAGAAAGTGAGGTGGCTGAGGCAGTGTTTGTGAGATAAATCTTAAAATCTGGACAGCTTAAATAAGAGGCTTTATGAAACAAAACATCTAAAAGTTGAAGACTGCAACTGAAGTTGAAGCAACCCATACCATAGAACTGTTGTTTGAATAAAGCTGAGTCAGAGCTGACAAAGCCTTCTTAAGCTATCATAGAAGTAATCAAATGCCTAGCTAGTAAAATAAATGAAAGAATAACCAAGCGTTCTGGGATTTCTATTAAAACAAATCAATACAGAATTATGGATATAAAATAAGCCTTGGCTATTTCGGCATGAAGGCAGAGATCTCTCAGATCTCTACTGAACAAGACAGAAAGCCTATACTGCACCAGAAATAATTTTGCTTGAAGTAGTCTGTGTGTTTAAAGACATGAACAAAAAATAATAATAATAATAATTAGGAAGGCATGTGTGTGAACGACCAGATTCTAGCATCAGAAAAAGGAAATCAGACACAATAGTATCTAGATAACCTGCAGCTGTGACTTCTGCTGTCTGATTCTACTACAGTATGACCAAAATGGTATGTCTCAGAAAAGCTATAACAAAGCATGAAAGTGATATCCTAAAGTTCACCATCTGAGGATCTGGCATGATAGTGTCTTCAAAAATATATCACTGAAAATTATTTACTATTTCCTTCAGTCTCCAAGAGTTCTGTGAGAAATTCAGAGGGGGTAGAAGGAAAATATAACTTTATCAGTCATTTTCTATAGCTGAGTTTTATCTCCTATACCAACTATAACTGGAAACTACAGCTGAAGCTAAAAGCTAGTGACAAATTTAGTATCTTGTGATAAGTATCATAGGCTTTCCCTCCTGGGTGATAGTCTGATTAGTTTCTTAATCACTTCCTAACAGTATATTCTTAATTTGGTTGGAGGTGTGAATATGCGTACATGATTACAGACAGTCATTGAATCACGACTGATACCAGACAGGGTCTGGCTAGCTTGTCAAGAAAGAGCTGCGATTGAAAATGAGTGTATTTTGTATTACCACAGTGGGCAGCAAAGTAGGAATACATTGTATTTTCTATTTACATCCCTTGACTTTGATATTCAGTGTTTTCAGCAGAAAGTTAGGACTTTGGTTTCTGTATTTAATGGAATTACATTTCAGATCATCAAGGTTTTTGCATGCACACTTCACACACAGTCTGAAGAATCAGGAAAAATCTGAGCTGGCTCTAGTTATTTCCATGAACTCTGTCTCGTTTTTGTAGGTGGACTGTTGGACTGGATGATCTTGGAGGTCTTTTCCAACCTTGATGATTCTATGATTTTCTTTCCCCAGCTCTGCTGATAGGTTCTAGCATGCATTTCCTGTGTCCAGAATGGATAACAACTTCTTTTTCATAAATGTGCACACAACTGATTTGTATAACTCTCTGCTACGGCTGCACAGATACTCAAGAGAACCACCTTATGTCCCCAAGTGGCACAGTGTCATGACATCCAACTGTCACTTCCTTTTACTAGCTTAATCTCATTTCTTTTCTTCAATTCATCCTCATTTTACAATTCTGAAGAATCCAGATTTTGGTATTGGTTTTTAATGTACTATTTAAAATAATCTATGTCATTCTTTTTGCAACAAATATTTTACTTAAAGAAAATCAAACAACATTTCAATGAAGACTCTTTTCACTAGTCAAATGGCAAAATTCCTCAGAAGTCGTAGTTAAAATTCAGTTACTCATTATATATAGTCTAGTATAGATAGTCTTTTTTTTTTTTTTTCCTAGTGGAGAAATAGGAAATAAAAGTAAAGTACAAGAAAAAATTAATTTCACATTAGAGAAATTTCACATGGCAGTAAATTAACAGGATTTGCAAAAAGCACTGAAATTTGACAGAGAAGTAGATGTTACTGAAACCAGTAACATTATTCTTTCTTGAATTATACTTTCTTTGGCTAAATGTGAGCTACTTCAATGAGATGTGAATATTTTCCATTGATAGTAAATGCAACTAACTCCACTGTTAGTTACATTTTACTGTAGATATGGAGGGAACAGAAATATTTTTTACCACAGTACAGAAATTGCTGGTCTATGCATATTATATATAATAATCGGAAATACTTTGGTCTTAGGAGTTTTGAAAGCTTCTGGATTCAAGGAGAATGAGGAATGTCGTTGGACAAAATATTAGGCATTAGTTTGCAATGCACTGTAGCTGCCAGAAGATCGTCTTTGGGTCCAGTTATGTAAATGCTTCATGCCAGAAAGCACAGATATAATATTCTGTTTCTAAATGACTCTGTTGTTTTAGAGTTTTCATCCTGATGGTCCCAAACAGACATGACAGTCACAACCTCTATGACCTTGCCATTACTATTAATAAGAGACAGAAGCTTGGTGCATGTGTGGAACAGGCGTTCAATATAAAAAGGACAGGGGTGATATAGAAAAATCAGAGAAGTTTACATTGAATATTAGAAAATCTTGTTGTCCAAATCAAGAAAGAAAGCACAAAGTGCAGAAATAACTGCTGATATTGTAAAATAAAAACTGTTTAATTTTCAAAACATTAGGAATACTGCAGAAACCACTATGTTAACTGCAATATAAGACATTTTCAATCAGTTTTAATGGGCTGGCACAAATCCCACTACTTAAATTAAGAGCCACCAGTATTTCAGGTGTTTCTTAAACCAGTAGTGTTCACTCCACTCTCTTTTTAGAAGTCTGATTTTTAAGTCTTACTTCTGAACTTTTAAAATCTTCAGGTGACGAGAGCAAATAAATAAATAAATAAACAGGTCAATTGATTCACTGAATTTGAACACTCTATATGTTGATGACGCATTATAGAGAAACTAAAAACCAGGAATTGATGAGACTGATGAGAGCATTGGATAATGTTGAAGAACTAACAGTACAACAGTACAACAGGCAGCTATCGCTGAACGAAAATGATACCAGAAGATAAAATCATTAACAAGTAAAATATAAGAGAACAGCTTTAGGAGACTTTTAGTAGTATGTAGCACATCATATAGTAAGCACAAGTATCTGTAACGTTGTTACAGATTCATATTTTTAGTGTTTTCCTAAATGCTTCCCAGAGACTTAAATAGTCAATAAGAAATAAAATGGTTTGTGGAGTATATTTCTTGCTCACTTTAAGATCCTATCCAAATAGTCTCTCCAATGACATATTTTCCTGGAGCAATCCCCTGCAATTAATTTTTATTGTTACCTTCTTTTGATATGTGGGATTTTTATGGAACAGCTTGATTTGAAAATGCAAACGCATAATATTTTATTTATGGACAATTATAAAATGAAGTGCATAAAAATCTGACACAATAGCTTCATTTTACATATATTTGTATAACCAGCTACAGTATATATTTTGGAGTTGCATTTGCTCAACTAATAAGAAGCATGGATCTGCCTTAAAAATTAGGGCAAGGAATGCAGCATCCAACAACAGTTTTCAAGTTATATCTGACATTATAATATTTGATACAGAAAAAATTTAGGAAATTTAAGACTCCTCCTGAGTTTAACAGAGGTATTATAGGAGTGAAGTTAATCCTATTCTTAAATTTTCTCCATCATGAATCATGGATTAATTAGAAATGGATTGGCAGTTTATAACCAATGACCAACTTATGGTCTGAGAGAACCATAAGTGTAATAAAGGTGCTATCAGTCTCTTTGATTTCTCAGTCTAGCAATATTTTTGGGGGGAAAATTTGAAGGGAGCTAATTCAGCTGCTGATAGTTACATGAAATTATTCAGCACTAATATCTAAATGCTACAAGATGATAAGATGTAGTAGAAGCTGAGTTAGTATTTCTGTATGCAACACATACTTCTTTTCTTAAAAAGTTATCTCTCTCTTTTTCTTTCTCCACTTGAGTTTTAATGTAGAAGCAACAGTAGTAATTATATATTAAATGGAATGAAACTTTTACTATAAAATCCTTTTGAGTGCTTCAAAAGTATACTTTTAGTCTAACTACAGCTGATCTTTTCTCTGAGGAGGTTTGTTGTTTTTTTTCTGGTACATCATATTTAAATATTAATTCTACCTTTCTTGACTTGTATACATAGTTGAGAAAAACAGAATCCTTCATTTTTATGATGTTATCAGTATTTATGTAATTATATAAAATAAATATTTTTTTCTATAAAACTAAATATTATTGAGGTCTGTGAAGAAGGACCCAAGTGTTCTGATGGACAGGAGGTTGGCCATGAGCCAGCAGTGTGCCCTTTTGGCCAAGAAGGCCAATGGTATCCTGGGGTGATTCTCCCCCTCTACTCTGCACTGGTGAGGCCGCATCTGAAGTACTGCATCCAATTCTGGGCTTTCCAGTTCAAGAAAGACAGGGAATTTGTAAAGAGAGGCCAGTGGAGAGACACAAAGATGATGAGTGTCATGGAACATCTCCTCTATGATGAAAGGCTGAGAGACCTGGGGCTCTTCAGCCTGGAGAAGAGAAGGCTGAGAGGGGATCTGACCACTGTTTATAAATAACGTAAGGATGGGAGTCAAGTGTATGGGGTCAGCTCTTTTCAGTGGTGCGCTGAGATGGAACAAGGGGCAACGTGTACAAACTGAAATGCAAGAAGTTCTGAAAATGAAGAAAAGCTTCTTTACTTTGAAAGTGACGTAGCAGAGAAACAAGCTGCCCAGAGAGGTTGTGGAGTCTTCTCTGGGGATAGTCAAAACCTGTTAGGACACTTTTCTGTATAATCTAACCTTGGGAACCCGTTTAGCAGGTGATAGAGGTCCCTTCCAACTCCTATGATTCTGCAACTCTGTGATTCTCATAAGATTTTATACTCTCATCCTTGCATATTTTGAAGAAAATGTGATGTCTCTTACATATGACCAGAAGTGCAAGAGTATAAGTACTCCACCAATTAACTTATATGTTTTATGGGATGCAGAAATAGTGCATATTTGACTCAGAGGCATAGATTCAGGTCTTTGTCCTCTGCTTCAGAGGAAGTAAGCTTCCCACACATACATTTAAGGTTTTGGGTTTAAAGACTAGGGCATGAGACTACAAAGAAGAAATCTAAGTCCTACGATCACATCTAAACAGTTATGAAGAATCAGGAGGATCATAATGTATACAGGCAGAGAATAACAAACACTGCACAAACATAACTCTAGGTTAGTTAAAATCTGGATTTTTGGATGAATGGGATCTGTATGTAAGGCTATACACTGATTTCTTTTTCCCTCTTTTCAGGAGACAGCCATTCAATTCTAGCTTCAGGCTTTCCTCCAGGACCATAATGTTTCTTGATCTCTGTCCTGAGAGGAAAAAAATATTCTCTAAGCCATTAAACGCGCATCACTTATGTTCTATCTAAACCACACTTGTTTTATGGCCTGGATTCTGACTCCTGACAAGATGTAAGCACACACAGCTTAAAGAGAGCTTCATCTAAAAAGGATTCTTTCCCATATAACTCAGGGAAAAGATAATAAAAAAGAGGAGTGGGGGAAGGTGGAGGGGAATGCAATTAGGACCCCTGCACAGAAAAACTGCCGCAGAAAAACAAACTAGAGCTCTCTCTGCCTTTGCAAGCACTCCTGCAGAGACTTGCAGTAAGTTTCCTCTCCATTGAACCACACTCAATTGATTAGCCTGGGAACAAGAGGCATTTTATCATCTCAGGGCTGTTTAAGAAGCTTAATCTCAGAGGTATTTAAGAAGGTTATAAACACATTTAGCATGTTTAGAAGTTATTTTAGTGTGTACTCTTCTCTCAGAAAACTCATTTCATTTGGATTTACTGAACTGCAAGTAAAGACTGTGTCTTCACATTATTTGCTAAGTCACATTACCGAACACCATTAAGAAGAAAATATTTTTCAGTGATGCAAGTCATAGCCTTGATGCAATAAGTGGAATTACAGTAACAAACCTGGATAGTACTGTGCTGCCCTCACAGCCCCATATACACCTAATAAAAGATTTGGCAGTATGAATGCCTCTGTGAGTACTCTCTGAGTAGTCTGTAAGGGTGACAAAAGAGAGCAGGGGCAGCAGCTACAAGAAACGCTGTACTTGTAGAAGAGAAGTATTACCTGGAAGGAATAAAGCTGGGCAGAGGGGCAAAATTGCTGTTAGCTGCTGTGGAGCCAACAGCAGGAAGATTTAGGGAAGTTCATAGCAAGGAGGAAACAAAAGAATCAAATTGCTTTCATCCTAACCAACCTGGGTGGTCTGGGATAGAGATCACCATTTTGATTTTGGTTTAGTTCAAATGAATTATGCCCAGGGCATTTTTACCTTGTTAATCAATGTTCCTGCAGGCCACAGGGGAAAGAAACAAATTGCTTTGCCTAGTAACAGCCCTCAGGGCAGTACAGTTAATCTTAGTCACTTCTGTTTCCCAGGACAGCTACTGTGAGCTCTTTGATTTCCCCTAGTGACTTTTGGGATGTGACCGTTTTCCCTTCTCTCATTTTCCTACCTTGACTAAGCAGCTTAAGAAAAAATGTTTCATCATTATTGATTTTGGACAAACCAACTGTCATCTTCCTGTCTTACGGCTGCACAAGGTTTAGAACAATGTTTTACCTCAAATGGAAGTGTTACTGCTACCATGAATCACAGTGGCATACAGCTTCCTTTGGCAGACCTGAAAACCAAGCTTCAGATTTTAATTCCAAGAATCAGCAGGATGTATAATGTTACAGTTTCATCCTAATGAGCTCAATTAAAACAATATCCTTTGTTTTTTCCTAGTGCAAGCACTGGGGAATAGCTTTCTTTCCCAAAACCTTGGGTCAGAACTGTGTATGGAGTTCTCCCAGCCTGTGGAGACCACCAAACACAAATTCAAGAGGCTCATTAAAACCCACATGCCACAGAGACATTAGTGTGGGTCAGTCTGTGCAGACTGTGTGGCAAGATTATGACTGCAATCAAAGCTGCATAGAAGATGTGCACTACATGAGTCGCTATTGTTTTCACATTAGCTAATGTGGCAATTTTTTATATTATCGTTGCTGTCTGGCTGTTCAAAGTTCTAATCCTAAAATTGACATCTATTCCTTCATCATGAATCCATAATTTGATAACTAGAGGGAAAAGTGTCATAATTTTTCTGTGTAGATGATCAGAATTTTTGGAATAGTCTGCATGTTAATCAGAAACTTTATCAGGTGCTGAATAACTTTTTCTTCTTCAGGTAAAATAAGTAACTAACTAATAAACATCTCCAGTAGCTAAAAACTAGAAAAGTAGGGGGGAAGAGGAAGAAGCTTCAAAGAGTATAATCTAATACAGAGACTCAGTTCTCATTTGTCACATTAAAGTTAGCAGACAATGTTACATTTACATGAAATTCTCCTTAGAGGCATTTACAAATTTATTTCCACAATGAGCAAACACATGTGGCTTTTCCACTAGAGCTAAAGATTCTAGTCTTTATCCATCCATCTTTCTAGAAATGTTTTCATATAAAAGAGAGCTTTAAAATATATTTGCACTAATACAACCTACACATGATTTTTATGTCTGCATTTGCCTTTTTTATAAATTACCAGTCCTCTAGGGTAATCTTTATACATGATATTGCAGTCAAATCTAATGCTGTATCTCTAATATCATTGCCTCTTTCCTATCTATTCCAGGCTCTCACATGCTCCTTCCATTATTGCTCAATCTTAAAGCTGCTTCATCAACAGAATGAATTTCTCATGGAATTACTAGGGAAAAAAAAATTGCTGCTATTCTTTGTATTCTTTGCATTATTTGAACTGCTATTGAGCTGCACAAATGTCATTGACTATTGTTCATCCAATAAATCACAAACTTAAAAATATTAAACACTGCTAAATATACTCCAGTATATCTGAAAGTACCATTTCAGTAGTTCCACCTTAGTAAGCCACCTGGTGCCTTTTTATTGTTGTCATATTTTATCTAACAATGCCTATTTTTTCATCTAATTTCTAGCAAATGGATAACACCTTCTCAGTATCTCCAAGACCATTCATTAGTTATTCCTCTTCAGAAAATTTAAATGAGAATCAGTGATTATTTAATTTAGTTGTGCATCCACTATTTTAAAACTTACACTTGCCAAGTTCTTAAGCATATTAAAAAAATACTGAAATAGTCAATTTAGTCAAATTTAGACAGAAAAAAACCTACATTCTTCTGATGAAAGTTATTGTTTTCAGTATCAGTTAATCTGTCCACTCTGCTCCATCAGATTCCTGCTTCAGATGATTGACCAGACTAAGAATAGGACAATATCTCTTGCAAGGTTTATTTCTGACGTTGACCTCAATTTGAGAATCTTTATTTTTAGTACTACTCTTCACCTTTTGTCACCTCCTTGTGTGCAGTAAGTTCAGCATCTTTAGGAGGTTTTCCTGTTATCACCTGTAGAGAAGGTATTTATCTACTTCAGAACAAAACACTTCTCTTGTGAAGAACCAAAGTCATAGCTTCTCTAAGGAGAATTCTTAGTAAAGGACATTGAATAAGAGTCTGAATACAGAAGCAGGTGTTCTTTTCACTGTTTAAATTAAAATTAAAAAAAAAGAATGCATTAGAAGCAACTTGTATAGCCATTAGTTGTTACTTTACTCTTCCAAATTCTGGTTTATTTTAAAAGTAATCAATGCTACCCACACACAAATACGTATTTACACAGACCTGTGGATATGTGGGTAGAAGAGGTGGTAAGAACAGGCAGCCAGAGACCCAGGACAGCCATAGTTGCTGTTTGAATACCCAGCTCTGTCTGATATTTATTTAATGCTATCTCTTCTCTTCTGGCAGTAAGTCTATCACCCAGCTGGAAACAAGTCCAGATTTCTCTCACGTTGCTTCAGAAAATCCTGTGCTTTTTAACATTAGAAAAAATAGAGTTATTGGAGTTGAAAGTTTACAGAATGTAAGACAAGGAGAGATGTTCACTCACAGTTCTCAACACTGCCACAGATTCCGTCTCCGTCACCACAGCAAAAGTGAAATTTGTTTTTGCTTGTCAAGAGGACAAAAAAGTATTCTGGTCCTCCTACTTGGTTTTTATAGTGGCAAAATCTGGGACAGACTATTTCAGTTTCATTCAGACTTTTTAAAAGACTCCATGTACCTTATGTTCTTTACATCTTTGCCTTTAAAATACTTGGATGAAAGGTCAGTAATCAATCAAGTTTACTTCCTGTGTTCTCAGCTTGCACTTGCACTCGAACAGACTCTGCATGGTCTTAAAAGGAGATGGAATGATCAGTGACTTGAAGGTTCCACTGACAACTACTTATCTGACCTTTTTGGAAGACCGAAAGTGAATCTTTATTACAAACCTTTTTTTTTTCTACCCGATTTATAAAAATGTTTCAATACATTTCTCAAGCTTCTTAGAAAAGACTTTTTTCCAAGAAAAATAAGAATGAAATGAGAGTGTAATCCATACTAATATTTATGTGTCAATCGAAGTTTAAGTATGATCAGTTTCTGCAGTTAAAATATGAGGACAAAATGGTATTCAACATAAAATCTAAGTTTTGAGCCCCCGACGCAATAAATCACATCAAATATGAGCAGTTCAATTATCATTAACAACTGATCATATCAGAAGTCCTGTTTTCTTTGTGTAAAGAACTTTAGTGGGGCTACACTGAGCAGTCAGTGTACTTAATATTGAAAACTAGTTTTGCTGTATATAGACAATGAACTATTTCTGTATCCCTAATGAACTATCACAGCTGCCCTCAGTCATGTTGTGTAGGTCTGGGTGTTGCTATCGTGTAGCACTATAAGAATTGCAGTACAGTAATGTTTTATATTATTTTTCCTCATCTAGACAAATTTTATCTCTCCCTTTAATAAATACTTCCATTTAAGCTACCTGGCATTTTTTTCTCCCAGTCATGAGGACTGAGAAAGCAAATGTTTAATGTAAAGCAGTTGTCTCAAGAGACTTCACTAGGAGGCAGAAGAATAATAATGTAGAAATCTACTTATTAAAAAACACACTTTCCCACTTCAAAAAGAGCTAGCTTTTAGCAAGCACCTTCTAATTAAACTAGTGACAGGTCAACACTTATTAAAGGATACAGAAGAGCCACTGAAATTGCCATGTGAGATAATTAATACACATTTGAGATGGAGAGGTATTATTAATATGTAATTACTATTTAAAGATAACTAAAATTCATTTTGCAAGAGAATTTGTAAATCACGTTGCCAAATGCACTTAAAATCTTTTAAAGAATAATGTGTCTTGCTTTCATTTTGGATTGTATCAACACAAGAAGAATAGAATCCAAGTTTTCTGATCTTCATGTTAAATGACTTTATAGGGATCATGGCTAAATCCCAAGGTGTATTTCCATGTGCACTTGAAGACAAAGGGAAAAGTTTTGATAATCTTAGTTGATTTAGATGATTTTTTGAATCATCATCTTAGCTCAAATTACTTCAGATATTTTGGATGCCAAATATAAAAAAAACCTAAGACTTCAGAGTTTAAAATAATACTTTCTAATGGTAAATTTTACAAAGTGTCGCAATTAATAATATTTGACAAATATATATCTCTGGTCCTCTCAAAATTATCTTAAGGGATTTTGCAGGTTAATGAATATATAAATTACATTTCTTCATTATGGGAAGAAGAAAAATAAACCTTCCAATTAATATGCCCAATTCTTTCATATTTATGCATGAATTTATATATATTCATATATTTCTGCATGTACAGAAGATAAAGTACTTTTCTGAATTATAGATTCTTATTGGCTTATGTATCCAAAAATTCAACATCGCATCAGTACTCTAGGTCAACTATGCATAAAAAGAGCAATGCTTTTATTGACTTGACTAGAAGCAACTATTAGTTTCAAATTAAATCATGCTTCAGTACCTCCCAAATATCACAAAGTAAGCAGGTATAAATTCTCATTTTCAACAGTTACCTGTTGCCTATGTATTTGCTAGTCAGTAGATGAACAGTGTTATTAAACACATACTCTCACATTTCTATGTTACATTTCTTCTTATTGTCTTATATTAAATATTTTAGATAATGCAGCTTCTACAACTGAATGTTTAATCAATCTTTGGCAAGTATGCACCGTTGCTTGTATTCGAGAATCGATATATCCATATTAGAATTATTATGATCAGTAACATCTGCAGAAGAATTTATAGCATGTATCTGTGAAAGGCTGAGCAATTTTCAGAAGACTGTGCCTTCTTTTTTTAAAATTCTTCTTTCTAGAAGTTAAAAAGAAATTGAAATTTTATGTTTTATCTGCTATCACCTAAATTTAATGGATTTACTTTGGTTATGCTGGATTCATGCCAGAAGCTCTTACTTTTCTGTCATTAAGTGCCAAATTTCAATTCAGATCTCTTAGTGATAATATATTATTTAATTTGGGCCTTTGTCCGAAAGGTTTGAAAATTCAATGTCTATTCAAATGTATGTACAATTCAACAAGCAAAAGTTGCTCTTGTGAAGCTTCAGACGCTGGTGTAATGCAGCCTGAGCTTTAACATCAAACTGAAGTTCATAGAAAGCAATAAAACTTTTCTCCTACTTTTTACAAAAAAGTTCTTTGAGTTCCTAACAGGAAACTCATTACAAAATGATTACTATTGCTCTCTACTTTCCTCCTGTGCCCTCTACACCACCCCAAAAAAGTATACCTTCACCTGTATAGATCTGTATAGATCTGTAAAGAGAAAAGTAGATTCATCCTATTTATTTCCATGGAAACTACAACATATACAAATAACACTTAGATAGAACAAATTCTCAGCTACAGAACACTTGTTTTCAACATAATCTCCACCATTAGCATATGCATTTTCACCAGCTATGAATAAGAGCCTGCAAGTTACAATCATAAAAATCCGCACAAGAAAAAGTGACCCACTATTACTCTCATCACTACTGAAACATCCTGTACTCACATTCACTGGTTGGTCTCCATAAACACTCAGCAAATGCTGATGAATGTCAATGGGTGAAACTTTTTTCATGTGGAGGAATTCAATGACACACTTACAAACACATTTTATAACTTACTTCCATGTCAGAAACTATTTTGTCAGACTTCCCCACTGCTGCTATCTGTCACATGGCAACAAAATGTAATGAAATACTGGTAGGAAGGTTCAAGCTCTACTGCCATACCACCACCATCTGCCTCTGACACTGTGGGCCAACATAATAAAATAGAAGGCATTACTTTTGGAGCAGCCTTCATAATATTATGTAATTATTATTTTGTAATCTAACAAAATTGGGATTTTTTTAGGGAAGATGTGTCAATTTTCAAAGATCTCAACTAAAGGCAGGCTGGGATCCAGCTGGAAACATCCACCTGTAAATAGAGATTCCTCAAAATAGGAATATAAGACCTCAGAGAATTATAGAATTTGTGTAACCATTTAAGTTAATAAATGCTGTTGTTAAAACTTGGATTTCTAACAGTACTTTCTGTCAGGAATCCCAGTCTACTTCCAACCAATGGAGAGACCAGGAAAAAAAACACAAAGAAACAGAAAATGATTTTTTTTTTTCCTAGTCAGGTGTTTTCATTGACTCACTCAAGTCTTACATATTTTTTTGCACACTGATAAATGATCTAAGCCTCACAAACAAAACTTTATTTCATGGTATTGATCTTTCCTTGTCAAGATGAGACAATCAAAATTGACTAAATTTCAGAATTAATATGATTTCTATCCCTAGCTGTCACATACACACAGACTTTTAGAAACTACATTACACACTAATCTGGAAATGTCATTAGGGAAATACAGAATATTCTGCTTTTCTCAGATATTTGTCTTCTGTCATACTTATAAAGCTCAATGAATCATTCCAAATAATCTGTGAAACATACAGCACATTTTTTTCTTTAATTCTCTGTATAAAAGAACTGAAGCAAATTTTGAAAACAAATTCCATTTGTTAGAAAGTAAGTGACTCACAATATGCAGAGTATATTTGAATGAACTAGAAAAGACTGTCTTACTATATGACATAGTAAATACTTCTCAACCCACACTGCCAGTCACTCTAACCATGCAATTACACGTTTTTAAAACATTTTTTCTCTAATAAAACTTCTGTATTACATTAATTGCAAATATGAAATTATACATGGATTTAACAGTAAGACTGTTATATTAGGTTATAAAAACATACAAACTGGTGTGAAAATGAGCTTCATTGCACTAGCTTATTTGCAGCATGGATCCATGGCATAATTGAATGAAAATGATTAAAAATAATAATAATAATGGGATAGTGTCATGGTAATTTGGTAATATTAGATGAAAATTATGTGTAATGCTCATGACAGAGGGCCCCTTTCAGGACAGCTTAAGAGTATGCATGCTTTCCAAAGAATTGTTCTCACAGTTTGCAATAATAGCACTGGCTTTGGTAGAGAGTCATCTCATGAGATTGCCTATTCTTGTTCCTCACGTGAGAGTGCTATCATGGTTTTGCTTCTATCAATGATTACAAAATACAAATCAGACATGCTTGGCCAATTTAGTTACCATGTAAGACATGGCATTACACTAACTCATTCTTTTCTTTCTCAGAAGACTTTAACAATTCACTGAAATTCATCTGAAATAAAGTCTTCACAAGACTCATAGATCATTACACATCCATCTCCATGAGGCAAACACTCACCCAAAATGATTCTGGACATTTGTGGCATTTGTGCAAGTAGGACAAGTATCATGCCTTGACCACAAGAGCTTACTTTGGTTTTGCTAAACAAACCTAAAATCAATTATTTTATTATCAAAGACCAATTACTCCAACTGAGGTTGCATTCCTTAAGTTGTCTTTAAACTGTGTATCCCAGAGTATATCTGGTGGGAAATATTTCATCTTCCATTCAGTCTGACATACAAATACAACAGCACTTTTCTGTGACACTGAATGAAAGCTATCTTTACTGTGAATAAGTTAGAAAATCCAAAAAGATGTAACCTACTAATTTTGCAGTAGCATCTATTCAATATAAAGTCTTCTTGAGAGCCTTTACATTTGTGTAAATCCTCCTATTAAAAAAAAATAGTTTAAGCTTCAGTAGAGGCATTTAGAAACATTTACTCAGCATGCAGAAGGCCAAGTAGGAATGTTAGGTGCTTTGGAAGATCTAGAGGCCTAGATCCAGAAAACTAGAGGTGTGAGCTCAGCTTACCTGTGTGAACAAAGATCCGCTTGTACGTAAGTAAGTGAACTGGAAAGCTGAAAAAGAAAACCATAAAGCAGTATGAAACAAAATTCTCAGTGGCTATTTTTATTTTAATGTATATGTTGACTTTGAGCCACAGAAGAGGGAAATGACTGAGGAAATTTCATGGAGGTTGAGTAAATTAGCTTTGATGAAAAATGAAGAGGTTTTTTTGGCCTTGGAACCTAATCCTAAGAGGAGTGCATTTCACAACCAAGTGGAAATGAAAAGGCCGTGCCTTGGAGATGTAAATATTTCCTGCCGTAGATCACAGCTAGTTACTTGTGACGAGAAAATGGACAGTTAGTGGGGAGAGGAGTGCTGGGAAGATAGCCAGAAATGTCATGTATGTTATGACAAACCCTGTTAGATAGCTGGTTTAGATCAGCAAGGTATATAAAACATAAATTATTGTGTTCAAGCAATTTTAGGTCTGAAACTTACTATTGGCAAATAACTGCCACTATGGTGTAGGAACTGGCTGCTTATTGTTTCGTACTATTTGAACTACCACTTATTTATAAGCTATTTAATGGAAGTATATTGATAGATAAAAAGAAAAGAGAAATGATGGCTGAAATGTAATATTTTGTAAACAAAATTGGAGTTTATTACTTGCTATATTTTTCCAAAAGCCTGCAAACTATTACAGTAAGATTTAGGAGAATAGGAAAAAAAAATTCTGTTTTAGAAATTTAAAAGCATCTGCAATATTTTTGATCCTGCTAGCATCTAAGCTTTAATATCTAAACCAGACTAGCTCTAACTTCAGGCTAGAAGCACCAAGAGTTATCAGTGCTGATTAAAAAGGCTACCTAAATAATTTACTAGTTTTCTTATCCACTCTCTACTATCCTCATCACTACTATTGATGCCTGGACATTTCTATGATGTTCTATTATGTTCTGTCACTAGTCCTAAGTCTTTTTACATGTATAACAGAGCAAGTTACCTGGAAAATGCTTCTTACTCTATAACAAATATTCATGTTTTCTCTTTTTGTCATGTGATGTAATTACTTCAGTTCTGAATATAAACAACATAAGCTGAAAATACAACTTTGGCTATAAGAAGCCTGGAATTCTGGGATTCTCAAGTCCAGGCTTTTACTATGGATCACACATGCTTTGTAGGGATGTCTGAATGTCCCTATTTGCTTATATAAAGAATAACTCCATATCTTAGGATTTCAGGAGTTTTCATATTATTGTGGTTTAAAGTATCAGTTCTATTTCCAGGAGTACCATCATAATGAATACTGTAAAGCAGTAACTCATACAGTGTAGTAATATAAACTACAGGTAGTCAATTTTTATCCAAGGAAAGAATAAAAGTAGATTTTACTCTTCTCCCATCTTCACTTGAAACAAATTACAGTTTTTTCTCTGAATCTGCCTCCTCTTCACATCAACAACAGTCAATAATTAGGGAAAGTGGTTAGTTTTTTGTCCTTCTATTTATTCTCTTTGGGGCAAGGGCTCCAAGAATGACCTGTGTGACTATTTCTATCATATGTTATCTCAGTGCTTTCAAAACAGCAAAGGTAAACTAACCTTATGGCTAGAAGTTTGTGTATTTCAAATCAAGTTTAAAATCTTGTATTACAATTAGTTTTTTCAATAAGTATTTAGAAGGAGGGATCTCTTTATTCCTATGGAGTCAGGTCTGAACATATGTAACTTCTGTCTTCTTCAAAAAGATGCTGTTGTGGTTCAACCTAGCATGCCACCCAGCACCACACAGCCTTTAACTCACTCTCCAACCCTTCCTAATGGGACGGCAAAGAGAATTGGGAAAGAAAAAAAAAAAAAAGAAAAAAAAAAAAAGTAGAACTCATAGGTTGAGATAGAACTATTTAAGACAGAAAAGGGAAAAAAAAATAACAGTAATGATATAACAAAACAAGTGACATGCAGTGCAATTGCTCACCACCCACTGACCAATGCTCAGCTTGCCCCAGGGCAGCAGCTAGTCTCAGCCAACTCCACTCAGCCTTATAGTTTGCTTACATTACACCAAATAGTATGGAAACTATAGATCTTTGGCCAGTTGGGGTCAGCTATCCTGGTTCAGCTCCTCATGTCCCTTAACCCCGTAACCTACCCAATACAAGAAGCTGAAAACCTGAGGTGTTTTTTTGCAGCACTGCTCATCCACAACAAAAACATTGGTTTGTTAACATTTTTTTTTTCCTCGAACCAAAACACAGCATCATACCAGGCTCTATGAAGAAAATCAATCCTGTCCCACAGAAATCAAGACAGACAAAGGATGGGTGAAAGTACTGCGTGCCCTTTCTTAACGTATCTTTGGAATTAATTTGCAAAATAAGTCTGTAACTAAAGGTTAAAGGTGTATTCTGTATAGCTTCCAATAAAACACATAGTATTTAAACCAGATAACATTGTTTTAGTGTGTTTCTTTACTTAAGACCTCTCCAGATCTTTAGAAACAATAGCACGGAAAAGACAGAAGCACATTTTTGAAAGAATATTTCCAGTATACATCTGGAAGGTTCTGTTTTATGATACATCTTGAGATGAATTGTTAGGAGAAAAAGATGACAATCCATAAATAGAAGCTGGCATGCTGCAACAGAATAATGATTCTTCCATTTGCTATTCTGGACTAAGAAGAAAAAACCAATTCAGTCTTCTCTGCACTGCATTATGGCACATTACATCCATTACTTCATGTAAATTAAATTAGAATATAATTAATATGATGTCAGCTTGATATCAGTGTCTGATAAATTTTATGTTTTATATTGTTTACTGGTATATTGTTGTTGTCCATAATCTTTATCATAAATACATTTGATAAGTCCTATTGTAGTTATTTCAATTTGTTCCACTTCCTACTTCTAATGTGAAGTGCATTTTGTACACCAATCTACATTATTTGATATCCATCTTCCCTGATAAGGCTCAGGAAAGAGATGACGTTACCTTGGCAACACATGCTACCACAAAATTTGAAAATGCCCTTCTGAAATACTCAGATCTTCCTTCATTTTGTTACATTTGCTCTTAACAAATTATAAATGGAAAGCATTGCTGTGAGGGAAGCCCACATGAACCTTAGTCACTGCTAAGATTTGCTGAAAACAAGCCACAGTGGCATTTACTCTGCATAGGTGCGTTTACACAAGTGTTACGTGGCAGTCAATCATGAAGTTTTTGTTAGGGAACCTTTTGAAATGCAACTTTTCTGTTTAGCTGAATGAAAAATAAGGATTTGCAGCAACGAGAGACTGCAGCTTTTTTCAGGCAGTACTGGCTCAGTGTTAGATGTAGTTCAGCACTGAACTGATTTTCTCTTGATCCTCTCTTGGGACAGGGCATTCATTTCACCCATCAAAATTTCAAACACTAATTTATTTTACAAGATTATATCCAAATTTTAGAGGTGAACTAAGATTGGAATGTACAAAATGTCTGTCAGTACTATTCTCATTCTTTATGGTCAGTGTGTCTTTGCTTGTGAGAGGAAGGAAATATCTAAATATCTACATATAGACAAAAAAAAAAAAAAAAAAAAAAAAAAAATTTCTGGAGTTGTTTGTCTAAATTCCTGGCGAGTTCTCTGACCTGGAAGAAAGCTTGGTGAGATGCTGCACCATCAGCAGATGCAGCTCTGACTTTGGGATTAGGCTTTAGTGGTTCCATCCACTGTGTGCATGGTCATCTCAGAACACCACGGTAGCTGACTTTTTCAAAATTCTTTAATGTCATATCCTGGAAAAAAATATTTATTTTTGCCTTCTTCATCTGTTTTTACACAGTTGCTAGTTTACTTCAGTATGTTAATTATGTGTAATGCCAGTAATTTTAGCATCAATTGTGACTCTTCCTCTCATTTTTAATATACAAATTAGCATACACATTGCTGTAGTTTCTTTGAGTTTTCAGTAATTCTCTTGATACAATCAAATAGAAAAACACAATACTTTCTGCATAATACTGCTCGTAATTGATCTCTGTGATGAACTCTTACAGTGTTTTCATTGATTTATGCTAGAATGATTTCATCACATTACAGATACCACAAAAAAGTGCTGCTCTCCATATATCAAAAGATATAGTTACTGACAGTATCTTACCCCTACATGCAGAACAGCTAATATGATAACATAAATATATCTTCTGTCAAATAGAATGGGTATTACAGGTTTTTGAAGTCTCCAACAAAAGGAATATGTGAAGCTGTTGGAGCAGGTCCAGAGGAAGACTATGAATGTGATTGGAGGGCTGGAGCACATTTCCTTTGGAGAAAGGCTATCAGAGTTGGGCTTGTTTACCTTGGAGAAGAGAAGATGCTGGGGGGATCACATCATGACCTTCCAGGTCATGTATATAAGCTTTCCACAGGATCTTATAAGCAGAAGGCAGACCAGCTTTTTACATGATCTGATAATGATAGAGAAAGGGGGAGAAATCTTAAACTAAAAGAGAGATTTAGGCCAAATGTGAGGAAGAAATTCTTTACTTAGAGAGTGGTGAAGCACAGGAACAGACTGTCCAGAGAAGCTGTGGTGCCCCATCCCTGGAGGTGCTCAAGGCCAGGTTGGATGGGACCTTGGGCAACCTGAGCAGGTGGGGGGCAGCCCTGCCCATGGCAGGGGTTGGAGCTTAGTGATCTTTAAGTTCCCTTCCAACCAAGCCATTCTATGATTCTTTTATTTTTGTTGTTTAGATGCCTGAAGTGGAACATCAGCTGTTCTCATTTTATTCATGAATAAGAGGATGCTATGCAAGGAAACAGTATAGTCTTCTACCTAGGACAGGAAGACCTTCCTTTCCCCCACAGCATCATTACAGAAAGCTACAGAACTGTTATCAGGCATGGCCCAGGAACATTCGTCACAAACATGATATATGAAGTTGATGTACATCAAAATAAGCTCCAAATGCAGCACAATGATGCACTGCTTGAGTGCCACTACTGTGTCAGTGAGTACTAAGAATAGCACACACTCTGTGCTGCAGGGCACTTGTGATCATACATTAAAGTCTGTTGAAATAAATTATATTTGTCAGATCAGTTTCATAATAAGCAATGTTTGCAATTTAAATGTTATAAATGATAGAACTTAACCCTCTCATAAAGTTATGGAGTGGAGAAAATAAACAACAAAAGAAAGAGAAGAATTTAAATATTGGCCACCAGATCCACATCACAGATTAGATATCCTTCCACATGCTTAGCCCTCTGTAGAACTGTTCTATTAAGTCCAAGTAAGAAATTTACATGTTAAAAGAGGAACTAGATAAAAGAATATAAGAACTACCTAAGGTTGTTTCTTTCAAATACGGCTGTATAAGGTTTGTTACTTTGAATTTCCTCAACTATCGATGTCATGATTATTAAAAGCTCTAATGAAATTTAGATTTCCTATTGCACACCATTCCTTTATATAGCTCTTCTAAGACTAAAACTACAACTACAACTGTCCACTACAACTACTGTGTGCCTTTATAACATCAACTATGTAATTTTGTCAAATCTGACAATTCTTCTGTGAAGAGTTCTGGAAAAAAAAAAAAAAAAAGCAACTTTTATTCTTTTTTTTTTTTTTTAACAAGACACTCTTCTCAACCCCTACATTTCTGGACATGAAAGCTCCTGACCGTGTGAATTCCCCCTGGCATATTCCAGAAGCAAGAAAACATGTCATGCTCCATGTTCATGTGAGTGCAATGAACTAATGCAGAATTGTAACAGTGGTAATATATAATATACAGTGGTATGCAAAAATTGCACAAAGTTTAAATTCTGGAATTATGGGGGGCACATCTTACTTAATCCTAAGGTTCACCGCTCTGAAAACAAAAGAAACAAACAAAAATAACAAAAATATGTGGGACAAAATCCTTTAAACATTCTTTCTCTCTTTCCAGGCTGAAGTGAAGCATTATAATAAGAAAATTTATGTCAGCCAACCATCTTAAAGGCTTATTTTATAGTTTTATATTTTAAATCCTGATTTATGGTATAACCTCTGAAGTTAAATAAGTCAAGCGTACTAAGAAGTAGAAATTAGAAAAGCAAACGCATGCTTTTTCTTCTATCCTTCAAGCTGACTCTCCCAATTGAGTTGTACTGTTAATGAGACCAGAGGAGGATAAGTTCCAACATTTTTCTCCAATGTGGGACACATATGCTTGGGCCTGTTTCCCATCTACAGTGGAAAGTAAATTTCTGGCTACAGAAGCTGAAGAATCACTAAGTAAGGTGTAATTCTCCTTTATATTCTCCTATATCCTTTCAGAAATTCTTTTTTTTTTTACAGAAGTAGCACAATGGGCTCAGGCTCCAGATGGTACCTTGGATTTTACAGCAGTCTGTGGAAGGATTATTTAGATTGCAAGTTATTTGAATTGTTGTGATTTTATGCAACAAGTAATACACATAATAAAACATAGTACCAGTGTTTTTAGAAAGCTATTCTCATAGGACTTTGGTATTACACCTCTTGAGTGATACCGTTATTCAAAATTCACTGATAAGATAGTCACTTCTTCTCCAGGAGTGTCATGAGTACCTTGCATCCAACAACTGCATAACAGTTCAGCAGTACCAGTCATTTTGCTCTTAAACCTCGAGTCATGGAATAGAAGTTTACTTTACTTTTGCTTCAGCTAAAAGTCAAAGCTTCTATCAGGAAGTTCAGTTTACTGTTCTTTTTGCTGAATCCAATACATTATTTTTTTTTGCTTCAACCCAGATTTCATAGTTCGACATTGATGTGAGCTATTCTAATTCTCCTTTTTCCTGAGCACAGCTGTCCAGTAAGTATAACACCTCATAAGAACCTAAATAGATAAATAAATTTATATCCTAAGCTGATCTACACGAAGGAATGGGAGGAAAAGGAGAAAACACATCTGTGCATGTGAGAGAGAAAAAACAAAAGAGGTAAAGAAAAGAGAAAGAGAAATCCTGCTCTCTGTCATCCTCCATCAAGATGTTCTCAGCATTGCCTTGATATAAGACTTTAGCCACTTGACCTATTCTTCACAGCTGTGATGAAATAACTAAATTCCCTTCCTTAGACCACCAATTTTTTTCTATTTAAACAGCATTTAGAGAGACAGGCAGGATGGCTGTTCCTAGCTTCCCTTTTTGGTGTGTGTGTATTTCATCTGACAGTTATAGTCTCTTTAACCATGTCTACAAGCAAAACACATCACTTTACAGTTCCGGAGGATTTCATGTCATTGTAATGATGCATGGCACCCTGTTAAGTTCTTCACATTAAACATGTAACTGAAGGCAATCTGAGTTGAAATCCTGGGGTGACAACAAAGATAGAAGTACTGAGGTTTAGTGAAAGCAATGAATCAAAATGTCTACAAGCTGGCTGAGTAGAAGAAGAGACATGAATAAAACCAGTGTGCCAGACCTGGTACTTCTCAAGCTCTATAGACATTTACATTATTTTAAAATGGTTCACTGTCATTTCTATTCAGATATAATAGCATTTGGACAATCTAGTCCACTGAACTTCATCTGTTAAAAAGAGATACTAGAAATTATTTACCACTTCCTCAATTAGAAACATTCTTATCCAGTAGCAACCTTAGCTAACTTCACAGTTCTTAGACTTATCTCTTAAAATTCCTTTAGAATAAAGGAAAAAAATCTTAAAGGAATGACTTGTCACCTCATTTGACTCATTAGATACCTGCCTTAGTATGGGACTAATTGGTTCTTTAGATTTACTTGTTTCTGTCATTTGATCACTAAAAAATCTAAGAGTGTCTTGCAGCAACATAGCCATCAATATTTGTCCAGACACATAGTCTCATTTATATAATTAATCAACAGTTGCATTAAAAACAAGTGGTTAATCAGATGCCAGCACAAAGCTTAGCAGATCCTTCATCAAAATTCCACATCCTGAAACACCTCATGCAGATTATGCAGTGAGTACTTCAAAAGAAAAAGCATTTTTACATAAGTAGGATTGACTCATGTTTTAAATGAAAGATGTAGGAGAACCCTAACAATTACAAAAAAAAAAAAAAAAAAAAAAAGACAATTTAGTAATAAGGGATTTCTGAGAAAGAAACCTCCCACCCAAGGAGAGGGAGGGTAAAGATGAAAAAAAAGTCTCACAATTAATCCTCTTCCTTGTCCTCTCCTCTTTCCACCTCTAGTGTTCAGGCACAGATATTTATATTTAGCCGATAAGAACTTCTACAGAACATGAAAGAACTTCAGACATCAGATGTTTATAAACTTGTGAAATGCTTCATGGTTCAGCATGATTCTACTTTTTTGAGAAAATAAAGCTTGTAGTCCTGCATATGTTTATAATTTCATGAGTATATTTCATATTTCTTAGATGTTCTATATGTGAAAATTATGGGAAAAATAAGTACGTTGTTCCACCATGATGTTTCTATAGTGTTAATTGTTATATACATGTGAGAGCAGGAAGTTTTAGGAGGCTGAATTATTTTCTTAGGGAACGTGTTTTTGATTAAGTCTCACTCCAAGGCAAAACCTTTCTGGAGTTCAAACATAACTTTCCTGGAAAGGTGTTACAAGAAATAAATATTCCTTTCTGATCTTCATTCGCTATGGGAGACAGTATTTTGATGATGATGCATAACTGCTGGCAAGTTATTAGATACCCTGCCTCCAGTTTCTAGTCTGTGTACCTATAACTACACAATTACAGTCCTTATATCTTTGTATGAGTAGGTAGGGTTGAGAAAACACACAATGGTTATACATAAACAGAATACAAATGTAGCCTCAATGAATAGAGCACATTGACTGCTCCACTCTTGAGACACAGGACACACATTTTACTGCCTCAGACTAAAATGGAAAGCAATTTGATTTTCTAAGAGATGAAGTGAACATCAGAGCAAGTTAAACAGTACATGCTGTGAGTCTGTACAGAGGAAAAATAATGTTGAAAACCTTAGTCAGAGGTTAATTGATAATCGGTTGAATTATTCATTTGTTATTAATGATTACTAATGAGCAGCATTAGAATAATCAATGTTCCAGATCAGTGCTTTGCCAGATGTCATGTTAATTGCAAGTGAAGATAGCAGCGGCTTAACAAAATGCAGAAACAATTAGTGTGATTGACTCCAAGCCACCTCATGCCTCTCTGGAGTATTGTTCTAGCAGTACCGCAGAACAGTGCGAAATTCTCTGAGTCTGCAGAGTGGGAAAAAAGAATTCCTAATATCCTTTGATATAACTGTGTTTTGTCTCATAAAAGGTAAAATTACAGTTAATCTTACACAAGCAAATATATTTGCTTGTAGAGCTTGCAATCACTGGCTAATAAGTAGGGAACACCAGATAGCATCAATAACTAGTTGAAATTAAAATCTACTCTTTCCCTGGTGCAAAATCTGTTGAGTTTTAATATATCCAATGAAATTGTGTTTTTAGATTATGCTTTATGACCTGAAACAACAGTAAACCACTAACTGCCATGCTGCTGTTCAAAATATGCAAAGTAGGTTCGTAACCTACAGGTATAGCAAAATGTTAAGAAGTTCAATTTTATTCTACACAGGGATGAAATTTGATTCTGTGGCTGTAACAGTAATTTTCATCTGCCTTAGACTGACAAAGCAACAGGACTGAATGCAAGAGAATCTGGAAGAAGATATGCACAGCCAACACAACATCTCCTCATTGTGTAACGTTGACCATCCTATCTCCCCCCACCCAGTTTGATCCTCAGCTGCAAGCAGAAAGCTGGCACATCTATTTCCAGGTGGCTACCCTCTGAACTTATGATTTCTTTCTATCATTCAGTGGCTCAGAGGAGTGAGTTTCAGTCCAGAAAGTCCAATAAGTCCAATAAGTCCAGAGCAGTAGTGCCATCCATCATCCATCAAAGAAAGAATTGGGACAGATTATACACATCGCAACAGGGCACCAGAAAGCTGAACACAGACTGAGTTTACGTGTACAATAGATGGCTGAGTTGTGTAGCAGTTTTATAATCAGTCATAAATGATGTGGTACCATACTAACTGGTGTAATCAGATTATAATTATATCACAGAATCCCAGAATTGTAGGGGTTGGAAGGGACCTCTAAAAATCATTGAGTCCAACCCTCCTGCAAAGCAGGCTCCCTGAAATAGGTTGCATAGTTAGGCGTCCTATTTAATTGATTCTGGCACTGAGAGAAGGATATTCTTTTGATTCTCAATGGAAAAATTATAAAAAGTATGCAATTAATGCATTCAGTTCTCTCTGTGAAATTGTCTGAGTATGGGAATGCTATTAGACAGTGAAAAGTGATATTGTTGCCTTTGCATATGAACAGACAAAATAAAGTTTCCTCAGGAAGGTTGGCTTGTGCCTGTGGTGTGTTGCTTGGACCCTTAACACACTCTCACCCATATGAGGGCTCACATAATGCGCTCTACACTGCATCTGGAACAAATCATAGAGTAATGGATTGGAAGGGACATTAACGCCCATTCAGTTCCAACTACGCTCCCATGGGTAGGGCTGCCACCCACCAGGTCAGGTTGCCCAGGTCCCTATCCAAACTGGTCTTAAACACCTCCATGGGTGGGACATCCACAGCTTCTCTGGGCAACATCTTCTGGTGCTTCCACGTAACATCTAATTTAAATCTCCTCTCTTTTAGTTTAAAGCCACCTCCACCTTGTCCTATCACTATCAGATCATGTAAAAAGTTGGTCTCCTCCTGTTCATAGACTCCTCCAGATACTGCAAGAGCGTGATGAGATTTCCCTGGATCCTTGTCTGGATGCAATGCTCCATATGGGGCCTCACAAGGGCAGAATAGAGGAGGACTATAACCTCCTTTTCTCACATCTGCCTCATGAGGCTGTTTCTGACTTGTTCTGCTCTTATAGTGGGAGGGATTTTGCTCCCGTTCCTAAAAGTTCAGTAATGCGAGGGGTAGAAAGCCTGACTGATAATGAAGTTCAAGGCAAAGAACTCATTAAATACTTCAACCATCTTCACGTCTGAGGAGGCCAGCTCTTGCTTTTCATTTATCAAAGGGGGTAACACACTCCTTTGCCTGTTCAATGTACCTATAAAACTCTTTCTTGTTATTTTTCACATCCCTCATCGAGTTCAGTACTAGCTATATCCCGAAGATTCTCCTGCAAACTTCTGTGACATATGGGGTACCTGATGATCTAAAGTTACAGTTCAAGATTTTAAGTTACAATGTTTTATTTAGCTAGGGGCATTTAGGGTTTGTTTGTGCCTTAACCATATATCAAATCCTGCTGCATTGATTTAAGCAGAGGAACAAGTGAAGTGCGTCAATGACCTCAAATAAAGATTATGGAAGGCTCTGTCTCCATGATATTTCTGAGTTCTGTAATCATGACGCACAGTCATAAGTCCTGGGCTTTACTGCAGACTGTCCTGGTAAAGACAGAGAGGGGTAGGAGTTCACAAGAGTTTCACTGTGAGCTGAAAAAAATTTGTGGTCTGAGGAGATTTTTTTGTTTGTTTCTGATTTGTTTTGTTTTTCCTTATACATACATTATGATATATATATATCATTGGGGTTTTATTGTGTTTGTTTTTGAATGTTTTTTGTTGTTGTTGTTTAGGTAAGGCTTTTTCTGCAGTAACTAGGGATTGCTTTTTGTGAACAGTCAGGATTTTTGTAGTGTGGAATATACACATCCTGTGATTTAAAAATAAGAAAATGAAATTGCTGAGTGGAGTCTTGAAGTAATAGAGAAGCTGTTCTGCAAGCAATAGCAGAGATCCCTTCAGGCATTTCACTGCACCCTAGAGAGCAAAGAAGCACTCAATCTATGAAACAAAATAAAGCAGGTTTATTTTTTGACTCTTAATTCAGGTTTTCTTCCACCATCTATCTTCTACAAGAATTTTCTGTACTGCTCTTGTTTAGGCAAAGGGTAGATATTTTCCCTCCCAAAGATGTCAGGTGCATTTTATTTCTTGTTTGTGGCTTGTTGTTTTTTTAATCCTGGAAATTTAGTAGTACTCTCTGTTTGATCCCTTTGCAATGTACTGGATTTTACTAGAAAACAAGCACACCCCAAGAGAACACTGACCAGCACTTCGGTGGATTTGATTTTGTCACGTAATTATGTACGTTTTTCTTGTCTATGTTAAAAGTGTAAGAACATATCTCCAAAGACTGATAAACATGGCAGCTTAGAGCAAAGGGAAATAAGATTTCTGGGATCTGTACATATGTAGAAGAATGATCTCTTTGGACTGGACTGCAGCTTGAACCACTGTTCATTTCCTGCCAGCAGAGAGTGGTTAAAGCCTCAGAAATAAGCAAGTAGCAGATATTAGTTCAAAAGATTCAAAAGATATTTCAGCTGTCCTGGATAGAAGGGCTATATGTTTGACTAACCTACTTGTTAAAGACCTCCAAGAAAGGGAGATGTAGAGTCGTTGGGTGCTTCTGTTGTTTCTTTTTTTTTTTTTTTTTTTTTTTTTTTTTCCTTATTAACAGATTTAAATTTCTTTTGATGCTCGCTGAGCAGGTTTTTATCATCTTTTTTTTTTTTTTTTCACTGTACATGCAGAAATAACTGATAATTTGTCTTTAAAAAAATCATAAATAACTTCAAAATTTCCCTTTGATGAAGATCTCATGCATCCAAAATCTTGTCTTTTCCAGCAGCAGGTCTGAGAGAAGGTATTTTCTTTCCTAAATGTCTTCAGAGAATAAACAGAGAAATGATAAATATTCTTACACCAATTTGGGAAGTCACCAAACCCCTCCAAAGCTAGATGTGTCAAATCTTTTTAATGTAGGAGTACCTATTTTAAACAATGATTAATATTTTTCCAGAAATAGCCTGGTTTAGGAAGGAATTTGACAATTTCATGCATTATAAATGCGTTGGATTTCACCATCAGTGCACCACTCAGTCTGTTAATGAGTCATTAGAATCTCAGCAAAAAATGTATGTCACCTTAAAATAGGGAAGGAGAATACAATTTGCACAGAACAGTTTCCCCTTAATTTTCCATGTGATTTCGCCATCAACAAAATAACTGATGGCAAAGGCTACTGTCAGCTGAAGAAATCAATACAAATGATAATAAACAATTAATTTGTTATAGTCTACCAAGCTGTTGTCCATAATATTAGTAGTTCTATTCAATTTTCTCTGCCTTTGTATTACAGGAGGCTGCAGGCACAGGGCATAGAAATCAGCACTGCCATGCTTATTCTGAAAAATGCAGGGGTAGATATTGCATCCCTGTCTTGCAGAGGCACTAAAGAAAACTGATAAATAGCCACACCTGGGTATAGTCTGCCAGCGCAGCTATGCACGTACTGCCTCTGGGGACAGAAGTAATGTGAGCCAGGTCCCCCCCTTGCCCTCTCTCATCTCCTGCACTCCTCATCCTGGAGCTCATAGAAAGCTGGGACCAGGCTGAGATCCAGTACCAAGACACAGAAGATAGCCAGGTATCTCAAGTTGCAGTACCAGCCCAAGTCTATAGCTAATATGAAAACAGCTGCAGCAAGCAAAGCCTGGAAGTCAGGCTTTCTTACACTGCATTCATCCAGTGTTAGTGCAAAATGATTCATCTGTTCTTTCATCTCTTTTTTGTAAGAAACACATAAGATTGATCTATAGTTCACAGCCTAAGAACTGAAGATAAAATGAACTACCTATTGTTCTGGGATCCTTTCATTGGTTTCACGTGCATTTAGTCTCAAGTGGTGCATGAGATACACTCTAGACTCATTTTAAATTGTAGTAAGTGTTGAGTAACGCCATATGTGGTGAAATGTCAAGGCACAGCAGGTAAGAGGGTCAGTCTGCATTGGTCCCTATTGACTCTACCAGTTTCTGCTCCAGGCCAACATTCCACAACTGTATTTTATTTTTTGTTTTAATACAAAGAAAATACACAACGATGGAGAAAGAAAACCGCTGTATTCTTTTCTCTTGGGCCCAATTATAACAACAGGTGATACAATATTAGAGGCTCAGCATTAATTTGTTAAGTGAAAACTGCCTGCCTACACAGCTGTTTTATTTATGAGGGGTGACAGGGTGAGAAAGAAATCCTGGTATAAGAATAGCAAGGACATTTGTGAGCAATAACAGAAAACATAACTACATATGCAGTTTTATTATGAGTGAATAGGAAACTGATGCTTGGTTTGATATTATTTCTCTATGCAACTTATTTTTATTTACAATAGTGAATGTATTTTTTTCCAGACATTTAGAGCCACTTGATTTATGCTGTGTCTCAATCCCAGCATTATGTTATGTACAGCCCTAGCTGAGTCCTGAGATGAGTCAGCTGCCAAATTCCATATTAATACACTATTATCTTGTAATGAATCAACAGGCTTTGAAGCAATTAAGTCCCTCATTGTTTAGTTTAATACAGACTATTATTTCAGCACGTAATAAAACATACTTGAAAGTGAGATTTCTCAGGTCCCATTATAACTGCATTTAGCTTCTTTCAGTCACCAGCAAGGTGTGACTGTCAGTCTAATGAGATTTATAACAATACTTTTTTTAGCATGTAGGAGCTTGTAAGATCTACTGTTCTTATGATCATGCACTATTTACCTGTGCACCCATCCTGCCACAAATCTGCAGGCTAACAGTTGAGCATGCTGCAGGAAAAGAGTCATGATGTGAACTGGTACAGAAGAAAAATCTGTCCCAGAAGGGGCTCTTGTTCTCTGTATAGACAATTGCAAGTGCTCTGTTTAGGAGCATGTTAACATTTTAATGTTGAATGATGAGAGGCTGGGCCTGGTCAGCAGATGCACTAGGAATTGTGGAGAGTGACTGCATCTCTCTCCTTCCAATGAAGATGCTTACACTAGACTGCATAATTCATATGACACTTGTCGCATTATTCTCTCAGGATAACAGCATGTACAGAATGACACCTTGCATGGTTAAGATGTTTTGTGATGGGGAAAAGTACTATTAATTTTTAATCTACTGTTCTCTATTTACATCTTTAGAAGACAAGGTCAAAGCTCAGTACCCCATTCTGTGACAGAGAATGATGGATTTGGTGTTAAACCTTAGCTATTAAAAAGAAATTATTCCACTGTCTCATACCAAGGTGTTAGAAGGTGTAAAATTCTTAGCTAGAGTGTTTGTACTGAGCCTTGAGGACCCATCTGGGTATCTTCAGATTTGCCTGTAAGTGCTACACACTGTAAGCCCTCAGAGACTTTCACCTGAGTTCAATATTCTTCATGCAGACAGCTTTGATGTGCTCTCTGTCACCACCTCTAAGATCTGCTGCTGCAGCCTGTAATTACTAGAAGTTCCTGCACATCTGAGTACTCCTTCTTTGGTAGGGCACATCCCTGCAGTACACTAAATGAGTCACCAGTCAGCCAGAATAAGTTTGAATATATTTTGTCTGCACGCTTATCAGTTCTCAAGTTCAAGGTAGTTGAATAGCTTACCTACTGCAACAGGACAGGCAAGATGAAAAAGCAAATGTATATTTGCAGGCTCCCACACTCTGCAGAAAGGCATCAATGCTAGAGAAAGGCATTGGTTCTTCTTCACCTGCAAAATGCTTACTACACAACTGAGACTCACAAATACCAGTTCAGCACAGTACCAGTTCTCGTGTAGAGGTGTATGCCAACTTTTGGGAACATAGGAGAGCTACAGACTCAAAGAATTTGCAAAATATTCATATTGGTTCTGATTTTTTGAAATCTCTAAGGTCAGTGTATGGGATCTCTCAGAAAGTGTGAAGATATAGAGCCAGGAGACTTTGGCCTTCCTGATATATTTGCTGGGACACAATCAATTAAGAATGTTGCTTCACACTGTGCCTAGGAAGACATCATGAAGCTACATCTCCGGCTTGAGAGC
The DNA here is from genome assembly GCF_951394365.1 of Tetrao urogallus. Lineage (NCBI taxonomy): Eukaryota > Metazoa > Chordata > Aves > Galliformes > Phasianidae > Tetrao > Tetrao urogallus. The sequence goes on along the minus strand of NC_136813.1, from coordinate 78,141,427 downwards.
AAACTGGGACCTGCTGCATCTCCAGTGACAGCTCTGCTCGTTCTGTGGGTTCCACCCTGTCTAGGAATGTCTCCACAGTGGCCTCAGCCTACATGTAAGTCAGCCTTTCTTTATTTTTCTGAGTTGACAATAAACAAGCGTCTTGTGATTAGCTCACATGCCTGAACGCACTGCATTAATCTCTCTCTTCACTGATGAGAACTAAATATAAGCAAAAAGAACTGTGTTCTCTCTGATTCTCATGGTTCACGAAAAGCAAATGTTTTGCCTTGCCAGACCCCTAACATGGTTTGCTATTTGCAGATAGATGAGTGAAGCCCTGTCTGCCTGCTGTCATAAGTCTGGAGTTGGTAACACATCATGCAGGTCTGAAGGGTACCACTGTAGCCCACTCAGACCACTGCCCACATCTTTATTTTACATACTACAGAGTGATTTAGCCAAGTATTGTCATAAAACAGCTGATGATAAATTTTACGTGTCTAAACTGTGGTGGATTAAGCAACATATTATATCACAGGATAACATGAGTGTGATTAAAGTAGTGTGGGATACACAGAAGAGGCAAGTTGAACCTATTCTCCATCACACATTTTGTTATAGTCAAAGGAATCTAGAAAACTGAGTACACACAGAGCAAATTTTCAGTCTACAGTAAAATGTTATTAACATATGAAATCTCATTTTGCAGTCACCAGCTAAGGCTTTTGCCTTCATGATTGGAATTAATGGAATGGAATTAATGAAGATCTCACCCTTTCCTCTTCTAAACACATGAACAGTCCCCTAATTCTTCTGGGTAATTCTTCTTAATTGTTTATTTTAGAAAACCTGCAGTAATACAGAAGTCACTCTCATTCACTGCCACTACCTACCTCTAGAGATTGCAAAACTGTGGCATAGATCAAAAGTCTCATATTCTGTGAGTTAACAAGAAACTGAAGCACAGCCCTTGACATGAAATATTGCTATTTATTTAAATTAATAAAGTTATAAATGAAAGTGTAATTATGTCAAGAGCCTTCTAAGATCTCTGCTTTTTGAAGAATAACAAAGAGCCTGCAGCATGTGAAAAAGGCATTAGGGAGTTGTGCAATCGAGGATTTTTGATTTATCATCTCTATACGTGATCCTACAGCATTGTTGTTTTTTTTTTAATTTACAACCAGCAGTATACCTGGAATTCCAGTTCTTTTATAACATTTCCTGTTAACATTACATTTCTGCAAAAGCAAGCAAGAACATGAAAGTTCAGTCACTGTTAAATTACAAATTAAGTACCATTACATCTTTAAGTAGAAGTGTCGCAATAGTGCAAAACCTAAAATTAAGATTCATTATTCATAGAATCATAGAATCATTAAGGTTGGAAAAGACCACTAAGGTCATCTAGTCCAATCATCAAGCCATGAAGTTCCTGGGTGAATTTCCTAAGAATCACAGATCTGTAAGAAAAATAAAATGTGTTTTTAGATGAGCCATTAATCATCAAAGATAAAAAAGTGGATACCACTTCTTGAATGATGTTTTTGTTTGTTTATTAGAATACGCAGTTTATGAGTTCAAAAGCTTCAAAACTTCAAAACCAGATTAGTGCTACCCACTTAATGATAGATGATAGATTTTAAGTTAAATTCTTTCCATAGAAATTATTAGGAACTAACTTTCCCAGAACAGTTAAGCAAAACATGAGTATCTCTATACCTAATTATTTTGTTTTACCATTACAAAACCGAACTAATCTTCGTCAAATAATCCACAGCTTTGATTATGCTAGTTCATTCATTCATTGGAATTATAACTCTTTATCAATTAAAAAATTGGCCATTAATGTTGCAGTTCAGAACAAGCCTAAGCAAAATTTTGGTGCAGTTTTACATTTTCCTGCATCCCTCTATTTTTAAAGTAGTATATTATTAATCAATTTGGCTTTCAGAACACTAAATACAATGTTTTTGTTTAACATTTTCTCATTCTCTGGACAGGTGAAGCCATCATTTATAATAAGAAGAATTAGTAAAGATCTTTCTCCACTCATTATTCTGTATTTTCAAGACCAAAATGCTTTCTGTAACAGAATTCTGAGCACTGAAGAAATTTCTGAGTCAAGAGGAAACTGAGAAATCTACAGAGTAAGTTAAACAAAGTACAAATTTTCTGCAACCTTGCAAAGATGTTTTCTTCCTCCTAAGCAATATCCTTCACAGGCATTAGAATTGTTTTCTTTTCCAAAGCTGATTTAATCTGAACCTTTGACTTTCCATTATTCCCTTTCATATATGCCCTTCTCCTTCCTTATATTGTTCTCATTTCTTTTCATAACATTTAACTCCGACTATAAAGTCATACTTGTTCCACAGAGAGGATGGCCATTTCTTCCTTTCTTTCTTTCTTTTTTTTTTTTTTTTTTTCTCTTTGCTGACCTTTTCACAAAGGAGTCTAGTTACTAATGCACGAGAAAATTGTTGCTATTAATGACCATAGAATTTTAAACACTTGGAATTTTAACCTGGCTCCACTAATAATTCAATTGTATTTTAACGCTTTCTTAAAAGTTCAGTGTTTCCTCAAATGAGTAATTAAATAAATGTATCAAAAGATAATAACAACTCAGATTAAAATGTGTTCAATAATTTTTTATTTAAATTATTATTTTGCACTTTTTTCTAAAAATCTCCTACATCGTGAATTCACATACTCCATATCAAAGAGCCACCTGCAGACACGTTTCTAACCTATGACTAGTCAACTCCTGCCTTTAGTTTACTCTGTTCTTCCTAAATGTGAGATTCATCTGACTTTTCACTGAATGTTAGCCACTTGCACTTTTAGGAAATACTTTGTTTTCAGTTAAACCTATGGGTGTAGAATACAAACTAGGCAGTTTATTTGTCTCTAGTACTATGTAAGCATAACTGCCACTGATTTTTCCAATTTGCATATTGCTTCTATTCTACTTTACACTTCCATTTTGTAATGCTATACTTAGGCAATCAGAACAGTCTGCAGTTTCCATGTTGCCAAAGGCACATTTCAGAGTTGTTCTTGTTGATTGCTTTATTCGACCTTCCATTGATCAGAAAAGTGAAGGATTTTGTGGAATGAAAGAGAAACTCCAAACCAGAATGAAAGCACTTGTAAAGAATTGGATTTTCTTTGTATTGTCCTATTTAATTGCGTTTCCACAGATAGCAAAGGAAAAATCCAATTTTAGCAGACTTAACTTGGCGTCTGCATCACTGCAGTCCTTTAGAAAGCTCTGTGAAGACTGCACAAGTAACAGCAGAACTACTGATAAAATCTATATGCTCATCATCAAGAGCATAGCATTTTAATCCTAAACCAACTCCCTTCCTGACAGCATTTCCAAACCCTCATTGATGAAAATCTCAGAAGAAACATGATTCAGATGTTACAGGACAAAATATATATATAGTAGAGCTTATGTTGAAGGCTATGACACAATTGTCTTTCAGATGTGTTTTTTCTCTGGTGTCTATTATGCTAACTTATATATACATTTGGATTTTGACAGGTATAAAGATGTATATGCTAAATAAAAGAAAAAAAAATACTAGTAATATTCAGTACTAACAGTAAAAAGCAGAAAAGTAACAAGACAAGATGCCAAGTCTTGAGTTTTCACTGAGAAGCAAGGGGATAAAAGTAAAAAAAAATACGACTGAAAAAAACCACAGTATTGGAATAATGAGCACACACTTCTTTTTTTCTTTTTTTCTTTCTTTTTTTTTTTTTTTTTAGTTTTCTACATATAAAAAACTGAAAAGTAGAGATTTCACAGTAGTGAACATCTCCCATTCAGATGGACCAAAGAAACTCCTTAGTGTTCTTCAAAAATACAGATTTAATAATAGTAAATGAAAATTAAAGCCAAAGGAAATTCAAATGTGTCAAAATTTTGTTGCCTCTCTAAGGTCTATCATTCCACTACTCTTCTGTTACATGGGCACACTATCTTTCTCCCTAACCAATGAAACTTTGTAACTTTGTTCCTATCCTTCCGCTTGTTCATATCAACTTCTCATTGTGTATATAGATATATATACATACATACATAAATTGAAACCAGAAGGCCTCCCTAAAAACAGGTTATTCTTTCTCATCCTATCTTATCCACTGTAGAGAAATAGAATAAGAAATGAAAGCCTTAATGTTTTCTGATTCTACATATTAATACTATAGTTGCTAACTGGACATGAAACTGCTTGTTTTTCCAAAATTAAATATCATATATTTATCAGTATTTTTATCCTTAAAGAAGCAGGATTCTTTCACCGAATCATGGAATACCCCAATATGGAAAGGACCTACAAGGATCATTGAGTCCGGCTCCCACTTCTACATAAGACCACCCAAAATCCAAATCCTATGAGGGTGTTGTCCAAAAGCTTTTCAAACTCCATCACGCCTGATGTCAAGTCAACTGCCCTGTGCATCCTGTTCCCTGCGCAGTGCCCTGTGGTGCAGCCCCTTTCCCTGACCCCCAGCTGCCCTCCCCTGACGCAGCTCCACGCCGTTCCCTCGGGCCCTGTCGCTGTCACACAGAGCAGAGCTCAGCGCTGCCCCTCCGCTCCCTGTGAGGAGCTGCAGCCGCCATCAGGCCTCCCCTCAGCTCCTCTGCTCTGTGCTGAGCAGAGATAGGAGCCTCAGTCACTCATACATCTCACCATCTACACCCTTCAGCATCTTTGTTGCTGTTGCAGTTCAGCTCTTATGGCAGTTGTATGAGTACACATATAATCCAGAGAACACCTCCAGTATAGGTTATTGAAGCCAACTTCCTATGTAACAGCATGTAATAACATAGCTGTGCCAGTGCAAACAGATTTAGACCAAGCATAAATTAAAAAGACCAAAGCATTTTATTATATTTACTATAATAGAAGAAATAATTTATGTATGTCCAATATCAGAGTTATCTTTACATCAGTTTACAAAGAGGTACATACTAACCATAGGAATACCAGGGCATGTAGGAACTGAATGAGCTACCTTTTCCTGTGCAAATGTTACTATTTAAAACTGGATATGAACACTTTGATGAAGGCTGAAATCATACTCTTTTCTTCAAATTCCAGTAGTAAAAGATGTTTATCCACTAAATATCTTAAAAAGATATTTAATCCACTTCCAGGTTTGCAAAAGAAACTCTGCCATAAATCACAAATATGAGGAAAACGGAGATAAGAGTGATAACTCAGTCTTAGCCCTTCCTGCTATGAAAGTCTGCTATCTCAACTAGATTCATATTTTTTGTGTTCTTGGTGCCAGACTAGATATAGCATATCATCAGAACAACCCATATGGTGACAGTTCGCAATCCCCAGTGTGCCCCTCAAAGATATTAGAAATATTGTAAAAGAAATGTTGCCCAAACACTATTCTGTTTCACTACATAACTTTCTGTACAACAGAATATATTAGAGAGGAAGTATATGTGACAGAAAGATTCAGAACCCGTGTGGCCAGCAGCAAATATTGCTAATTTTATAGCAATATTTTTCTGTGTTTCAAAGGAGTTGGAGGTTACAGGAAATCAATACTTCTCGTACTTCTCTTGAGAATCAGAATTTATGAATAAAAAGATCTCGGTACAATAATTTAGTTCATTACTTCTATTTTTTGCAAAGTAAAAGAAATGTACTTTGAGGCATGTACAGTAGTTTAGATCAGAACCTTTTTAAGAGCAGAGCACAGACCCATTTGTCACTACTGCACTCCTTAAAAAATTCTTCCATGATTGGCAACAAGAGTCTAGAAAATCTGTGCTTTCAAAGACAATTATTATTTAAGGATGCTTTCACTGTTAGTATTATAAAGTGCTTCAAAATAAGTTTTCCATTTATTTTCCATATGTTTGGGGTTGATAGAGACTGAGTCAAGGCCTGAAGAAATTCCTCTTCCAGAACTTTCCAAGTTGCATGTCATTCATCAATAAAGTTCAAGTAGAAATAGCTGAGAAGAAAAGGAAATGATTCATCAAAACAAAACACTCTGTAGAACCAAGAATATTTGCACAAAGCTTCACACTGGAACTATAAACAAACAAACAAACAAACAAATAAATGAATAAATATTTCCTCTGTGAATGGCATAACACTGGAAAGTAAATTCCCAGGACTTCCATGTTCCCAATCTCTGGGAGAACTACTCACCTGAGGGGCATAACACTAATGATGTTCCCTCTTGTTTTCTTGTTTCCTAAGTTGTCCGTCTCTCTTGTAATTCCTAAGAAATATTTTTGTAATGTAAAGACAATACGTTATCCTGAGTTCTAGCTGAAATTTGGAATTTCTGTTCCCAGGGAATTTTTTAGAAATGTGCTATATTTCAAGGTAAGTGCCCTTTTTGAAGTCTCAGAAATATGATTGCAGCCTAGAAATCTTTAACGTTATACCTGTTCTTCTAAACTGTCCATCTCACTTGTCAGTTTGGCTTCTGCATGCCTTGAAATATGATTTCTTTTTCCTTTATCTTTAACAGTAACTGGAAACTTGCTGGATTAGCAGCTTGGGAAAGAGAACACAGCACTTTCTGCATAAATCTTTCGGAACTATCTCAAACAATCTCAAACTTTTCCTGTTATTCCATCTGCTACAAACTTTGAGATAAATGAATTATTCTTGACTGATGAGAAGTCTGAAGTTAATGCTTATTGTGATAATTATTTTTCCAGAAGGCCTCATAGAAAAGGCCTCAGTACCCATGGAAATGAGCAAAGATTAACTTATGAAGTCAGTTAAAGAGAGTGATGATCTGGAGATTTTGCATCCTGCAATTATTTTTAACAAAGCTTTGTCATGCACTTTATATCACCATATAAATATAATTCTATTTTTGCATTTATTAATAAATCTGCATTGTAATTTTCCTTATATTTCCAATGCTAAATTTCTGAATCTGATTTTGTCTCATCTTGGCTAACATAGCTGAGGTATGACAGATTCCAAACAAGTCAGATGCTTGAAATGACCATCACCTTTTCTTTGAAATTAGCAACTCCATTCCAAAGATTTTGAAAATAGATTGCATTAGAACACAGTGAAAGCAAGTAACATCCATAACTGACACACTGACTGCATGACTGTCACAGCTTGTTCTTGTGTTTAATCTGGTTTCCCGTTCGCAGCTCAGAACTTCTGCTCTCCTGGCTCAACATAAATAGCTTTTTCCTTTTGGATAATTGCAAATTGGGACACAATTTACCTTCCTGCATACAAGTCGTTAAGGATGAATGGTCATTAAAGCCATTAAGGCCATTAATGGAAGGTAAAATAGAAGACAAGACCCTCCCAAGTTGGCAGGCAAATCATAATTCCATGTATACTTAACAGCTCTGCCCATTCTCCAAACTAGCTTTGATTTAGAGCTCACTGGGAGCTTGCAGCACTTGGTCTTGCTCAAAGTAGTAAGCTCTGCCTATCAGGATCACATTACCATGGGCATAATTCCATTTCAACATAAAATCTGGTAGATTTCAGACAGGACTTATCTCCTGATGTTTTCATTCAGACTACAAAATGTCTCCCTGTATCTGTTTGTCTATTTTCAATTATTTGTAGCTTTTCCTGAAGCTCTTCCTCACATCTGAGGCATTATACCAAAGGCTGCACAATTAACCAGAAACTCAGTTTGCAACAGGTCAGAAGAATACCAATTTTATTTCTGTTGTTGTTGCCATCAGATACCTTTCATAAAGATTGTTATGAGGTGAAAAAGAATATACAACAGTTATTAAAATATGACCCTTAATTGCTTTGGATTTTCCCCTAGAAGTGTCAGGAAGTGTAGGTACAGGATTATGGCCTCAGTGATGCAGAACTCTCTTCTGCCTGAAATGGTTTCTCACAGGTGTTTAATAACATTAAGCCTCTTATCAATTTTCTATTAGTGCCTCCTCAGCAGTTAAAGCATTGAGATTAACTGTCCCCCCGAGCACTTGTACTAATGCACTGCTGTGACTTTATGATGAGGTCTACCAGGAGAGATACATGGTTTGAACTCGGCAAAGCCAGCTGCTGGTATCTTTATAGAGCTCTATGCCTTAGCTAAGTTACTCAAAGTGAAGTGAGACAAACGCTGCAAGTGTTGCTGGCAGTCAGCAATATCATTGCTTGAACTTTGTCTTTCAGAAATCTTTCAAAATTATTTAACCAGCTTCTGTCTTCAGGATTTTTCACATCCTATTTCTTACACCCTGATTTTAGTCCTTTCATCCTCTTCTCAACTTATATGAAACTGCTTCAGATAAGATTAATGCTGCAAGGAAATCAAATTGTAAATAGAACAATATGGACATTGATCTATCCAAAAAGATCACAACACAGAAAAATATTCTTGGCAACACCTTATTTTAGTGAATTAATGGCCCTAAGTATATATATTTTTCTGATACTCAAATTTATATCTAAAATACAGGATTTTCAGGTTGCACTGCATGCTGCAGAGGTATCCTAACACTCTCCAGGTATCTCACCTGAGCACTCACACATCTCTCCAAACTTCCAATTTCCATGGGTGGGAATTCAGTGAGAGTATTCTGGGGAAGAGAAGGCTGCAAGGTGACCTGATAGCAGCCTTTCATTATATAAGGGGAGCTACAGGAGAGAAGGGGACTCTTTAGCAGGATCTGTAGTGGTAGAACAAGGAGAAATGATTTCAAGCTCAAAGTGGGTAGATTTAGGTTAGATATAAGGAAAAAATCTTTTTCAGTAAGGGTGGTGAGACACTGGAACAGGCTGCCTGGTGTTGTGGTTGATGCCCTGTCCCTGGACACTTTCAAGGCAAGGCTGGATAAGGCACTGGGCAACCTGATCTACATGTGCATGTCCCTGTTCTCTGAGGGGAGTTGGACTAGACGGCTGTCAGAGGTCCCTTCCAACTTTAAGGATTTTATGATTCTATAAGATTCACCTATCTTCTCAGTCTCAAGAAGTGAAAAACCAGGATCTCTGAGCACACCACAGAATCCACCTTCCACATTTTCATTTAAAACTCAAGGAATATGCTGGTGGACATAGTTAAATAAAAAATGGAAGTACATTAAGTGCATCATATTTATTGCACCTGCATGAAATTGTCCATATTTTTGAAACATATGTTACTGCAGCTGTGAATTTCAATCATAAGAAGGTAACATTAACAGGTTTTTAATAAATATGGAATCTTATTTACAATGGTAACTGTTCAGATGCATTTGTCTTAAAGAAATAATCTCTTGAGGGTTATTAGCTCTCTGTTGAAGTTTAGAAAGAAGTAAGGAGTGTGACTTCGAAACAGGATAAGAAAGATGATGAAAAATCTTTTTCAGGTTGGTGTTTAATTTTAAACATTGTGTCTTAAAAAAGAAGAGGAAAGGAGCAAGCATAGTTATCGTTGCAGGCAACCAAATTTTAAAAGTTCTAAAATGAGGAAATTTGTGTGTGACATAGCGGTGTTAATAATAAATGTTTCTGAAAACACAATTTAATGATATCTTCTTATAAAAAAAAAATATATATATATATATTTTTTTCATTTGGAAACTCTGAAAAAACAATCCAACCAGTATATATTATCCATTGGATTAAACATATGTATTAAAATTAATTGGTAATGCCTAACATCATTACTTTTATTTCAATGTATTGTAGGCATTGGGATTTTAAGAAAACTATGAAATAAATAATCACAAGTTGAACACCAAACAAAAATGGAAACAAAAGATGCACTATTAGTATGCTTTTTTCCCTTCATCCATAAACATATAGCAGGGGATGTAAATTAGAAATTAGGTGGATTTGGGAGCTGTTTTCATACACAATGTGTGTGTCATAGCATGATACACACATTAAAAAAAAAAAAAAAACAACTGAATCAATTGTTTTACAATAAAACACTAGTTTGCAAGAAATGAGATGATCTCTCAGATAATCCAAATACACATCTACAGGGTAAGGAATGTTTTAAGGGTGAAGGAAATAAAGAAAAGGAGACAGCAGGGATACGGAAGGAAACAAAAATTACTGGAAGGCATGTGAAAAGAAAAAAAGGTTACAGAGGAGAAGAAACTGGTAACTATAATGTAAGAAAAAAGAGAAGAATCAAAGGAGTAGAGAAAGGGCATTCCCACAATTGAGGAACTGATGATAAAGCTGAAAAGAAGGTGAGAGACAGTGTGGTCTCTGCAGTGAGAAGTTAACACAGCAGACCTGCTGAACAGTATATAACCAGCAGCAAAATTTTAGATGCTATATTAGTCTTGTCATTCATTATGCTATATGACAGGCAAAAAGTCTATATTTCTATTTGTTTTCTTAAAGAGATTTAGATAAATTGCTTACATTCTTTTTACCCCCTATCTACATATGCCCCTAAACAAGACCACAAATGTGAGATGAGACTGAACTTTACATTTTATAAAGGATATATTTTGTGGTAAATAAGTATTCCAACCATTATAGGCATGCCAAATCAAGTGACTTTTGACATTATTTTAGAAACAAGTATGTATTATTAGCTGCAATATGGCATGAGGTGAGACCGAATCCTCTTCAAACATGTTTTGAAATCCTTTACGAGCACTTTCAGTGTTAAGTTTCAATTTGAATTAAGGCACTACTGAGTTCCCTAGAGACAACTCCTCCTTGCAACCTTCCCCTAGCACGAAATGCAATCACAGCTTTAAACTGCTGATTTTAGAAGATGGCAACATAATCTCTTCCTTCTGCTTTGCCTTTATCTGGTACCCTACTTGGCCTACTCTTTGAAATTATGATGGTAACACTGATTCCTCTAAACTTACCTCCATTTCTTCATGCTTGGATATCTTTCCTCTTCTATTCTGCTGAGTTGTCCTTTTTATTGGTTCAAAAGATCATGGTTAGAAATATTATAAACTAATTTTGATATAGATAGGATACACCTCTTAGAATTGATATTTCAAACAATCCTCAGGCAGACCTTATACTTCATCAAGAATAGGCTACCAAATTTCTTATGTGACTGTTAGGGTTACAAGATTATATTTAATGGCATTTATTTTCATGGATAAGTACAGAATCAATACATTTGTGTTGCTTTAGGCAATGGATTCCACATTTCTGTAAGAAGAGAGAACTGTTTAAAAACTCTTTAAATCCTGCAAAGAGATCAACAGTACAGCAGAGTGTTCATGCTTGCCCTTCTTCATATTTGATAGGAATAACTAATTAGAAGTTTGAAAGGGTGAAGTTTACTTTATTGACAATTTCTTTGCCTTTTGGCTGTGAGTTAGAGCAGTGATATAATCACCAAAAGTCATAGGCAAGTGTGCAGTTCATGGCAGTGAGTGAGAAAACTGCGGGAGGAGGTTATCCCAATGAACAGTTTTTAGTTTGAAGATATCATGGTCATATATTGGGTTTGCTGTCATCCCTTTAGTTTTGAAGTGTGTTACGTGGCAGTAATGACATTCAATAGGATGAGTTGAAGGTAACATGTTTGTAAATTGTACAAAGTGATGTCAAAGGTGGACATGCGCAGTACTATCAGCAGGTATGCTTTCTGTGTTGTCGTGTTCTGTCCAGTCACATACTGAATGGTCCTGCTATAAATGACAAAAATAGCAGCCAGATGTCCAGTGTATGTTAATGCTCTTTGTCACAGTTTCTTTCTGCTAGGAGTGAAGAAAAAGCAGAAATTAGGAACTTTCCATTCTCTTTTTCCTTCTTTAAAGCAGTAGCACCTTCCACTACAGCAATAGCCTAGTTGAAGCAGAGTTAACAATTGTATGATGTCTTCTGCTGTCTCTGAATTTCAGCAAAAGTGACTGAGAGAATAGGTTGTTCTACATGTTTAACTATGTGAAATAAAAGCCCTGCTACTGTGAAATTCAGAAAGTTTCACACCTACCACAAATTTAACCATTACCCACATTGTTTAGTGGGTAATGATTTCAGATATTCCAGTGATCCCATGCTGCAAACCCTCTTTTCTGCTTGTCTTTCCTTGAGACCAGGACCTTAGAAAACTGAAGTACTTCTGCAGAACACAACTTCTCCCTCAACTTTGTAAAGGAGAGAGAGTTAGGGTTACAATCAGGTGTAGATCTGAAAGTTTAGTTCCTAGTCAGCACTCTCTCTATAATCTCCTCTATTAAGGCCGTTTGCGTTGGCTGACTGGCAGTCTGCTACTTAGAGATGGTCTAAGGTGCTTTGTGTTCCTTTAAAACTCTGGTGAAAGAGCCTTTACAAACATTCCTAGACATATGACTCCTTTGTTTGCAGTTCTTGGAGTTGGAGTCAGTCCTGCATATTGAGAAGCTTCTTGCAAGGTAACAGTAAAGGGAAAGGGCATGAGATCTGCAGTGTGTGTAGCAGTGTTGTTACACAAGTAGTACCATACAAACTGTGATCCTCCTTACCTACTGGGAGAGTGTGAAAGCAGTCCTCATTAAAATATCCAGAGGTATTTCAGAACTTAAATAACCTATTCGTCTCTACAAAAGGGTCACTCTTTCTGATTGCTTCTAGTACCAGTTAACTGAGATGTGAATACTGTGCCTGGGCCGAGCCCACTCTAATCATTTCAAGAGGAGCACTCAGCAATCATAACCTTATAACAGAGACTGGCCATTCCCTCTATCAACCTGTACACTGGATTTTAAATCATTGTTTCTGAGAGAAAAGGCATTACATGCCATGATCATTTCCCAAACCCTGAAATTCTGCATAGCAAATAGCTGCCAAAACTACATTTTTAATATCAGATCAGAGATTAACTGGTCCTGTTCTAAATAGAATACAACTGTGGAAAACTCTGATTTTACATATGGTCATAATAATACATTTGGCCAGAGAATACATCTTAATTTCAATTTATTTTTCCATGCTGAAATACAATTGACATTTAACAATCTTTCCAGTGTAAATCATACTTTTGAATTTAGATGCTGATTGATTGGCATTGGAAACAAAACTACAATTTCAGCATCTTTAAACTCACAATCCCTACAGCACTGAAATAAAACTGCTGTTGTTTCCAATAAATCCTATCCAAAGTACAGCATCTAGCATACATAACAGACCAGAGAGAAAGCATGAAATGAAAGAAAGTAGACGGAAAAGAACTGGGTGAACATCCACTCATAGCCCCTGGCATCAGTGAACAAGTTTGCTAGCATTAGTGCTCTAGTCTAATGTTAAATGGTTTTATTATTAAATCCCTATTTAGTAACTTTGTCAGAAAATGCATAAAATACAATATTGTATTTAAAAGATTATATGTTATTCAAACAAACTATTAAAGAAAATGGGATAGTATTTGCTATACCAAATGGTTCTTTGTCAAACTGACATGTGACGCAGAAGATATTAGATGTTTTAGACTTTTTAGCTATTATTGAGGGGTCTGGAACACAGGCCATATGAGGAGAGGCTGAAGGAGCTGGGAATGTTCAGCCTGGAGAAGAGGAGGCTCAGGGGAGACCTTATTGCTCTCTATAACTTCCTGAAGGGAGGTTGTAGTGAGCTGGGGGTCGGCCTCTTCTCTCGTGTCATTAGTGATAGGACCAGGGGGAATGGTTTCAAGCTACGCCAGGGGAAATTCAGGCTGGACATGAGGAAGTATTACTTTTCAGAAAGGGTGGTCAGGCACTGGAATGGACTGCCCAGGGAGGTGGTGGAATCACCGAGCCTGGGGGTGTTCAAGGAAAGACTGGATGTTGCGTTGAGGGACATGGTTTAGTAGGAGCTATTGGGAATAGGTGAACGGTTGGACTGGGTGATCTTTTAGGTCTTTTCCAACCTTAGTGATTCTATGATTCTATGATTCTATGATTCTATTATTTCCACCTGTTATGAAATAACATTCTCCCCTGAGATACTGGGCAACAATGTTGAAATTAAATTTTTCCAGAGTTAATGACTGCAGGTAAACATTCTTATAGGAAAATACTTGTAACCAGCTTGGTGATAAATCTCATCCAAGTTTTTCCTGTAACTCCAGGGTTATAAAAAGAAAATAAAAATTACTGGATGATTGATTGAGTAGATATTAATCAGACACAACTGTTTAAAATTCTGGACATTATTCAGTATGCTTTCTACTTGTATGTGTACCTTCCTTAGGGATACTGGGAATTAGCATTTCAACTGGTATGGGAAAAACTGGGACACTTTCTTCTCTCTCTCTTATGATTATTTTTACAAGGATAAGGGAAGGGGCTAAATAAGGTTAATTCTGCTCACTTTCCATATTGCAGGTACATTAGTCCTTAAAACATAATACCATCTTGCAATGTAAATCAGTTACTGTCACTCCAAACTTGGCTACTCTATGGCTAACAGTATCTAGTTCCTATGTATTAGTGCTGAAAACTCATTTTACCAATTCTTTTATGAGAACAAAAGAAGAAAAAAAAAAAAAAGGATAATTATTACATCATGGAAAGGCTGTAAATTATCCTCATTTAATGATTCATTAGGAAGACTGACTGAGTTTTGAAAATAAAATATTTTTTCAGATTATAATTCACATATATGTTTTCTTTTAGACTACAGGGTAGTGGTACCCATAACTTTGGAAATCACTATCTTCAACAATATAAAAGATCATCAATACTGGTTTATTTCTACAACAGTGTGTCACACAAAAGCACTGTACATGATTCCATTTATTTTCCTGTACGATATGTTATTCGCTTTGATAGTACTCTTCAGTTTTGTAAATTTGTTTCTGAAATCTGTTCACTTACACTGTTGCCTAAGAAGTAGGGCAGCATTATTTATTTCCTCTAAGAACATGCTATTTATCTCTGTCTTTTTCAAATGGATTATGTTGTTTTAACAGCTGACAGAGTTCAAAAGGAAGAGACCTTAAATGTATCCCTGTATTATTGCATTAATATGCTATACTGTTATTTATTTTCTCCCCTCTAAATACTTGTCTAGTTCATTTTCAGATGAATTATTTTTGCTGACACTACACATTCAGGCTCTGTCCAAGTGTGACATATGTTCTCAGTGATTTTATTTTTTAGTTCACATTTAAAATCAAGCCAGGATTTAAGAATAATTTAAAAAAAAATTAACTTTATTTGGTTTTGGTTTTTACAGTAAAGTTCTGTACTCTGCAATGGTTGTATTTCTGGGCTTCTATACAAACACCTCAGTTTAGATTATTGCTGAGCAGCTCAATGCCTACTTGAAAGTAAATGTGTTTTCAGCCCCATCTCCCTGAGGAAGGATGCCTGACATGCCTAGGTATTTGGTAGGTATCCTGAAAGATGCTTTCAGGGCCCAGCATCAGCTTTTCTGTAAAAGATAGAGCTGCCTATGGATTTGTCCTAAGGTCAAGATCAAGTACTGGTATTCCTTTTTTTCCACGCATATACATCTTTTATTTAATTGCTTACCCGTGGTGCAAAAATACAATCTGCAGAGATGGATTCAAGTTTTGTTGGGCCGAAAGAAAAAGAAGAAATATGCCCCTGGCTCCAGCCTCTGCATTCTGCACTGTTTGTATGTGGTTTATAGTAACTTTTTCGTGTACGTGTGCAACGAACAACAGTCTCAGAGCAGAGATTCAAATCAAGTCTGCTACATAACCAGAATGCTGCTCTCTATTAAGCACATTGAAAGAGTTCTGCAGAACACATAATCAGAATCATAGTACCCTCAGAGCTGGAAGGAGATTTTAAAGATTGTCTAGTCCAATTCCCTTGCAATGAGCTGGACCATCCACAGCTAGCTCAGGTGAATAAGAAATAATCAATGAACATTTCCTTAGAAAGGACTAAAAGAACTGTGACTTTATTCTTTTATTTTAATTAAGGTTGTAGCTTCAACTTTGAAGATACTTTCAAAAAAACATTTTTAGCTTCATCCAAATCTTGTTGAAGTTGATGGAAAGTCTCCTGCTGAGTTCAGTAGACTTTGGATCAAGTGCTTAGTGTCCTCAGAAATGATTTATCCAGCCCAAAAGAGGATCATTTTCTTTGAGATTATTTTAATTAACTAACAGAAATGTCAAAAAATATATTTCATTTTTTTCCACCTGTAAAATGAAAATGTAGAATTCTATTTGTTGAACAATATGTGATCCACTGATTTAAAGAATATGTGTGTGTATGAAGGGGGGGCAATGGTTTGCACTGTCTTTGTAGCTTCTTATTAATTATCCATCAATAAATTCAATGGTTAGGAGACTTTAAGTGCACTTAATAAGCAATTAAATGTTTAAATAATGCATCTAATCCTATCAATTTTGCCACTGAAAAACACATTTACTCACATAGGTAATAGCTCTATTCTGCATATTGCTGAATTAAAAACCAAAAATTAAAAGAGCAATTTAATCACTGTCAGTTTGAAGATTTATACAAAGTGTCACATTCTGTCACTTAGTACAAATATCCCTCAGCATTTTCTGGTTTCTTTTTAGGTTTTGTTCTTTTTTTTAATTCAAAACCAGAATCAAGGTTCTGTCAAGTGCCTGCAGAGCAGTCTGTTCGATAGCTACTGTGTCAAGCTGGGTGGCTTTGCAAACAGATCATACTGTTACTTATTTATTACTCTGGGTACCTAATATTCATTACATTATTTCCCAGGCTATTTACCAATATTCTAACAATATTTAAAAGGTGTTTATTTTTGTCATTCACACTGACATCATTAAAACAAAATTTCCCCTGTGCATTTTGGTTCACACTGTAAAAACTGATTAATTAATTAAGCATCTTTTAAAAGGAGGGCCTTTCCTTGCCTGCAATTCACTCAGTACAGAGTAAAATTCTAAATACATTCTTTTTTTTTATAATAATGTTATTTTCTACTTATATATATGTCTGTGTGTGCAGCTGTGCATGTGCATATATATGTGTATATAAATGCATTTAATGCTTGTATGGCTGATTCACTTTTTTTAACCTGCTCCTCCTGATCCCAATGAGGTTTAACAAGAGCACATGCAGAGTTTTGCACCTGGAGAGGAATATCCACACTCATCAGTACAGGTTAGGGGATGACCCGATGGAGAGGAACTCTGCAGACAGACCGGGGTGTTCTCATGGACAACAGGTTGGCCATGAGCCAGCAGTGTGCCCTTGTAGCCAAGAAGGTCAATGGTATCGTGGGGTGCATGAAAAAGAGTGTGGCCAGCAGGTCGAGGGAGGTGATCCTCTCCCTCTACTCTGCCTTGGTGAGGCCACATTTAGACTACAGAAAAGATTATAAAAAGGAGGAGAATCAATTTTTTACAAGGGTAGTCAATGATAGGACAAGGAAGTGTGGTTTTAAGCTCAATAAGTGAAGGTTTAGATTGAATGCCAGGTGGAAGTCCTTTACAGAAAGATTGGTGAGGTGCTGGAATAGGCTACCCAGAAAGACTGTGGGAGCTCCATCCTCGGAGGTGTTCCAGACAGGGTTGGATCAGACCCTGGTCTACCTGGTCTAGTACCAGATCTGGAAGTTGATGTCACTGCCTGGGACTTGATGTTCCTTAGAGTCCCGTCCAACACAATTCATTCTGTGATTCTGTGGTTCTATGAAAGGCTGAGTAACCTGACTCTGTTCAGCTTGGGAAAAGAGGGCTAAGGGGCGAACATATAAATGTTTATGAATATTCTCGGAGTACTGGTGGATGAGAAGCTGGACTTTAGCCAGCAGCCTGCGCTTACAGCTCTGAAGGCCAACTGTGTTCTGGGCCACATTAAAAAACTGGTGGCCAACGGGGAGAGGGAGGTGATTGTCTCCATCTATGCCACTCTTGTGAGGCCTCATCTGGAGTACTGCATCCAGGCCCAGGGCCCCCAGCAAAAGAAAGATACAGAGCTCTTGTATTGGGTCCAGAGCAGGGCCACTAAGATGATCAGAGGGCTGGAACAGCTCTCCTATGAATATAGGTTGAGGAAACTGGGATTGTTCAGCTTGGAGAAGAGAAGGCTCCGGGGAGACCTCATTGTGGTCTTCCAGTACTTGAAGGGAGCGCATGAACAGGAGCAGGAAAGACTGTTTACATAGGTCAATAGTAATAGGACAAGGCGGGGGGGGGGGGGTATCTACTAAGACAAAGGAGATTTAGGTTAGATATTAGAAGGGAGTTTTTCACACAGAGGATGGTGATGCACTGGAACAGGTTGCCTAGAGAGATTATGGGTGCCCCATCCCTGGATGCATTCAAGGCCAGGCTCTGGGCAGCCTGGTCTAGTGGTTGGCATCCCGGCCCATGGCTGGGGGGTTGAAACTATATGATCTTTGAGGTCCTTTTCAACCCAGGCCATTCTATGATTATATGATCTCAAAGGAAGCGGGAAGCAAATGGGCAAGGCCAAGCTTTTCTTGATAGTGTGTAGCGATACCACAAGCAGTAATGGCCTAAAATTTGTACATAGGAAGCTCCATACTAGCATGCAGAAGAGCTACTTTATGGTAAGGGTGATGGAGCACTGGAATGGTTGCCTGGAGAGGATGTGGAGTCTCCTCCCATGGAGACATTCAAGACCCATCTGGACAGCTAACTTTGCCACCTGTTGTAGGGTTCCTGCTTTAGCAGAGGGATTGGACTCAATAATGTTTTGAGGTCTTTTCCATTCCTTTGTTTCTGTGATTTCCCCATTTTCCTTTGCCTGTGGTCACCCACAGTCCCCAAGAGCACTTCAGCAACTGCCAAGCGAAGTGAAAGCTGGTAACTGGTGGCCAACTGTATAACCTCCCTCCTTCTGTTTTACGAATTGTGTCTCTCTGGCACCGAGGACTCCTTCTGACAGAGTGGGCTGTCCCTGTGCTCAGAGGCAGTCCTTCTGCTCCGATGAGCGCCATGGCCCCTGCTCAGCTTCAGGCATTGTCCTGGCACAGCTCTGAAATAGACTTGGGCAGGAAAGTTCTGTGCTGCAGAACACTTGCAAGCCTTCCATATGGTGGTGGGGTTGTCACCTGTCTCTGTTCCTCTCTGGCATTACTGTGCAATTCTATCTGAATCATGACAAAAGCTGTGGGGCTGCTCATTCTCCTGGTACAGGCTGGCCTCCAGCACCCACAGGGAGCAAGCATTGCTCACTGGCCTCTCTTCTTGTATGACAGCGCTGTGTGCCTAATACTGCAGCTAAGACCTTCCTTTTGCCTTGGAAAAGGGATTGCCTCTGCCAAATCCATCCTCTGCAATTAGCATGTGGTTTCTTTCTCCTCCAATCTCAGAATCATAAATTGGAAGACCTCTGGAAATCGTTGAGACCAACCCCCCTGACAAAAGCAGTTCCTTACAGGAGGTTGAGCAGAAAAGTGTCCTGGATCACCCCCCCCCGAGCTGCTGACCACACTGTTTTTAACACGCCCCAGGATACCATTGGCCTTCTTGGCCTCAGGGCACACTGCTGGCTCACGGCCAACCTGCTGTCCACTGGGACAACAGGTCGTTCTCTGCAGAGCTTTCCCCGGTTGTTACAGATGTCAGGAGGCTGAGGGCACTCTACCATAGATGCTGAACAGTTTGCTCAGGGTGACGAGCACAGACTCCTTGCACATCTCCCGTTTGGCCTTCAGGTGGCCCTGGAGCTCAGCCATCACCAAGGTGAAGTGTGTCCGGGCCAGAGCCACCAGGACATTGCTGGCAGCCGTCCTCACGCTGTCCGTCACACCCTGAAAAAGAGTCACTGGTGACTCATGGCACAGGAGGCTGCCCGAGCCTTCCCTTGCAAGGGCTAAGCCAGCGCCATCCGCCAGCAGAACACCAGCATGGGCAGGCAGCTCCCTTTGCCTTCAGGAGTGACCCCTCACCTGGGCTGCTGTCAGGTCCTGGGACACCTCAGCCAGCAGCCGGTTCACCACTCCGCACGGCGGGCGGCTGTCCTCTTCCCCCAGGACGTGCTCCAGCTCGCAGTACGCCTGCTCTCGGTCACCCTGGGGACAGGGATAGGTCACGTTTTGCTTTGCCCTTGTTCCCGGGGAGCCGCTCGCTGCCGCCCATCGCTATGCCGATGTGCTGCCGGGGCCTGGCACCCACGGGACAAGAACCGGGGCAAGGACCGATGGTTGGACGTCCCCAGCTCACCTCCTGGTCTTGCAGGCGCTGCAGCAATAAAGTCACGGCACAGACAGGGACAGGGCTTTCCACCCTGCCTCTCTCTCTGCGACGTATACAACTGGGCATGCAGCCCACACAGGCAAAGAGACCTGGAAGGAAAGAGCAGAGCAGCTGCTACTGGTGTTGCTTGGAGCCAGGAACCAAGCATCCAGCCAGTTCTGGGAGGAATGCTCCTCCAGCCTCATAGTGTGGGGTCAGCTGGCACATATGTGGTTCAGCAGGGAGAGGAAAGAGAGCCTTCCCCTGGCTGGGATACTGGGGAAATCACAGTGCACTTAGCAGAGCAAGGACAGTGCTGCTGGCACGTCCTAAACAGACATTGGAGGCACACACGTGTTCAGGCAACATCATGGTGTCCAGAGAGGTGGAGGGACCTCACCTCGAAGAGCTCTCAGCCGCTCCATCACAGCAGGATGCCTCCAGACAGACACAATGCTCTCTCTGGGTTCACTTCCTGCGCAAGGAGTATCACCTCACAGAGAATGACATGCTCTGGACTGGGGACCAGACAGCATGCAGGGTAACCTTGCTCACCCCAAAACACAGCATGTTTCTGTGACGCCCTCAGCTCCAGGACAGATGTGTTCTGCACTGAAGCAGGGAATCACCTCAGTGGGTGAGGGAGAGCCCCTGACAGGGAGATGCTGCTGGGTGCCATTGCCTGGCGTTGTCTTAGTGACTGGGGACTCCATGCCAGGAGGCACTGAGGCCCCCATCTAGTGCACCGACATCCTCTCCAGAGAGCTTTGCTGTCTTCAAGGGGCATGTGTCAGAGACATTAAGGAGGTTAAAAAAAAAAAAAAATCAGAACTAAAAACAATTAGGAAAGAAGTGTTTCCTGTAAACAGACATCTCTGTTTAATTTGTATTTTTCAAAAAGAAGAAACATTTTCCTTTTTTCTCCTCTATTGATCCTTAAAAGTTCAAAGGAAATGCTTGATTTGAATTCATCTACATTTATCATTCAAGTTAGTACATCTTGACAAATATATATTCTTTCTTTCCATCTTTTGCAATCAAGTTCAAAAGACAAGAGTACATTTAATTCCTACAAAATGATTTTAAATGCAGCAAAGTCTTACAGTATCTTAGCCACAGGGCTGCTGTTTGAAAGGAACATCTAGTTGTCACCCTGACCAACCTCCTGCTCAAAGGAGCAGGCTCAGCACCACACCATCTCTGTCACGGCTTTGTCTAACTTGATCTAGAACACCCTAAAGGACAAAGATTGTATCATCTCTCTGGGAATCCCATCCCAATGCCCTGTCACTAGTGACTGAACTTCACCTGACATTCAAGCTGAAGCTGGCCTACCTTGTGGCTGCTCATTTACAGTGTATCATCTTTGGCTCTGTACCCTTTCAATAGATGTATGGAACTATTAAACTGTCCCCTCTTAGCCTCTGTCACCAGACCAAAGAAGCCCAGTTCCTTCAACATCAAACAGGCCATGTATCCATCTTTCCAGATCATCTTCTGGGACTGGGTGCCTGAACTGGACATAGTAAACTAATTACAAATTCACTGGTACTTAAAAGGGAGATACATTTTCTTTGACTGACGAGCCATTATTCCTATAAGGTCTGCCATATGCAACTTTTGTAGCTTATTCTTTTGACTCATAATCAATCTAGTCCAACTTGCCAAATATTTCCACAGTGAGATATAGAACAAGGGTGAGTCTTTGAACTGCTTGCTGAGGCACAAGTTATAGTATCCTCTCCTGCAAATGATGATCAAATGTAACAGCCTTTATTTTTGTTTGTTCTTTAATGAACAAAATTAATTTCTATGAAATGATTCAATGGTTTCCACTAGCAATTCCCAGTGAAAATATTTCCATATTTTTTCCAAGTAGTATAGCTGTAGGCAGTTTCTCCAGAGAGATTAAAAACTAGCAAAAACTGTCAATTCTTTGTTTCATCTTTCAACTGAATTTAATTAAATCTGATATTCATAGAACTAAAGAATGAAGAACACTTGTTAGACTGTCACACATACTGGAAATCTATAAAGAACTTCTATAACAACAACCAAGAGAATTCCCATCAAGAGAGATTAGCGTGAAGATCTAATCTTCCTTAGAAGATAGTAAAAGACCACATTACAAGAAAGAAAAATAAATGGAAGTTTGAAAGCTGGGAAGAATCTAAATCAATAGGGAGTAAAAAAAAAAATAAGTATAGCTAAAACTGCAAAGCTGAAGCTCAGTTTTATGTTTTATTAAACATTCTGGTTCATACTGGAGTCACATCATGTGAACTACACATAAAATTTCAAATAACAGACCCATTAATCATAGATGAAAAGTTAGTGGCAAATTTAAAATATCTACCAGATATGATGATGAAGTCTTGATTTCCTGTAACAGGCTTATACTGTCCTAAGGCAATTCTCCATGGAGCCTTCAGCTTAGTCAGCATCTTGGATGTAGCGGTTAAAGTTGATGGCTTGTCCAGGTGCCAGGAAATCACCTCTTCCCTATCCCAAAAGACAGTGAACATCACTTTATCTTTTTAAGGCCACATTTTGAACTTCTTTTGAAAGGGAATTCACATGTTGGCTGCCGAGAACGTGGCCTGTCTTTCATGTCGCTACTGGCACTGCTAAAATGCAGCACCCACTGCCTCACTGTGTTCACATCCATGTTTAGTCTCCACAAACGTGCAGCAAGCATCGCTGAATGTCGGTGTTGTTTTTTCCTCATGGAGGAATTCAAATCCATATCTTTGTTTCATGGGAACTTCCATTCAGACATCACTGTGTCAGACTGCACCCCTGCTGTGTCCTGTCATATAGCAATAAAATGTAGCAAAGTACTGGTTCAACATCTACTGCTGTACCTGCAATGTCCATTTCTTATGTAGTGGGCTTGTAATAAAATTAGAGGCTTTGCTTTCACAATAGGATTGCTGCTTCAGAGCTGGTCCAGCCAGAAGCGCAGCAACTGACCATAAGGTACAGTGGGGGGTTTCAGTTGGTTCCCTCACTCAGGGATCCCTGAGAGAGCAGAGCAGCTGGGCAACTCTCAGCCGGGCAGTTCTCACGCAACAGCTCTGCACCCACAGGGCAATGTACTCAGCGCCTGGTATGATGGCAGCAGATGGATGTAGCCTGTCTCTGAGGGGGAGGAGGATCTTAGCTGAGGAATTAGCAGGACTCATTGACAAGTCTTTAAACTAGGTACGAAGGAGGAAGGGGGCAAAATCAGGGACGCTGGGGTTGAGCGGGTCGTTCGAGGGCTCGTACCGAACTTGATGGGTGATGACGGTGAGGTACAAAGGGATGGACTGGGGCAGGTGGGTGCTGGGGATGCTGGTGTTCTAGGGGAACCTAGATCCTCTATAAAGGCAGTGAGATGGAAAGCCCAGCTGTAGTGCCTTTATACCAATGCATGCAGCCTGGGAAATAAGCAGGATGAGTTGGAAACCATGATACGCTTAGAAAGTTATGACCTTGTTGCTATCACGGAAGCATGGTGGGATGACTCCCATAACTGGATTACCAGCACTGAGGGCTATTGGCTCTTTAGAAGAGATTTGATGGATGGACTACTCAATCGATAAGAAATTGCTTGAAAGGCCGCAGACAGAGGGTGGTCATCAATGGCTCTGTGTCCAGGTGGAGGCCGGTAACGAGCTGTGTCCCCCACATGTCTGCCTTGGAACAGGTGCTCTTTAACATCTTTATCAATGACATCAAATGAGGGAATTGAGCGCACCCTCAGCAAGTTTGCTGACAACACCAAGCTGAGTGGTGCCGTCGACACAGTTGAAAGAAGAGATGCCATTCAGAGGGACCTCGAGAGGCTAGAAAGGTGGGCCTGGGTGAACCTGATGAGGTTAACACGGCAAAGTGCAGAGTTTTGCGCTTGGGCCAGAGGAATCCCAGGCATCCATACAGACTGGAAGGAGCGGTCCTTGAGAGCAGCACTGCAGAGAAGGACCTGGGGGTCCTGATGGATGAAAAACTTAACATGAGCCAGCAGTGTGCCCTTGCAGCTCGGAAGACAAATGGTATCCTGGGCTCCATCAAAAGAGGGGTGGCCAGCAGGGACAGGGAGGTGATTGTCCCCCTCTAGTCTGCTCTTCTGAGGCCCCATCTGGAATACTGCATCCAAGTGTGGAGCTCCCAGTACAAAAAAGACAGGGAGCTGTTGGAGAGGGTCCAGAGGAGAGCCACGAGGATGATCAGGGGACAGGAGCACCTCCCCTATGAAGACAGGCTGAGGGAGCTGGGCTTGTTCAACGTGGAGAAAAGAAGGCTGTGGGGTGACCTCATTGCAGCCTTTCAGTACCTAAAGGGAGCCTACAAACAGGAGGGGAATCAACTCTTTGAAAGGGTAGATGACAGTAGGACAAGGGGAAATGGTTTTAAGTTGAGGGAGGGGAGATTTAGGTTGGATATCAGGGGAAAATTCTTTACAGAGAAAGTGGTGAAGTGCTGGAACACCAGACAGGTTGTGGATGCCCCGTCCCTGGAGGTGTTTGTTCAAGGCCAGATTGGATGGGTACAGTACAACCTACTGTAGCATTAAATTGGGAGATTGGTGGCCCTGCCTGTGGCAGGAGGGTTGGAGATTCATGATCCTTGAGGTCCCCTTTTTTCTGCCATTCTAAAGTAACTCCTCCATACTTGCTTCTATATAGTTTAATCTTTATTCTTATGTCAAGTCTGCTCCAGCTCCTTTTTCCCTTCCCTTCCCTCCCATCTTCCCTTCCCTCTCATCTTTCCTTTTTTTTTTTTCTTTGCATTTCTATCTATATTGCTTCTAGAAATAATAAACTACATGATATTTCTGATTGTCTTCTATACTCAGTTTTGCTCTTAATCTTGACTTTGAAACAAGCTTAAGTCTTGATCTGAATTCTTGGTTTCTCTGTGTATAAGCAACATGTTTTCTCGTGGTGATCTTTTACTATTTTCTCCTTTGTATATCATGCTTGTGATTAGATTTGTATGTAGTGTGCAGTAACTGTAGGCGCTATTACACTGGTGTTTAATCAATAATCAAAATCCGAAGGAAAACAAGCAGTGTGAAAGGCATCTGTAAAAAGAGATAAAAGTAAATAAAAAATAGGATGTATTTAATTTACTGGGGTCAGTTGAACAATGGAGAAAATTAGCCTTTATGAAGAATATGGATGGCATCTGTTTATCGCACTCAACATTCAAATAACACGATATTATGGGGAGTTCTTTCCTAATTAGCTTTGAGATGGTCCAATAGACCAGCTTAAGCTAAACACACTACAGCAAGCCAATACCATGTACGTCTTACCTGCCAAAAATTTTGAAACTTCTTCCTTGTTTTATTTGAATAATTAAAACATACCAACATCCTCTACAGCTGGCAAACTTTCCACATAACAGGTTTTCTGTTGATTTCTTCTTTTATAAGTATATTTGGATTTTGAGTCTGAGCTTGAGTCTGACAGATTAGAGTGATCTACAGTCAGTAAAAACATCTGCTTATATCAAAACCCAACAATACTAGGACATATTTCCAGTAGAATAAAGGCACTGCTGAGGACAGAATAGCATGTTCAGTTTTATTCACCCATGCCCAAAAAAAATCTCACGTTGAAAACACTGCTTGTAGAACTCAAAGAATGTGTAAGAGGAGACAGAAAAAAAAATTGAACTGTGCAGTCTGGAAAAAATTAAACAAGTAGGAACATTTTTACTATCTATCGATATACCTGAACACCAGGGAAAAAAAAGGAGGGCTGATCAAGGTGAAAAACAATACTGAGAGGAGAACCTACAAGTGTAACTTGATATGAATTAATTGTATGTTCTTCTAGTTCAGCTGGAATCCTGCACTGGTAAGACCTTCTCTGAATTGATTCAGAGAATGTCCTATGCACAGGACCTGTCCTTTCTTCCCTCAGAAGCTGCTTGAAATCTGAGACCCTTATGCTTGGCCTCTTGCTTCAGCTGTGTCTACATCCTGTCCCATGCCTCATCACTGTGCAAACATCCCTGCAGATCCTTCCAATTGGAGTAATCAGGAAAGAAGGAAATATTTTCATGATGAAGTAAACCATATGCAAGCCACATGACGGTGAAGACCATGACCACTGGCTGTTTACTGATTCTCAAGAAATGCACAGAGACCAAAGAGAACCATGGGTTTCAGAAGAGAGTGCTCTGAAAACAAATGGCTCAGTATGCCCAGGGAACATTTTCTAGAAGCCGTAAAATAATTCATAAATTTAGAATATGCATTGCTTGTGAATGTACGTGCCTTGAACAGAAGAAAGATAATTAATACCATGAGGATGCAGTCTACATCTGTCACCCATTCCCTGACCCCAGTTATCAAAAATAAGCAGTCGAAACCATTGTAGAGAACAAACATTAGACAGTGAATAGAGTGAACAGCAGAGACTGATCATCTACCATCCTATAGCTCCCAAACTTCTCTATAATTTTCCTACTGTCTGAACCCTTGTAATAAGCTTCCAGCAGTTTGGGGAAGTATGTATTTAGCTATCTATCTTAGCATTCATCAGTGGAAATGGCATAGAATCTTTGTCTACCACAACAGTAAGCAAACGCTGACATTATCTCTGAAGAAAACATACTCTTTTCACTAGAAGTGAATATAGTCATTGCTAAGATCAAATAGTCCCAAGAGTCTTGCTTTCATTTTCTCTGTCTTTTGCACTTCAATAATGATATAGTTCCATCCTGATAATATGTTCACATAGTCTTTGCACCACATCTTAATGATTTTTCCTAATCTTGTGCTATGGTATCTGTTGATAGTTTCTCTATCCAAATCATAACATGACATGAAACTGATAGACAGCAGGACCAGCAGGACAGGTTTGCAACTGTGAGAGGTGGAAACAAATATCTGTGTGACTAATGGGGAGAAAAAATGAATGTCCCTGTTTTCAATACATAAAATCACTTAGGTAGGGTTTCAGTACCTTAATTTGATAATGATATTTTGAACAAAACATTGCACTCCATTTATTTTTTTAATAAGTGAGCTTGACTCCTTCATGTCCTTGAGCTGTCTATAATTCACATTTGTCTCTAGCAAATCTTTCAGCTTTTTTCTAAATCCATGCCTTCAGTTTGAGAACTCAACTACCCGAACAATTATTAATAAGATATAATACAATATGATCACTGTGTTATGTATCAGTACTAACTGATGAGCCGAGTGCTTCCTAGCGGTAATAATTTAGATTTCAGAAATTTTAATTAATCAGAAGTGTGAAGTACGTAGCAGAGCTTTGTTCCAACAGTCATTACTTTGTTACTGTTACAGTTGTGGGATTTTTTGCTGTGACTGATGCATACCCTGTAGACATCTTACTCTGCAGAATAACATTTTGGTCCATGCATACTCTTCTTCCCAAACAAATTTAATTTCTCCAAACAACAAGAACACTTCATTCTTTCTTTCTGTTTCTGTTCTTTGGAACCGTGAAGAGAAAAAAGAAAAATGTCTCATTAAGCAGTTAAAAAAAACTACTTGGAAAAATGAAACATCAGTGAAAAACCCTCTTGTAAGCAAAATATTTTTTTTAAGAATGAATGTTACAATGTTGTTTATCTGCATACATCTTTGTTCAGAGTGAAGGAACTGGCTTTTTGATTGTCTAAAATATTGTGGTGATTTGTTTTTTTTCAACAAACAAAAAAACAATACAGAGGAAGTAAAATACAACAAAACAACCTTTAAACTGCTAGAAGGGAAGTAAGTATAAAGCCATAACAGGAAACACTTTCAGCTGCATTAGTAAAGTATCAAAACTGAGATGTTCTAGGTGGTTACCTAGAGCCAGCAGTGTGCCCAGGCGGCCAAGAAGGCCAGAGCACCTCAATACAGAAAGGACATTGAGGTGCTGGAGCAGGTCTAAAGAAGGGCAATAAAGCTTGTGAAGGGCTTGGAGAATATGCCCTACGAGGAGAGACTGAAGGAACTGGGGCTGTTCAGTCTGGGGAAAAGGCTGACGGAAGACCTCTTTACAGAAAGGTTTGTTAAGCAGTGGAATAGGCTCCCCAGGGAGGTGGTTGAGTCACCATCCCTGGATGTGTTTTAAAACCGTTTGGATGTGGTGCTCAGGGACATGATTTAGCGAAGGGGTGTTAGTTAGGGCAGTATGGTTAGCTTGTGGTTGGACTTAGTGATCTTTAAGGTCTTTTCCAACCTGAGTGGTTCTATGATTCTACCTCAGCATTGTGGATTAATTTCCAGGTTTGTCAGGCTTCTTACATGTTCCTGGAAAATCATTTATAAATCAAACTTAATCTCAGTCTGCACTTCTGTGTTAGAAAACTAAAGCAAGCCTTGCACCACCTTCTCATGCCCCCGTGCCAAAGAGTGTTCCAGTAAAACACCTGGCAATCTATGACAGCATGTAAGGGTCAGTACCAATTCTAAAGGAAGGAATAGCTCTGAAGTGGAATGAATGCATTTCCTTGCAACACTGTCCAGCTAGCAACTAAAAGAATTACTACTACTGATTTGGACTTGAAAATTAGTGCTACTTTTAACTGGTATTTTCTTCTTCTCAGGTCTATTGTACATCCCAGCATTAAGTCAAAACTTAACAGAAAATAAACCTATTCATTTCTGAGAAAGAATAAACAAAACCATTATGAAACCGCGTTTCTTTCACATCAAATATTTGCAATGTCACTGACTTGGTGTTGTGGGGTTGTTTTTTTTTTTTTTTTGGATGGATCTGAATTGTTTTTCCTGACTCAGTTGTTTCTGTTACAATAAAAATGACAACATTCTCCAGCTTGTCAAGACATGTTCTGTGATCCAGTGCATAAAAAAGCGCATCATAGAGTCTGAATGTCAGCAAAGTATGATGTACCAGCTTGAACTTTCAGATGGCAAGAAATTCAGTATGTGCATGGAAATAGAATATCATGCATTTACAATCAGAATTGACAACGATTTTCCTGTAATTCAGTTCTTTCTGTAGAGCTGAACAGTAATTTGATTTTTCAATTTGTTAAAATTTTGAAGAGTTCAGTTATTTTCCCATCTCCTGTTTTGTACTTCTCACATTTTTAGCACAACGTAGAAAGAAAAATCTCAGTTTTCATTAACTGAGTGTATGTAAAGGAAACTATGTTAGATTAGTTCAAAATATCATGTTTAAACAACAGGGTCTTCAATTGTGAATATTTAAAGACTTTCATGTTTTAAAACTCCTTACACAGGAGAAATAAAATTAGTTTCTTAAATCAAAAATGTATTCTCAAGGTTTTTTTGCAATATTTTCTTTGCTTATTTGGTTGGGTTTTTTTTTTTTGTTTTTTTTTTTTTTTTTTTTAAGAGAAGGCATTTGACACAGCAAACACACTCTTCCTGGTAGAAATTTATTCTAACCAAAAGAAAAAGTAATTGACTTTATATACTATGTAATTCAAAAGTTCTAGGCCTGATCTTAAGTAGTACATATTTCTGCCAGATATACATCTAGATTTGATTTCAGTAAACTGAAATAAAGTGAAGTAAAACAATGATCTCAGGAATGAGCTTGGAATCTCCATTCTTAAATGAATGGTTACATGTTCTTGATCTATGATTCATTTTAGCTCAATCAAAATGCAAAATCAAAAGATAAAGTGACTAAGTGATTTTCTAGCTGACATCAGTAGGAGTGGTTTATTTTGTGACAAGTCCCTGAAAGAAAGGTAGAAAACATTTCTAGTTTTTGTTTATAGTAGAAAGAAAAACTGGATTTTCAATTCTCCCTCCCTCTTCAAAACTCCCTAGTTTAAAATCAGCACTTTAGCTGTACCTCTTCTTCCCTGTCATTTAGTCTTTCTTTAGAGGGTCTTGTAGATGTTACAAGCACTTCAGATATAGAGGTAGCAGGGCTCAGTTCAAAGGAAACTGAATGTTTTGAAGGCTGCTTGAATCTTATCTAAGCTATCCATGTTTCCCCACTCTCAAATTTGCTGTGGAGAGCTCGCAGAAATACGCCTTTATTCTTGGTTTCAAACTACTCTTTCTTGTTTGACAAATTTTCATGGTTATGCAGGTAAGTTTCCAGTATTTAAAAAATGAGAAATACTGAATAAAATGTGAATGTGTCTAGTTGTGAGTAGAGCTAATTACACTTTAAAAAGGAAAGAAAAGTATTTTTCCAGTATTTTTCAAGTACGGAAATTTGAGTAAAAACTGGATAGAAGTACTTTTTTTTTTTTTTTTTTTAATTAAATATTCCCATTTGCTTCTTTTCTTTTTCTTCATATTCGTGTAAAATAATTAATTAATTTAATACTTTTTTTTTCTTTTCTGGATCATTCTTGATATATGCTTTTCTCCATGCAGCAATACTAAAGGAGAACCCCCGCTGAATATGCAGGCAGGGTTTCTTTATCTGAACCAAATTGAGTGATCTCCATATCCTTGCCTCAAAGGATGATATAATTTTCACAGAACAACCATGACTTGCCAGTTGTTGCAAAATCTAGGCACTAGGACCATTTTTCAGAAATAGTTTTTGTTATACCATTTTTTTCAGAAGGTCATATGCACCAAAGAAGAATTTTCAATAAATTTGAGTTTTTATATATGGTGTGCTGGTTCACAAGCTTTGCTATGTATAATCCAATGTATCATTTTTCCCCTGCTTTGTGTGCTTTCTACATTCCAAAGACGATCAAGAATAGTAATTGTCTGTTAGCAGGGAGAAGTCATCAGTCAAAGAGAAAAACAAAGTATTGGATTCAATATACCAAACCTGATTATCAAGACAAAGCTTTTAATGCTGCAAGAAGTTGAAGTTCTTAAGTTAATACTGAGTTAAGGATAAGGTCATACCAAAAGCATCAAGTCAAATAACTTTCTATAAACCTATGCATCTATTTACCTTCAAGGTACAAATAGTAAGCTTCAGAAACCTCCCTTCATGTGAGATAAAGAAGGTTGTTGTATTGCTAATGAGTGGTAAAACTCAACAATAACTTAAGCCAGACGCATACACCCACAAGGCTCCTAACCCATACATGTAACCAGTCTTGGTTGCATGGGACAACTGTTGTGCTGTGCAGGTATAAAAGGAGGTAAGCACCTAGAACAAATGCCTTTTGTTCTGCACCAGCGAACGAGAGCACACCTCATTTGCCTCTCCAGCAACAGTACCCGGGGCAGCCCTGTGACAACTGGCGCCTGAATAGGGACCAGCACAGAGGGGGGACTAGAAAAGATCGGACAGAAGCGGGCAGAGAAAAGCGCCGGGCTAACAGGCCCTAAAAAGAGACGAGCTGAAAGAAGCTCTAAAATGGGCTGCCAGAAGCCCCATCCAACGAGGGGACCGCAAGAAGCTCCGGCCGAAGGAGGGGGCTGCTAGAAGACCCGACAGATGAGGGGGCTGAAAGAAGCCCTGGCCGAAGAGATCAGCTAGAAGAAGCTCTAAAACGGGTTGCAAGGAACCCCGGCCAAAGAGAAGGACTGAAAGAAGCCGAAGCCAGAGGACGGGATGGAGAACAAAATTACTTTTGCTTCTGTTCTCGAATTGGTACTTTTGTTTTGCTTGCTATTATTGATTCAAACTATATTGGTGAAACTAAGATAACGCTGTGGACACCCCCCTTCTCCCCCCCACCCCTTGTACTATCCCTGTGGAAAGTTGCATAGCACGACTGATTTATTTTCAGCCTATGCCACCTCTGAGAACCAGTGTCAGGGGCAATAGCGATTTTGGGTTAACCAGCATGCCGGAAGTCTTTTGGTTTGAGAAGGTCTCGCAGAATAGACCGAATCTGCTTTGTGTAATGCGACAAGAGGAACAAGAGCTTAAAGTGACAGGTATCTTCTATAGGTGCTGATGTTACTGTGATTCCTGTGATTTTCTGGCCACCACAGTGGCCTCTTATAAGTCCCCATGCGGCAGTATCAAGTATAGGGGGACACACACTACCAAAGCAAAGCACAGCAATAGTTACAATTATTAGATCAGAAGGCAGAACTTCTTCAACCTTACGTTTTGCACAGCCCTGTTCTCTATGGGGAAGAGACTGCATGGGACAATGGGGACTTTCCCTCGGTACAGATTTTACTTAGGGGCCACTGCTTTGCATCAGCTCCCACATTTGCAATGGAAAACAGATAAGCTGGTGTGGGTGAATCAGTGGCCCCTTCCTCAAGAAAACCTAGCTGCCTCACCAAGAAATCATAAGAACTGGAATCATCGGGAATTGGTTAACACAGACTATTGTTTGTATTCCCATCATTTTTTGTGTGTTAATTTTGGTTTGCTACTTTTAGAATTGTTTCTGAACCGTGCTTCTTTTTCTATTAATAGAAAAAGGGGAGATGTGGGATAAAGAAGGTTGTTATATGCTAATGAGTGGTAAAGCTCAACAATAACTTGAGCCAGACATATACACCCACAGGTGCCTAACCCTTACATGTAACCAGTCTTAGTGGCTCAGGAAAACTGTTGTGTTGCATGGGTATAAAAGGACATAAGCACCTAGAACAAATGCCTTCTGTTCTGCACCAGTGAAGGAGTCTGCAACTCATTTTCCTCTCCAACAAGTCTCCGGGGCAGCCCTGTGACACCTTTATGCAGGACTCTTCTTTCTCTGGCTGCAGGAACAAGTTGTGTTGCTAGTGATGATCCTTCTATCCAGCTGCTGAAAACTTGAGGCTTGAATCAGTAGAGTGATTGGGTGTACTCTTGCATCAAGCATCCTTTAATTTAATTACAAGTATAAATTTTATATAAATAAAGGGAGGCAGGAGGCAAACAGGTGAGGGCAGGCTCTTCTCAGTGGTGTGTAGCAATACCACAGGGAATAACAGTCTAAAACTTGAAAATAGACAGTTCCATATAAACACAAAGAACTTCTTTATGGTAAGGGTGATGGAGCACTGGAACAGGTTGCCCAGAGAGGCTGTGGAGTCTTTTAAGGAGATACTGAAGACCCATCCAGACACCTACCTGTGTCACCTGTTGTAGGGTAGCTGCTTTAGCAAAGCTGTTGGACTCAATGATCTCTTGAGGACCCTTCCAACTACTGCAATTCCAATTCATGTAAACTGAGATGTACTATTACTTTATATGTTATAAAATCCAGGGAGAACTATAACCATATCTAGGGTCTGATTTGGTTTTACTGAGATCCATATCTTATCACTTTCATATAGAATACATTACAGTTATGTGCAAAAAATATGTGGCTACTTTATTAGTTGCTTTGCTAACAAATTAAATTTTGTTATCTTTTCCAGTGCTGTGTACAGCTCATTGAGGAGTTAGTCTGCATATCAACAAATCAGGTCTCCGCTATGGGGGTCATCTTACCCTTGTAAGATGAACTCAAAAACTGTTGGTGTTCCAACTGACTTAGCAAAATATTATTAGTCTCAAAGGAAGTAGATGGATTATGGATAATAAGAAGTTCCTTCAAGTGTACTGGCAGAAGGGAAAGTCTCTCAACGGAGAGGTTCAGCAACTCCCTGGGGAAAAAGAGAGGTAGCAGTAATAAGGGAGAAAGGAGGCTATCAGAGAAGTGACTGTTTTTTTTCTCCTCCTGTGAAGACACTTAGGGTTACACCCCAATCCCAGTCTTGAAAAACAAAAAGCATTGAGTTTTGGGTTTTGAGATAGCTGACTACTGTGGTTTTGCCTGGGAAAAGAAATGAAGGATTGCCTTCAATTTCTTAGTAAAGGAGAAGACAGTACACACAATGGAAAATAAATATAGAAAGACACTTCCTAGAGCAAAATGATCTCTCTCCCAGACTGATGCACTAGGACTGACAGATTTTCTTTTGTCTTTTTACAGTATAGTCTGTGGCATCCATTGCCTGGGCTGACAAAGAGCTAGGCCATTTAGAGAAAGCTGTACTCATCCATATTTTTAAATGCTGTTAATTACAACATTGCTGTTAATTAGAGATGAGTCATCATACCTTTTATTCACACTCACCTTTTCTGCTTCAACTTTCTTAGCAGCTTAACATCAAAAGATAAATTTCATCCAAGACTGTCTTCTTACCAAAGCAGCCTGGAAAGCTGCTGAGGGAGGTAAGCCCTCTCTATCCCTCGTTTATAACAACAGTCCCTAGCTCAACCTTGAATTTATAGCAAAATCAGCTAGAGACCTCTGCCACATAAAGCCAGCAGAAATGTTTTACCACTGGATTTTGAAACCATTAGAAGGACAGATCTCCAGGACAGATAAAGCTGCCTATTCCAGAGCTGGAAGCCACTTCAGAAAAACACAAAAATCACATCATTACAAAAAATAAACAACAAAAAAAGGTTCTTATTATATGCTGACAAATAGCAGGTATTGTTCCACAGTCATCTGTTTTATAGATTTTAATTATTCATTTACTTACGTTTTCTATTAACATCTGCAAATATGTTAAGAGACCAAGATTAAATAAAAATATTTCAGAAATGGGGGGAAAAGCCTTCCTAAAACTGCTTGAACAGGAAAAAAAGATAGTTGTAAGAAATTTTAAATGTATGAGTTAAAAGAGCAGGAAGGAGAAATTGTATGTTTGTCCAATGTAAAACTTCAAATACAGGAGTAAGACATGCTTGCTGCTCACTGACGTGACTTTCCACGGTCTCTGGAGTGTCTGTATTTATCATGGAGCACAAGTTGCAGGGCCGTCTAGATCTGGAAAGATGTTTGGAGATAATCTTCTCTCTAAAAATATCACACTTTGTTTTATTAAAGGCTGTAGATATTGCTAACAGAAGCCACTAGGAATGAACGATTAAATCAGTCTTTTCAACTTTTAACTTGTGTGCTGAACTGCATTTTGTGTAGCTAGTTTTTCTCTACAGCCGAGCCATTTCTCCCTTCCTAAAAAAGGACACCCACACATTGACAGCCATGCAAAAAATTTACAGTCAATGAGCAGAAATAGAGAAGGTTTTAAACAATGTTGTCAAAAGTGGCGGGGCTTCAGGTTTTCATAATTAATGCTTAATCTATTTCATCTTTCTGAAATATACAAGATTTAAATAAGTTATTTGCAAAAAGCTGAGAGGCTGATTTTTCTGTCCAGCTGATTTTCCTGTTGAATATGAACTCTTAAACTTCTCCTCATCATAATAAGAGATTTACAAGTGAGTAGAGTAGCTTATAAACCCCACTTATAATGAAACAGTGTATGCAATCTGCACTGAATGAATGTTGGGACATGAGTAAAAAGTAGTTTTTCATTTCGTTTTGCAAAACGGCTTATGAGATGTATTTCTGACATACCTGCAAATAACCTCTCCATAAAAGAGAACAGTTCAGTTGTAGAAACACTGAAATGGACAGTGTCACCATTGTAGGTATTACCTATTTCTTGAAACAGAAAGTCTATCGGTCAGACTTGCTTAATTACTGGTGGTTCACGTTCTTTCTGTATAACATAAAGGACAGGTTGGAAATATTATGAAAAAACAATTATAGAATTGTTGTATCTCCCTGTTTATAAAAGATTACCCTCAAAGTAATGTCACAGAACCTATCTACTTACTAGCTAGGAAAAGTTTTAGACCTCAGTAAAGGACACCATGTTCTCCCTCCTGCAGGCTGAGCTAACGTTTGTCTCTTGTCATTACCAAACATCCTTTACTTGGAAATGAAAGAATGAAAAAAAATGTTACCATAAGCCCTTAGATGACAGATACATTTTCAAAAGCTTTTAGAAGGAAAAGATTCTCAGCTTCTTCTTACTGTGTTAGGTGAATTCCCAGTGAGTGAGAGATGTCTTTTCCCTGTATGTATTTCAAAACATCATCGTCATCTCAGATGAGACGTTAGCATGGAAATACAGTTGTTCATTTTGTGGTACGCTAAAATTTAGTTTTTGTATACTCTTTAAAGCTCTTGCCATGTTATCAATAGCAAGGATATTGATCATTCCTTTGGCACATTTGAGCAAAATTAAACACTATTCTTCCCTTGGTTGAGACAGTGTTTGAGATTGTTTCTAATGTTATCTGCAAGCTCACAAAAAATCTGTTATTACTGTAACCTCAGGCATGGTTAAAATTAAGCTACGGACAACAGGATATGCATAGATTCATGCACAGCTTTCTTGGTTAACTTTGCATTTCCCGTTTATACAATGCCTCCTAATATCTTTTGCCAAATATATTCTGGTGGAAAATGAGGTTCAGCTACTTCTAAAATGGTTGGCCAACTATTTTCATGTGCTCAAGCCCAGCTGGAGAACTATGAAAAAAAGGTAAGTTTGTGTTGCAGATGTTTTTCCAGAAGACATTTTTTATGAGCTTTTAGTATTTACTGGCCATATTTTGTCCCCACTGTAATTTCAAAATACAAACTCTTGTCTGTTTTCTTAATGTAAAAATAAATTAAATAAATAAATAAACAAATTCTTGCTTTACATAGATCACAGCTACATTGTGATTAAAGCCCTAAGTCAAATGAGATTGTTACGAAGCTTGAGTTTCTCTAAGTAGACTTGGAAAACCAAATAAATGTGGCAAATAAAATACTTTGAAAATGACTGAAAATGTTCCAGGAATTACACAAGGGGGAAAAAAAAAAAGACTACTGAAACTATAACAGAGAAAAAAAATAATTCTAGTATAACATATAGGCACTCCATATATGCTACATTCACAAAGGGCCACAACTGAGGCACTGTCAGTAAAGAAATTCAGAAAGCATTATCTATACAGACATGAACACTGTAGGGGCTGGTGCTGCGGCCGCAGTGGAAGCCAGAAGAAGCAAAGGGTAACACTGACACAATCACTTACTTGTGTGGCTGCTTCTTCTCTGCAGACAAAATAATAATAATAATAATAATAATAATAATAATAATAATAATAATAATAATAATAATAATAATAATAATATATTGGTAAAAAATGGAGTGTTTTCCCAATTTTCTGAGAATATGCATAAACTTAAAATATTTTTTCTCTGAAAGGACAACATATTTGTTTAGGAAATACTCCTTAATTATTTTATTCTTATTTTGAAACTCCTTCCATTCCCTTTTTCTTTCCAACTTCCTTCGGAAATTAATAAATAAACAAATAAAAGAATGAAAGAAGAAATCTTTTTATATGGCAAAATAATGCTTTCACAGTTGAATACTGTGAGATTAAATATCTTCTGCCTTTTTCTCATAGCAGCCACTGCCTTCTGTGATAGCTTTATTCCAGAAATTGGGTGTATGCAAATCATGTACCACTATACACTGAACGATTCTTTGTCTAATATCAAATCTCTGTATTATACTGAATCCTGATATAAAATCTGCATTTCAGTGCCATCTTTTTTATTTCACTTTTCTTAGTTGATACTGAGGTAGAGAATATGCGTATAATGAAATATAGTCTGGAAAAAAAGGTGACATTAAAAATTATGATCTTTTTGGAAAAGTAAATATACTATTATGGAGTAATCAGTGTTTCTTAGTTTGGTTTATGTTGTGTTTGTTTCATATAGGGGAAAGAAATGATAGTGGAAGAGAAAAAGTGGGTGAGAGAGAAGAGAGGGATTGAAACTGATTTCGTTTTTACAGTTCGGGAGAATTTTTGTCCCTTTATGGAACTTTAAAAATAAATATTTATCAATTAGCCGTATAATTGTTTAAGAAAAAGATGTGCAATTTTTCTCCAAAATTTTTGCTGAAACTAGTTTTACAACATACTTTTTTCAGTTCTAAGAATTAACATATCAACTAAGTTAATTGTTTGATGAAAGAAAGGATAAAAATACTGAAGGCAAGAAGAGAAGAGAAACTCATCTGTTATGCAAGATATCCTAACGCATATATATATTCTTCCTCATCATGATTACCATGAAAGAATGCAGTTCTGTTATGTTTCATAGATTTCTCTTCTTCAATAACCATGATCAACATACAGGTTCAAGATTTGCTGGGTTATGATCACTATAGTCAATGATTAGTACAAAAAAATAAAACATCTCAGCTACCAGAAATCTAAACTAAAAGATTTTGTGTATGTTCAGCATAAGCAAAAAATTCGGCTGAATGACAGGTCTTCCTCTTTCATATGCTTCTGCACATTGTTTAGTAAGAGAAGATAAAAATTGAGGGGGAGATATTTATACATCCACTGATTGGTAGGATTGCCTTTGGTGTTTGGAGGTTTGTTTTTTTCCCTACATCAATGTAATTTTCAATATTACACTGATTGTATTGAATATGCATCTTAATATTTACATTAGTGATGTTGACAATGCACATATATAGAACTATCTGACAGTCCTTTGTCCAACCATGTCTGAAAATCAGCAACCCAGACAAATAAGAAGGACTAGTATAAGTGCACTGAAAAGCTTTTATTTGAGTGGTAACTAATCAATTGAAGCTAGAAACATTTCAAATATTTGAAATATTTAAAATATTTGACTGCAGATGGCAGAGGATAATTTATTCTTGTCATTTTTTTTCATTTACCCTGAAGTTTTATATCTCTGTTCTGTCACAGTTAACTCATTAAAAAAAAAAAATTAGGAACAGGAGAACCATTTTTGCACTTTCTGTATTCTGTTTAGAAGCTGCTGGGGGTCAGAGTCATCTTCAGGATAAAAGTAGATCTCTCTCGGGAGTTTCTCTAATTTGCACTCTGTCGCAGTGGCCCTGTGGGTTTCACGGCCCTCAAGAGTTGCTGAGCACTCTGTGGGACACTCATGGGTCAAAGAGCAGCCAGGCTGCCAGACTGTAGAAAATACTGAAAAGACTTCAGAAAAAAAAGAAAACCCTTTATGGTAAGGAATGTCTTCTTTCATGCTGGGAGCTTCACAAGACAGAAAAAAAAGCTTGACTATCCTTTCACTGCAATGAACTCTTGAGAGATCTGTTGTGTTTTGAAAATAGAATTTGGAGACTCATTGTCCAGAGCATGCTGAAAATGAAAGTTTAAGGCTCCACTGCAGTCAACATCAAATTAAAACACCATGAAAACTCCTTCAGGAGACTAAAAAAATCTATGTTTTTCAGTTGTAGGTGATTCTTGTTGCCTTTCGAGAATAATGTAGTAAAATTAGAATAGATACAACAAAGAGTAAAATAGTCAATCAAGAAGTACCACATATCTTCTTGACAACAATTCTGTGGACACAGACTTGGAAACTGATAGTGGAAAAGAGAATATTGTGAAGATCTATAAAAACAGGAAAAAATGTACAAAAGGCAAATAAAGAAATAGTCCCTGTTCTTCAATGAGGAAAGCAAGATTATCTAATATAGTTATTAGTGATGTTAAATATAACAGAGCAATCAACCAATCCTACAACCAAGAACATATATATAGATATATTTATAGACATATATGTAGAGATATATACCATTCTTGGCATATATCTATATATATATATGTAGAAGGGGTAAAGTATACATATTCTCAATGGTGGTTATTAAACACAAGGAATTAAATACACATTTTTGTTCAGAAGATACGCTAACTAATGATCATATAGCTGCAAGAGTACTGTTTAACTCTTTGGGGTTTATAATCTGTTTTGGAATTTGTTATTGGCAAATGGATGCTGAAACAGTATTAGAAGAGTCTTTTTCCTGCATTTACTGTTTCCTCTTTATATTTTTCCATGGTCTGCTGCACGACATAAAGAAAAAAAGTACTAATCAGATCTTTGTTCTTTGTATGATTGTTCTGAACTTTTATTATTGTAGTTTCGTGAAGAAATTTTTAAGTAATTCTCAAGCACTAATATCACTAACATGATCTATTATAGCAAATTCTAAAAAAACATTGTGGCTTTTCTACGTAGCAAATTCAAATGTCCTTCCAAAGATCACCCACATTTCATGACAAGAAAGCATCTTGAGCCTACATTTATTCAGAATTCATTAAATCCTTGATGTTCATGCAGTCTACTATGATTATGTTTGCACTTGTATCTAGAATGTCTAGAGTACTGTCTGGGATCTACTGAAGATGAATGTGTGCAGTAAAGTAAATCAACAACAGAAGTATATGCATTTGTGATTTTGCTCTTCATAATCATCTCCTCTTCCAGAGTGTGTTTTTTTGAGGTTTATTACACTTTCACTTACAGTATTAAAGACTTTATTGTTTCTAACCTATAAAAGTGATGGTTCCTCAGCATAGACAAGGAAAATACGCAGAGACACTCAAGTCCTGGAATAAATAAATCTTCTTACTGAAGTGCTACTTCAAGGCTACTTTGCCCTTCACCTTGTTAATCTGGGCATACTGATGCCATCAGCAGATCTCTCAGCACCCTTTTGGATTTCTGAATCATTCTGTGTTGAGATATCAAGCCTTATGGGACTGAAAGGAAAAAAAAATGACTGTGTTCTGTTTGTCTGTCTGAGAACATAGCAAATATAAAATCATCATTTGTATAGGATGGAAGAAGACTAAGAAGGGCAAGCAAATGAAATACAAAGTACTGGCAGCTTGGAAGAAATCACCAGAGCTTAAAAATACTTGCTGGGAATTTTTGGTGAGGAACAGATTTGCAACTCTCTAACTGGAGAGGTAATAACAGGGTAGTCATTACAAAAAATCACTATGTTCTTAACTACAACAGTATTTTCAGCAAATTTTTAAGACTTGCTTAAGGACTTGGGGTGTTTTCTAAAATTTCACATCTGAAATTTTTTATTCTTTGTCAGCCAAGCTTCAAAAAGGATGATTCTTTTTTATGTTGTGTGAATTAGCTGAATCGTGGATATTTCATAGAGTCATGGAATCACTGAGAAAAGATCTGTAAGATCATCTAGTCCAGCTATCCACCTACCAGCAATATTTTCTAAGCCATGTCCCTTAGTACATCAAACATTTCTTGAGCACCCCCAGGGACAGTGAGTCCTCCACCTCCCTGGGCAGCCCATTCCACTGCCTGACCACTTTTTCTGAGAAGAAATCGTTCCTAATATCCAATGTGAACCTTTCTTGACTCAACTTGAGGCCCTTCCCTCTCATTCTGTCACTGCTACCTGAGAGAAAAGACCAACCCCCACCTCACCACAACCTCTTTTCAGGCAGTTGTAGAGGGTGATCCAACCTCCCCTGAGCCTTCTCCAGACTAAATAATCCCAGTTCCCTCATCCACTCTTCTTAAGACCTGTGCTCCAGACCTCCCTCCACCAGCTTTCTTGCCCAACATAAAACTTCCACATAAAAGCCAACAAGTAGAAGAGCAGGGAGTGTTACTGCAGCTTCTCAGCCAGTCTTAAAAGAGTAATAAAATATTCTGATGCCTGGGGTATAATCTCCCCCTCCTAGATTTGCAGCTGTTTTTATATTGGCAGATATTTTTGCATACATTTATAAGGATAAGCATGGAAATGAATAAAGCTCAGCATTTGCTGTTGTACTTAAAGTGTTTCCCTGAATGGTATCCTAAGATTAAACCTCTTGATGATGAGTCAACTTCAAATTAATAGAGAAAAATCTTCACCAGTGAAACAGTCATTCCAGAACTGTATGCACTTTAGTATTTTCTCTTTTCTCTTAAGCACTAATAGCTGCTTCCTGTCAAAAACAGGATGACAGAAGAAAGAACTTTATGGCTTAATTTTCCATGGCAGCTTCTCTGTTCATAACCCAGTTTGCCCTGATTTTTCTCATCAAGGGAGATTCCTAATGTCAGAAACATTGTGTTTTCTCCCTTGATTTCTCCATATCAACATAGTTGTAAATGGCAGACTTTGCAAGCTGTCTGTTTTCATCTCACTTAAATGTATGGAGTATATTTACTTCCCTTTCTGAATTCTTCTTTCATAATGGACAAAACTCTTTTTACTTATTCCAGTATTCTAAAGTCATCTGTCTCTGTCCTTTCACTTTTATATATTTGTCCTATTCCTATTTTCTGTATGCATGCTACTGTACAAAATCTAATGTATTATATGATAAGGATCCTGAGCCCTACAGAGTAGTCTGTAAAAACTATCATTAATTTTGTTTTTGCAATCTTTTATTATTCATAAATGGAACCCATATTTACTTTCTTAGCATCATTTTTGCATTACATATTTTATATATTCTGAGCTAAGAAATAAAGATTCATCTGACAGATCAGTTTGCATTCATTTGAACAGAATTCATTTTACTTATTATTCTTCCAATGTTCTTTGTCTTTCTTTATTACTGCTTTGTTATTTATTGTTACCATTCTATCTCAACCTTGAGCTCATTTTATTTTGTCCGGATACGTCAGAGCCAACCATCAATTCTTCCCATAATCTTTTACAAGTAGGAAACCACAGGCTGAGTTACCAAGGTGCAACCAGATGAAAAATGCAGGACTCTCCACATCTTAATCTTTAAGAAAGTTATTACAGCTCTTCAGTTCTCGCAAAGAGCATATCTAGTGTTTTGAAAACAACATCCTAGAACATCTTCTGGCACTACCATTGAATGTGTTAGAGTGTATGTATATATTTCACACATTTCATACTCCTCCCTTATAATTTTCTTAGAATAAAAGCATGTTTTTGTCTGTTCTGTTCACCACTTCACAATTAAATGGGAGGAGATATGCAGTATTTTTCTTTCTGAGATTCTCATCTTTGTGATTTCTTTAATTTTTAGACTTTGTTCTTGTGGATCTTTTAAAAAAGAAACATTTATAGTGATTTTCTCTAGATAACACAAACTCACATAGTACTCTGGAGGTGTGATCCTTCAGTAAAGCTTTTTGCTTTTTAATTAACAAGCACTTAAAGTTAATGGTTAGCATCTAACTCACTTGCTATTGCCAGTTCTCATTCACACAGTAGAGCAAATGAGATATGTATCAGACACCTCTGTGTAACCTGGAATACACTACTTGCAAGTGTATGCAGAATAATGAATTTTGCAGCTGGTAGATGCTGAATCCCAAAAGGACACAAGGTCTTTAGTACAATAACTTAGTATCTCTACTCACACATATTAACCAATGTGACAGTGCCATTTGTCGAGCCTCCTGTCTCACACTAAGTTCTGAAAGTTTGATATATATATATGAATATGTGTATATATATATATATACACACACATATATATATATACATATGTGTATATATGTATATATATATGTATACATATATACATATGTGTATATAATATATATATATGTGAATATATATATATATATAGTCACAGTAAGTCTAAGGCAGCAAACATGGCCAAGATGTTGTCCAGCCAATTTATTACAAATTCTAAGCAGTTAAGGAATGCAGGGAAGATGGGGAAGTTAGTGATAGTAAAGGGAAGAATCTTAGAGAATGAGTCATAAAGCAGGAATAGTCATCAACATGAATTCAGTGACATCTCACTGATCTGTAGAGGGTCTAAGTTGGTCAGTGACGTCTTACTGACCGGCA
This sequence comes from Tetrao urogallus, assembly GCF_951394365.1. NCBI lineage: Eukaryota > Metazoa > Chordata > Aves > Galliformes > Phasianidae > Tetrao > Tetrao urogallus. The sequence continues at coordinate 78,098,046 of NC_136813.1, read as the reverse complement.
CAGCTGAGTTTTGGAGGAGGAGACACCCGTCCTACCTCCAAACTCTTCAATTATTATCTTCTTTGTTCTGTTCTTATGCACCTCTTGTTGCTTGGAACAACAGTATCTACTCCCCCATCAGGTGACTGGCAGTTGATCATGCAGCAATCATGCAGCTGTAACCTGGCAGGCCAGTGGACATATGTGCTGACTCCATAGTGGTCATTTTTTCCAAAACAACCGCGAAAGTCATCTGATTCTTTCTGGATGCTCAATGACACAAGTTCTTCTTGTCAGCCTATCATGGCCTCAGGTGGGTGCCGCTGTACAATCTTTGAGAAAGTAGTGTTTTCTTTCAGCTTCTCACACATCCCCATGAACATATGGCGACCACAGACAACCTCCTAATCTTCCAACGGAGGTCTTGTAGTGGCTGTTTCATGGTATGTCATTTTAGTACTTAGTGTTGTGAATAAATCAGGGCATCAATTTCTTCACTGAAATAGATAAGCTTGAAATAAATTTATTGAATTTTTTAATATAAGTGACAAAAATGCATTTTTTAGGTATAATTTAGTATTAAATGGGAAAGTTAAAGCTTGATCTGTACAACAAGATTCAGAGAATCTCTTCTGGATAATATATATTTTTTAGGGAAATTATTACATTAATTTCAGCAGAGCTAGTGGGTGCAGAAAGCACAAAATATTAACGTAGCCTTACCACATACAACAAAGTTAACTATGTTTCAAGACTGCAAGTCTGAACCTTTAGGTATGTGGAAAATCAGTCTTAGCTACTAGAAAATCAATGCCAAGATCAGTGACAATTAAATATGATTTAACTGAAGTCTTCACAACAGATTTAAACAAATTTTATTACACTCTGCTTTTTGTTTGAGCCTCTTACTCTGTCAAGAGATTGAGTTTTCCTAAAGTCTTGTTGCAATTTGAAATTATCCATAACCAGGTACTGCTCTGCCGGGTTCTGCACTTTGGCCACAACAACCCCATGCAGCGTTATAGGCTTGGGGATGAGTGGCTGGATGAGTGTGAAGAAGGACCTGGGGGTGTTGGTTGATGCTCGACTGAACATGAGCCAACAGTGTGCTTAGGTGTCCAAGAGGGCCAACAGCATCCTGGCATGCATTAGAAATGGTGTGGCCAGCAGGAGCAGGGAGGTGATCATCCCCCTCTACTCAGCACTGGTGAGGCCGCACCTTGAGTACTGTGTTCAGTTTTGGGCTCCTCACTACAGGAAAAATGTTGAGGTCCTGGAGTGTGTCCAGAGAAGGGCAACAAAACTGGTGAGGGGTCTGGAGCACAGATCTTATGAGGAGCGGCTGAGTGAGCTGGGATTGTTTAGTCTGGAGAAGAGGAGGCTCAGGGGAGACCTCATTGCACTCTACAACTTCCTGAAGGGAGGTCGTGGTGAAGAGGGATTTGGCCTCTTCTCCCAGGCAACGAGCAGGACATGGGATAATGGCCACAAGTTGTATCAGAGGAAGTTTAGGTTGGACATAAGGAAGAACTTTTTCTCTCAGAGAGTGGTCAGGCACTGGAATGGCTGCCCAGGGAGGTGGTGGAGTCCCCGTCCCTGGCAGTGTTCAAGAGGCATCTGGATGACATGCTGCGTGATATGGATTAGTGCTTGTGGTGGCAGTGGTGATGAGGAGACAGTTGGACTGGATGATCTTATAGGTCGTTTCCAACCTTGTGATTCTATGATTCTATGATTCTATAACTAGGAGGAATGTTCCCAATTCTGACACAACTTTTTCTGACATTATAAAATTAAAGTTGGAAAAATTGCTGCTTTTTCTGACAGTCCTGAGGTAGGAGACAGGAAAAGGAGATTCAGTCAAGGAGATGCTTGGTAGTGACAAATCTATAATGGCTCTGGATCCTGACTTCTAAAGTCTGAAAACTGCATTTCTCTGGACTATAAGACTCTTTTCCATTATAACTATTGCTTTAAGGTATCAAAATGATCTTAGAAGACAAACGAAAAGATTTTATTAGTCTTTGGTAACTAGCAAGCATTAAACTACAGTAGAACATAACAAGCTATAAGCATTTTTGCACTTCACACAAGTGACTAAAATAGCCACTTCTCAGCTTGCCAAATCAAAAAGGTCATAAGCTAGGTGCCTTCCCCTTTGATGTGAGAGATAAGATATTGAGGGATTCTTTTCTTCAGGGGACTACATCTTTCTAGGGTTGGAACTGTTTCAGGTACACATTCACTCTTTATATTCGTGCATACGGTGACCATATGATCAACCTACTCCAAATATGTATCTTTGGCAAAGCAGTGAAGTCATTCTACTCTCATGTCCCGGTTTCATATGAAAGCTATTCATGTCAACTTCAGTTACATTTCAGTGAGCTAATAATATCCTCTAAAATGCCATATATCAGCAAAAAAAAAAAAAAAAAAAATTCTCCATGGCTCCAGCTACAGCAAAACAAGAAATTTAATCATAGAATAAATCATAAAATGGCCTGGGTTGAAAAGGACCACAATGATCACCTAGTTTCAACCCCCTGCTATGTGCAGGGTTGCCAACCACCCCACCAGGCTGCCCAGATCCATATCCAGCCTGGACTTGAATGCCTCCATGGATGGGGCATCCACAACCTCCTTGGGCAACCTGTTCCAGTGCATCACCACCCTCTGTGTGAAAAACTTTCTCCTAATATCTAACCAAAACCTCACCTGTCTTAGTTTAAAACCCTTCCCCCTTGTCCTATCACTATCCACCCTCATAAACAGCCGTTCCTCCTCCTGCTTATAAGCTCCTTTCAAGCACTGGAATGCCACAATGAGATCTCTCTGTAGCCTTCTCTTCTCCAAGCTAAACAAGCCCCAGTTCCTTCAACCTTTCCTCATAGGAGAGGTGCTCCAGCCGTCTGATCATCTTAGTGATCAATTTAAGTGTTAAGTTACCTGTGAAGTGTGCACAGGTAAGCTGTGAAGAAGTTTATGCATTGGTTCATTATAAAGTTTATTCCAGTCTAAGTAAGCTTTTGGTGTCTTTTTAGCTCTTTCTGGAAGCACTTAGAGCTGTCATGTATTTTTAGACTGGATATTGCTGAATGGACAGTTTTTCTCTTCATATTTGTGTTATACAGATTTACTGGTCTCTATCGTAAAGCTTACAGTGAGAGAAAATGAAGAAAGGAAAAAAAGCTCCCTTTTTAAAGAAAAAAACAAAGGGAGAAAGGAATTGATCATCTTCTCATAATTTTACTAAACAATTAGGCTTAAATTATGATTTGTAAGCTTTGTATGATTATTTGTATGATTTGTAATCCATTCAGTTTCTATTTTACTTATGGTTCCTTTTAACCTATTTCTAGTTTACTATCATCCTTAGGCGATATCAATGGATTCTATGTCTGAAATACTATATTTGTCCTCGTCTCCTTTTTCAACTTCTTTCCTTTCATCCTTCACCATCAAATATTATTTATATCCTTTCAGTATCTTCCTTAGTTGTGCTTCCATTCAAAAAACTCATAGGAACCATTATTAATTTGCCTACATTTCAGAAAAATAAGAAAGTGCTGATTAATTTAGTGCACTAATTTCTTGAAGGGCAGAGAGTATTGTGCTTCTGTGACTGGAGCTCTGTATCTAATGTGCAAATGGCCAGGAAAGAAAAATTGAGTGCATCAATAACAAATTCAATTTCCATGTCACTGAGGGAAAGCATTACTTGCACTGGATGATGATCTTAACCACAACACAAGGACTGCAAAGTATACATAAGCCTTTTCTGAACTGCCACTCTGATTCTGCCAAGGCCTTCAGTTCCTGTGAAATTACATTGCCATTTTAAATTGCATTGTTTGTATGTACTTCTACAGTATCCATCAAGTGAACAAAAAAAAGGAATTTTATCTAGATCACATCACATATTAGCAAGGCCTGAAAACATCCATCTCTAAAGACAGAAGTCTCACATACTGCAGTATACAATCCAAAATAAGGTAGAACTTTCTGTTCTCTTTCTTGGAATACCATACCTGCCTGAGAGAGGCTGCCTCCTCATTGCAGATAGTGTATAGCTTAATACAGTCACAGATTTACTGTAAGAGTTCAGCATATGAAGTTGAAGTAGATAATACAAAAAAAGGTCTGAGCTTCACAAGGGCTGAATGGCAATCAGGTACAGATCAGAATTAAATTGTTAACCACTGAGAGTGATGTATTGAGTTCAATTTGTGAAAAGTATATAGGCCATGTCCACTTTGCCAAAAGGGTTTGTATGTTTGTCTAACGAAAGTCCTGTGACTTCCTACAGGAAAGGACATCTTGAAACCAAAACTTCAGACTGAAGAATAATGCAAAATGAATAAAATTCACCAATATCTTTTCTAGCTTCTGCTCCCTGAACAGCACATCCTTATGCAGAGTTGCATAGATTCATGGTAAAAGTGCATTACGCCAATCCCAATTGTGGGCTATTTTAAGTGTAAAAACGTAATTCCTTGAGTAATAAATAATAAAGGGTTGAATCAAGGTCCTCAAACAGGGTCTTTTCAGTCAAGCTGTGCTCACAATTGTAGAGACAGCATCCTAAAGAGACAGAAGACAGTTAACAAGCTTCAGAGTTTCCAATCATTTTATTTGCACAGTGGACTTAACAGTGATTCTCAGCATTACTGTACAGAGATGGTAAACAGAAAATATTCACCAAGAGTCATTAAAAGGCAAAGAAAGATATCACTTCTTATCCTTCTGCAGCTTTTTAAAAGTTACTCTCGTGTTGTTTTATGGACAATAAAATCTTTATCATTCCACTCTTTCATAGATTGCTCTTTAGCTTTAGGTATGAGCTCATAACAGTGAAATATTTAACAACAAACTGTTTGTTAACGGAGCAGCTCTGTGGTAGGCCTGAAGCTTGGTGCACATCTAATGAGATAACCCACTTGTGTGATACTCTAAGACTTGCAAATAGAGAATAGGGTCTTCTCAGTATGTTTGCTACATAGTGACCTGATACAAGGGCAATTAATATAAGCAAAATAATTTCACAATATTTGCATAGTGGCTTTATTTTAAATAGGAAATTCACAGTCTTTCTTCTCTTGATTTCTCTAGGTTCTGTATTTAGTAGGATAGTAGAGACAAAAAAAAAAAAACCTGGGCGATGTTGGTAACCTATTAGCATGGTTAATCTTGGCAAATTTCTGAATGATCTAATATACCAATATATCATAGCATGCTAATACTGACATGACTGTTTTGTTTGAGGAAGCCTTGGTCAAAGAGGTTGTCAATCATTCTATCAATGATTAAAGTTTAACCCTGTAAGAATTATTCAGAAAAAAATCAAATGCTTTAATATCCTGCTCTTTGTAATTTTATATTACGCCTTTTTATCCCAGAGTTTGCAAAGCGACTCTCGAATTCATAACAACTTTGCAGAAACGTAACACTAATATCTTCTTGTACTGCTTATGATAAAGATGGAAAGTGACAAAGATTAGAAAGGCACAAACTGACGCTCTGTCTCTATGTAAATTTCAGCTACTGTATAATAGCTTAAGATACTCAGAGCAAAGCAAGCATTGTAGTTACCAATACAGAAAAGATGTTTCATGCATGTTTGCATAATAATTCTTGAACATTTATTTCCTATTCATTTCCTCTAATGTAGAGTCTACCATTTGCATCACTTATTTGGAGGCAGATGCTAATTTTAGTAGCTCACTTCACACAGTAGCATTTTAAAAGTAAGAGTACATCAAAGAAAATTAAATAAATAAACAAACAGAAGAACATTTCAGTTTTCCTTTATTTATGAAAAAAAAAAAAAGATATTCATATTTATGTAGTAGAGTTCTGAGACAATGCTGACATTTAAGGTCCAATACTAAGAACACTGCAAAACGTTCTAGGTAATGCTGGTACTGCTTTCATTGCCAATATAAACCTAAATAATGCTGAACTACAGTTAAAATTAGGGATATATTTGCTCCAACTTGAGCACTGTACAGTGCAGTGCATGCTTCAAAGCCACGGCTGTTCCTAGATCAAAGTTATGTACTGTTCTTCTATATTCTTTTTTAACTTCTTATTTTCCTGTATAATACATGATCCTTTGGTCTGTATGTTTTATAGAAAACAATAACAGATAATGGATTGCTGTACTATTGGCTGACATTTAGGAAAGCAATACTATTAAATGATGTTCCATGCATGCTGTGAAGCAATATCATTGTGGAGGAAATGCTACGAAAAACATTTTTTTCAGTCCTCTTTATTTGTTCTCTTCAGCACTCAGAAAATGCAAGTATGAAATAGATAAAATAATTTCCTCTATCTGTTAGAAACATGAGAAGAATCACTTCTTTAAATTTTGAAATGTAATAATTTTCTAAAGCTTCATATTGTTACCTTATGTGGTTATGATCCAGTTGGAGTTAAACTCACTGATGTACATATCCATAAAGTTAAATACACTCTTCTATGTATCTAGAGACTGGAATTGGAATGTGGTTATACAGGTTTTACTCTAGAATCTGATATAAAATTCACACTATATTTTAAATATTTTTCTGTCTTTGAAAATTTTAAAACAAGTATACATGTTAAAATATGGTTTGGATAATTCTAATAGGCTCTCTATATAAATCGATCTATCGATCAATAAATCAAGGAAGAAGTCTAGGCTCATGCTAATGCATTGTCTTTGCCATATGTATTCTGTCATGCATTCTGTCTTTGACATATATAAAATAAAAGATTGCACCCACTGACATTCATCGAAATTTGCTGAATGTTTCTGGAGACCAAGCAGTGGATGTGAGCATTGTGAGGAGATGGGTGGTGTGTGTCAGCACACGGCAGTGATGACAGCAGCAATGGGTCACCTCTGCGAGTGCAGATTGTTATACATGCTCTTGTTCATCTCTGGCAAAAAAACGCACAACTAATGGTGGTGACTGTGTTAAGACCATCGTTTTTAAGCTGGTAGTTTTCTCAGTCAAATATTGTTATTGTGGTCTTTGCACATGTTGTCATTTCCATGGAAATAAATAGGAGGCATTACTTTCTGAGTGACCTATATACTTCATATATCAACAGGAGCCCTGCTATGGCAGAAGACTGTTGTTCGCTAACATAAACAGCACAGGCCTCAATGCAAATTAACTTTGGTTTCTCAGAGAATATATGTACACGTTGAGTGTATCTGTATAGTCATTCTTATTCGTCTCTAACTTAATTTGAGGCAAATCTTATATTAATTCTCCAAATGTGCTTTGATTCATATTTTCAAGAATTCTCTGGGACACAAACTAGAGCCTTTTGGATGAAGGTAAAATTGAAGATACTCTCCACGAGAGTTTATAATCCTCTCTAACCACTCCCAAGCATTCAATCCTTGGGACCTGTCTAGAGACCACCTGAAGTAATAATCCTCCTAAACTCTTATGGTGTGAATGTCACCTCCTTGTGCCAACTGTTTTTCTGCAGATACAGTCCTTTTGATCCATGCTACTTGCTAATGTAGACATCATATTTCTAGCCTATTTCAGTTCATTTGCTTCCATGATGTGCCAATTGACTGTGTTCCAAACTGTTAATTGACAGAAATCATGGAATTATATATATATTTCTTGGTCACTTTAATACTTTGGATAGTAATAAACAAGAACTTTGTGACAAATAGGAACTTTTTTGTTGTTGTTAATTTACATAAGTTTCCAAAAATTTTCTACATAAAAAAGCATGGGAAGAACTCGATGTTTTCACCCATTATTCTTATTCCAATACTATATAGATGTTAACTAACCCATTTCCACAATTTTTTCCACCAAAAAAAAAACCAACAAGCTTTGACCTAATTCAATAATTTTATTTGTTTCAACTTGAAGAATTAAGTAGGTAATATCAATGGTGATATCATCATAGACTTTATACAGGATAAAAACATTCCAGATTCACTTTCAATTTTACAAATCTATTTCGAAAGATTGTTAAAGAACCTCATTGCACTGCTTGGTCGACATTTTTGCCATAAATCTAACTGCTCTCTATTTCACAATCAAAATAAGAAAATAAACTTCCATTGTTTTCCCTAGGTCACAAACTAAATAGTGTAACCATGGAATTACTTTTTTTTCATTTGAGAATAGTGAGCAATTACTTATTGAACTGAAAATGCATGTTTTGATCAGCGGTAACTGCAGCTCTGAGTTGAAGTGAAGGTGCAGGTGGCTTTGCATAAGGTAATCAGAAAAGGGAAGTCTAATCTGACTTGATCCTAGTTCCCTCCACTTCTCCTTAGCTGAGCTTAAAAGGGATATTTTTGTTGTACCCCTAGAGAAGATAATTTTTTCCTAATATCTAAACAAAGTACTTCTCTCTTCCAGTAAGGTACTCACATTTCCCAGAGGCAGTAGACCAAAACCTTTCCAAGTGTTGTATAAATAACAACCTCAGATTAACAAATTCAAAATGCTTATAAAAAGTTTGGATAGTCATTCAAATATCCTGAGTCTACCCAAAATTAACTTCTGTTTCTTGCACATTCTTCTCACTCTTTCATGAATACTTTCAGGATTATCTTGTTTTGCCCTTTAGAGGCTGTGAACCAGGCTGATAGAATCAGTGCATTTCAGCAGGCAGTGGAGCATGAATACCTACTGAAAAGCAGGGAGCAGATTTTTTATTATGCTATTTACTGTGGGTAGAGGGAAAATCCATTATTCTTCTGGAAGCTTATACTTATCAAATATAACTGGAAAAAAAATGGGAATGTAAGTCATGAAAAAATTAAAAAGGTCTTGAAGTTGGAGTTCGGATTTGACTGTGATTAACTATGATAAAGAAATCACAACACCTTTGTAAAAGCTCATTAAATAAGGTTTCAAGATATGCTGATGTAAAAACTTGCCAAACACAGAGAAGACAGTATGTGTACAGCCTCAGACTGGCTCTTCTCTGTGGAGAAAATGTAGTGGGGAAGCTCACTGGAAAAGCTTATTTTCTTTGGGAGTAACTATTTCAGCTCTGGCTGTGAATTGTAATAGCTCAGTCTGGATTCATTCATTTCACACAAACAAGATGACCACTGCAAACGTTTCCAGACTTCACCATAGAAACAGATCAAATTAGCTGTCTCTGTTCCTTTTCACACCTCAGGGACTCCAGTCTTTGTATATTAAAAAATGAGAACCTGCGGAACTACTGACAGAGCACTAGAAGAATTTCTGAGACAGTACAAGAAAAATGGACCTTTAGCCCAGTATAAGAATAATTTTTTTTTCTTTCCTTATTCATACATTTGCATTAAAAAAATGTCCTACTTATTTCACGAAGGAGGCATTAGAAGTAAATAAATAAAGTTATGCTTGTGGATCATCTCATGTTGTGTAGTGACGACAACTATAGGCTGTTTTTCACTGTTCATGGGCTGTGTATACTTCTTTTCTTTGCTGCACCTTTTATCCATTCACATAAGCAGGTGAAAGAAATAAAAAAGATTTTCTCTTGAAACCTTTTATGCAACCCCTGAAGATTCTTTTGAAGATAACCAGAGTTGTTTACTAAACTTTCTTTGTTTCCTAAGCAAATGATGGTATCAATTCTGTAAACTCCATATGCAATTTTCTTGTTAGTTTGCAGGAATAGATCTTTTAGACAATTGCAAGGAAAACCTTGTTCTATTTAATGAGGAAGCCAGACAGGGGAAAAAAAAAAAAAAAAAAAAAAAAAGGAAAAAAAGAAAGGAAAAAAAAAATGAGGCAGTCTTCCAGGAAAAATTAATTGCACAAGTCAAGGGAACGGTTTAACTAGAGTGATTACAGCACCTCTGAATAATAGGAAAGTCAAAAATTCTATGCAGTAGATATTGCTTTGGTGCCTTAAGTACATTTTTAAAAATGTTAACCCTGCAGCAAGCCAGTTTGCTAACTCCTTTAGAGAACAAAGTTCTATTTATTTGTGGAAAACTTTGGTAAGTTTTATATTTCAAAACAGTTGCTTTCACAACACATTTGATGCCAAGCTATTTTAATAGTAGGAAGGAATAATTTATAATGCATAGATTTTCAAATAGTTTATTTATCTGTTTCTTTTTAATTTATCTAATACGTATATATATCTACCTTACTAAAATTTTTTGCTTCGAACTTTCTGAAAATGCACTTTTTAAGATTCAGCATACAACTTCCAGGCTTTTGAAAAAGATTCATATTTTTTATGGAAACTAAATGCATTATAGTTTAATTACATTATCTTGATATCAAATTATTTTCTTTCTAAAATGATGTGGAAGAATTATCTTAATAACTCTAATCAGCTGTACTTTTGTACAATCAGTGTTTATTTTTTGAACTATGCATGGGGCATATCTGGGAAATTCTCACAAGATTACACCAACATCTCGAAGGAAAATTTCTCTTTGCATTTATACTCTGAGGCAAAGCTCTTCTCACCTTCCCTCATCCCATTAATTGCACTAATGGAAAGTAAGTGAAGTGAAGCACATTTTATTTCAACAGATGGTAACAGGGACTTGTCGCCCTCCAACAGAGCAGCAGTGAGAAGAGATATCTCCTATGCTTCCTCTGAAATGAAGACCACCACACTTTTTTTCCTCCTGCTTAGCCTTATCACTGAGCATAACAAATGTGTATTCCCAGCTGTACTCAGCATACTTAGCAGTAAGACCCATTCCGTGCTATACTCTGACTGTAGGATTGGCAGCCCCTAAAAGCCACTCCATCTCCAGGCACATGAGGAGCAGCCATCTCTCCAAGGCTTTCTGTTGCTTCAGGAAAAAGATTCTTTGTCTCTCAGGCAAACCTATGAGCCCTTTAAAAGGGCTAATAGTGGATTGGGGTTGGCCACGAGAAAGGAAGTTGCTCAAAAATAAGAACTAGTATTTCATCTGAAGAATAGTGTGACTGCAGGAATTGGAATGAAAATCCTACACAGGCTTGTTGTATCTGTGCCCAAGTCAAGCTTCAGTTCTGGGATGTGCTCAGTTTACTGCAAAACTAAATCAGAAGGCCAGTGAATGCAATCAGTCGTCAGTATATTGAACACAGTACACAGGCCACAGTATACCGACAAAGAATTTTGCCTTAAAAGATAAATTTTCAAATACCTTTAATTCAACCAAATCAAAACTAATTTACAGTTTAATTAGGCCAAGCCATTCACTTAGCCTTCAGCAAGGATCACTGTATTCATGCCAAATTTCACACTTCAAACTTATTCTTATCTGATTCTAGTGCTGGTCAGAGAAAGGTCAGTCACAGCAGCTCTGCTCTAAAGGAGAAAGACCCTCTTGATGCTTTTGTGTTCTCATCCCTGTTACATCCAAACAAGGTACCTTCCATTACATTCTCCTATTCATACATTTTGAAAAGCCATTGTTCAGGAATTTGCAGCATCTGCCAGAATTCCTTTGACATTTTCATTTTTGTGTCACTAACTTCACCCTAGACTGAAGATAAACCACAATGTTTTTTCTTAAATTAGGCTGACTACACAAAGGGATAAAGGATTTGTTGTCCATTCTGATTCAGAAGCCTGTAATACCCTGAAACTCTGACGGGTGGTCCTGCTGCTCTTGTGCCAGCCAACTTTGCTAAGCCTCAGTGAGGCCCAAAGACTGGGTCCTTGCCATTCGCATGCGTTTGCTTTGTGCACAAGGAGAGCTCTGAAAAGTCTTGCTTCCACTGGCAGCCTAACTTGTTCGTTTATGTATTTATTTATTTGGATAGCACATTTTGGGCCATAAGTGAATTCAGATAAGGAGTAATAATACGTTAGCAAATAGTCAAGAAAATAAATATTAACAGAGCATGTTCTGCATGTGGATGAACTTTCACCACCTGATTATCCTGAATTCCTAGAGTTAGGACAAATAGTTCCATGAGAACTAAAGTAACACTTACAGCTGCCTCAGCCTTCCATTTGGTTACACCTGGTGTATGTGTGTCACCTATTTCTTGAGCATTTCTCAAGCATTCATTAAAGCAGCTTCTTAGCTTCGTGTGTTAATTCTTTGTGTCTAATAAGGTTAGTCTTCATTCAGAATAGGTACGACCTTAATTTCAATTTCATCACCTACTGCCATTAAATTAATTGTATCTTAATGTCTTTCAAAATCTCTTTTTCTCTTAGAAAGTTTCTTGAAACTAATGGTTGATTTTCGGAGTGGGGTACACAGAAGCACAATCTTAATATAGGAATCATGTAGGAAATTAAACTAAGGTGAACAGAATTATGCTTATTTGTACTGGTATAATTACAAATTATCTTGACCACAGGTTAGAACTGGAATTAATGACAGTGAGGATCAGATAAAAGGCAAGTACATAGGCAGGAATAAGCAATAATGTTGAAGCCATTAAAAGTCACATGTATGTCTCTGCTATTAATAATCAATAAAACAGAGTCCTATTTCCCTCCCACGGTGTCACCATTCACATCTGCTGCTCAGCAGTTTAACATATTACAGTCTGAGTGCCATTTTGGGAGGAATTGCTTTCCAGGAGGAAGGGTGAACCTTGAGTGAAACAGAGCAAGATATTTTCCATTGCCAAATGCTAAAATAGAATTTAATGTAATTAGCAAGCAATATAATCTGGTGATTACAAATCAGGAGGAGTTCTTACTCCTACTCTTTTGTTGGACTGCTTATTTGTATTATCAAGTCTTCAGGCAGGGACTGCCTTTATGTATGCATTGGTAAAGTGCAAAGCACCAAGGGGACTGATTTTACTGAGGAAAAATGCTGTTGAATGACAAATAAATTTTATGCTATAACATTAATGGAGATCTGTGGACCATTGCAGAGTTGTGTCAGGGCTTGAGAACAGAGAGTTCTTGCCACCCTTGTACTGAGTCCTGCACAGCTACACTTTCCATCTACTCCCACATCATTTCTTGACATTTCATATAGTCTTGCTTTGACACAACCAGCTATTTATAATCATTCATGCTTGCCAGTTTTGTCCACACTCTGCACATATCCTAGACAGGTACTTAGGTCGCTCGTCCCTCCATCCCATCTCTGCTATGACCATTAATCTTTTCTTAAAATGTGCTACAAGAGGAATACACTGGCACAGCTTGTCACTGCTCTCATAAGTCCTCCAGACCTTCAAACTCTTCTAAAAAGTGAGATCCTTCTCATCAGCAGTCACTGAGAAGGTAATTCTGTCATCAACCTAATAGAAACGTGGATAACGCAATTCGAAATTTCAGGTGCTACTCTCCTAGCTGGCATCCTACATGATGTGCAAACAGGGAAGTAAACCTGTTATAAACTTCGGTGTCTATAGTAAACTAAGAGAAAGTAACTCAAAGATATTTAGGAGAGAAAGATAAAAATTTGACACAGATCCCATGTTCTTAATTTTTATGTCCAAGGATCTGATTTTATGTTTTTAAGGCACAGAGCAGAAAAGGGGAGATAAATACTGTTAATGGACTCGTCTTTTAAATGAAATGTATATTTGTTATTAGAAACAATACAGAATTTATTTGATGAAGCCATCTTTGGAACTTACTATAGTCACAGTAAGCATATATTTCTAAATTTAGAGGACTCTGGCTTTCTGAGTATTCATTTTTTATTTTATTTTACTTTTATATTTATTATTTATTTTATTTTAACCCTACTTCACAGTTATAAAAGTTTCATGTAACAAGGTCAGCAGTTCTGTGTGAAATGTAGGCTCAGCAACTGCCTTTAGTTCCTCAGCTCTTCATAGTCACCACAAGAGTAAACTATACAGATAGCATTTTGAGACCATGAAAATGATATAAGTAGTTAAACACAAATATTAACAAAAAAGAAGGAAAGTCATGGATAACAATGAATTAAAATACAAGCAATACATTAATTTGTTTAGTACAATTTTAACCCTACAACCTAAAATGAAATATAAGAGAATAATACCCAAAGGTAAACTCTGTCTACTATACCTACTCCTCTTTCTATTGACTTCTACTGCTTAGTCATCACATATATCATGTAGTGTCTGTAAAGATTTGGAGAGCACAGCAATCACACTACGCGTGAGACCTGGCATCTATAAATGATGCATTTGCCACAAGGGCTACAGCTCATCTTCATAATCCTCATAAATTTGGGGCTGAAAGAGCAGGAGAGGTTCCTATCTGATGTAAATTGGCAAAGATCTATTAATGTCATGGTACTGTGCTGATTTACAACACTTGAGGAAGCAGCCTTGCTTAGCCATTGACTAAGCTGCCTCTATTGGACGAATGAGACAAATAAACTGCAGCTAGAATTCAACACAGTTCATTGGGCTCCTTAGGAAATGGTGATTATGGGTATATAATCACATTGTAGATAAATTTCAGGAGGGATTTATCCAGGAAATGCCAGCAAGCTTCTAATATATAGATATAAACAAAAATTCTTAATTCTAATCTTAGTTACACTGCTGGAGATCCTGTCTGATCCCACATACATTGATTGAGTTAGTTTTAGTCACAGTACCAGAAAGCAGTGAGAAATTAGAAATTGCTGGTGAAGGGCAATGGTTTTCCATCCACGTTCTCCTACGTTGTTCTGGGGCAGACTTGTTATCTGTGTTTCCCATATTCAAGCTTTAAGCACTGCAAATTTATCCACAGTATTGAGCCAGCATCACATCATGATTGCTTTTCCTGCCAGAATTCAGAAGTGCAGCCTATATAGTGTGTGGCAGTGACATGCCAGTTTTCCAGCACAGGGGAAACTTATCTTCTCTTTCTCAGTGTGCAGAGATGTTCATTGTACACTCCATTTCATTAAGATATGTAGCCCTTGGCTTTCATTATAAAACCTTAGTGGTTTTTCTGTGCTTCAGTTCCACAGGTGTCTCCAAGGTCCCATAAGTAGTTTGTCCTTTTCCTCCCTAGTCTCTCTGCAGGTTATAATTATCTCATAAGATACAAGAAAATTCAGAGATTCCTTACAACAGCAAATATTACCAAAACAAAGCAAGTTTGGGGTCTCAACAAATTCTCCGTTTCTCCCATTTTCTTATTCAGCAAATGGTTGCAAAATGCACTGCACAGATTTATGCTTGAAGATTTCAGGGAATTCGTCTGTTGTTTTTTTGTTGTTGTTGTTTTGTTCCGTTGGTTTTTTTGTGTGTTTTGTATTTGTTTTTGTTTTTTTGGGAAACCTGCTTTTTCTGGCTGACTAGTGATCCTTTAAAAGCATTCATCCAGCTTCTGGCTCACGTAAAGTTACCATTAAAGTTACACCATAAAATCTTCATTAGAGGAGCAGTTAGAGCACTGAGTAGTACCCAGGTAATGCACACCACTAGATGTAGCACTATTCTCCTACAAGGAAAACAGCACTAGTTGTCTACATATGTTCTTTCCTTTCCTGCATGAGCACCGTGCTTTTTCATGTCCCATCCATGCCCCAGAGAGCAGTATTACATGTAAGTGGAAAGCAGAACTGATGAATCAACAGATATGGTTCCCTTTATTTTGTTGAATCTCCACAAAAGCAAATGTCTACAGGAACCCTCCCATATCACCAGCAACCCACCAAGACTTGAACACTGATTTTAAAGTGGGAATTCTAAAGGACAATTGATTTTCCAGTAAGCAAAGAAGTGTTGACTTATTTTCATTGTTTCCATCCTTCCTCAGCCATCTGTGGCCCTTTGGAGTTGGAAACTGAACTGAATATTGTTTATTATGTAGCTGTCACCAGACTTTCCCAGTTGTCCACAGACGTGTCTTTTTTCAGATCTGCAGGCAAACATTTAGTCTTCAGTCTCTTAAAGCAGGAATTTGTCTCTGCTGCTGGATCATGTGCCTATAATACTGGAGACGGACATTAGAAATAGCTATGTTGTTTTTCTAGGTTTTATCTACAAATGAGGTTTGGTAATTTCCAAATACATACAGAGAGTATACACGCACATACTAAAATATCTATTTTATATGGTTTTATATGTAATTATCTGTATATTTTTACCTACTTTATATATATATAGGTCTTAATATGTCAGAGTGTAACTCTTGAAAATATGTTAATCACAAAATGCCATGACAGCATCAGAATCCCTGTAAAATTTAAGCTATCAAACAGCTAAAAGTGCCATAATGTGTTAGGAAACTCCTGACCTGTGTGGATATTATTACATGCATTTTAATAAATATCAGATTATATTCAGACTGATGTGGTAAGAAAGAAATGTTTATTATCACAGTTGATCAGAGAATAACAATAAAAAGGGGAAAAAGTCAATGAACTAATATAATATAATTTATTTAAGCAAATTATTGTGCTAAGAACAGTTCCATAGTATTTAATTAGTGAGGTCTATAAAAGATGTCCAAACAAATTTGTTTTATGAGATTTGTTACGTGCTTGGTTTATTGAGAACAATCTATTTGAATGGACTTTTTTGAATTAATAATATTTCAGATTGCAAAACAAATTTTCATAGTAGACTGGAAATTTTCTGCATTCTGTAAAAGGAAACAATTACTGTTTTTAAGGGAAAGAAAAGCTTGCAACCTTCATCATTTTATTCAGTGCCAAATAGATTTAAAGATACTCGGCCACATGCATGTAATAAATTAAATGCATAAGAGAAAACTTAGCAGCTCACAATTTCTTGTCTGCAAAGACAAGCTCTAAAGGAAAAATTAGGTGTATACTTTGTATCTCAAGTAAATGGTGTAGAGACAGAATGCAGTATAGTGGAAAATGCATTGTTTTCCATGGCTGCAAAATCTATCCTGCACAGTCAGTCATTAAAATGAAATTCAGTATGTATAAACACCACACTCTTGCCAGCAGATTAAAGGCAATGTGGTGAACGCAGAATTGCCTACCTACTTTATCTTCATACAAATGAGCTGAAGTGCCCTTGGCAAAGAATGCAAAGTCATGCCAAGAGAATACAGATTTAATACTGCTGTAACCAGGTATTTTATTAAACCTACAGTGAAAAGTCTTCATGGGCTGAAAATTCTGCTGATCTACATTTCAAATCACAAGTATTACTTTTTTGTTTGTCCAGGAAGTTATCTTGACATTGTTACAAGGAAACACCCAGAAGACAAGTAGAAAAAGCAGTTTAAGAAATCAACTGAAAATTGCCATATGTAGGGATATTGGTGACTTTATTCAGTAAAAATTTAATTCAAGATAAATCTCATTTTAAGTTCATTCCAGTCAAGAAATTCAATAGGTTGAGGGAAAATGGGAATGCATCTTTTCCTTTTTTCTTAAGTTGAATATGAGTGATGACTTTAGCTACTGTTAGACAGGCAGACAGATAAATTGATTAGAACAGAAATGATAGGAATGATGGATTGGCGAGTGGAGACAAAGCAACTACAGCCACGATAACATCACCCTTGGTGGATATTCCTTTGATTTGGATTGAATTTGACCAGCAGCAAAACATTTTATTGGGGTTTTCTCGTGATAATTCCAAGAGCTTTATAAAAATAAGTATGTGAAACTTTACTGCAATAAAAAGCCAAAGATTTGTTAAAGAGGTAATATTGATGAAAAAGAAAAAACCTATTCAGCTCAGTTTATAAACTGAAGATTTCCAAAATTACAATACAAACTTGCTAGACTTACAAGAAAAGAAACAGAGATCAAAATTTCAGATCCCTTACTGTGTTTTTTCAGTTTCCTGTAGAACTTATGATAATGATGCTCCCTTGGTGAGGTGGGTTGAACAATTTTAATCTCCTGTTTAAAGAAGTATTTTACACAGCATCTTTTACCAAGAATTCCTGTGCATAAATTTTGAGTTATCTATTAAAACAACAAAATAAAATTTAAAAAATAATAAATTTCAGAACAACAAAAAAGTTACAACCCTGTAACTCAATAAAACTCAGTTAACAATACAGACTTTGCAGGTGCAAATCTTAAGAGAAAAATCACCTTAGAGCTTTCCTGTTTCCAATTGCTTCCCATGTCAGACTCTCTCAGTGTATTCATTTTCTTTCACATACTTTGTGCCTCACTGCTGATAGGACCTCATGTCCCCTGAGTTTTCTGAGAACCTATCAGGGGCACAAGAATTTTACAGGGATTAAAGTTATCCGAGGTGCAGGCAATATTGGGAAAAAATAGCAACTTAAATAAGATTTAATATTACGAATCTCTGCAGGCATTCAGAGCTGCCTGTCACATGATTGCTGGTGTTAGTATTCTTATATGAACTCTTTAATATGGTACAACTGCTTACTGTGCTAGTGCCCTAGACTGGACAAACTGTTTGAAACAAATACTTTTTCTTTGGTGACAGCTATTACAATTCATTAACTGTGCTTAGACCACTCTATTGCTTTGAAGCATTTGAGCAAGAAAAATGATAGTATAGGATAACAATAGTCTTTAATTATCTCTAAAATGAATTTGCTGCCCAATAAACCACAGTGGCATTTCATGCTGGTCAATTACCCCAGAGTACTACAGTGAGTGCCTGTACATATTTTCAATAGTCAGAGTGCAGAAACTATTATAGAAAGACACAAAGAGCAGGTACAAGGTGATCTTGAGGTACCTGGAGGAGAACCAGACCAGGGGAAAAAAAAAATGCTGAGAAAATTCTCAGCTGATTTATTTTAGCAGCAGTTGTGAATGTCTTCAACTGTAAGAACAAATGGACTCACTGCTTTCTTTATGCATGTAGAAACCTCAACATCACTCACATTTCTGGACGTGCACTGCACATTTTTCACTACTCTTTCAAAAAGCTTAGAAAGCAACAGAAAGATTTCAAATTGCAAAGTTTTAATTATGGATATATCAAAATATTGAAATTATTGTTTAAGAGTTTTTCTCAGATATTCTGAAGTTTTCATTTGCCAGGCAGGGCTTTGTAGGCTTTGTGTGTTGTATAATTGTACAATATTTATTTGTGTTAAAGTAATCATGTGTAGTGTAGAAGCAGTACATATCTGTGGGAGCGCCCCATGGAACCTAATTAAATATATATCACTAGCTAAAGTAAAATTGGGATTTCATCCTGCATATT
Source organism: Tetrao urogallus (assembly GCF_951394365.1). Classification (NCBI taxonomy): domain Eukaryota; kingdom Metazoa; phylum Chordata; class Aves; order Galliformes; family Phasianidae; genus Tetrao; species Tetrao urogallus. The sequence continues at coordinate 78,079,039 of NC_136813.1, read as the reverse complement.
TCATTCTGTCATTAAACCCTTCAACTTCTGTACTTCAAAAATCAAATGTGAGATATGAACTCAATTAATCCCAGAAATTAAAAGATTCAAAATCTTTAGCCTGTTATAGTTCTCAGAAGTTGTTTGTTTGGGTTTTTTTATATCATCAAAAAGTGTACGGACTACAGAACATTATTTCAAGAACATCTGATTTTATGTTTCTGACAAAACTATTCTGATATTTAAATTAGACATCTAGAAGTGTAATGATGAAATTACGTTACTGAAATTACTACAATCTGAAAAGGAGATTATTTTCCTGGCATACTTTAAAAACAGTAAAATACTTGTGCCAACCCAATCAAACAATGTTAGGACTTGTAAATAAATACAAACTGTCCTACTACTGTTTATTGAGACAAACTTTTTGTGACATATTTGAAATATTTAAACAAAGAACTTGATTTTTCAAACGAAGAATCTAGTTTACTTCATTGTTATTTTGGTTGAAAAAGTTTATTTTAAGATGTTCAATCTTCTTGAAATGTTAAAACCAGCACATCCTAGAGCTCACTGAACTAATTAGTGGCAGGGAAACCCAAGCACTCAAGTCTTGTAAGCTCCTGGAGTCCCTTCACCTCAGCAGATGTTGTGTTAGGTTTGCTAAGTGTACATCCCTGTGGAGTTCATTTTTATTTTAATCTTTTTGTTCACAAACTGTCCAAGTATTCATCTAACTCGTTATTGGACTCTTTATCTGCTACTACAACTTCATGCTGGGCAACAATTTTCAGAATGCCAGAAATTAGCTTATGTTGATTTTCATTTACTAGGAATCTTCTGGAAAGATGACAGATTTCAAAAGCCTAAGTTGTGACTGAAGATGGAAAAATGAGAGTCTTCTCATGGCTCAGTTGCTCAAACATTTTATATTTTGACTGAAGTTGGATGTTGGCTGAAGGCTAGGGGCTGCTTCATAGGTAGGGGAGAAACTGATAGAACTTAAGATTTAAAATACTTCCTCTGAAAACCTGGGACAAACCTCTTCTTTCTGGTGAACAGTGATAGGATCTCAGGGAGATTCAGGTTGGAGATAAAGAAAAAGTTCTTCACAGAGGGTTACAGAATCACAGAAGTTGAAGGGGTTGGAAAGGACCTCTAGAGATCATCGAGTCCAACCCCCCTGCCAAAGCAGGCTCCCTAGACCAGGTCGCACAGGTAGGTGTCCAGGTGAGTCTTGAATATCTCCAGAAAAGGAAAATACACAGCCACTCTGGTCAGCCTGTTCAAATGCTGTCACCCTTACTGTGAAGAAGTTCTTATATATGTTGGTCTGGATTTTCCTGTGCTCCAGTTTATGGCTGAAAAGATGGTGGCACACACTTAAGATATTTATAAAAATAAATAAGATCCCTTCACAGTCTTCTTTTCTCAAGGTTGAACAGATCCTGGGATAGGATGGTCAGACCCTGGAACAGGCTCCCCAGGACAGTGGTCATGGAAGAAGTCTTGCCAGAGTTCGAGAAGCATTTGAACAATGCTCTCAGACACAGGGTTTGATTTTGGGCAGCCCTGTGTGGTGCCATGACTCAATGATTCCAGTGGGTCCCTTCCAAACCTGGGATATTCTACAGTTCTATAACGCAATGATTCTTATTAGTTATATTTGTTATTACTCTTGATTGTTAATGATTTATTACTTCTTATGGTACTAGTACTTCATATAAGTGAAAATATTGGAAAATCAGGTATGTTACTAGGGTAACACTAATATAAAATTGGTACAAACAATAACAAGGTATGCCTGAGATACCTTCATGGATGGCACCATATGACTACAGCAAATTTAAACCAGTATAAAATCATTTTCAAACATTAAATTGCTTAGAAAAAGGAGAACTTTAGAAAGATTCCCCCAAATTAAATCCTTTTTACAGGAGTTATTCACAGAAAAAAGAAAAAAAAAATGCACTTTCAAAATAACCAGAGTACTTAGTTTAAATCACAAAAATCTTCCTATCTTTGGAAGGATAAAAATGACAGTTGGTGACAGAATAACTTTCAGGCAAAATACAGCTCATCTTTCACAAGAAGAGAATAAACTGCGAATAATAAACTTTCACAAAAAGGTAAATGACTGAGATCCCTACTGTGAAAAAAAAAACATTCGTAATGTAAAAGCTTCTTTTATTCTCATGAATGAAACAATTAAGGGAACATTTGCTACAACAACAAAAAAAAATAGGTAAGATAATAATAATGCAGTAATGACATACAGAACACCTGGGTGTTTTCAGAGTTCTGCAATATATTTTATGAAAAGTAAAGCCACTTTTCCTTGCAACAAAACTGAACTGAGATTTAGTGGAAAAATATATGTAGACTTTTTTAAACTCCCAGGTAAACATGGAATTTCACTGTTTTTTGTAATTATGTAAATTTGTAAGAGCCGTTGGACCTAGTCTGGATTCTGAGTGTCAAGCCCTTTAAAGTTATCATGTCAACTTTTACATACTTCTATTTTAATGTTATTTCTGACAATTGTACTTTTAAACAGATAATTACTTTAAACTTTACTGGATGGCTAGCATGTTGCTCAGAGCTTATCTCAATATACTTGGCAGTTTAAGCAGTGCTGAAAAACAAGAGCACAAAAGGGTTCATAGGTTTGAGATATCTCACATGGCTATGCAGACCAACTATTCACACAAAACATTCTGAGCTCCCAGAGTTCCCTAGGCTAGTGAGCAAATTCACTGCAGGAGTCATTTTAGAATATTCATTTCTTTAACCTATCAGTGTCACTGTGTTTTATTTTTTTTACGGTTAAAATCAGCAGTCAGCTAAGAGCCACAGTAATTCATTCACTTGCTGCAGTTGGGACTGAGTGAGGAAACTGGAAATGAGGTAATATTAGTGAATTGAGATAAAAACAGTTTAACAGTTATCCCTTCAAGACAGAAAAAGAAGGGATAATCATAGAATCATAGAATCACTCAGGTTGGAAAAGACCTTAAAGATCATTGAGTCCAACCACAATCTAACCATACTACCCAACTCTAACAACCCTCCAAATCATGTCCCTGAGCACCACATCCAAACAGTTTTTAAACACATCCAGGGATGGTGACCCAACCACCTCCCTGGGGAGCCTATTCCAGTGCTTAACCATACTTTCTGTAAAGAAGTGTTTCCTGATATCCAACCTAAATTTACCCTGCTGCAACTTGAGGCCATTTCCCCTCATCCTGTCACCTGTCACCAGTGAGAAGAGACCAACCCCATTCTCACTGTAATCACCTTTCAGATATTGGAAGGGAGCAATAAGGTCTCCCCTCAGCCTCCTCTTCCCCAGACTAAACAGCCCCAGTTCCACCAATTGCTCCTTGTAGGGCACATTCTCCAAGCCATTCACAAGCCTTGTTGCCCTTCTTTGGACCTGCTCCAGCACTTCAATGTCCCTTCTGTACTGAGGTGCCCAAAACCGAACACAGTACTCGAGGTGAGGCCTCACCAATGCCAAGTACAGGGGCAAGATTACTTCCCTAGTCCTTCTCACCACACCATTCCTGGTACAAGCCAGGATGCCACTGGCCCTCTTGGCCACCTGGGCACACTGCTGGCTCATATTCAACCAACTGTTCATCAGTACATCAAGAATAGCACTAATAATAGTAATATATACAGAATAATTGATGCCCAAAGCGATTGCTCATCACCTGCTGACCAATACCTACTCACCTTTTTCACCAACCCCCTCACTAGCAAGACAGCAGGAAAAGCTGAAAATTCCTTGACTTGGTGTAAGGACTTGTCCACAGCAATTAAAATATTAACTTATTAACATTATACTCATACTGAATCTAAATCATGGCAACATACTAGCCACTCTGAAGAAAATTAGCCATATCTCAGCTGAAACTAGGTTAACTAGGAGGATAGAGTAAAGCATGAAGTGAACAATGATGATACGTGGCCAGCAAAAAAATTCAGGTTTTAACATTTGATGGCATCCTGCATGACAAAACTGAACAAGTTAAGTGCACAACATTTTAAACTCAGTAACTTTCCTCGAACGTGTTTCTTCCTTCTCATTTTATTAAGTATCTACATAAGATAAAGGTTTTCCTGTGGAAATCTGGAGGAATAGGCTAGTCACATCCTGCACACGTACAAAATAGAGACTTATATTTTAGAGTAATGTCCACTTTCTGCGAAGTCTTTTACCTGTTCCCAGATTCATCTCTTATTCAGATTTCCAGCTTTATGGGAGAATACATCTGAATATCCTGTGGAAGCCATAATATCTACACTGGATAGCCAATATCTTTGCAAATAGTCAGTATCTCAGCTTTTCCATAGACACCAACGCAATGCCAGAAAAGCCCTTAACAGTTATACACCTATTTTCTTTTCCAGAATATCTGCCTTAACAATTTATTTTTTCTTCACTACCTTTACATTATTACTCTACATTGCAATCACATCTCATTAAATAAAAAATAATAAAAGAAAAAAATTGCTAGAATTCATGCAAAATTTTGATAATCAGAAGAAACAGCATGAAGGAAAAAAAGAAACCTTTTTCCTGCTTATGTATCCTGTAAGACATATGATACGATTTCTGTAAGGCTGTATAATGTAATTCAAAATTTGCAGGCTATATTGTGATATAATTGTAGTCCAACAGTGCCATCCTCTGCTTCTTCCAAACAGTATTTTCCAATAAATCCTTCAAAGATTCTTAAAGAAGTCTGACTGTCAGTATGGTAGGCACAAGACCAAGTATTTTCTGCTTGTGAAATATAAAAAACAAAAATTGTATGCACTGACATTCTCATGGATTAGATTTGTGAAACATGTTTGCATGATAAGGTATCCAATTAAATCTCCAGAACTTTACTACTTATTTTACCACCAAAGAATCTAATCATGAACTAGAGGGTTTTCCATAAGATATAGACATATAAAAAGAAAATCCCCACCATCCCAAAAAATCTTATGAGTTAAAATTAAGAAAAAAGAGAAAAAAATCATGGCACAAAGACCAGTAAAAACTAGCATTTGTTTTCAGTGGTCTGAAAATATCCTGGCACAAGTGGGTTTTAGGAAAAAACACAAGCATGGATTTTATATATATCTCTATTTTAAATATGATGAGGTGAAACTTTGAGCACACTTGCAATTGAATGTAAGGAAACAACTGCTGGAAAAGCCACAGTATATAAAAATTTGTGTTGGAAGAAAAATAAAGTGCTAAGGTTCTAGATGTATTAGAAAATGAGGAATCAGTTGCACACAGGTATAAGCACACAAAGGTATAGGCATATACATTTTCTTTTTTAATTCAGCCTACTTAGAATTTTCTTACTGCAATTGCAGATACTTGCAGGACAGCTGTCTGATACCTTGTTTGACTTCATTTCATTATCTTTCATTGTATTCATTATCTTTGTACAATCAGTGAAACCTTTCCTTCTATTGCTACACAAGATTATATCAGTGATACATAAGGAAAGAACATAGAAGAAAATTCTCCCCAGGAGAGTAATTAAGCAGTAGAAATGATGTGCACAAAAGTAGTGGTAGTAGTGTAGGTAGGAAACCTACAATGGTTTCTGAGACCTGGATTGAGAAAACCCTGAGTAACACGATTTACTTCATGACTAAGTAGGGAACTCTTGAGTTCCCTTCTTTCCTGAACAGTTTTGTGACTCAAGGGTTCTAAAATATCAAGCCAGTCTTATGAAGGTCATGTTATCAGATGTGAAAGAGATTTATAGATCTCTTTGTTAAGTTATTGGAAACATCTTGTGTGAATAGAAAACATTGAAATTTAAGCATTTGTCTCTAAAGACAGAAGGCTGTGAGAGAGAAAATCAGCAATGTCAATACATCAACTACAGAGTTAAAACCAAATGATATTAGAAAAACTTCTTTTTGAATAAGATTAAAATTTCTAATCCAGAATGTAACTGAAATGAAAGGAAGAAAATTTAACTCTATGAATTGCAAAACAAAAAAATCCTCTAAAGAACTCGGTTTTTGGTAAAAGTGGGACTTAAGGACTTACGTACATATTGAACTATCTCCAGGAGCTTTGAAATTCTTTCCTATAGATTTCAATGAAGCCTGAGTGCAAACACACTGTTATAGGCTATTTCACACTAACAGCTTTATCTACTTAGTACTCAGAGCAATGTAGCATGGTATCAGTCTGGATTCCTGAGGTTCCTCCATTGTAATGATGACATCACGTGGCCAAATACAGCAGGATTTTCAGTGATACTGACAGATTGTAGCTGCACGTGGCTCATAAGCCATGCAAATAATGAACAAAGATTCACATTTGTGCTTCATCTCTACAGGACTATTTTTTCATTATTTAGGAATTTTGGTGTTGATGTTAATATGCCTCTCACACAGCTGAGGTAACCTTCCTCCCTGTTAAATACAACTCTGTATGTTTCTAAGTTCTCTCACATAATGCGTTTAACAGCACTGGGGACAACATGTATAACTTAATGTAAATGCCATAAAAGCACTGCATAGAGAAATTAAAGACAGAAGGTTTCACAAAATATCTTAATTCTCAAAGGAAAGTAACTCCAGTAACACTCTGAACTCTATAGAATGACAGCCATTAATAACAGTAGACAATATAGCACTTTAAGCATGACTTTTTCAGACATTCGGTCTGAACTATTTCAGACATCATGCAATCTCAAATTTTCAGGATGAAGGAAAATTCCCTTTGCACAACAATGCTACAGGTTCATGCAATAAGAATCTAACCTTTGTCACTGGATGTCTCAGAAAGATGTCAAAAGGAAGTAGAGAGAGGGAAATAGGCCCACAGGAAACAACATGACCTTCAAGTAAGTTAGACTAGTTTATACCACTGGTAAGAGTTTGCAGCACTCTCTTTTTCACTCCTTGAATATCACTTTTCTTTACCAACCTGCACACCTGGTATATGTGGTGAGGGAAGCATCACCCAACTAGAGTTTTCACAGAATCACAGAATCACAGAATCGCAAGGTTGGAAACGACCTGCAAGATCATCTAGTCCAACCACCCTCCCATTCCTATCAGTGCCACAAGCTACTAAACCATCTCTCGTAGCTCCTCATCCAGACGCCTCTTGAACACTACCAGGGATGGCGAATCCACCACCTCCCTGGGCAGCCATTCCAGTGCCTGACCACCCTCTGAGAGAAAAAGTTTCTCCTAATATCCAACCTAAACCTCCTCTGGTATAACTTCTTGCCATTTCCTCGGGTCCTACTATTTGCCTGGGAGAAGAGGCCAGATCCTTTTGCACCACAACCTCCCTTCAGGAAGTTGTAGAGTGCAATGAGGTCTCCCCTGAGCCTCCTCTTCTCCAGACTAAACAATCCCAGCTCCCTCAGCCGCTCCTCATAAGACTTTTCCAAGGTAGGGTAACACTGGACCTGGAGGAGGCATCCTTTCCTGCTTCTCTAACGTCATATTGAACATATGGACTGTAGCTAAATGTTTATTTCTGGACTCAGCAGTGATGACAGAAGATAACTCTTCCTCAGGGACTCCCCAGCTTATTTCTGGTCCCTTTCCTCTATGTGGCTCTGAGAGCCACACATCTGATGCTTTTCCTTTTCTCAAAGTGAACTTACTAGTAAATATCTGCTATTTAAACTATTTGAGCTAATCTAGTGCATTTTTACTGAAAGAGCTGCAGAAGCCATAATCAAAACTAAGCTGACAGGCACCAGTGCAAGGAGCAATTTAGCACTGCCTGCTCATCTTCCACTGTCTCAGTAATATGCAGAAGAGGACATCTATTCAAAGCCTTAATCAGAGGAAATTTTGCTTGAAGAACAAAGATACTCATTAATGTTTTTTTTCAGTGGTATGAAATCTTTACATAATTTCAAAAAACATGCATTAAAAAGTCCTATTTATCTTAGTTATTATCTCAGTAAAAGTTACTCCAGACACATGGGGAATAATTATATGTATTGTTTTTGGATCACTTTTTTCCATTAAGCAGTTCTATGGTTTGTAGGGGTTTTCAGCAAAATAATTGATTATATAAATCCTTTTTCTTTGACATCCTTCTCATATAATTCTGATGTTATATTATTAGTTTAAAATTAATCATTCTAACACAATATTATAAATCTGCAGAAAGCTACCATAAAGTTACTAAGCTGTACACCACCACTCAAATAATCTTTAACACAAAAACAATCACTCTCACATTAACTTCACATTAAATTTTGATTAGTCCAGTATTTTATGTGTGCCTTTTTCTTACCATCATTGACAACTTCAAGTATGAATTGATAGCATAGGAGTGATTACAGATTATACAGATACATAATTTCAGGGATCTAGCAGTGACACACTGTTAAACAGTAACATCATTAAATGTGAATATCTGATTATTAACTGCTCTTAGGAGTGCTTGTATTATCACTAGAAAGGCTTGTTAACAGATTTATAAGATATTATTTACCCTCTTTATGAGCAATTATGTTTCAAATTTGTTTTACCTGTTTTTATTACCCACTATGTAAACTAAATGCCACTCATCAATTCAGCTTCAGAAAATGGCTCTCAGAGCCATTCAGTGCAGTTATCCAAATGTCTTGTTATAGCTCATTTATGATTAACATATTCTGATTTTTTTAATGAAACCATGTTTCCACATCCAACAGTCAAAACTGTATTCCTTAAAACTGTGCATTATTAGGTCTGCAGTACACTATGCAGACAAAAGTTGGAGTCCAGAACCAAGGTATTATACCAGATTAATGTCCAACCTTGAAGTGAGGCAGTTTATGTTTTAACCAGACTGTGAATAGAGCAGGGAAACGATTGTGAATGAAGACCATTTGTTACATAGACATTTTCTCCATTTATCTACTCTTTGAAAATATTCTGAGCACTTATTATGTGACTAAGCTCACACAGACACATTTCTTTATTTTTGATATGTTGGCAAAGAAAACTTGGAAATCATATCCTGATCAGTTATATCATGGCACAAAGGTGAAGATTTCTGCAAGTATTGTGTGGAAGTCTAATTTCAGATTTTTGCATTGATTTTGGTTATACATGTGTATACATTTTGGTTACACAATGCTAGCTCCTTTTGAAAATCCCACTGGTTATACTTTTCGATCAGCAACCACTGTGACAAACTTTCCAGAAGGGTATATGTATATATAACATGCAGAAGTCCTAATAAGTATGCAGTGAACAATGTAGATTCTGTATTGCACTTCCTAATCTCACTTTCCAAAGAAATAGTTAATCACTGTATGATATAATAAAAGATAAGAATAGTCCAAAAGAAGAGTTCCTGACAAAATTAATCTGACCAACACAAATGCATACATTCCACAATTTGCTCATTCACTGCTCCTAGAAAGTCTCAACTGTATAGTGACGAAGAATGTTTTACAACACAGTGATCTAGTGAACCCTAGTAACAACTGCTCTTGCATTGCCATACAGAGGCAGATTCTACTTGCTATTTGTAAAGAACAGGTAGTAAGTTGATCACCTTCACCACGGTTCTGTGGCAGTTTTTTGGTCTGTGCCTTTATTGCTGCACCCAGGGACATATGAAGGGAGATCTGTTTGATTCATAGATGATCTATAGCAAAAGATCTATAGTAAAACCAAAATTTAAATATTCATTTTGAAGATGATCTGAGTGGTTTAGAAATGCCTCTAAGGCTAGCCAAACCCTCAGAGATCTTGAACGTTATAATTTGTTAGAACAACCCAAATCTGCATTCTCCTCATTGATTTTATTAAAACAGATAAGCCAGCAAAAATACGTTTAAGAAGGCTAATTACCAAGCTAAAGTATTGCAGTTTTATTTAGCTAATTAGGGATGGAACAGTGCACTAGCAATATTAAGTTCATAACCGAAGTAGACTCAAAAAGTCTAAGGCTTATGCTAACAAGGTAAAGTTAAGTAGAAATGCTGAACTGTGAAAAAGACACTGAAATGTGCCACTTTCCATGAAGGCTCCATCCCAGTGAGTAGGGAGTCAAGCAAGAGAGGCAGGAGTCTTGTGTGGATGAACAAATAACTCCTGACAAAACCAAAACAGAAAGGGGAAATGTCAAAAAGGCAAAGGCATGGAACAGGTGACTGAGGAGGGTTCTAGAGGCATAAGGTATAGGAACACAGGAAAGACAAAACCTGTGTGGAGTTCAATCTGGTGAGGGACATGAAGAGCAACAAGAGGAGCTTCTGCAGACACACTGGCAGCAAAAGTCTTACTGGGGAAAATGTAGGCCTATTTCTGAATGAGTCAGGGAACCTGTTGATTAAAGACACAGAACAGGGCAAGATACTGGATGCTTCTTTGCCTTTGGTCTCAATCCATCCCAGGACATTGGGACAAAAGGAAAGACTGAAAAAGACTTAAAGATCCCACTTGATATCAAGTTGGAAATTCCTTCCTGTAGGACTATATGATCGCCGGAGGTGACTTTCTGCCATTCTGGGAGTCTGTGATTCTATAAATGATTTGGTTTTTAAGTCCCATCTTGCAAAAAATTCCATTTTTCTCATTTCACTCTAAGTTCCCACAAAAGGTTCTGGGTAATAAATTACAGTGAATTCTGTGAACAAGACTATAGCATTGGGAATGGAAGGGGAAACCTTTGGAATTCTAGCAGAAAATATTATTTAATGAACCAAGATATACTTGCTTTTAGGTTGAGATTCAACAGACCATTTTTGGTATCTTCATCAACTCATTGTGAATCACATGTCAGAATCCCTAGTACTCTCTCACTGACCATATAACACAATTTGTTTTTTGAGTTTTATTTAAAAATGGAAGATAATTTTCACAATAGTATATTTACACTTATGGCTCACTTATGGCTCACATTTCCTCTACCCTCAGTCCTAAAAGAAGTCACAGGAGCAATTGCTTCCTTGCAGACCTGTTCCAATTCATTAGAAAATGCAATTTATTATTTTACTGTCATTCTGCCACTCATCCACACTCACCTGTTTGACTGTAGACTTTTATTTTATATCTTCCATTTCTAGTCATAATCCTATTACTTTTGGGGGCCTATCAACCAGAAGCAATTGCTAAAGATCAAATAGAAGTATCTAATCTGCTATATGTTTACCTGGGGTTGCTGTGACCAAAGTGCAGGACCTGATACTTGGCCCTATTGAAACTCATGCTGTCAACCTTGGCCCATCGACTCAATCTACCCAGGTCCCTCTGTAGTGCCTTTCTCCCCTCAGGCAGATCAATACTCCCTCTCAATTTGGTGTTGTCTGCAAACTTACTGAGGTGCACTCAATCCCCTTGATCAAGACCATTAATAAGGATATTAAATAGAAGTGGCTCTAAGTACCAAGCCCTGGGGGCATCATTCTTGACCATCAGCCAGCTGGATTTAACTCCATTGACCACAATTCTTGGGCCCAGCCATCCGGCCAGTGTTTCACCCAGTGGAGTGTACACCCATCTAAACCTTGGGCAGCCAGTTTTTCCATTACAATTTTGTGGAGCACAGTATCAAAGGCTTTACTGAAGTCCAGGTAGATCACATCGACAGCCTTAACTTCATCCACTAAGTGGGTCACATTGTCATAGAATGAAATCAGGTTTGTCACACAGGACTACCCATTTGTAAACCCATGCTGACTGGGCCTGATCCCCTGGTTGACCTTTAATATGATGGCTCCCAAGATTATCTGTTCCATAACCTTCCCAGGCACTGAGATGAGACCGATAGGTCTGCAGCAACCAGGATCATCTTTCTGGCCCTTTCTGAAGATGGGCATCACATTTGCCAGTCTCCAGTCCACCGGGACATCCCCAGTTAGCCAGGACTTCCGAAGAATGATGCAGAGTGTCTTGGCAACCACATCTGCCAATTCCCTCAGCACTCTAGGGTGCAATCCATCTGGACCCATGGACTTGTGAGTATCCAGCTTTTGGAGTAGGTCCAAGACTATCTCATCATAGATCATTCAGGCTTATTCTGTTCCCCATTCCTATCTACCATTGCAGGGGGTTGTGTTCCCAGGGAGTAACAAGTCTTACTGTTAAAGACTGAGGAAAAGAAGGCATTAAGTACCTCAGCCTCATCCTGATCCTTGGTCACCAATTTGCCCTCGGCATCCAAGAAGGGATGGAGACTTTCCCTAGCCCTCCACTTGCTGTTGGTATATTTATAAAAATATTTATTGTTTTCTTTTACCTTAGTGGACAAGAATAATTAACCATAAACAGTTTTATTTGCCTGATATTTAAGTTTCACAGGGACTTTTAAATGGCAATGGCTAGCAACAAATGGGTACTTTTTACTTCCTAATCTGAACCCAAAGAAGCAGCTAAGTGTTTTAATCCCAGCAAATTCAACATCTGACTAATGTTTGTAAATATCTAATGGGACGTGAGAGGCAAATGGATGAGGCCATGCTCTTCTCAGTGGTGCGTAGCTATAGGACAAGGAATAATGGCTTAAAACGTGAACATAGGAAGCTCCATACAAACATGTGAATGAACTTCTTTACAGCAAGGGTGATGAAGCGCTGGAACAGGTTGCCTAGAGTCTCCTTCTATGTAGATATTCAAGACCCGTCTGGACCCATCTATCTGTGTGATCTAATGCAGAGAACTTGCTTTAACAGAGATGATGTTGGAGAGCTGTTGGAGAGGGTCCAGAGGAGGGCCACAAAGATGATCAGGGGGCTGGAGCACCTCCCCTTCGAAGACAGACTGAGGGAGCTGGGCTTGTTCAGCCTGGAGGAAAGAAGGCTGCGAAGTGATCTCATTGCAGGCTTTCAGTACCTAAAGAGAGCCTACAAACAGGAGGGGAATCAACTCTTTGAAAGGGTAGATAACTGCACGACAAGGGGAAATGGTTTTAAGTTGAGGGAGGGGAGATTTAGTTTGGATGTCAGGCGTAAGTTCTTCACATAGAGAGTGGTGAGGTGCTGGAACAGGCTGCCCAGAGAGGTTGTGGATGCTCCGTCCCTAGAGGTGTTTAAGGCCAGATTGGATGGGGGCCCTGGGCAGCCTGATCTAGTACTGAATGTGGAGGTTGGTGGCCCTGCCTGCGGCAAGGGAGTTGGAGCTTCATGATTCTTGAGGTCCCTCCCAACCCAGCCATTCTATGATTCCATGATTCTGTGTGATGATCTCTTGGAGACCCCTTCCAACCCCTGCAATTTTGTGATTCTTTTTGATGATAGGAGCAGCTGAAGATACAGCTGCCAAAATATGCAACTAAAGCAAGGAATGCAGAAAAGGTATGAAGCAGAAGAAAAAAATGGCGATTGATCTACATCCTGAGCAACTTCAGCTCAAAGATGAAAAACAAACTGTTGGCAAATCCTGCAAGAAGTCTGAGATTCTTACAGGCAAAGTGACTGTAGAAATTTCCTGACACCAAACAGAAAACTCCCATTCAGATAGCCTTGTCTGGCTTTCCTCAACCAAGCATTGGGATGAGAGAAGAAAGGCTTACCTTATCAACAAATTAACATAAATCTTGAGCCCAACCATTTTCCTTGTTGCAGATGTAATCTTCAACAGAATACTAGTATATTTATTGCTTGGTGTTCGTCTACATAAGAGTTTCAGAAGTTTACTGAAATGGAAAGGAGCTTAGGTTTTGTTCCCACTAAATATGTTTTATGTAATGCCCATTCCCACACTTCCAAGTCAAAATCATTAGCAGAATTACATTTCATGTTCTTTCTCTCTCTGTTACGGACGATTCAGTCAATTAACACTTCCAAGTATTACATCCCTTAGAGAGTCAAAAAAGTGTGAAATTGTCTTTTAGTAGTGACAAGGATGAAGAAATTTTATAGAGCCTTTACTATGGTTTTAAATCTGAAGTCAAAATTAAATAAAGCATATACTATGTGCTATAAGCCAAAGCAAGAAAAAAATACTTTAGTTTCATGCTCCAAATTATTTAATATCCACTGTTGCAAAAGAAATGCAAAAGGCCAGAATCATGATCTGAAATTTCAGTTGTAATTCACCTCATATTATGGTAGTTAATTAAATTTACTTTTCCCAGTAGCGTTTTATTCAATTCTACATTTTCTGCATCACTATGTTTGGAAAGGGCTGAGAGAAGACAGATATGCTGATTTGAAATAATTGAAATAACTTGAGTTATGCTTATGCCCTCCTTATTAAAAGCATTACTGCATAAAAACACTGGATTAAAATGCCTACTATGGGTATATTCTGATATAATACAAGACCAAACCTGCTTTAAAAAATAGCAGGAAGGAAATACAATGTCTCTATGTAAGTAACATTCCAATAGAGATAACACATAAATAAATTTTAAAAAAGCTTTTATTAAGTGAAAAAGAGGGTCCTTCTAAGTCACACAGCTGCTTTTTCCATTCCAGAAAATGACCAAATAGAATGAACCTCATTTTTAGTGACTAATCACCAAGAAGATTTAGACTATATCAAGAAAACTGTGATCAGTGCATAGGCCTCAAAAAAAATGAGCTGACACTTTCGTAAGACAAAGATTTGTATAGTTTGCTTGTATATACATTGAGGAGGTTACCTAATGCCTTGCTACATTCCTACTGCCAAGGTCTGAATAATATTTCAAATCCTTGCTTTTAATACCAATCATAAGCCTAAAGATAATTTTCATAGAATTGATATTGTAGTGATTCTCCAAAATATTTATTGTCTTTCAACTTGGTTAGCAAGCACAGTCTCATTATTTCCACTGAGCATTATGTCAGGAATTTATCTTAACAAAGAATCTAAATGGAAATATATATTTTACTTAAAAGAGCCTTGGTGTAGTCAGCTCAGTAGTGTCAGAATCATGTTCACATTTGCTCAAATAAATTTGAAGAAGACACAGACATAATGCGAATCTTTTTGTGGTGTGTGAATATCCCTGATGAAACAATAATGTAATTTATTTTATTTTTCTTCATGGTGCAATGGATGTTTATACTGAATCATTGTGCAAATCAGCTGAAATTTAGGGGATGTTGCTTCATTAAAATTGCAACAGCTTATGGAAAATTGCCAGAGAGAACACATGGAAAATCTAAACTAGAAATCTGTTCAACAGGATACTTGATTTTTACCAGGGTTTCTTGTTATTACATCTTTAACTACCTGATCAAGAAAATATTTGAGTTTTAAGAGAAAAATCAGAGGAAAAATGAATAACCAATAAATGAAATAGAAAATTGCTATCAATATTTGCGAAGTGTTTTCTCAAGAACATGGATGTGAAGTGTTTTGTAAATAATCCAGACAAAGAATTTAAATTAGCTGATCCTGATCCATTGGTGCTGTCCAATAGAAAGCCTCAAAACTAGTGCTACTTCATTGTTTTTCTCTGGACTGTTCTCTTCCTACTAAATGAAATTATTCAAGTTATTGCAAATAAAGCTGTAGTTTATTGGAGCAAGAGACATTATCTTCCTTCTCATAATTAATAACATAGATTGTACTCATATGAAAGGTAAGATGTTTGGTCTGGCATATCTATGCAAAAACACTGGTTTCATAATTTTACATGTCTTTGGTTTTGATTTTACAGTCTTCCATTCAGTACCCTGCACATTGCAGTCTGATCTGAACCAACTGTGAAAAGGTGTCCTCACAAATACTTCTTGCAAATTAATATTCATGTTTTTTGCTCTTATATATGCTCTAAGTCTTGCCCAGTGGATGCAGTATCTCAAATTATAGCACTTCATCACTTCTAAAATAATGTAGTAAAACTTGCTCAGGAGGAAAAAGAGCATGAGCTACTCATTTATAGTATTTTAGCTGTTTGAACTTGGCAAGAAAATTTAAGGAGATTAAGAATAATCTTTGATAACATAATGAACCTGTGAAGAATGCACTGACAAGGAAAATAAACTCATTTCAATATGCATGTGACAAAAATTTTAGTTCTTCCTGTTCTTCTGAGATATAAATTACAAGTTTCATCACAGTGCTAAACTCTAAATATGTGTAGTCAGAATAACCTAGTTAAACTAATAATTTAAAATCACTTAACTGAGAGCCATAGCGATAGCTCAGGATATAGATATGACAAAAGAAAAGATGAGGGCTGCTTCTGCTGAATGGACAAACAGGCTGAGGCAATCTTGCTAAAAGCCCCAACAAGTCAAATTGTCAGATTTTCTGATTTCACTGTTGGATAGAAGCACAAATTTGTATAAAATAGTTAACTAGAAACCCCACCATCTGGTCCTTCAAGAGCAAAAAGCAAATACAAGGGGTTTAGGAAACACTAGAAATACCAATATGTTACATCTCAGAAAGCAATATTTGACCAAAATATTTGGACAAAATATTTTTCTATGTTTGTGTGAAGTTAACATACATTCATACATTATTTTGCCAGTTGGATTATCCAACTTTAATTATTTCACGTATATCCATGAATTAATCCGACAAAATAAATAGTATGGTTTTGTTCATTTTACTTTAATAAGTTACTAAACATTTATTGGAGGGAACATTCATAGAATGTGTGAATTTAAAACTGATATTATGCATGCAAATTCCTAATTCAAAAAAATGTGAGTCTACACTGCCCAAGTATTATTAAAATGTCATCTGACCAAGAGACATCACAAATACGTCTACACTCACTTGGAGCTAACCAGTGTGGTACCAAATGAACAGGTAAAGGTGATATAAGTCAATGGGAAAACACTCAGCCATGCACATATTTTCTTTTTCTGAGCAGAACAAGGAACTGAGTCAATATGAAAAGATCTGAATGGATTTCTATGATTTTAACACCACTTTAAACTTTAGCCTATGTAAATGCCCATATAAACCAGGATGGCTGTCGGTCTGAGCATCCCGTTGTGCTGGTCCACCTACTTTAGCCATCAAGGACTCTTGCTATGGCATGCCCTAGCACATCCTATCTCTGCTACAGAATAAGAGCACAGAACCAGCTACCTTTGCTCCTTGGCATGTGACCTGCCTTGTTTGTGCCCATTATGACATCCCTTTTCTACAGCCCTTAAAGCAAACCAGGAACATCATTGGTTAGATATGCACTAGCAACCTTGACATGCCCAGGGCACACACAAGCCCAAGAGCTGGCATATGAATATCCATACATATTTTGAGTGATCTTTTGCAGTTTTTTTCAGAAAGGCCCCAAAACAGCCAACTGCTAGATCAAGGTCCATTCCTCACATGCACTGATATGCAGTCATCACTACATAGTGGATGAGTGGGATGTATACAACCTGCAAGATGCTACTCCTTCCCTGTACCCTATCTTATTCTTTTACTATTATGTCTTCATCACCAAGGACAAAATTCAGTTTTGATCACAATGTGTGTTTTATCATTTTTAAGAAACAATATCAGTGAGACCTTAAGTGTTTTAACTTAGAGAGATCATCAGACTGGAAGCACTCTCATGATTATCATTGGACATTTCCAGAACTTCTCACTAGACTAAAAAATGTAGGACTTTTACCATTTTTTTCCTTCAGAGATCACATTTGGTGGTGTGAAACACACGTAAGGATTTAATTTAAGCTTTCAGAAGTACACAAAAATAATATTCTGTAATCTCATTAGCAAAAATTAATAGAGAAACATACATCATAAAGCGAGTTAATTAATTAATAAATGTCTAGAGAATTTTAATTGTGAATCTTTGGAAATAGTCTAGTAAGGATCTATTTGTTCTCAAAAAGAAATATAAACACAGAATAAAATTCTCCAAGCTAATAATAGAGGATGTTATATATATATTATAAGCTAAAATTCACATTTTCATCGGCCTACATTTTAAAAGACAACAGGCGTCCTACTCTAATGTTGAGTGATCTATAAATGGCACTAAAATATTTCAAAAGAAAAAAAAAGTGTTCTTATTTTGTGTAGTATAAGGGCCATTTTATGAGAATTCTTGTAGACTCTCAAAGTATTTTAGAAAAACTCTCTTAATCTTTTTAGATAATAAACACCAGCTGAGTATATAAATTATCATTTGTCCTCATTACCTCCCTGAAACTCGCCCCTTGCAAACAAGCTATTCTTCTTGTAATTATCTATTTCCTGGTGAATTTATGAAAAGCTAATAGACTGAACCGGGTTCAGTGAAACATATTTTAACTTCTGAAATGTACAATACCACAATTGTATTTAAAACACCTATGCTTTTTAAGACCTCAAGCGTATCTTCAATTTAGTGCTGTGAATTTGTACTGCAGATATTAAACGTGAAATTTGTTTCTCATGGTTTTCAATGTCCTTAGTGGGAAAGGCTAAATCAGTAGTAGTCAACTTTGACTTTTTATTTAGTCAATAGAGAGCAATCAGCATGTTTGCAGAAATAGGTTTGTCGAATCTTTACTAAATGTCTTTATTTGTTCACATGAATCCCACTAAAGAAGTTCAGAGTATTTTCAGTACGGTTCTGAATTGTTTTCAGGCTTTGCAACACTAATCGAAACCAAACCGAATCCCTATCAGCCTTTTGCTTTGCATGGTACTTTTCCATAAAGCTAGAAAGAGTTCAATATGTTTTATTTCTGTTGTGATTTGTTTTACTGTAAATATTTGCCCATTTAAAGTAACTTGTCTTGCTAAGGTACTCAGGGGGTGGATGCCAGAGATCAACGCATGCAATTGCATTAAATGAGATTTAATATATTCTTTGCTCATCTAATTAAACTAAATAACACCTGCAAGATATATCTACCCTTCAAAAAGCAGAGTATTATATGTAGTACTGGGATTCATTTGGCTAACTTCAAACTTTAAGAAATTTCAAGTAAAATATACAAAAGCTGCCATGCTTCTTAGAATAGGATCAATTTCTTCCCTTATAGATATGGAAAACACCCTTTTCTCAATTAAGTTGAATTTTTAAAGGAGATTTTTAGAGGTAAAACAGAACATACACAGTGATGCTCTCTATTGAAGCTCTTTTGTTTACAGGAAAAGAGGCTAAGAGAAACTGTGTAAAAGAAAACTTAAAAAAAAAATACCAGTTTCTGTGCATCTTTCTCAATCTTTACACTGCATAAGACTACATCATTTTTCTTCTCTGTAAGTGCTATGCTTAGAACATGCAAAATGTCTCTGCCTATAGCAGGGGGATTGGAACTAGATGATCTTAAAGATCCCTTCCAACCCAAACCATTCTGATTCTGTGATTCTGTGAATATAAACAAATGAACTAATATACACCCTGCAAAAACATCTCGTATTCAAAATTCATGCTTTAAATCTTCAGCAGCTTCTCTAAGCATACTTTCCTGGAGTCACAAAATTTGCTCTTAATGGCAATTTTATGAAGTTATTGGTAGAGGCATAATGGAATAAGAAAGCTACCTTATTAGATAGAGTCTGGGAATAGATTTTATGGTCACTTTGTATTACAATCTGGAATTCTATGTAGCTGATACAAGCTGTTAGTGTGGAGGAGGTCCAGAGGAGGGTCAAAAGGATGATCAGATAATAATCCCATAATACTTGCAGCTGGAGACACAGTCTCAAACCTAATTTTGAAATGAACTGAAGGGAAAGGTACTATCAAGTTAAGGTCAGCCTAAGAAACCGTTCTTTAAATTATCTTGGTAATACAACAATTAATTTATTGGAATAATACTAGTTTTCATGGTGAGCTTTAATCACAATTAAAGACTGGATGTTGTGTTGAGGAACGTGGTTTAGTGGGAGCTATTGGTAATAGGTGAACGGTTGGACTGGATGATCTTTTAGGTCTTTTCCAACCTTGGTGATTCTATGATTCTATGATTCTATGATCACAAAAGGAAACTTCCATGAAATCCAGTATTTCCAAAGTAAGTTACTTAAAACAAGCATTCATATGATTCTGATATTATTCTGAAAGAATCGGCGATACCTTGAAAAGACAGCTGTATTATTTCATTTTGTAAGTAAGAACCAATATTGTAAGGCAGTCTTACAGTCTTAAAGGCAAAGATCTGTGGAATAATTTTCTAGATACCTTGAAGCGGTAAGAAAAAATTTAGAATGAATATTAGAGAGCCTTTTTCTTAGAAGATTTCTGTGAAGACACTGTATATCATTCACCTTTTAGCCTAAGGCTGTTAAAATAATGCCCATAAAATATGTATATGGGGAGCCTTTCGTTATTCAGAAAAGTTTTTTCTTTTCTCATGTACTAAGTAGCACACAAAAACTCCTTCAGTGATGGAATATGATATATCATTTTTCGGGTCGGGTTAATAGCAATTGCTGTATTACTGAGGAGCATTTCAAAAATACAGTAGTGACATGCACACATCATTCTCTCTCTAGGGAGAACTAGATCTGTATATTCATCTCCTTCTTTGAATAATGACTAAGCAGAAAACTGTTCTTCACTAGTAAAAATTGTTTTTAAAAAAGCATGTTGAGGAGTTTTTTTGTTTGTCTGTTTTTAATTATTCAGGACTGGTCACAACAGATGCACAACAGGAAGTGCATCTTTTTCTCCCAGTTTCCCATAAGTTGAGAAATGTTATCAATATATCTTAGTAAACTAGCACTTGCTGAATCAATATTATCTTAGTAAACTAGCACTTGCTTTTGTCTTCGATTTTAAGGTCTAAGTCTGGTATATTTCATTTTCCATTTTAAAATGAACTGCAATTGGAAGTTCACAAAAGGCAAATACTTTTGAAGTACTGAAGACAGTGAGTTATGACAAGAGTGCTACAATTATTAGGCTGGATGTTAGGAAAAATGTCTTCTCTGAAAGAACAGTGAGACATTGGAAGAGGCTGCCCAGAGGAATGATAGAGTCACCATCTTGAGGTGTTCAAGATCCATGTAGATGTGGCACTGAGGGACATGGCTAATGGGCATGGTGCGATGGGTTGATGGCTGGTCTGGATGATTCTTAGAAGTCTTTTCCAACCTTAATGATTCTGTACATCTATGATTCTATCCACAACAGAGTGTGAGAATTCTGTCTGGCATTTTGGTCATGACTATTTACTACAAATCTGAAACTTAAAACACTGCAGGTAAAGGATCCAATTTAACACTTGAAGCCTAATGAAATTTGGTTAGATTTATAGCGTATGGGCTATGTACACAAAACTTCACATTAGCGTGTTCCTAAAGAACTGGTAGAGGTTATTGTTAGAGGTACATAGAATAATATACATCTATAAGCCATCACTTCACAGAAACTAGAAATCAAATATATATCATATAGCAAAATCAGCTATTCCCAAGCAATTTTCAGAGTCTGGCATTTTCACACTACCATCAGTGACAGAATCTATTTTAAACCATACTGTTTGTTTGTGAACATGATCCTGCATGGTACAGTATTCCAGCACTTTGAATTGCATTTGGGTTTTAACATTAAAATAAGTCAGTTCTACTGAATATTAATTATCTGTGATTCCTTCACGCACGTATTTATGTGTTTAAGATGCTACAGTCATGCTGAGAAAACAAACATTACAGAGAATAACTCAAAATAATATGTAAGTACTAAGTGAAATTCTCCATCACTTTGTTTATGCTGTTTCAAACTGAGATACATTAAATAACAAAAAAAATATGAACAAGTTATGAAAAGACCATAAATCTCGGAACACGAGTTCTTGAAAAGTAACCTTTTTAAGCAGAATATGTATATTTGAGTAAGCTAATAATGCATCTTTTTAAGATTCATTAGGACAGCTCTAGATTTTTTAAATAACAGTATGAACACAATGCTGAGATGGTATCCTCACCTTCATTTTATTGTGCTTTGTCTATTCTGAATACCAAAATGTAAGGACGAAAATGTTAAGCCTATAGAGTAGAACAATTCTTAGACATCTTCCTCAGATATGTTTTGTAATCTTTTCAAAATAAACTGAAAATTCCAAACTCAGACACCAACTAGAACAAGATTTCTTGACAACAGACACCAACAAGAACAAGAACATAATACAAAGTACACAGGACAATGAAATCCCAATTTTGAAACATCAGTTGTTGTACATCAAATAGTAACTTTTGCAACTTTTTCCCCAAAACTAACTTTTGGGGAAAATGGAGGATATGCATCATAAAAAGGTTTAAATTATCTGAGCAAGTGCTGTTAATCTTTCTGGAACTCTGACACACTGAGATCCAGTGCCAGAAAAGCACTTAGGTATAGCTTTTTTCTCTAATCCCTGAAGTAGATCACTGATCTATATATCTGCCTGCCTACAAATGTTTAAATTAAGAAAATTATCCCAGTGCAAATTTTGGAAACATTTAGTTCAATGCTGCCCATATAATAATGAACAAGACCATTTCAGCACATAAATGAAAAAAAAAAAAAAAAAAAAAAAGTAAAATGAAATGAAAAAGGCAACCAGAGCAGTATTACCAAACAGCCAATGACTTTAATGGAATGACTCTTATAGTCAAAATTTAATGCATCCTCAAGCTGTTTTGAATCCATTCCCTCACTACGCTGTCCAAAAACCACAGTGAAAATAAACAATATATGTCAAGTCCTTGATTCAGCCTTGATCATGTTATATGAGCAGGGTTAATTCAGAAGCAGTTGGCAGTCTATATTTGGAACTACATACTGAATTGAATTTTAGTATTACGCAGTGTGGTGAATGAATATAGAAATATAAGGGTTTCAAATGTTCATAAAGTAATAAAAGACGCATTGTTTGCAGTCTTAATTTTTGTCATAATTACAATAAAACTAAGTTGTTTCCTCACTTTCGTCTGCTCTGCAAAGAAAGAGGCAAAATTTCTGAACTAGATATATTCTGAAGTCATGCAATTAACTTTGCATTTTAACACCGGTGCTTGAAAGAGAAGAATTAGGGTTAATGAGAAAAGTATTTTCTCATTAAATGCAAAGGAAATGTGATAGATATTCACTGTGAGGATTTTCAGTGAAGCATTTGATGGTGTCTTTTGTAGAAAGCTCTTGATACAGATAGAAAATATGGAAATTCCTAATGGGAAACATATTCTGGGTAAGGTTCTAATGAAAAAAAAGGGAAGTAGAATCTAGTAGAAGTAAAGGATGAAATACCCTATTAAAAAAAAAAGGAAACAGACATTCTTTCAGGATCAAAAATAGAACCATTGTTGCCTACTCATTGGCTTGCAGTAAAAGAGAGGTATACCTGGGACATTTCTTGTTGGCATAAAGCTGAAAATCATGGTCAGTATAGGGAAGGATCAGGACACCACATTGTCAGACTCTGTTGATTTTAGGACATACAGAGTGGGAAAAAGAATATAAACTTAATGGGAAAATGCAATATTATTTAAATATTCTAAAACATCTGGAATAATCTGCGAAGACTGGAAGAATACAAAGAGCTCAGTGAACTAGTGAGCTTCTACAGCAAAGCAAATCAGTTAACAGTGAATGTAATCCTAGATACTAAGCAGAAAGGCTTTTCCATTAGAAAAAATAGAATTGAAGGAAGAAATATTGTACACAGGTAATTAATGGAGCTATTTCCCAGCACAAGTGTAAGTCCATAGCTAAAATTCAATGTATAATTCTGACCGTTTTTGGTTTTTTTTCCCACTAGAGAAGTGAGGTTCTGATCCACAGAAATCCTAACTGTAATGACAGTGTGTATTTTTGCACGACATCCTCTTTCTATTCCCCACATGATCCCATGACCGTATTTTTTTTTTTCACCCATTTGTGATAACTTTTTATGAGAAAATCTGACAAAGGATAAAATGTAAACAATTTTTCATCTGAATTTTTTAATTTCCTAGAAGTGGCTGTGGGGCAAGGACTTGGGCTTTTCAAATCCAGCATTGCATTTTTTTAGTTAGGTTATATTTTCATACAAGTCTGATACCTTTTCGGATCATGAAATTAGAATTCTTGTGATGCATTCTATACATAAACATATAAATACAAAGCATATAATGTACTTTGGTGCATTTTATGTCATTAGCCAGCTTTACACTGCTGCAGTTATTACATTACTCTGATTAACCATCAGGTAAGATTAAATAAACCTCCTCTATTTCCGGCTTGGCGAATGGATTATAGGATCAAATATAATTAAACTGGAGACAGAAATGAGTAAAATTAATAGCTTGCATTGGGTTTATCACACAAAGCTCAGTTCAGCGGTTTATTCTGTTTTCTGTTGAAAAGGTTTAATCATTATAGTGCAACTAATAAGAAATTAATTGACTTTTTAAGTTCTGTAAGCAGACTGGATCTTATGCATAGACATAATTCATAATTATAAAGGGTTTCAGTTGAATTCCTTCAATATATGTGTCTATAACGCAGAGTAGGCTTAAAAAGTAGGTCAATTTTTCATCACATGTACAAAGCAGTGTTGTTCATCTTACAATACAGCACGAAAAATAGAACAATTTTAGTTACAAGTGTCACACACCTGACAACCAAGTGAAATTGTGCATCGTATTATTATGAACCCATTTTAGGATTGTATGTATGTCTATATAAGCATGGCTTTTTTCACTTGTGTGTTATAAAAACTAAATGTTTTCCATGCAGCCACAGTATGTGCTCTTAATAGATACATGTGCACAAGACATTTCTTTTTTTCAAAACTCTTTCATCAGCAATAAAGCAGATGTATTTAAACCTGTATTGCGTTCTTCATATTCACATCCTATATATATATATAGATATATATAGATATATTTAAAAATATCTAAAGGATTAAATATATTTTTACATCATACCTAGCTGGCAGTTTGCTGAGCTATTTTCTTAAAATATGGGTAGAATTACATGGAATTAGTTATTGTCTTAGTGGTTTTGTGTTTGCTTTGACTGCTACTTTTTTTTTTTACCACTCTGGAGTTGATTTGATGGCGTGAATGATTTTTTACTTTCCAAAAAGATGTCTTTAACATACATATTTAAATATTTCTAATGGATTTCCAAACTATATAACCCATTCTTTTTGTACTGCAATGTGGACAGTAGCTCACTTAGAAACATGGAGTAAAATTTAGTGAAGTGTCTGTCTAAAAATAGTATGTGACTATAACAGGAAGAATTGATGGGCCTGAGTATTTGAATGCACGTAAAACAATGAAACTTCAGCAAAACAAAGTCAATTAAATTTTAGAATATAAATAAATAAATACTTTTTTTCCCCCATGTTGACAATGAAGACATTTATTAGCGCAGTGAAGGTTCTACACTGATCCCATAGAGGAGAAAATTGGAAGAATGAAAAACATAAGAAAAAAAAAGAAGCAGAATGAGAAAACATCAGCAAAAGAAAATAATGCAAGGGCATTTTTTGCTGTGCAATGTGATCCCTTTATAAAAACAGGCTTCAGTCTCACTAATGCAGGCCAGTACAATTACATTTGCTAAATAAGCCAAAATGGAGTATCCTGATGGAATGCAGGCAGGCTTTTCATTGTGAATGGAAACCTGTGTCACTGAGCCATTGTGGAGGAGGTACAGGAAAAAGTCAGCTTTTCTGTTTCTCAACATTTGTCCACTACAGTTGTGATGTACCAGCATCATGGCAGTTGGGGGAAACTGGTTTAATAGAAGAAACATGAGAAGAATGGTTGACAGACTTATTATTCACTACATGAAGCTTATAAGACAAGTATTTGAGAAGTTCCAGCATTTAATTTAACCAGATGTTCTTAGTTTTCATCTTCAAAGATTTTATAATGCTTTTTCGTATCTTTGTAGAAGAGTACTCTGTTCTGTATACCCTAATGTCTAGCTCATATTGATAAGTAGTAATTTCAAGAGTCACACAGCTTGCAAAGGTTCTCTGTGAGTATTATGAATGTGTAACTAATTTCTGAGCACATGAAAATGGGGTGTTGGAAATCAATAATTGAAAGAGGAAAAAAAAAAGCTGAAATGTATAAATAAAATAAATATTGTAAAATAAAATAAAAACTGCTATTTAGATAACGTTTTCACACATTTATTAACTTTGCCTGTAAGGTGCACGAGAAAGTAGGTCTGCTCTCTTCAACTCTCAGCAAAGAGCGTTATTAAAACAGAGCCATAGGAAGTGTGCACAGGGCTCAGGAAAGTAGACGGAGATCAGGTCAGATCAGAATCATTGCTTTCCTGCCTTGTTCAGTGCATCTCAGGGCTGCTCATAGAAAAATAAGTCTTTTTTAAGCCTCTGAAATATGGCAGATTTTTTTTCTTCCCTACAGACTTTTTTCTGTACTATTTTTACTAATGAGGAGCACATGAGACACTTACAAACTGGTCAAGAAAAATGAAACCTGAATTGTAGAAGCAGCACTATTTAGAAATTTAATGCATTGTTTTCTCCCACAGGTACTCCTTTTTTCCTCAAGACCTGTAAGACAGAGGTTTGTCATCACAGTAGTCTCTGTACAACTAAAAGCTACAGTTTAATTTTTTCACCAAAGAAGGAAATGTTTTTACCTGTATTGTTTGTTTTTTTTTTTTTTCTCCATGCCAAGCTATCAGCATTAGGAAGAAAACTGTATGAGAAAAAGTATTATGTTAGAGAAGTAGAAATTCAATTCACTTTCCAAAACTGGAGCAGTAGGATGATGTATACCAGATGTATATTTGGTTCATCAGACCACTAAATTTAGATAGTCATGCAATGACACCTAAATCTTCTTTTGTTTGAAGACTTTTATGTGAGTGAGGAATGCTCAAACTCCACTGTGATAGAATTGTTCTAAGGAGAAACTAAGGTAGCTTGCATCAATAAAACAGAACAATGCAAAATAAAATGAAGTAATAAAATAGAATAGACAGTTAAAACATAAACTCTCCTTTGCATTATTCTGTTCATTAAGACTTTAAAGTTTATGAAAATGTTAATGGACAGGATATATGAGACATGCTTCAGTTCATGTAAAAGGAGAATGTGGGCAGTATTTATTTTCCTGAGTCCTGGATATAGACCTGCCTCCTAAATTCATGGGTGCCTATAGTCTAGAGACAACTGTGAGACGCTTGTCCTGTTCATTAAATAGTCTACATCAGCAGTATTGATAGCATGTTTGTACTGCCTTTGGGTGGTCAACACTGTAAAAAGTCCTGTTTTTAAAAATCTTTATTAGCAGGAACAATACTCCACTGTCTCTACTTGTCATTGTAGTCGTTGTATCAGTAGAGTAATATTTTTTTCCCTCCCAGCATTTTCATTTATAAAAGAAAAACCTAGTGAGTACAGGTAAGGAATTTCAGTGCACAAGGAGAATGATCAGACAACATCTGTGAAACATATTCATTTTATATTTTATCTCTTTAACTCTCATTTGTACTGGGGAAATCAACCTTCTGGAGCTGTAATAGAAAGAAGCACACACAATCAAAATGGAAACAGAAAAAAAAAAAAAGAGGAAAAGCAATTGTGTGCTATCATATTTATAATAGGAGTCCATAAAAGGGAAAGAAAGAGAGATGAAGTAATTTCTGTGCATCTCTCAATACTTAGATGCTCTTCCTCCTGTCAGAAACGTGCCTCCTTTTTGATGACTCCTTTCACACCACAGACTCAGAGGTCACAGCTCGAGAATGAGAAGACATCTGAGCTAGCACAAAACTGCTTTGCTCAGCTGTCAGCAGCATTTCTGCAGTGGAGGACTGTTTCTCAGTGCTGGCTGGTTCACACAGCTCAAAGGACAGGTGACCTCCATGGGCTGCCACTGCTCACTGTAGGACAATACAGCCTTTCTGGATAGGGCACATCCATCATGGCAATAAAGAATCAGAAGTGTGATAATGGAGGCAAGATAAATGGTGAATGTTCCATTAAGTATTTGCCTACTTTTTAAATGTAAATGTAGGTCCTCAGGTGTTCAAGTTTTGGGAGCTTAGAGTGAGATTTCATGTTTTGGAGATATTTTTTTTTTATGGTATGCAATACAAACTAATGATCTGACCTTTCAAGCACTTAGAAAATCCATTTTCTACACATCTGTGTGTATATTGTGCTATTATGTCAGTGGAAGTAATTATTTCCACTCTTCAAAATCAGGATAATGACAAACTTTATTTGTTTTCCATTACTGTGCTTTCTATATAAATCATTGTGGAATTTAACAATATATTTACCCATCTGACTAAATTAATTAGAATTCATTAGCAAAATACACAAACAAACGAAGTCAACACAGAATCACACCTGTCTCACTAAC
The DNA here is from genome assembly GCF_951394365.1 of Tetrao urogallus. Classification (NCBI taxonomy): domain Eukaryota; kingdom Metazoa; phylum Chordata; class Aves; order Galliformes; family Phasianidae; genus Tetrao; species Tetrao urogallus. The sequence continues at coordinate 78,050,896 of NC_136813.1, read as the reverse complement.
GCCTCTCATTTTAATGCTGTGTTGAGCTTGCAGTGATTATCATTTGATGGTTTGGGAATTAACTGGTACTAGATTATTAGTACAAGTTACAATGATACATTCTCCAGCTAACTTGATTTACATCTTGCTTATCTTCTACATACAGAAATTGTTTTGAACTGTTCCAAAGATCCTGAAATTCCCCAGAAATTAAAAAAAAAAAACACCAAAACTTAATAGTCTTCTCAGCACCCTTTTGAGTTACAAATTAATAAATCATAATATTGCAAATAAATGATTTTTTTTTAATTGGAGACAAAGTTTAGGATAAATCTGTAGTAGATATTATTTTCCAATGAGATACCATGCACACCATAAGCTCTTTTTAAACAACAGAGATCAGAAGGTCAAGCACAAAGCCTCCACTTCAGAAATAAAGGTATATTAACAATGCATAATAAAAAATAGATTATAAAAGGTTTTGTATCTCTGCTGCCTTCTCAGTAGATGCTGAAAACTGGCAATACAGTCTGATTTCTGATTTTTAATAGAGTCTTAGCAGAAGTTTGAATCACTTAAAATTTATACCCTTATTCTGAGGAAGTAATATATTATGCCACTTGATTAAAAACATGCAAAAGTGCATAGAACAGAGACCTAGGGGTGTTGCAAAATCAGAGTGACTAAAATAAGAAAAGGTAAGTATATTCCCTAGGTTCTATTTCCCAAGAACCAGGTTCTTTTCAAAGAAAAGAAAATGAAAATGTTGGTTACCTAATGAAAATACTTCTCCTACCCAGAAAGATTACAGAAGATCAAGGAAAAAGACATGAGAGATCTGAGCTGAAGTATAAGTCAGTTCTGAGTTACATGTGTGTCAGAGCTACACTTGATAAGGTAGTTCACTGAGGGCAATTAATTCACCCAACTTTTTTTACTCAAAATCCATCAAAATTAGTGTGGACAACAGTAAAAATATCACATTGTTCACAAAGTAGACCTAAATTTGATCTTTGTCTCCTCTAATTGTCTGCACATCTGTTTTGCCTTTCAAATGGGAAATTCTGTAGCTCCTCCAGCTAGTATTGTAGGTAGCCAAGTAGTTCTTTATTACTTTACTGTCCCTCTAGTTTCTTCTTTTATGGAACTATGAAAATCAATCCACAGCTTCAACATAGCATTAACACAGCATTCAAATTGCACAAATAAACAAACATATACATTTCTGTATACAAAACACAAAGGTTTCTAAAACTTCTTGTCTGGCAGCACTCATTTTTTGAACTCAGAATAGAAAAATTCTATATGTCTTTTTTTCTCCCTACCCAAGAAAGGTTGATTTTGGTAAGATAAATGACATCTGTGTTAGCCCATTACATTAAAGTTGTATGGTCATCCAAATGTGTCACTGATCTAAAATGATCTGTTTTGCTTCTGTTTAACAGCTACCAGGAATTCAGATAGTCAAAAGAAGCTGACTGGTAATCTGAGTAATTTCTCTCACTTCTCTTGTAGATATCATTTAACAACTGCATGTGGAGAGTGATTTTGCCAGTATTTCTTGTCTCCATTTCTCTAGATGGTGTATGGATTGGTTTATTACTTCCTACCCATGAATCGTGATGGTATGTTCCACTCTGGGTTCTGTGAATTTGATTCATTTACCTGAACGTGCTGTTTTACTGACAGCTTTGGAATAGTATACATTAGAATAATACACTGTCTAAATGCAAGGTATTATAGGATTATATCTAGCTATCTGTGCAGGAATAACCTAACATATTTAAATCAATATAGGTGCTGTAATATCTCAAAGACAAATGGCCTTTAGTGTTTAAAGTCCATCATATCTGCTGTTAGATGGGTTGGTAACACATCCTCGACTCAGTGAGAGTAAATATGAGGGGATAAAAGGTGGATCAAACCCAAGAAACATACCAAAAGAGAGACCTAAACTTTTTAAATGCTCTGGTGATAACCTTTGAAGAATTACCCTGGTTTTAGGGCAAAGCCAACTCTTTGAAAGGGTAGAAAACAGCAGGACAAGGGGAAATGGTCTTAAGTTGAGATAGGGAAGATTTAGATTGGATGTCAGGGGAAAGTTATTTACTCTGAGAGTGGTGAGGTGCTGGAACAGGCTGCCCAGAGAGGTTGTGGATGCCCCATACCCAGAAGTGTTCAAGGCCAGATTGGGGCCCTGAGCAGCCTGTTCTAATATTGAATGGGGAGGTTGGTGGCCCTGCCTGTGGCAGGGGGGTTGGGCATTCATGATCTTTGAGGTCCCTTCCAACCAAGCCATTCTGTGATTCTGTGATTCTGTGAAGAACAAGGTGGCTCAGAACAGCTGATAGTTAAGGGCAACCTCCTCAAAGCACAAGGACAGTACGTTATCATGTGTAGAAAGACAAGGAGGAATGGTCAAAAATTTTCTTGGATGAAAAAATATCTCCTGTCTGAACTCAAATACAAAACATGAAGTATTCAGGAGCGTGAAGCAAGGAAAGGCTTCCTAGTAGGTATATAGAGATTTTTCTCCAGCTCAAGGAAGTGGATTTAGCAAGGGCATAGCTCACTGGGAGCTGAAATTATCAAAAAATGTGAACATCAACACCAGGAACTTATACAATTGCATCAACAGAATTAAGACTGAAGAGATTGTGCAGCTACATCCCAATGGATGAGAGTTCAATCATTATCGACATCCCTGATGGGACCGATCGTCCTCCATTAGGTTGTTTTGGAATTGGCTGGAACTGGTTTTCTCTGATATGGGAGGCAGTTCCTGTTTGCTACTCACAGAAGCCACCCCTGCAATGCCTTCACTACCAAAATCTTGCCATGGAAACCCAAAAAAGTAAAAAAGAATACGTATTATTGTGAAATGAAATTGAACAAAATGTATTCTGATGTAGTACATTAAGGAAGAATATACAATGTGTTCTTTATAACTGCAGTTTGATGGAAGAAAATAAGGATGAAATACCACACTGGAATCACCAACTTTTTTTTTTTTTTTTTTTTTTTTGAAGAATAACTGCACTTCATCTTCTAATTTCGAAAAGCTGAAAATGAAAGTTCAGTCATTCTTTAAAGCAACTAATGGGCTGATTAATCTTTGAATATTTCCATTTTCTGCTTTAACAGATAAAATTCTGAATCTCTTTTTGTAATCATAAACCTCCAAAGAAAAGTTCCCAGTGTAACACATCTACACCCCCTTCCTCCCCAACAACAACACTTAAAATAGCATCAGATGCAGCTGTCAAACTATTCCTACTTCTCTTGATATTTATGAGAGGTTTTTGGAGTGTTCGCTACAAAAATTTCTCCATAAAATTGCTTTCAGAATTTTAATCAGTTATCATTACTGTGCAATAAGATTTTTAAAGGATATTTAATCAAATAAGCATGCCAATAATGATTAATCTCCAAAAATTTTTGCAAGTTAATTTTGTGAATTACTTCACTCTCGTGTGAGGGAGAATCTTCACTGAGATCTTGAGCTAAGGCATGGCTCTGAAGCACTTAAGGAACAGCCATACAATATGTTTTTGGGGTTGAAAAAAAACCCAGTTTGTTTTAAAAATTATTAGTAAAAAATTCTTGTAGAAAATTAATCACAAAAGAGAAGCAAACCCAGTCAATCAAACAATACATAGAATACAAATAATTCTAAAAAAAAAAAACATAATTGGTAGCATTTTCATACACCATTTGTCAACAATAACAATTACATTTCTTCACAAACTTTGTAGTCTTATCAGAAATACTGCAGCATAGTATACTTCATATCTGATCATAAGAAAGAAAATCTCTCTACAGACTCGAAAGAACTTCTAGTTTTGAGGACAAATTTATGTTTGTCTTTAAAATCAAGTTACATCTTAGCTCATCAGAAAAACCTCATGACTGCACTTAACTCGTATATAAAATGGAAATTTGTCAAGCGTATAGAAGAATCCTCCAACTATTTACTCCCCTGCCAGCAAATGATTAAAAGAACCATGAGAAAGGAGACCAAGTAATTTTGCATAAAGAAATAGGCATCAAAGTACTTTTGATTTCATGTGTATAAAATAAGGGTGAACATAAAAAAAAAGTAGTTAAAGTAGAACTACCTTAAGTCAACTGAATCATTGAGGTAAGTGATAAGATTTTAGGATGAATGTGTATTTGAAGTAAGGTTCAAGAGTGGCACATATTTGTGAGCCTAATCACACTCTTGTTAAATCCTCTATGTAGAAAGTCAACAGACTGTTAATTGAGCCAAACCTTTGTATCATACATACATATAACTGAACTGATCAGCTGTGGAAAAAAGCATATTTACAGTTCCCAGCTGCAGTGTACATAATTGCTCAACCAGGGTCAGATCTCTCCTGGGCTGAAGGACTCCACAATCAACTGCTTTGGTCTCCAAAAGATTATATGAAAAATAATAAAACCTTTTCGACTACTTCCACATTATTCAGGTTCCCACCATCTACAGTCCTTTTTCCAGCTCTATGTCCTTGGAAATCAACAAATGTTCATACAACAAATGTTCGTAGGCAATTTCTTAAGCACAATTTTTTATTCAAAGTCTACTCTAAAAAATAATACAAAGCTACAAAATAATAAGTGTCTGGCAATACCCTTGATAGTTTTCACCTCCTGCAAAGATTTTGGGGTTTATATCAAGATCTCAGTGAAAACTGCCTGCTCTGCTTCTTCAGGTATTACTCCTGCCAACTGAACTGGCTTCCTCGCTGTGAAAGTGCATCATATTTTAAAGCAGCCTCCAATTCCTACATCTGAAGAAGTCACCAGAGGTTCCAGTCAATATCAATGGATAAGAATAGGACTTAACAAGATTTTGTGTCCCTCGTCATAAATGTAAAATAGGCCAGATGGATTGAGACTTCAAAATGTATGTTTCCACATACATTGTGTCTACAAGTGAGCCTGGGCTGACTCAATCAGGTACCTATATAGCACACACAATATAAACTACAGAGTCAGCAGCATCCCCAGTTTTCTCAACTTCTTCCTACTCAATCTGCAAAGCAAAGTTTGCATTTTACCAGTGAAAGTTAAAACAGTAAAGCTATGTCACAAGCATGAGAGGAATCCATAAGGTGACACTGCACAGTTCTTAAAATAGCACATGCCTCCTGGGAAGAATGAGCTATTGGGAGAGATTTACATGAGGAGAAGCTACAGCTCATTAGAGAAGGATTTAGAGTGTGTAAGCAGAAACAGTCAAAGAGACTCAGGTGTCAGAGGAAGAAAAAACACTACAAGGAACAGCTGTTCAGAGAAAATACACAACAAGATACAAGATTCTTTATAAAGATTTGAAGCAGAGCTAACAGGAAAAAAAGAAAATTTCTCATGCATGACTTGGGAGATGGATACAAATAGCTTTATGACAGGCAGAAATGTCAGCTTTTGGACAGCTCTGATGTGGGTGTTTAGGAGAACAATGTTGGAAGCATTAAAACCCAAAACAGGAACTCATAGTTCATGGTGTAGAAGACCAGGGGAGGATTTTGTGCACACATTTTCAAGGCTGCAATAAGAAATCAGACTGCATAAAGTTGTAACTGTTATATGGCAGCTCAATTTCTCTGTACTCTTGACTGCATTTATGTGACAGACAACAGAAAGGACCATTTACCCTAACAGGACATTTAAAAGAAAGAGTATATCATGTCTATTATATCTGTTTTTGCTAATTCTTCTGGATATCATGGACTTTTCAAGTCCCTCGATATTGCAATTTTCATTTGGAGTTGAGTGTGTTCCACAAAGCTTGGTGCTAGTGCAGGCAGAGTTAAGACATCACAGCATGGCTTGGTTGGGAGGGACTTCAAGGATCATGAAGCTCCAAGCCCCCTGCCACAGGAAGGGCCACCAACCTCCCCATTCAGTACTAGACCAGGCTGCCCAGGGCCCCATCCAACTTGGCCTTGAACATCTCCAGGGACAGGGCATCCACAACCTCTCCGGGCAGCCTGTTCCAGCACCTCACTACTCTCAGAGTAAATAACTTCCCCCTGACATCTTACCTACATTTTCCCTCTTTCAACTTCAAACCATTTCTTCTTGTCCTGCTGTTATCTGCCCTTTCAAAGAGTTGAATAGCACATGCAGTGCTATTGCCTCTTCTGACCCTGTCCTGACAGTTTAGCAACTAGCACTCACAAGGTCATTGATTACATTCACCTTGTGACACTCTTCCATGCATCTTAAATTTTCAACAATGCGGTGCAATTTATTGTAAGGATGCAGAACACCATAAAGACTGCTGACCTGGGATAGACAGATGAAAGGCAGGAGTGCTTAAGAGATATTTGTAGTGACTTAGTTAAAACCAGACTTAAGTCAGAGGATTTGGTTGACTAAGTTTACTTCAGTGATGGAAAGCTTGAATCCTTGTACAATATACTATTAAGACCTTTTATTATTCTTTAAAAGTTTAAAAAATCTCAGTCAAGAAGTGAGGTGTGATATCAATAAAAAATGAGAAGAACAAAGAGTATGTGGGTAGAACATATTTTGATAAGAAGAACAATTCAGAGAAGGGAAATTCACTGGGCAAGGTGGGAGTAGGAAGAGAATCTCATTTGAATATTCACATATTGGCACAGGGCAGAAAAGGCTATCTACATAGTAATTTTTAATTCTGCTTCAGAATGAAAAGAAATCATCATGTGGGAAAGATGAATAATTGCATATTTTGTTTTTGAAAAAAGCACCTGAAAGATTGATCAAGAAATAGATTTAAATAAAATCTGTTTGCCCAGAATAGTGGAAGTTTCTGGAAATATTTATATATATATATATTGCTTAAAGAAACAACAATTATACAGAAAAGGAAGTTAGACAGAAATACGTTCTTAACATGGTTATGATGACTGAAGGAAGGATGCCCTCCACCACGGTCCACATGCATATTTTTGCCCTTTTACCAATTATTATTGCTGCCACTGTATCTGGCACAGATACTTAAATGATCAACTGAAATGAAGGCAGATTGATATTGCTCACTGCCTACACAAGAATGGAAATTCAAAATCCTGAATTTTAGTGTTATTTCTAGAGGAAGAAATGAGAACAGATGGGGTAACCACAAAAGAGACTGTAGCATAGTTTCCACTAAGCTCCCTTCCCTGCAACGCTCAGGTCATATTTTAGTGCTCCATAAAGTATTTTAATTCAAATGAACAAAGACTGTATGCTTACTTAACTTCACCCTATTTTTTTTTTTTTATTTTGGAATTCAGTTGAAGGTACTGCAGATCAAGTCAGAGAACTGAGAATATGCAGGAAAAAAAGATTTTTTTCTGGAAAGGAAAGGAAAAAAAGAAAAAGATGACATCTTCCTGTTTGGGGGAATTCATATGAAGTCTAATCTTCTACATACTTTGTACACTCAAACAAAAGTTAAATAAATGCTTGATAATTAATTATTTGATTAGTGTCACTGAAGTGGTTAAGAAGAAATTCATACATGAGAAGGTTCAAAGTGACAGACTGAAAAAATCCCTTTCCATGAAAGTTCCTACATAATCAACATAATCAACAGAGTAACAGATTTTTTTATGTGATTTCATCCACCTCACCATCACTTCCTTCCCAGTGTGTTTTTTTTTTAATAAACGAAAAACAGCCCATGGGTTCTCACAGCAGAGACTTAGCTTGCAGAAGCTTGTTTCCGCATGTGAGATGTGGTACAAAGCACATAATCAAAATCCCAGTGTGGGTTACATGCTTATGATTAGAATTCTGCTGCCATCAAGAGCATTTCTCTTTTATAGCAGATCACAGACATCAGTAATTGGACTATTGTCACGGTAAATTTCACTGAAGCACTTACTTCAGCTCCTTCGATATGACTTATAGAAGTGTTCTTAAGTAATAAATTATAATTTACACAGTATTTTTTTTATGGATTAAATCAGTGTATTTACTTCTGATGCTGACCACTTCTTATGGAAAAATGCTCAGTAAAACATTTGCAGAGAGTGCCATTGCTAAAACAAGGGGTGAAACTGCACGTGCTTTCTTCTTTTTAAAGTCATAACTTTTTCAGCATTACTTCGCTCTTGAAAAATGATATTTCACACCTCAAGGTACTGTTACCAGAGAAATAAATCAAACTGAATCACAACAAAGTTGTTTTCTTTCTTTCTGTCCTGAATGTCTGTGACTCAAGTGAATGTTTCCAGCTTTATTATACTTTGTAGAGAAAAGTGACTGGATGCAGAACAATCTCTTTTCATGCCATCAAAACAAACAAGATAGCTAGGAGGAACAAGTGACTCTCCCCTACTGTGTTTACTTCATTGGGGCACACTACCCACTGTACTTTTTGTATGCTGCAATGTCAGTTAATTAGCTTAAACGTATGACATTTCTCCCAATCTCTGTCGTTAGCAAGCTAAAATTAGAGCAATTCATCCTGTAGATGTTTTCCCCAAGGTAGGACAAAATCTTGGCAACTATTAAACAGCATTTTCAGTCAGGAAACGGCACCTAGTATGGTCACCTACTGGGGAGAAGAAAAGACAAGGCAGCAGCAACAGAAAAGATGGTACACATTCCCCTTCCACAGAATGAAAACTGAGATACAGACAAGGAAAGATATTCCCTGAAGTACTCATTTGCTGATGGAGCTGGAATGAAGATGGCTTCCCACTTACTGTCTACCAAGCTGAGCAGAGTTTCATCCCATCCGAATGGCTTTACTTAATGGAATACCTTGTATTCCAAAAATTTAGTGAATGTAAATATGTAGAAGAAATCTTCACTTTTAAGACTCAAGTCAGATTAATTTGAAATGATTATGATACTAAATAACTTCCAGCCTTCACTCCCCTCTCAGTTCTCTTTTGGCTAAAAGTGTTTGTCCACATATCATTATTAAAGTCTTTTACTCATTGGTCAGCACCAGCAGAAATAAGATAATTAGTCACTCTTCCACATGCAAGCAAAAATTATTACATCTAACCTGAGTTCTGATTGTTTTTCTAATGGTGGCTGATCTTCCAGCACAATCATCCAAATGGCATCATGGTTTCGTTCCTCCTACTTGACTTTTCCACACAGAGCCCAGTCACTATGTATGAACTGTATCCAAGTAAGAAGAGAGCATGCAAAGCAGGGGTAGAAGCAAAGCATTCAGCATTTTCTCTTCCGTCGGAAATGTCTTTGTCAAATCTAGATGCACCAGAAATTTAAAAGTTCAGTCATTTTTATTATAGCCAAGTCTGAACCTGGATCTTGTGAAATAATAGACTGAGTCAACTGGTATGGAAATCACAGAGTTGTAAACACATTATTATCTAATAATATTCAGATATTTATTGTTCCATTGCAGATGTGGTCTTTGAGAATACAGGTCACAGTACGGATATCTGTAATAGAATAGGAGAAGAACACCTTGGAAAGGTCGACTGGAATAAAAAAATATAAACAAATAAAATGTACTGTTCCAACAAAAGCCTTTGAGTTACTGCTACTGAAAATAGGCTGGACTGAGAGATCATGTACAGAAGCTTGTAAAATCTTAGGACAGGCTAAGCAATAACGTGCATTAAGATAGGTTGTTCCAGTAATGTGTTGAAAGCTTTGCAGAATGTAAACTGAAAAAATAGAAACAATAGATGGAAGATAGTAAAGGAGAATGCGGCACTAAGGTTGCAAGTACAATTTCAAAATTACCCAGGAAAATGATGGAATCAAGTGGTTACATAGTCTGTGATTGTCTCTTCAGAATAAAAGACATAGTTTGGAAAATAAGCTAGGAGCTGGAATTCAGAAAAACATAAACATGCAGAGAAATTGGACCAGATGGCCTTTTTCTCTTTGTCTTATCTTATGTTCTTTGAATCTGCCTAAAACTGATTTGAGAGACAAAAATTCTCCCTGTCTCAATTGACAATCATTGATGCTTCTGGCTTTATTTGCTCCATTTCCTGTCCCCAGTAAATACAGATCATAAAGTCACACCTCACCTCATGCCCTAGGAATCAGCTTACATGGACAATAATTTCAATTGCAAAATGACAATAAAGAAAGGACAAACCTGGCTCTTTAGGCTCCGCCTGAAACGAGGAGTCTTGTACAAATAAAATCACAGTTGCATTCTTCCCCTAACTTGGACAGCATTTTCCTGCTGGTCATAGGAGCCAGTGCTGTAATTATTGCTTATGACAGGGAGATCAACAACTGGTGATCACACTGACTGAGTTTTCATGCCTCACTGAACAGGTCTAAAATGTGTTTGAATCAGTGACCCAGAATATTCTGTACTTCTTTACCTGGAAAATAGCTGTGGATACATTAGTACCATTGTGTACATATATACTAAGTGCCATGTGTACACAGGTACAAAAATTCTCATTTCAGTTCAGGAAAATAGCACAGGGCATGGCAAAACCTTTGAGATACACTTACAAAGGTTAAGATGTCCCTTTTTAGACATATACCTGATGATTTTTTTCTGATTTTCCATCAGAGTAGGGGAAAAAATCTGTAATTAAAGATTAAAATTTTATTATATTTTAGCAGAATTTTCTGGGAATGTACAGCTATTAGCGAGAATATATCTTAAATAATTGCCTTTTTCTAATTATATATATATATTTGGTGATTTGATGATATTTCTGCCCATGTGCTGAGTATTAAGTCCAGCAGAGAAGATTACCTATGAGAAAAGGAGAAAAGCAGCAACATTTTAATGCGTGTTCCTCTGTGCTCACATGTGCTTCTTCAACTGTTTGCTTCTCTACCAGGATGGAGAAAAAATGGGCAGGAAGAGCCCTCCTTTGCAGTACTATGGTTTTTATTGCATGGAGAAAAAGACATATGAAAGTAAAATATCCACCTGTTCACCATCCAAACTTGTCAAGTTTGGCTCCCAAACACACAGCCAGCTGGCTCCCATGTGTACTAAAATGCCAGAACCAAGGATATTTGTCATCTAGCTCTTGTAATGACTTCTTTTTGGATATATATTACTGGCATGTTTAACAGCATACTACCATTTAGGATGGTTCTTTGTCTCCCTATTGTTACACAGAGCTGCCTAATAGGGAATTACAGCATGTTATATCTAAATCCTGTTGTTAGCCTAACCTCAGTCCTAGGGAAGGTTATGGAGCAGATTGTCTTGAGGGAGATCACACAGCATGTATGGGACAACTGGGGGATCAGGCCTAGCCAGCAGGGTTCACAAAGGACAGGTCCTGCTTGAAGACCTGATCCTTCTATGATCTAGCGACCCGTCTGGTAGACAAGGGAAAGGCTGTTGATATGGTGTACCTACACTTCAGCAAAGCCTCTGACACTGTCTCCCACAGTATTCTCCTGCAGAAGCTGGCAGCCCATGGCTTGGATAGGTATAGTCTTGGCTGGATATGGAACTGGCTGGAAGGCAGGTCTCAGAGAGTGGTGAATGGAGCTAACTCCAGCTGGTGACTGGTCACAAATGGTGCTCCCCAGGGGTCAGTGCTGGGGCCTGTCCTCTTCAGTATCTTTATTGATGACCTGGATGAAGGCATTGAGTGCACCCTCAGTAAGTCTGCAGATGACACCAAGCTGTGTGGAAGTGTCGATCTGACTGGGGGTAGCAAAGCCCTACAGAGGGATCTGGACAGGCTGGAGAGCTGGGCTGAAGCCAATGGGATGAGGTTCAACAAGGCCAAATGCTAGTTCTGCACTTTGGCCACAACAACCCAGGCAACGCTACAGGCTTGGGGCAGTGTGGCTGGAAGACTGTGTAGAGGAAATGGGCCTGGGGGTATTGACTGACGCTTGGCAGCTGAAGGAGCTGGGATTGTTCAGTCTGGAGAAGAGGAAGCTCAGGGGAGACCTCATTGCTCTCTATAACTACCTGAAGGGAGGCTGTACTGAGCTGGGAGTCAGCCTCTTCGCTCGTGTAACTGGTGACAGGACCAGAGGGAATGCCTTCAAGCTGTGCCAGGAGAGATTCAGGTTGGACGTAAGGAAATACTGCTTTTTTGAGAGTGGTCAGGCACTGGAATGGGCTGCCCAGGGAGGTGGTGGAGTCACCGACCCTGGAGGTGTTCAAGGAACGTTTGGATTTTGTGGTGAGGGACATGGTCTAGTGAGAACTATTGGTGATAGGTGGGTGGTTGGACTGGATGATCTTGTAGGTCTTTTCCAGCCTTGGTGTTTCTGTGATTTCTGTAATTTCTGTGAAATCCCATTGTACTTCAAACATCCATGTGGGATCCATTAAATGAAAAGGTAGCTGAGTTTATCCTGTCAAGAAGATGCAGTTTATAATTCTGCCTAAGGAAGCTCACAAACAGCAATTAGACGAAGAAAAATAGGCTTAAGGAAAAGCCACTGGAATGTAGACTTTTCTACTGAAATGAATATATTCCTGATGACAGTCATTGGAGTTTAATGACCTTCATGAGTGCAGAATTTGGCCAATGGGCTGAAAGCATACGAAGTTTTCAGACTCTGTAATCAGGAACAAGCAAAGAGAACTCAAATTGCCTATGACTATTTAGATTAGAATTTGCACAGTGAAAAAATTGAGATAAAGGGAAATAAAGTAAATAAATATGTACATACATGCACAATCATTTTTATTACCGTTTCAAAGTACAACTTGCAAAGATATTTCTGTGTTCATAGATATATTTGGAAAAAATCTGAAACTGTAATGTATTAATTCATGAAATTATTGAAAATAATAGAATTTTCAGTAAATTTACAGTAGTGCAAATTTTGCTTTTCAAGTCTCCACACGTTATTAGTAGCTACCAAGGATACCGAGGATTGAAGCATATAGCCTTCATCCCATCTTTGATTTCCACTAGAACATTCCCATTATAGAGGAAAAAGGCACTTTCAGCAAAGCAATCTTTAATTGGCACTTATGCCCTATCAAAACAGATATAACACCCTGTGAGCAGACATTATGCCATCTAGACAGATGGATATGAGTACAGGTGCAATGCATGCCAGAGATCACTGTGTACATCAGTTGTGTGTGGAAGGGCCAGATTCCTTCCCAGGACTGTTGAAAGGGCAGTCTGTGCAGGTTATCGGTGTTTTTATGAGGCTGAACTACACCACCACCACACTATTTTTGGCTCTACATTAATAATGGAAATGCAGAAGCATATTCCAAAGCCATTTTAAGTGAGCTTTTGGGTTTCTGAACTCATGATGAGGATAGAAACAGGACAGTTGCCCCTTCTGACACTTTGTTGGAACATCTCATTAGCCTTAGCCAAAATGTTTCAGCAGCACTGTTACATCTACCGACAAAAGCCAATGCCTCACCTTCTATTAGCTTGTATATCCTGAAAAACTTTGTGATACTGTGGGTGTTATTTACATTTTACACAACTGTAGGCTCTATTAATCTGTTACACAAAGTAAATGAGGATGAAAAATTACCTTCTTTGATTTTCACTAAATAGTTCACAATTAACACTGAACTGCAAATGAGGAAATAATGTGTCTCTTTGAGAAAACCATATGCTTTGTGTTTTAAAGTACTTGCAGTAACACTGGTGGAATAGTTAATGTACAATGAATGCCATCTGCTGACTAATACAGAGTATTTACAAGGTGAATAGTTCAGATAACTGTGTTTGTGAAATGACTGTACAGCCTAATATAATATTGTTTGGACAATTATCTGAATCTAATCCAATTTTTTTCCTTTCCTCTCCTCTTCCTGATGCTGTCATTATGTTACATGCTTATCAGAACCCTGCTGACAATGGCAGATTTAACAGCTGCCATTCATTCAAAATTGTTGTGAGAAACCATTCAGTCCCCCTGTGGAAAAGAAATGGAAACCATCACCCAGAAACTCCATCGAGCACAAAATGGACCTGAAGTCTTCAATGCATTGGGCAGAAAATCTGCATTGGGAGATAGATAAAGAACAATTTACTGAGCTCTGTTGAAATTTTGCAGTGTACACAGCAAATAGGCACCAGCAGCCCAGCAGCACAGCAAGAACATACAGGTGAGTCAGCAGTGTTATTCAGAGAAGAGAGTACTACATGAAAAAGTAAACTGGTACGGGCTTACAGGCTGCCTGGAATTTTGCTAGTGAAAGACATTGCTGCCTAGTGTTTGCTTTCTGCTCTGTTCAGAATCTTCTTTACTATCAAGACTACATTAAAAAAATGTTAGAATCCATCGTCACCTTCTCACTCTGACAGATACAGCTCACTTTGCTTTGATGTTTGGTCAAATTAGAAGAAATTGGAGTAATTCCTATAGGATTATAGATAGTGTTAAATAAATCATACTGATGGGTAGGTGTTGCAACAGACATATAAGAAATAATTGAGAATGAACCAAAGCTTATTGTAACTTCTTTGCAGTGGTATGTAAAGTATTTTGTTGAAACTTACACAGTACCCTGGACTCCATGAAGCAAGATGACATTCTGCCAGTTTTTCTCTCTCCAAATCGCACTGAACTCTCTTATCTTCCATTATGTCAGCAATAAAGGAACAGCAGATAAACACAAGTACTTTGGGAAGGTAGTTTGTGCTATCAGACCCTCAGTTTGTATTCTGCCTCCAAAAAGCCATACTCTTGAAGATTCGCTCTGTAATAGCAGTCATTTCTTTGATCTGATGATTACAGGGAATTTTCAAGGTGACTTAGCTGTAGAGAAAGAACCACACCATTCATCTACATTTGTTCATGAAGCAGAATGGGTCCAGAATGTGGATAGTGATTTCTATTCCAAAATTTCTATTTTATGGCACAAGAGACCCTGCCTTTCCAGCCCATTTTACACCAGCTAGCAGCCAAGCACCCACACTTTAAATCAGCTACAGGGAATGAGGGGTCAGGAACAGAAGAATGAGTTGGCATTTGATTTCACAGGAAGTAAACAGTTTGGGTTCTGAAGACAAAATCAGTTCTACCTCATATTCTTACATCTAGGTTGCAAATTGTTGACAAAAACAACAAAACATGAATTTTCAGCTTCACATATACACGTGTTAAGTTGAAATTAATAGAATTGTAGGAAGCATCTAAACAGAAATTATGTCCTGTCTTCTTCAGTCAGGAGCCTCTATTCTCCAAGACCATAAGGAGAGAAAGAGTTGCAGACAAGACTTAAGCTACTGTCATGGAGGCATTCTGAGTCATCCTACAGAATCCCTTCTTTCTAGTGACCACAGCTCAATTTAGCTCCTAATTTAGGTATCCAAGTACAGACCATAATGAAAGCCATGTGGGTGCTGCTCTCCTTCTCTCTTTAACTTTGTCAGACTCTTCAACATCTCTTTATCCTGGGCAATATCTTTATCTTCTTTGCCCAGGGCAACCTG
This sequence comes from Tetrao urogallus, assembly GCF_951394365.1. Taxonomy (NCBI): domain Eukaryota; kingdom Metazoa; phylum Chordata; class Aves; order Galliformes; family Phasianidae; genus Tetrao; species Tetrao urogallus. The sequence goes on along the minus strand of NC_136813.1, from coordinate 78,035,579 downwards.
ATCTAGCACTTTATCTGAAAATTTGTCCCTAGAATGCAGAACATGTCATCAGTCTTTTATGAAACCTATTAGCCAAACCCAAAAGAAATCCATACAACCACACAGTAATATTGCTCAGTATCTGTTGCACAAACATATTTACACTGACAGTGAATATTTTGGCAATTCCATGTTATACAACAGATACACAGGCTTGGGTCATTAAGCAACATCCAGATTCAGGGAACAAATTAACATTAGGAAGCAAGTTGATATTTTCAGATATATCAGTGTGTTTGTTGTGTTGGCTTTTTGCTTGTTTTTTATTTCTATATAATTAGCCTAAAAAAAATTAGCCTGCATTACAGAGCTTTCAAATAACAATAACCCTAATCATTTGGCATGCACTGGCACTGGCACTCTTGAGTTACACTGTTTTGCTCTTGGATCTGTTGGTGGCTGGAGGGAAAGCTAGTCTCAAAAGAGAAAAACTGACTGTTTATTTTTTGTTGTTTGTTTTTCTTTAATTTGAAATTATCTGTAGCCTGTTTGAAAGTAGGTCTCCATATAGTCTGATCTTATGGTTACAGTGGTGCAATTATAAAGATGCTCTGCTGCTTTTGTGATTTTTTTTCCCACCAATATGCGCTAATAAAACTAAGAGTAGAATCTGACCCCTAAAATCTATTTTTGCAACATATTTCTCTCTTTTGAAAGAGTTCACAGTCCTTCAAGGACTTCAGATGGAGGAACTCCATAGGCCTCTCTGTAGTATATCTTTGAAGTGTTCTAGACGTGATGCTGCTTCCAAGAAAGAGTTTGAACACTGTAAAAAAAGTCGCATGCCATTCAGGAATCTTTCCACTCATCTTTTCAAAGTCCTTTGATAAGTCTTACATAAAAAAAAATTTGCATAGTAGTACAAATGGTTTAAAGACTCTACAGTTATTTCAAAAATTGACTTATAAATAAATAAATATTTAGTTAGTTAGTTATTATAAATAAATAACATAACATAACATAATATAATAAATAAATATAATAAATAAATAATATATATTTATTTATAAATAAATAACAATACCTACATTCCAGAGAAAATCTGGGGTCCACTAGACAAAGAAATTCCAAATATATCTATTTTTATCCATGACTATTTTAAAATTTTTGAGTGTTTTTTTTTTTTAACACATACGCATTTATATATATATATATACGCACACAAACTTTGATGTAAAAAAATAGCTGAGGATATGTTTACATATGTCAGACCCTGAAGATAGTATCAGGACTGACCATTCTTACCTAGCTTCCTGTGGGGCTTCCCCCACCCCTGCCCATGGGCTTAAGACACCATTTCATCTCAGGTCAGTGTTGTCAGTTCTGACCTCAACTATGCTTTAACTGCTCTGTGCTCTCCCAGTTGTCCTGAAATGCTGACTGTATTTCCTAGACTAACCCTGAATCTCACTTGTTACCTTTCATTTGACTGATGGGCGCTGCCTCAAATCCGGATCTGGAATTCTGGATGCCTCTGAGAATGATGAGAATTTTGGAACAGGACTGCTGAGGGAGGTTCCATCCCTCACTACCTAGTCAGTTCCTACCCTGGTCCCACAGCTGTTCCTTGCTGTACCCTGGTTCAGGTAGCTTAGGCCATTAAGAGCACACTTATAGAAAGAAATAGTTGATTCTGACCTACACTACCCAAGCTCTGAGGTTGGCTTCAGATTATGAACCCATAATTTGAATGCTCAAAGTGTGAGCTTTTCAGATGATCTCTAAGGGGGCATCTTTCTCTTCCAAATAATCCTGGAGGAGCCCACTGGACAGAATGAGACAAAGCAGGATGAAGGACAGACTTCTGGGAGATGCTCTTCAAAATACCCTCCTGAGTTCTAGCATAACTGGCCCATAAGACCCTAACTTTGTAAAATACTTATTTCAGATGTTCCTGAAATTTTGAGTAATATTAATGATTACTTAAGAAACACTATGAACGTTATGACATTATAAATGCTTTACACTTCTACACACTGAGTAATCACACTGTATGTAGATTTTTTTCTAAGATTTTTCTTTCTCAAAGTTCTTTTTGTGTGACACATAATAATTAGTGCAATGATCCATACTTGCTTGTTGGCAAACACATGCACAGGACAATGCACACCATAGAGTAAAAACTTGTAAGACTCACCACAGACATGACACCACGCCAATAAAGCATCTGTTGCTTGGTTTGCAGAGACATGATTTTGAGTTTTTTCTATAAAAGGAAACTTGCAAACTCCTATTTCTTCTTCAGAATATTTTTATTGTTTTATACTATGTTTATTGTTGACATATGAGACTACAGTGAGAGACTACAAACACAATCTCAATCTGAAGGAATTCAGTTTCCTATGGCATCTGTTTCCATTTTATAGTCAGACAGGATGTACCTAACTGACATATTCATACGAATATGAAGAACCATAAGGTAATGACAGTGAGTCCACAACAAAGAAACTGTTGTCACTGAGAAGGATACCAGAAGTCAACACACAAGTCAAGGCAAAGGGTGCATGTAGGGAACTTTTTTAGAAGAGTTTCACTTTTCTCCCATCATACAACATGATGTACAGAGGATAAGGCCTATGCCATGTTTGGAGATATAGTAATCCCATGCTTTAATGCATATGTATCAGCTCACGCTTCTAGAAACATTTGTCCCAGATCCTATTCTACCATATATTCCCAACAGAGTACATCACTGAAATGAGCTGATCACTTCAGGTTTCAGTGGAGTTACACATAAAGACATTTTCCCTTGCTACAAATTTCATACAAGCTTCAAGAATTCCTTCTGTTCTTCTGTGCTATGTGCAGGTAATGAGCTGTGAAGAGAGCGTTGAAAGATCTTTTTCTTTAGTAAACAAGAAAAAAGAAAGGGTCGGATTCAAAAATTTCTCTTAAAATTCTAATGTACCGGTAATAATAGAAATTCATTTCTTGATCAAAGGTAAGCAAATTAGGTATTCTCCTACTATGAACTCAACAAAGATTGTAAAGTTGATGTTGTGTGATTTAGTATAGAAGAATATTGCATGCTTTTTTAGCACAAGTAGATGCATTTGTTGAGGCCTAAGGTCACAGACCTTTGAGCTTTTACCCAGTTAGGAGTAATGAAGGCCACAGAATTGGCTTCAATTCAAAGACAAGAAACTAAGAAAAATTACATAGACAGACTCTGCAACCTGAAGACATGAGCAAATAGCACATCTAGAGAAGACATAAAAAATCAATCCAGGGTAGAAGGACCTCCCGCCCTAACATTAGTATTGATCTAGACTGTCAAGCAAGGAGTTGAGAATGTAGAGTGGAAGGGCATTACTGCTTTGGGATTTGTTTGTTTGGGTTCCCTCCTTGGAGGCACCCAGCTCTCAAGCTCCTTCTATAACTTTAGTTCTGCAGAAGTGTTCTGCGTATCTTTTTTGGTTGGTTGGTTGGTTGGTTGGTTTTTCTCTGATTAATTTTGGAGAAACAAGATTTCCACAACTGTTACTCCTATATTCCTATGTGTTCAGTTGTCTTACAACTGGATAATGGCACCTCTACACACACTCTTTTCATTTTCTTATTTACTGATTATTCCTCTTCTAATTTAAGGCAAAGTCTATACTCCTACCTGTCTGTTGTTGAAACGACCTAGAACTACCTAATCATCTGAGATGTTAATTTGCCTACATGGCTTCAAAAAGTGGGAAACAGATTCTCTGATTATATTCGTGAACATGATTCTTTTCCTGAAAAGGAAATTCTGAAAATTCTCTTGCTGTTTCCCTCACTACCAACTTTCACCTATTTTGTGCTAGGCAGGGTTAAAGTTTTATTGCCTTTTCCACAAACATTCTGTCTGATGGTGTCTCTTTCCAAATGTTCCACAGCCACTTTTTGTTCAAAACAGCATAGTTACAGGAGACCAATTCCTGATTTTTGTCCCTGCTGAATGTTGTGCAGGGCTTGATATTAGTAATGGTAGACCAGGTAGGCAGCATCTCTCCTGACCTCACTCCCACATAACCTGAACTCTGCACAGTGCATGGTGAGAATCTAAAAGCTGATTGTTCAGGAGTTTTAATTTGAGGAGGGATAATTTTTCTATGATGGTGAGAGAAAATGTTTGTCAGTGATTGAAGCAACCCTGTGACTTAACTCCCTTCTAATAGTAGTGTCATGATTTCTTTCACCTGAACAATGTCAGATGCTCATAGAGCAATAGAAGAATTTAAATATTTTTCTAGATATTGTTACTGTCTAATATTTGGAGTGCTCTGTATAGTATGAACACATTGTATTTAACAAACAGATCTACATAAAACAGTCAACAGCTAGATAACAACACAGGAATGTTTATGTGCATAATGGATACCCTGTTTTATTTAAGTCATTGAAAAACTCTAATTAGATTCCCTGGGGCCAAGAATTCACCTTAAGTTTTCTCCTTCAAAAAGAATGAAATGAAAAAAGCATTGGTTCAGGGACACTCTGAACAATATTGTTATGAGCTTCAACATCAAAATTCAATCAGTTTCATTCTCTGTCCCCCCAGCTGGGTTCATCTTCTTACACTTAAAATTCTCACTCTCTCCTTCAGGGAACACCAACAGCTTTCTTGCCCACTTTCCATCACGAAAAGGGAGAATAAATTATTTCTTGCCTGCTTTATCCTTCCTTACACTTCTTTCTATTGTTCTCTAAGGAGTTTTGTGCTTTTAATTTCTGTATGCCCAGGCGGACCAAGCAAATGACGTAGCTTCAAACTGCGTTTCATTCTTCTACATCTATCTCATTAAACATCATCCATCTGACTAGCTAGATTCATTAAATTTGGCTCTTGCCCGTGTGAAAAAGTTTCCTGTCTGTGTTCTGAATATTATATAGGTTACTAAAACTTTCTCCAAGGATGATCCTGGAGTCCATTGTTCTGTACTCTACAAAGCTAATTGAATTTAATCAGCAGTTTTTACTTCTGTCATAAAACTGTTTAACATGGATAAACCCATTCCAGGCATGTGATTACCTTAACAGTACAAGCTCACAAAAGGACGTTTTGCATTGCATTTCAGTACTGTGGTAGAGAGGCCAAAAAAGTATTACTTGTGTTGTATCAGAGCCTGACACAATTTCTCTCAGGCTAAGATGGCATACTGAATAGAGAAGTGTAGTCTATAGTAAAGCTGAATTAGAAAGCTACCAAAAATCACTCTGAACAGAAAAAGAGACAGCCCCAAATACATATTTTATGTGGAAGGACAATATTCATATTAGACAAATGCATTTTGATATGTCATTATTATTTTTATTTATTTTATCTGAAAGATTTACAATATTGCAGTGATATGTTCATGGGTTATGTTTTTAGATCTGACCACAATATTAAATTAACTACAGTTTTCTTCCTATATCTCCTCCTAATGCACCAATACATTATACTGCATTTGAAAATGTACCATTTACAGTGCTATGTTTCAACACTGTTTCACACTATCACTATTACTGTGGTTAGTCCTGTCAGCTTCTCAGTTAATATCCCAGCTAATTCCAATAGCAGACAAGGTCTGCTAAAAGAGAAATATTCTAGCTGCAATCTTCAAAGCAAATAAACCCCAGGATGCCCAGAGAGGTGCCCAATCCCTGGAGAATTTCAAGACCAGGCTAGACCAGGCTCTGAGGACTCTGATCAAGCTGCAGATGCTCCTGTTCATTGCAGGGGAGTTGGGGTAGATGATGTTCAAAGGTCCCTTCCAACTCTAAAAATTCCATTATTCTATTCCATGATAAATGAAGACAGAAGGATGCTAAAGGATTTTTAGAGATCTTTGTGAATTAGTCCAAGAATATCAGAAGCTTCTTCCTAAACAAATCTGACAAAGAAAAAGACCCTGGGTATAATTCTGGGAACAGGATTAATGTCTTAGTGCAATGCACACATCTGAAATGAAGTACAAAATGCATATGGTTTAGTGGGTTTCTGTGGTGGTTTTTTTTTGTTGTTGTTGTTTTTTGTTTGTTTGGTTGGTTGTTTTTTTTTTCTGGAGAAATTGATTTAAGCATGAGGTTATAAGAAAATAAAATTTAAGTTAAATTCTCCTCATCTGGAGATAATCTTCATGCATGCCTCTTCCATTCTAAATAAAGATGGGCTACAAGTTGCATGTAATCTCACAAGGTGCTTAATTAACCTTGCTGATGAACAACAAAAATGATGAATAACTTCTTGTTTGAAACGCACCACTAAACAGAGTACTTTAAGAGCTTTTAGTATGAAAGCTTTAAATTATTGACCTGCTTTGAACTCTGTGCAAATGAGGTAAAGACTATATCAGTAAAGGGACCATGCCTTCATTAATCACACTGTCTACTTTTCTACTTTTCTGTGGCAACATCTGTGTAGCAGCCAACATAGAAAATAGCTGTATTATATTAAATGGGAGAAAACTAATAAAATGTACAGTATTTGGACAGGGCACCTGTGGATACTGAATTCCTTTCACTATTCTTAAAAAATGCAATTAAATACAGAAGAAAAAAAAAGAGTCGGTCTCCACCTCTTTCCAATAAATAAAGAATGATTTGAATCTTTAACTTTGTATTAGGAATTATTTTTTTCACATGACATGAAATCTCAGCAGGATTGGTAACATACACCAACAGACAGTGTTGTCTGTAAAGTGATATGAGTTGTTGCTTTAAGAAATTTCCTTATTTGTAGGCATAGCAACATTGAAAGGTAAAGCATTGTGTATTTTTTTTCTTTTCTCAACTGTGATTGAACAGGTAACAGCGAAGAACACTAGGTTCAGTTTTGTGAGCAAGTGAAAAATCAGCATGCTCTGTAACTTCTTTAATGAAAGAAATCCAGTGACACTATTTTGATAGCTAGAGTAAGAATTTTGGTTTCAGCAGAGTGAAAGAAATTAATTCATGAATTGAGAAGTAACAAATCATTGCTTTGGCTGCTATCCTGGACTGTAATAGGGTATGAATATTAAATGACTAGATTACAAACATATAAATAAAAATACAAATACTTTCTTTTTGCCTGGAAAATTCCAGTTGGCAGTGACCAAAAATATTTTGGATTAAGCCACCATTACAGTAAGTTAGCAACCTTTGTACCATGTAATAAATTCCTTATACACAACCACTTTTGCGGGCATTTGCCCAAGTTTATTCTTGAATGTGATTTAAAACATATGTCAGTGAAGAAACACCATTTTATTTTCTAACAGGTTTGCAGCAGCAAGCTTGAGAAAGGGGGAACAAAGCCAAGATCAGAAGCATATTTGCCATCATATTCACCAGGTGTTCTGATAGTCCATCCTTACTGTTCTGACTGAGCTGCAATTTCTTAGTCTTCCATTAGCAGACACAAATATGAATAATGCCTCTGAGAGTGACAAGAGGAAGAGTTAATGTAAAGGTCAGATGACAAAGAACAAGACCCCTCCTTGAATACGGAGTAAAAATCAAGTTGCATCTTTCTTGACTTTGAAATTAATCTATCAAGGAAAATAATGTTACAGCTCCCATGACCAACATGCAAATCAGGGAATTAATCTCTAGCAAAATGTTTTATGTTATGGAAACCCACAAATAGATTTGATTCAGTGACAGTAAATCAAACACAGTGGGTAGTTGTGTTTGACTGATGAGTACACATGCCACTGGCAGCAGGGCTGTGACGTATACAGGATAGTAATAAATACTTTCACTGGCAGTTCTGCAGTCATTGCTCAGTGACACTAGAAGAATACAGAAGGCTTCAGGCAAAAATGCAATCCAGCTGTCGAAAAGATATTTTACTTTTCTGCATCCTTTTCCATGCTATTCTTTTCTACTGATGAGGAAATGAACAACTTATAAAGAATAGGTGAAAAAAAAAATATGAAAGATTTTTGTGCTGATGTAGTTTTGTGCCAATAGTGAGTTACTACAGCTAATATATACCTCCATACAGTACTGGTACGTTATCTGCATCTCTTCTTATCCTTGCCCTCTGATTCTGCTGTGTTCTCATATAACTACCACCTTCCCAATCCCTGTTAAAGCAATGATTAAATTTGAAAGGGACTTCCCCTAGTGTTTCTCTCCAGAGCTGATGATGCTGCTGAGCAATAACCTCACCAAACTTCCAGTGTGGCAATGAATTAGGGTGCTTATTCACTGGTATGTTAAAGGTCCTTTTCTTCATCTCCTGACCAGGCATGATGCTTAGAAGTAGTCACAGCAGAAACTGTGGACATATCCAATGAACCTTGTACTTGCAAAAGACTTTTGCTTGTGGGGATAAAGATTCTGTGTTATTATAGCTACTCTTCTCTGGCCTGCTGTGTATTTCTATGGAAACCACTGAGCCATGCCCAGGCCAGCTGGGACAGTGAACCAAATAACTTGTGTCTGACAGCGATCAGTCGGACCATTCCTTCTTATCTCTGCTCTCCTAGTGTTTCTTAGTTTATTACACTTCTATGTACTTTTCTCCCCTTCTGCTCCTTCTATCAAATACTCTTGAATACTAGTCCTTTTTAAGTTGAATTTTAATATGGTAAAGGAACAGCAAGAAATCCCCCAAAGTAACGCTGTCTACAAACTCCTGCAAAGCAAATGAAAAATGCAATGGAAATCTCAGTAGTTAGTTTCACAAAGTATTCCACTGTTGCTAGATAATTGCATTTCTTGTCAACTTAAAGGGTGAAATTATATCACTTTCTAATATTTCTCTTTGTGTTGAGATTATTGGATCTTACAGATCATAGCAAAAGTCCAACAGGCAACTGACAAAGTTCAGTATGTTTACTGAGTAACTAGGGGCCAAATTCAACAGCTGAGAAAATATTATTACACTTTTTATCAAATAGACATACAAAGACTGTTTAGTTTAAGTCATATCAGGCTTCTGGAAACATTTAATTCACACTTGACTTGTTCAAACACGTAAAAAAGGTTTGCCTCCATTATTCTAATGAGATAATCTTGTTTGTGAAGTAATGCTAACACTATTTCTTTAACCTGTACCAGTGGGTAAAGACTTAAATGACATAGATTGCAACCAGTCAGTGGATTTTGCAACATTTTCTGTTGTATTCAATGGCAATGACAGTTTATCTGCATTTATTTCACTGCCTTCTCAAGTCATTTGCAAACATAATTCATTGCCTAGAATCCACTGTCTTATCAAATAAGTTCTTTAGCCTAGAAGCAGATTGTGATTTTCACATGGGTAATGATTCTCGTCTTTATAACTGTTAGTCTTGATCATTGTTATTGATGCTAATATTGATGCTAATATTGATGCTAATGCTTCTCAGAATTTCTCTAAATCCCATCATGTTTTCTATTGTTTTGTCTCTAAAACATATATATATTTTTTTTTTCTCTAGAAATACTAGTTTTCAACCAAATACCTTTCCAAAAGAATATGTATTTTTCACAAAATGGATACTAGCTTTGGTGCTTAGGGGACTTCTTTTCCCTGGTGACTGGCGAAAAGGAAATTTTACTCCATTTTTTAAAAAGGGAGAAAGGAAGACCTGGGAACTACAGGCCAGTGAGCCTTATGTCCATGCCTGGGATAATCAGCCCAAGCCTGTAGCCCTGTCTGGGGTTACATAGTTAGATCTGAGGTATGCATAGGGGGTATGTGATTTATATCCTTACAGGCAAGATTAGAACTGTGAACTGAAATGTGTGATGCAGAAGGTACAAAGTGATTTTGAATGGTTAATAATGTGACACAACAAGGGCTAATTTGGAATCTAGAATGTAATCCTAATAAAGAACAAAACTTTCTTAAAAATATCAACTCAATAGAATCATCTTAAAAAGGAGATAGATACTGGAAGTTGTTCAGCAAAGAACAAAATATACAAAAAGGAGAAATTCCAGAACTGCACATTGTGCTACTAAAGGAAAGAATCTGTACTTACATAGTGTGCAGAAGCTAAGAATTGCTGTCTTATAAACAGAGGTCATGTATTCTGTCATAAAATTGCTATGGCAGTTTCTCTACAATTGAAACTATTACTTATGTGACACACAGTTATATACGATGTCTGTCTTATGTTGCTGGTATATATTGACATCTACATCGTTATAATAGCATACCATAGTAACATTTCAATATTATCAATTTGACTTCAATAGAAGAAGCATAAATATTATAGATAATAACAAGTGTGCAGTGATGAAGTCAGGAAAAAGAATTAAGACTTCATGGTGATATTATAGACTGTCAGGATGTGTCTTGTTGCCGTTGTTACTACAGATACACCCAAAAGGACAAAAAATTACATTTTAAGAAAGAGAATTAGTGTAGATGTTGCTAATATTTTTTGAGTTCTCATGCAAAATTCACAAAGTGGTGCAAGGAATTGAAAATTCTGTCTACTGGAGTGAATGTGGATTAGATTTGGATTGTTTTATCAGCTGTAAGTCCTGCACGGCACGGATGTTTGCACCAAGGACTGTCTTATTCAAACTAACTCAAAGTACTTCAAATCCTGCCTGATGTAAAACATCTGAATCACAAATACTGGAGGTGTAGGGATCTCAATAACAATTGTTTCCATCTACTGATTTGTGTGTGTGTCTGTGTGTGCACCCCAAATACCTGCTAGGATAGATATGGCCTAACAAGCTTCCTCTTCATGGATACCTCTGATCCCTGACTTGTAAGCAGGCATTTGTCATGGTCAATTTATATCCATTAAGTGCTCATTATGTCTCACAGAATAACAGAAAAGCTGATGTGGGAAGGCATCAATGAAGACAGTTATGTCCAGTCTCCCCACTAAGATCAGGACATGACAGAGTAAGCTGTTCATAACCAAATCCAGGCAGGTTTTGAATTTCTCCAAGGACAGAAACTCTGCAATCTCAGTTGACAACACACTTCACTGTATGACCAACCTCTCAGAAGAAAAATGATTCCTTAGATTTACATGCAACTTCCCGTGTTTCTGTTTATTTCTGTTTGTGTTCATTGCCTGTTGTTCTGTCAGTGGGCATGACTTGGAAGTGTTTGATTACATCTTCTTTACTTCCTCTATCAGGTATTTACATACATGAAAAAGAGCTCCCTGATTCTTTTTTCCTCAAGGCTGAACAGTGTCTCCTCTCTCTTTGAAGATCTCATCAACTTTTGCACCCACTAAGACTTGGGCCTTCTATAAATACATAATTTTCATTTTGAATCCCATGCTATGTGTGTGTTTGGAATTTTATTTAGACATAGGTCTATGCAAATACCATCATGCTGACACATAACACTGAGTGTAGATTAGTTGGAAGAGTAAGACTGACAGAAAAGTAAAAGCAATTCTACGATAATTTAATAGCCTTGACTTCAAAGAAATAATTTAAAAACAAGTACATCGAGACTGCTTCCCTGTGGCATTAACTGCAGCTAGCCATAGATATCGTCTTGGTACTTCATAACAAGAGATTTTAGAGGAATAAGTGGTAGGAAGCAAAAGGGGAAGGCAGGACCATTGGGGATTAAAAACAAAAGCTGTTGTGTATTCCCTCTTAGATCCGCAGTGGAAGAAGTATCCCTATCTGCGAACCAATGGGCAAAGTAAAGTGAGTGTTTAGCGGCCTGTGGAATTCAGTCAGTACCTACATAACTGCATGACATCTTTCATTCCTATCAAGAAACATAATGTCAGATATCTGCAAGAGCACCTGCAACATCTCAGGCTCAAGCCCCTGGATCTCAATTTGTTTCTTTCTTCTTTTCATTCCCATGTCCAAAAATGTCACTCATTTCTTATGTAATCAAATCTTCCTTTTAACAGTTGAACAGATATTCCAGTAGCATATTCTTTGTTATTCACTAATGCTAGAAGGGAAGTCACCCTGGTGTGTCCAAATAAAGAATAAGGGGCAGCTTCTGGCCAAATCAATTTAAAGGATAACATAAGGAGAAGCAAAGCAAATACAGGTCCCCTGAAAACCCAAGATAGATCCACATTTCAACAACATAACACTGAAGCAGAGATCTAAGACCCAGAATTAGATATATTTAAGATATTAAGGCAGTGTCCAAAACAGAATTTAAATGTCAAGAGAGTCTAATTCCCATCTTCAGAAAATGTATATCTAGTATGCCAGATTTTTCAAGAAGTATTAAAGCTGGGGATCTGGTGATATTTTCAAAAGCACTTGATCATTCAGCTGTGATTGAATAAAGATGTGATTATACTTTCCAACCAGTTGTTGTGCAGTTTTTCTCATGTCATTGTGAATAGCTGCCACTTCAGATGTGACATGCAGAAGCCATCCTAGTTAATTTTACCTTGCAGTAACCAAACAGAAATATGAGTTTTCCACTGGGAATTATCAAAGATTTTACTGACAAAAAGTCATTTCATTGCATCATTCATTTTCCTCTTTTTGATTAAATTTGGCAGTCATGCAAATGTCTGTAAATTATCAGGTAAAGGCTACTCAGTTGCAAATATAGAGTTAAAATTTGACTTGCGTTCAAGTTCTCCAAAAAATTGTCATACTTTATCCGTGATAACAAAATAGCCAGTAAGTGTTAAAGCAGTGCAAAGATGTTGAAGAAAGAATTAAAAGATTATGATGGAGGGAAAGGGCAGTATGTATCCAGAAGTTCCAGGCAGATTGTAGCCTGCAATATATAAAGCATTAGAAATGGCTGAAGATGTCAAAAATACAGGATTTTCGGAAATGCTAGAGGAGTACTGAGAAGCTTAAACTGTGCCAAGCATTAAATCTCAAAATAGGCTGTGAGAAACAGCCTTGTGAAAATATACAAAAAGAGAAGGCAGGATAAATCTAAAGAGAGATTCTGATGCAGGGTAAGTCTAGAGAGAGATTCTGATGCCACAGATGACCAACAAAATAGAAACTGTTCAGAAGATGCACGTCTGTATTTAATGCTTCAACACTAGAAGGACTCAGATGAGAAATTTTGCTTGAATGATGAGTACTTTTGTGCAGCTGTTGTTTCTAAATGAGCTTATGGTTCTCGAGCTTTCTTTGGGACTAATCAACCCTATGCCTTTAATAAAATTGTGTATATTTTTCTGTTTCATTTGTAGACAATAAAACCCATTTGTCTCCATTGTTAATCCTGTCTCCTTTATAATGTTTAATCACATTTGTGAACATGCCAAACTCAACCTTGAGATGCTGTATAGAAAAAACTTTATTCCCAGGTCACAGGAAGATTCCTCAATTTGAAGATAACCTTCATCAAAGTGCGTACACAAGAAACAGTTCTAGTGCTAGGCTTCACTGCTTTTTGTAGCACTGATGTCCTACTTTTTTCAAAAAGTGAAGAGGAAGAACTCACAGCAGGTAGAAAGTGACAAGTTGTTCAAGAAACGCTGATGGGAGCACCACATTGTCCATGTATGTATATGTGTTCTTAAGAAAAGTTCTTCAAGCTTTACTGTGAATTCATGTTAACTTTATAGTTACATCCAATTTGGACTGCCAGAAAAAAATACTTCACATTATCAGTGTTGTGGTATGCTTTATAAAAATCTGCTACCACTCCTTTTTTGATCTCCTGCTTAGATTTTACTTGCTTTGGCTGACAAAGTCTAGCTTTTTGCCAAGCAAGAACACTTAGTTACCTACTTCATCATTCTTCATTACTGTCCGTGTTTGGCTAACATCTGTACAGATGTTTTCTAATGGACCAAGAATATTACATTTTCTTCAGAATAAGTGACAGTATATCTTTCTCTTGCCAAAATCAAAATAGCGTAATAAGACCTTTAAAAAGAGAATAAATAGATGGCTATTTTCTTTCTAACACTAGGAGCATGGAAACCTAATATTGCAAAGTGCTCCCATTTCATTCCACCTCTTATGCTATTTAATTTTGTTATCTCTTGAAATGGCAGATTTATTTTGGGCAGCATTTGGTCTGAAAAATCAACAGTTTTTCCTGCCACTTCAGACACTTTTATTTTCCATAAACTGCCTGCTTGCCATTAGCTGTCTCACTGTCGCTGTTTGAAGTAAGCAATAAAAACAGTTAAGTTTATGTTTCCTAGCAATGTTGGGTATTTGGGATGTGAATTTGCAGTCCATCAACATGTTTTGTTTACAGCTGTTTATTTAAAATGCAGTTTTAAAACACAAATACTGGTTACAGTTCTTGTGGTTGTTTGAAGCAGATTAGCTTTCACTGCTAAGAATAACATTGCCTAAAAATCTCAGTGGAGCTTAACTCATTCTCCTTTGCTTACAGCAAAAGAAAATTATAAAGATGTTTGTTACTTTGTAGCTTTACAATCTCATTAAGTTTTTTACCAGAAGTCTGAATATTAACTGACACTTCTTAAATTATTTTATTTTGGCTATTTTATGGTATTTTATTTTTTGCTACATGTATTGGATTCCTACATGTCTTAGTTAGCTTTCCCTAGTGGAAACTATCTGGACCTCATTTCTAGGATTTAATTATCTGGAGTGAAAGTTTAAAAGTTCTGCTCCCCTATCACAGTGAGACAGCAGGGAGCCCATCAGTATTTTGTGTACTGAAGGATTTTCAGTGTTGATGCTGTTCTCCTGCACATTTGGGTAAATCAACAGTAGCTCCAGTGTTATGAGTAGATTTATATATCGGAAAGTATATTTGGATCATGCAGCACTTTGTAATTAGCTTTTTTCTACTGATGACTGATAAGTGCAAAGGGAAGAACAAGACAGCCCATAATGCACAGAAGGCAAAACTTGTTTCATAGAGAGCTCTTGATCTATCCAGGCTCCTGACAAGGCTTACTCCATGGCAAAGATGCCCAGGGCTCAAATTTTGCCTCTAGTCTTGTGGCCCATGCTTACAGCTTAGATCTTTCTTTCATTGCAGTACAGAGGGAAAACTAATGACTTCAAATGGAGTATTACTAGACCTAGGAGTAAAGCCAAACTCAAAAAGCTATATGTATTCCTAAAGCAAATGTATTCCTAACTGAACTGGAAATGTCTCACTGGAGACTTCTCTGTCCCAAACTTCTCAAGCACGGAGTGGAGATGCATTTTTTAAAAACTATAAATCCTGTGTTCATTCTAAGGTCCAGGATGCCACATCTCACAAACAAACAATCAAACAATCTAACTGTTGATGGAAAAGCTACGCATGCAACTCAGATTCCAATCGGGTTTTGAAGCCTCCTCTCCTCTTAGCCAGCATTGCAGGGCATGCATCCTGCCTGCAGCAGTAGATTAAAGCTTCTAACTCCAGATAGACACTTGCACAAATATGAACAAACCCAACAAGAGCAGGAAGTGAGTATGGAGACTGAGGTTGATCACTGAAAAACGGAGTATGAGCCTCTGCTTAATGTGACAGATGCAGTGGTGACAGATGTAGAGTCCAAAAATGACAGTCTTTTTTGAGGACACATTAGTAGGCAAAAAATAGGATCAAGTTATCCAGCAGCTGAATAGCATTTAGTAAGAGAACTTACTTAGAAAATCTTTTTTGATTTTAGGAGTTTTGTGTATGTTTCTCTACTTCCTGTCAAGAATCACTTTTGTAAAGTCACCAGTTTAAAGCACAAACGTTTCAAAAAAAGTGGCCCAAATATAATATCCTGATGCTTTTTAGTTTGCAAATTCATTTTTATGCACAAAGTCTGATTTGAGCCAAGAAAGCAACTGCATGTAAAGAAAAACAAGTATGAATATCAAATTCCTTGCTATAATGGTGAAGAGGTCCTTTTGAAACATATCACATACTGTACATTTGGTGATCTGAAGTTTCTTCATAGAAAGTGTTTTCCTTGCTTGCAATGAATTTAAATGCCCAAATTTAAACTCACTTCATCTGTTGGTTTGTTTTTTAAAATTAGTTTACTGTTCAACTATGTACTATCCATTGTTTTTATTTTATTAGAGATACTTGAAACTGTTACTGTCTGAGGATTTCATTTTTAACTTATGAAATTTACTTGAGAAAATGTTATGCCAGGGGATTTTTCAATTCATTTACAATTTATTTTTTTTAATTTACCTTTTATTCATGCAGGTATATCACACAATATATGAACAGGTCAGCTACCCCAAAAATGTATATAAAGCCAATTATACCCAAGAAGGACTGTTCACTTCAGTAGGTTCCTCTAAGACAAAAACCTTTCAAAATATTAAACAATTAATTATGCTTTTCAGTAAGTTCCTAGCTCTGTCAATGCTTGACAGAGTATCAAATGTTGAATCAAGCACATTCAAGGCTTTGTTATTACAAAAATATGGAGCAACTACCTGGTAATGAAACCGGGAACATAATTTCCATTATACTGTAATTTCAACAGTGACAGCTTTTTAGGTATTTAACACCAATACGCCTTTTCACAGACTGGAGTGAACATTCTGATTTTTTTCTAAAACACAATATGAAGCTTATTCTTCTGGGAAAGACCTGAAATCATAGAATCATAGAATCACAAGGTTGGAAACGACCTAGAAGATCATCCGGTCCAACCGTCTCCTCATCACCACTGCCACCACTAGTACTAAACCATATCACGCAGCACGTCATCCAGATGCCTCTTGAACACTGCCAGGGACGGCAACTCCACCACCTCCCTGGGCAGCCATTCCAGTGCCTGACCACTCTCTGAGAGAAGAAGTTCTTCCTTATGTCCAACCTAAACCTCCTCTGATACAACTTGCGGCCATTGCCCCGTGTCCTGCTCGTTGCCTGGGAGAAGAGGCCAAATCCCTCTTCACCACAACCTCCCTTCAGGAAGTTGTAGAGTGCAATGAGGTCTCCCCTGAGCCTCCTCTTCTCCAGACTGAACAATCCCAGCTCACTCAGGCGCTCCTCAGAAGACTTGTGCTCCAGACCCCTCACCAGTTTTGTTGCCCTTCTCTGGACACGCTCCAGGACCTCAACATCTTTCCTGTAGTGAGAAGCCCAAAACTGAACACAGTACTCAAGGTGCAGCCTCACCAGTGCTGAGTAGAGGGGGATGATCACCTCCCTGCTTCTGCTGGCCACACTGTTTCTAATGCAGGCCAGGATATATATATATATATTATATTATATATATATATATATATATATATATATATATATATATATATATATATATATATATAAAATATTATATTATATATATATATATATAATTAATAATTATATATATAATAATTAAT
The DNA here is from genome assembly GCF_951394365.1 of Tetrao urogallus. Lineage (NCBI taxonomy): Eukaryota > Metazoa > Chordata > Aves > Galliformes > Phasianidae > Tetrao > Tetrao urogallus. The sequence continues at coordinate 78,018,413 of NC_136813.1, read as the reverse complement.
AATATATATTATATATTATATCTATAAATTATATATATATATAATAATATTTTATATCCAATAAGATTAATTATATAAGCAGCTGTGAATTCTATGAGTTGAACCATATTCTTGGCCTTTGTGGTTAGCCCAGTATAAAGCAGATGGCTGTATTCTGATCTGATACAGAGTTTTTGATAACTGCAATGGTAAAAATAATATTTTGAGAGGACCATTAAGTAGGCAGACTGACACAAATGTAAGATGGCCATCCTGACTGACAGCATCATCTGAGATCTCTGAGGTGTTAAAGGATACAAAATCAACAGAGATTTAAGAGTTTTGGCATGAAAAATAGAAAAACAGCCCTGTTACAAAGTAGAAAAAATATCTTTCTAGAGCCTGCAACTTTCTTTTATCTCACTGTGTATACTCACCTTATCTTCTGGGCCTCTTATACCCATTAACATTCAAGTATCTAAAGAACAATACGAAGACATCACATTTCATTTTCGTAGGGGTAGGATAGAACTGTACATCACCCATACATTGCTTTTCTGAAGCCATACCCTTCTCCACCAATTTCAGGGAGAAAATATACAAGGTCTGCTTCAGAAGAGAAGCTTCCTATTTCATAGTGTTTACCCACAACTTCAGAGATGGATGTTGGTGGCATGGCAGTAGGGGTTGAACCTTCCCACAAATATTCCATAACATTTCTTTACTGTGCGACAGATGACAGTGGATGGGTAGTCTGACAAAATGGCATCTGACGTGGAAGTGCAGATGAAGCGAGAGTGTGAAATTTAATTCCTCCATGCAGAAAAAATGGCACACACTGATATTCATCAATGCTTGCTGAGCATTTATGTAGACCAGTCAGTGGATGCATTTCAGCAGCAGAGAAAGTGACGTGAAAGACAAGCTACATTCCTGATGGTCATGCACAGATGTCATACCATGAAATGAAGTGCATCTCCAACAGCTAATCTGTGCAAATCAGCAGGTTAGAACCAGGAAACTGTGTATAGAACTGAATATCAGTTTCAGTTGAAAACAATGGAGCCAATGCTGGAATACTGCAAAGTTTGCACCAGGTGGGGACCATGAATACTCACATAGGAGCAGAAAGAACACACTAATTTTGTCAGGACCTGTTGTACCAATACAAGGCTGAAGATGGCAGCTTCCTGGATCACATTATTACCAGTGGTGAGGTATTATGTCACCACTATGAGCCAGAGTAGAAATGGCAGTCATCATTGGTGACATGAATTCCCAACTGAAGAAAAACTTCAAGATGCAGCTCTCAGCAGATAGTGATGTGCAAAATAACACCAAATGAAGTAAGCTGAAATTTATTCAGTAAAAATGGAAATGAACAGCATAATCTAAGTGTTCCATGAATCCAAACTTTCATGAGTAATGAAAGAGGGGAGAATCTCTGAGGGATTGAAAATGAGAGAGGTTGCCCTTCAAGGTGCTCGGGTTTTGCAGTTTTCATATTTCTGCTAAGTGTGAATGGATGGGAGTACAGTACACAGAGACTGGAATTACTTTGGAGGATAGTACAGATGTTAACATAAACAACATCTCAGACAGTATCAGTCTCAAAGACTCCCCTAAAAATAAAAATCCTTAGGTTCCTTTCCTTCAGGATTAATTTTGACATAAATTAGAGCAGAAGGAACAAGTTATGAATATGGATGCTGTGGTTTCCACTGCCATGGCAAACTGGAATAGCTATTCAACCTCGTCTGAAAATAAAGTGAGGAAGGTAAGAAAAACATTTCCCTTATTGACAAGACCACTTGGTGAATGACAGTGACTCTGCTGGTGTGCAAGCGTAACCAAAATGAATGTTGAATATATTAATCTTTTGTTTATGAACAGTGCATCTCAGCTAGATCTAAGGACAGTGTTTGTCAGAGACATATAGACCTAGAGTTTTCAACGTTTTAAAAATGGCAATCAGCAGAAAAATCAGCAGCTGAAACCTTTATCTTCTCAGAGATTTATTGTGATGCTCTCTACTACCCCTATTGCAACCTTGAGAAATGAAGAAATCATAATATAATAAAATATGAACCAGGAAGAGTTACTGGAGATAGTTTATGTCTTAAGACATTTCCGAAGTATTGTTGACTTACAATTTGACTATTGGGTATAAAATGTTACTGCTGACTGAAATTCTTCTTTTAACTTTAATAGTTGCGGCACTCCTCATAGCTCAAAATTCTTTCACGATTCTACTGGATGAACTGACTGATGCACAGTCCATCTCTTTTTTATGCCCACTGTTAAGATACTTACTTTTTAAACGTAAGTGAAAATATGACCTTCTTTTATTATTCCTGCTGGAAACTTTTGATTTCTGTTACCCTTCTGTCTTGCTTCTTGAAACACTTGATAATATGTATACATCATAAATAACTTCTACATTTTTCTGCATGGACAGTTTTTTTCTAGAGATATCTCTGCCACTTTCCTGCTTTCGTTCTTAATTCTGTTCAATATTCACTCTGCTACCTTACCTTTCCCATTTTTCCTTTACCATTCCTATTTATAAATCTAATAAAATACCAAGGTATCATTCTGACCTTTCCGGGTAATCAATATTAAGGATAGTCAGCTATCAGCAAATATTGTTTTAGACAATAATTATATGGAAGAGCGACAGGTTCTCATTCATCACCTTCAGCAGATGTCTAGGGGAGGAAATAGGAATGTTTTAAGTACCTGAGATTCTGCTTCAGAAACATCATTTTTGACACATACCCATTAGCCAGGCTGGGCTGTAGATACTGTCTGCTTTCAAGCAGTGTTGGCACTATTAACAGAAAGTGGTCCATTCTGTCAACTCTTTCTCAGCATAATTTCTCCATGGATGACAAATGACTGCTTAAACTATTAGCACAATGTTTTATTGTCTTTTTGCAATGGAGGCACTTCAGTGAAATTAAAAGTGAAATAATGCTATTGGATTTCCATCTTATTAGTAAAAGAGCAAGGAGAAACCAGGGTGAGAAGCAATGCCTACTGTTCAGCCTGGAGAATGAAGTATTTGGAAGCATATTGGTGTAGGGGGGATTAAAGTGAAATGATGAATATTTCAGAATAGGAAGCATGGGATTTAAAAGAAAAAGAAAAAAAATAAAATAAAAAGCAATGCTATCCCAAGGAACACTTTCTGAGGTATAAAGAAACAAATGGTTCTTCCTATAGGCTTATTGCATTTGTCCTTAAGTAATGATACCAAGAGAATAATAATCAGTCAATGTCCTTAGTTGCTCCCTGAAGTGGAGTAGAAAGATAAGCAATTTTTGGCAGATAAACACAAATCTATAATTCCTACTCAAAGAATAAATACTTTAGAATATTTATTTAAAAAATAAAATGTTCCGTTATTTGGGGGGGAGAAGGGGAGAGAACACAAATGTTTCAAGATGTCCAATAAGAAAAAATAAAAGACCATTAAGAATGTTGGTGCTATCACTTTTCAACAATTCCTTGTCCCTTGAAGCTTAAATTGTTTCCGCAACTCTTGCTTTCCTCTTTTCTTTACCTCTTTATAATATCCCCTTCATCTGTACTAGGCTTTCCTGATTCCAAAACTGATTCCTCATAGCTGAACATATTTCCCAACTTAACATTTTCCAAACTTAGCTCTAATCAAAAATTAGATATTTACTTATTGCAGAAAGAGAGGAAACTGTGTTTCATTTGCTCCAGATGTCCCATTCTCTATCTAGAATAATTGATAATGACAGAATCATTTCTATTTTAAATGCAAGTTGTTTCTGTCAGCCACCTCTTATTCACAGAGTTCCTTTGTCAGCAATACGAGCCCTTCTGCTAATACTGCAGATATTGCTAAAGAAAGGTTTTGATTCCTGGTTGTCATGATCCTTTAAAAAAGCCAAAAATGAGACAATTAAGAAAGCCACTGAACTTTTTCCATATTTAGCCAGTGAAAGTGGAGCAGTGAAATTATTATCTGAAGTATTTAGTAGGTGATAACCTTGATTTAGCCTACCCGTATTGTAAGATAATTATGATACCTAAACAGAAATGATCAGCTAAATAAATTCTTCTGCACAAAACCAGCAATGATGATCTTTGATCTGATCATGGACCAAATTTACAATTATCACCTCGTCAAACTTCCAATGTCTTTAAAGATCTCATGCACTTCTGAGCTTATCACACAGCAGAGCTCCCTATATAGTTATTGGAGATAAATAGGCATTGTAGGTGGAAGCCATCCGAATTTTTCTGCATAGCTCTTTAACAAAAGACTGATTCAGCAAGTCTACATACAAATGCTGCTTATTCCTACATCTAGGAATTTAGGGTCTAAATGGTCATTTGCAGAAATTCCAGTGCAGGTACATAAAATGTCATCTAATACCTTATACCCTCTATACACAGCTTAAATCAAGTTCAAGATGAGAATAGCACTGGATAATCATCCTTATCTTTTTTGTCTAGAGACACAGATCATTAAAAAGATACAATCACAAAGATGTGCTTCCCTCACCACATGTCAACGTGCCTACGAAAAAAAAGAGCTATGCAGTAGAACACTCATGCAGTACATAGATGTCAGAAGGTGCATACAGAATGAATAGAAAGATCATAATTCTGCAGCAGCATCCTGACTATAGACTATAAACTATGCATTATAGCTAGGATTTGCACAGTTCGTTTCACTGGACAAAGTCAACCTGACGTTCTTAATTCGGGGAAGTTAGCATATACACAGAGAATATACACAATGAATACACAAGGTAAATCCAATGGACCTGTCACTTATATCTTTGCATTTGCTGTGCAAATGTTCTTTAGTCCAACTACCATACATCAGTTGTATTCCATCAGTTAAACTCTTTACCTTTAGGTTCATGTTTTGTGCCCACTGGTCAGACCCAATTAATAAAATCTGGATAAACATTCAAATACAATACATACCATGTAGACTAAATTTCTAAGGGGATGCACAATAACTATAAATAAGTGGATCTGAACTAGGTCATTAAAAAGTACTGAAAAATGATAAGGCAAACAACATATAGATCAAACATATATACTTGCACTAAGAAATACAAAAGCTACTCCAAAGTCTTGTTCATTGTAGCACTACTGTTTTGAGGCAGGCAGATCTTCTTCTCTATCCTCCAAAAAGTCCATAGAAATTATCATCACAAAAAAAAAAGCAAAACACAAGAGAATATACATTAATGTGAAAGGAGTAGATGGGAAGAGATTGCCTGTTGAGTATTTTTTTCAGTTTTAATCATTGCCAACATTTCCTTCATCCTTCTTGTTCAAAGGTTATTTGTTGTTCTGTAGTTTTACTTAGAGGCATATCTGAACCACGGACTGAGGAAACCTGTAACTGGAAGAATGTTGGATTTGGAAAGAAGCAGGAAACTTGCACTCTGCTGGACATTTTTCCTATTTTTTGTGTGAACGGAGTTGGGAATTCGTCTGGTTTCCCTCTGCAACATCTCTCTGGGCAGAGAATAGGCATTGTTGTAGCATTGTGCTTCATCATGAGTTTAGTATAAACAGTGTCACACTGTGATCCAGAGACAGTTTACGGCTTCAATATATCTATTTCATGCCTTAGTAATATCACAGGTTTCCCTACCAGGGGGAGATTTTTTGACCTGAGAAGGCTCAACCCAATTCCAGTCACAATCCGATTTTAGAGTCAAAACATAACACCAGCCTGCCAAAACAACCTAATCCAAGTTCCTATTGAGTGGTCTCACCACACGGCCAGACACATGGCTCAGACTATATTGTCTTCTGTTATGGGTCTTAAGAAAGATGAGAGATTTTCTCTGGAAGCCAGACTCCCAGGCAACATGAATAAGTTGACAACAACTTATTCCTGGACAAACAGGTTTTCCACAGCATTTACAGCATTTGGTCTCAAATCTTAGGTTGTAAAGGTGTCTCTGCAGTAAGGGGAAAACCTCCTCTTCTTATCAAGGTAGAAAGCTTCACTGTTCTGCTAATGCTAACAATGGGACCCAAGGTGGCTTCTCAGTGCTATGTTGAGTGCCCCTTCCATTTTCTCCAGAGACATCTTGGACATGTCTAACAGCACTGCAATGTAGTATGTGAATGCAGGAGTCTATCTGGGCTCGACAAAGATTCCTTTTCCACCACTCTGCCACATAATTTATTGCAAAACAAAACTGCCATGAACACTCTCAGTCCTCTGTGCAGCTCTATCAAGCAGATGACAAGATAATTTCATATTGATTCATGTTTCAAGTTCTTGGGGAGCATTTGTTTAAAAGTTAGAAGTAATTTTTCAGGTTTTTCCTGCTATTTGCTTTGATTTGTTCAACATCTTTCTTCAGTTTACATATTCTTCCGTGATACTTTCCAATGAATTAAATCACTACAAATGTCATTGAATGATTTATCCATGTCATAATTTTACCAAAATATAAAAATTAGTACAATATTTAATTGAGAAGATTGTATATTATAAAATGCTTAGAAATACTTAGGATACAAGAATTTAGATAAAACACTGTTATGCTTTGTTTATGCAGTGTTGAGTTAAATCAGTCACAGTCCACCTTCAAGATGCTACCACAAGTGTGCCATAGCTTGGAGGAGAATCAGAAATTGACGCTGTATTTACCAGGTCACTCAGTCAACTGGTTTCCACATCCCATATGGTAGCTTTAAGAAGCATTCAAAACTGTAAGACTTCAATAGGCAATTTCAGTAGTAGAATAAAATTATCCATAGTACACTTTGCATTTACACTTAAGATCAATACAAGCATGTAAAATGCGTGTAATATATATGGAAGTCTATACGTAAATAATTACTGTCACAAGTGTCTAGTTGCTCATTGGATTACTTGAAATGAAAGCTCAAGGCATTTAGGAGTCAGGGGAAAAAAGTATACAAGAGCATAAAGATGCATCTAAAAGTAAGAATTCTATGCAGCGTGTTTTTCCACAGCATTTCAATTATTTGGTGCTTCACAAAAAGTTTGCTTTACAAAACGCTCCCATTGTCATTTTTTATTTTTGTAGAGCCTGAAATAAGCAAAGCAGAATGGATGATTATATCTCTTTTTAGGGAGAGAAGCTTCTATAGGGAACATGGTGCAGAAAACTGCAACAAATGTCTTATCATCTCTCCTGGTATAATAGGAAAATTGATATGATGAAATCTCAGTTACCAGAAACAGAGGATTGGGGGAGGTAAGATGTTAGAATGGCCTAGAAATAACTATACATCAAATGAAATGTGCTTGTTGAAGGCCTGGGAAAAGTAATCAACCAGTCTTTGAGGAGTCCTGTTATTTTTATTTTTTTGAGCAGACACAGCCTCTTCAGGTCTTTAAGTGATCTGTCTACTCTCTGACAGTGTTCCTCACTAAACAGTGGTAAATGAATGCTCCATTTAAATATCTGGTTTGGAGAGGTATAGTGTAAAATAGACAACTAGTTTCTACATAGCTCAAGTAAAGTACTGTAAATAGCAGCTGTGGACTGCAAAGTGAAAGGACAAAGAACCATTCCCATATCCTAAACCACTCCCATGTGGCCACAGAGCATGTGTGGAACAAAGGTGAGATCTTAACAAGCACTGAGGAAGTTCAGTGTCAAAAGTGTAGCTGGACAGAACATTTTTCACTTCTGTGCTTTTTCACTCTGTGCTGTTCAAATGTATAGTACACCTGACCACCCTTCACAAGTTAGATTCTCCAAATGCTGCCACCTGCAAGTGTACAACAGCTCTGAACAAATCAAGTTTGTGAACTTGAATCTTGCTGGCAGCTGAAGTATAGCAAGAATGGGCCCTAAATACAGTTTTAGAATTGCAGATAAAAAGGTACAGTTTTGTGCAATATGAGAAAGCTACCAAGACCTTCAGAGCACACAAATGACTCCAAAAAGATCAGAGCTAACAGTGAGAACTAACACAGTGAGGTATGTTCACACTTTTTAAGCCTATCCCTCCGCACTGGAGCAGAACCAAGAACTATTAGCGCACGTACATATGCACACATTTCTAGCTGGCATCCAGAAGTTTTTTTTATCCCTTAGTATGTTTGCTTATGTTTATGTGTTATGGGTCATTATGTTTATTCTCCAGGAGAGCTCACTGGATCAATGCATTGTGCTCCTTTCTGTTGGGAAAGACTAGCACCCATCAGGTGCTTGGAGAATAAATAAGTACATGAAGTACCACATAAGTCTGAGTGTCCTCCTCAGTCTTGATGGCATTCCTCCTTTAGATAAGCAATGGCCAGGCAGAAAGCTAACAAAGGATGTGGTGGTTTTCAGCCAAATTTCAACCAATTAAAGTAATAGGAGTCTGGGGGGAAAACCATGAGGGAGACTGTGATCATGCAAAATCTGCTGCACAGTACATTGCATTTTTATTAGAAAATTATTTGGTAAGCATTCGGTGTTACCAGACATTGCTCCACTCAGCACTTTGCTTTGCAGTAACACTTTCTCTGCTCCCTCTTCTATTTTTTCAACTTCCGTAACCATATTGCTTGGTGCAGTGCAGCAGCTATGCTCTGTATCACAGCTATGATTTGTCTGCTCTGGGAGACTGTGGTGTGCAGACTTTTACCTGCACAGCTGGGGGCCCACTGAAGCACTGAATCTTCTTTTATACTACTGGCATGGATGCAAAACTGAAAAACCTATTTCTGCCTATGTTTCTTGAACATTCAAGGACTTCTGATACTGTCAGTCAATAAATCATATACCAAATGCAGATTTTTTCTTAAAAATAATTTAGGTAAGCTCCCCAAGGAAGTGAAACTATTATCTGCCTGCCCTTTTCCTCATCAGTCTCTCAGTATCCTTCCCCACAGCTGCTGAAGTTGCTGGCTAATTTCAACAACCCTACCAGAGGACTACAGTCTCTGCAGAAATATTATCGTGAGCATTGAACAAAGGAGAGGAGCACAAATTAGTGCCTCATCTAATATATTCTGCTACCCAAATTCAATGATCATTTAATATTTTTTCCCTGATGATAAATCAGCGTATATGCACTAACCAGATGAACAGCACAGCTGCATCCTGGAGGTCTTCTTGCTCAGATGGTAACTAGAGAGCAGAGGATGCTGCACAGAAGCATGAGGGCACATTAGGGAACATGGATGAGCTGCAAGAAAGTGAGGGTATTTCCATTAAATGGTAGAGGACCTATTGCAGTGAGAAGGACAGCACATGAAGAATAAAGATTTATATGCATGTTTTCTAAATGTCATTCTGGACTACAGAATAATCTTTGATGGGGTTCTGTACAAGTCTGTCTTCCAATATTCTAATTCAGCTTTTGCTAATCCGTTATGCACCATTTGATGGATTCTGCATTAACTGCTATCTGCAGGCACGTGTAACATTTGTGTAGCTTTTATTTCAACCTCTACGGACTACACTCTTTGTAAATTTTTCTTCTGTAATATTTGTCTCTCTCCAACCTATTTTTGTTTCTTCCTCACATACCAGGCATTGTTGTCTGTCTGGAAGTCACGATGCACAACTCTGAAACCTCGGTTGCTTTTTTTATTCATAAGGTAGTTTTAGGCTCATAAGGCCTTTTTTTCTTCTCTCTCAGTGAGGATAGAAAATAGGATTGTGTGGAAAATAATCTGATAATCATGGTTTTTCTCCTTAAAAAGGGTTGGTGTTTTTAATTTAAGATACTGTAACTAAAAGTATGTTAGGGAACTTTAACTGTGAGAATTTTACTGGAAGGAAAAAGCATATCATTTTAGATGTAGTCTTCCTTATGCCATTCTGCAGAGATTTTCTAGAGCAGGCCATGTTACTGAGGTTGGCCCACTGTGTTTTCCACTTCAATCTAAATAAATGAGGAAAAGAAATTAACTGCATCAAGATATATTACTAATGTTCTACACACAGACAAGAGAAATTGGTGAATCCCATCTGGCTAGTAGAAATAATCGTAACTAAGCTTTTTCTGAGTGAAGACAGTTTTACACCTTGTTTACAGGTAAATCATCTTAAGAGCACTCCTGAAACTGTCACAGAGATATTAAAAAAATTTAGTTCACATTAGATGTCTCTCTGTTGGTGAATGTTAGATTTTGTCTCCTTTCTAGGAATTCACTGTCAAGACAGTTTGGCATGGAAGAGAATGAGCTGTTGGTCACTACTTGGATTGCAGTAGAACTTCAGCATCTCATTAAATACATTAGGGGGGTAGGGTTGAACATTTCCTTTTGGAAATTCTATCTCAACTGTGGTGATGAAGCCCAGGCTCTGCTTGTCATGGTATATGAAGAACAGAAGTTGAGTATTTGCTTCATATTTAAGCATTTTGTCCTTTGTCTGTTGTAATATAGAATTAAAGGCTGTATGATTTGTAAGAGATCTCTCCAATGAACAGGTGTTCAACATAAAAGATAAAGTCAGGAATGGGAAAAATTAAACCCATTGGTATTCAAACTGCGATGGACAGTAGATAGCACAGGCAGTCCTGAGGCTGTCCTGAGGCTGTCCTGAGGAGCCCTGTACCCCTGAGGCCCCAGAGGAAGTCAGGATCAAGGAGGAGTTTGTCTCAGTTGATGAGGACTGGGTTAACCAGTTAAGCAACCTAGACACCCATAAATCCATGGGTCCCAATGAGATGCACGTGCAGGTGCTGAGGGAGCTGGCAGAAGCCACTGCTAGGCCACTTTTCGTCATTTTTGGTAAGTTGTGGGGAATGAGAGAAGTGCTATCTTAGGACTGGAAGAAAGCAAATGTCACTCCAGTCTTCAGAAAGGACAAGAAGGAGGATCCAGGTAATTGTAGACTGATCAGCCTCACCTCCATCCCTGGAAAGGTGATGGAAAAACTTATCCTTGGTGTTGCCTCTAGACATTTCAAGGATAATAAGGTCATTAGGAGCAGTCAACATGGCTTCACCAAGGGGAAGTCATGCTTGACTAACCTGATAGCCTTTTATGAAGACATAACCAGGTGGATAGATGATGGTAAAGCAGTGGATGTGATCTATCTTGATTTTACTAGAGCATTCGACACCATTTCCCCCAGTATCGCCGCAGCTGAACTGAGGAAGCATGATCTGGAACAATCAAGTAGTGAGGTGGACTGTGAACCAGCTGAAGAAAAGAAGCCAGAGAGTTGTGGTCAATGGGACAGAGTGAGTCTAGTTGGAGGCCTGTGTCTAGTGGAGTCCCTCAAGGATAGGTACTGGGACCAGTACTATTCAATATATTCATCAATGACTTGGATGAGGGAGTAGAGCACACTGTTAGCAAGCTTGCTGATGACACAGAACTGGGAGGACTGGTTGATATGCCAGAAGGCATGAAACTTATTATGGGATGCTTTTGGGATGAGACTAAGATGGGAAAACAGGAATTGAGACATATCAGTCAAGAGAAGTAAGTGTGGGAAGATGGGCTAAAGGAGAATAAATGTGGATGCATAAACAAGCAGCTGATCATCACCTGGTCACTGTCATTTGAGCTGTCTTCCTGTTAGATCCTACTTCTTTTTTCTGTATGACACTTTAGTCTCTGCGTGTGTAAACATTTGTGTACATGCCTGCTGGAGCTAGATTCACAACAGGAAAAGACCAAAATCTAGAAAAATCCGAAGCCTGAATTGGTGACTGGGTGATGAGCCAGGATGTCACGGCAGGCTAGTAGATGGGATTAGGGTCTGTGAATGTGAGTGTGCCTGGAAAAATAAAAAGTGAAGATGTATGTATGTATGTACCACTAGTGAGCTTCAATTCCGGTCTGACACAGGAGAGGGAAATGGAACCATCCATTTTGGTGATGTCCATGCAGCTTGATATATGGGGATTTATAAAGGCACCATGCTGTGTGCGCTGATATGTGGGGTCCTCTGCGTGTGTGTCTTTCTGTATGTCTTTGTGTGCATACTGGGAACATGCGTCCAGCCTCACTGCTAACTGGATCTGGTGGCAGAGAGTCACTATATCTGTGGGGCTGATGGGGGCACTCTGAAGGCTGAGAGGGCACAAGAGTCAAGGATATCTTTAATATCAGCGAATGTTTTTCTTTTAAAATTGTTTTCAAACCATCAGTGTTCTGATGAACATTTGAAGAATGGCAAGAACAGAAGCTTAAGATTAGTCTTATTGTAATTAATTTGTCTTCCCATTGTTATTATTTAAAAAATAGGAAAAATTTTCTGAATGAGTTGAGAAGACTATCACAAGTTTCAACAACACAAAATTCTTTTCTCATTTCAAAGGTATTGTTGTTACCCTCATTTTCAATAGACTTGTTTTCAATAACAAAAGGTTTTTAGAGAGATGCTATCTCTTGACATAAAGTTTATATCTCTGATGAACTGTTATCTGACGTATTAATTAGCTGAAATGTATCCTCTTGATTTGACTCTTTTGGTAATAAAGTTTCAACCTTATATTTAAAATTTTCTTTTAAAAACATCAATTTTTAATGCAAATAAATTGGTCTCACATTTACGTAGAATTTAAAAACTGCTGTGGTACAGAATATAGTATAAAACTCTAAAATGTTTAAAGTTTATGTTTTGTTTCAGAGTCATACTCAGGAGTAATAAAGTCATGTTACTGTTTTAGGAGTTATTACTTTCCCTGACATTTGAGAACTCCTGGTAGAGAAGACACAGGAAACAGCTTCCTTGGGTTTGAGGCAGCTGATGCTTTTGATTGTCCCTGATGCCACTGAATCCTTCATATACAGAAGCAGAGCCCCATTACCCACTAAATGTTTGTGGGCCTTTACTTTGTCACTGATGAAGGTTAAAGCTGAGTGCTGCACCATAAGGTCCTTGAATGCATCCCTCCCTGCACATGTCCTAAAAGTCAACAAAATGGGATGTCTCTGTCTGGCATATGCAGCTTTTCATTTCCGTCTCATCTTGTTTCCTATGACAATTAATGCAAGATTCGCCACCAACTCACTCTTGTTCTGTGGCCATATTCACCACATTCTCAAACATTCATAATGATGGAAATATAATTTTATGTATTTTGTATGTATTCAATACATTAAAAAATCTTTTTTTTTTTTTTCTGTAGAGGATTATGTCTATAATTTTTTAAAACTACATTGCATTCAAATAATCTGATGTCGGAGTGGTAAAATGTGGTTATACAACAGTATAATTGGAGGAAGATGACCAGAAGCCACCACTGAGAGCATATCCTTTTGCCTGAATACTGAAATGAAGCTGTTACCCAGAAGGCACAGACTTCTACCAGGTACAGGCAAAAAGTGGTATAACAGCATTCATGCAAAATGGCCTGAGTACCTCCTGGTATAGCCTCTGTTCCCATTCCTTCCTTCAGTATTGTCTACAAACTTTTCTTTCCATTGTAAATTATCTTACTTAGTTTTATATGCACTTCTGAAGACTGAGGACACTTTATTGTACCATAAATTTGATGTGTGTTGACTCATCATTATAACCTTAAACATAAGGCCTCATTCTGAGTAAGAATATTCAAGTTAATTAATAATTACATGAGTTTAAGCATGGATTTTATGCTAGAGCACTGGCTAGTTATCCCATGGATAAGTCCTTTTATTCCTGATATTTGAAGAGAGTTTTCAAGTGCATCTGTGGATCACAATTAGTAACTGAACATTATTCAATAAAACTGCAAAAAAACGTATGAGATCTATGTCACAGGAAGAAACAGTGTGGACTGCAGGTGCACTATAGGTACCTGGTTTCCCATTCCCTGAACCACAAACAAGGCAGAGAGAAGATAGAGACAAGGTCAAAAATATTTTTTTTCTATGGGAATTGGTAACACTTCAGATATGTTAAAAGTGTCACAGAGGTATTTGTAAATACCCAACATTGCCACTGCTAGGTATTTTTTTCTGAAATTTACTTAGTTTCATTTATATACTTGGAGGGTTAAGATTTTTTTTTTAACCATTTTCTTCTGAGCATTTCTGCTCTTTTGCAGCAGCAAAAGCAAATTCCTTTTGGGAATTTTGTGTTCCATTTCATTATCATGTTGAAATGCGTTGCTGTGGAATCACAAGAATCATCATGAAATTTTCCAGATGTTATGCAGACACTTTAGCATACACTCCTACTTTCGAAAGTTCCTTTTACTGCATGTAAGCTGTATGTAATAGGTCTTGAATTGTATGCATTGCACTTTTGAAAGTACTTAGAATTCTATAAAGGATTATGTGAAGCTGGACTGCTTTTTATACTCATAGCTTTTACTGTCAGTGAGGACACATGCACAACGAATAACAGTATGTATTTCACAGTACTTATTTCCATATGAATCACTTCTGCAGTTCAATATTAAATTAAAAATAATTAATTAATTAATAAGCAGGCAAGTAGAAAAGATCCCCATTCCTCTTTTAAACCACTCTGACATAATACAGTATTCCTATCCCGTACAATGAAAAGCAGTCAGTAAAAAGGTGCTGCTTACTGCTTGCATTCCATCAGGGCTTAAGAACTTTATCTGATAATAAATTTCCTACCATGCACACTCTTTCACAGAAAAATAGCACAAAGAGAGATCTAGATAGCATATAATCTCAGGGATAAAAAATATTTCAGACAATCATTCTGGTCTTAGTGTCAGAGCATGGTGGCAGCTCCTGCAGACTGTAAGTGAGGCAGCAGTGGTACCTCAGTAATGCTGAATCCTTACACTGATTCAGCTGGTTGTGTTAACAAAGAATCCTCTCTCTCCCCATACAAACACCATTAAAAATTTTAAGAATCATTTAATAGTAAATGATTTGCTATTAAACAGCTATGCAGTCGTAAATTTCATTATTTAGAAATCCCATTAGTGGCATGAGAAATGGATGTCCTGAGGAGGAGCAGCTGCAGAGTGCCCTGAGGATGAGGCAGAAGCTCAAAGATCTGCCACAGAGCCAGGTGATGATGAAGATAACGTGTGCAGTCACTCTTCTTCCAGTCTGGCTGTGCACTGTGCCATGCAGGCACTCCTCTCATATGTATTCTAAAGGAAAAGAAAAAAAAAATCAGTACATCAGCCTGTCCTAACTATTTATTCACTGCATGTGTATTTGGGCTCATCTGGTGTACCATGCATTTTTCTTTTCCTGCTGGTGTGCTGCAATTGGAGAAACGGTGCTGGATAAATACAAGCACACCTTCATCAGCCTTTGTTCCCTGAACAAGCTGAAATTACCACAGAGTTGGTACATCCTAAAATCCCATCCATTTCTGTGCTATTCCAGACATGTTTATTTTTAACTGCACCTATCATCCAAAGCCTATACTATTAAACTGAAAATAGCACATCTCCAAAGGTTTTTTTAACGAGGTAAAACACTCTTCCATTGCCTTCATCACTAGCTCAAAATTGCTCAACCTTCTGTTTTTGACACAATATACTAAAGCCAATTATATTCAATTAAATTAAAAGGTCTAGGAAAAAAAAAAAAAAAAGAGCATTTTTGAGCAAAACACTGGTATTCAAACTGCCACATGGCCAAATAATGCATTGCATGACCCAAATCCCCTATAAATAGGCAGTTTACTATAGGAGATATGCAAGCAAATGGCTTCCTTCAGATGTTGCACAGAGAGGATGTGCCAGGTGACTGATGTCTGCTTGCAGCCTCCCAGGAAACTGTATGTCATCTTATGGCATTGGCACAGTACCACAGTATCAAGTCCTTTGTTCACAAGAGCTGCTACCCAAGCAGATTGTCAATGACAACGATCATTTTTGCTTATTTTAGCAGAGTAACTGCAATTACTGGCACCAGCGGGTATCACATACTACATGCAGCAAAAGTGTTTGGCTTCAGAGTACTAATTTAGTCCATGTCACAGAGGCAAGGAAATGTGCTTTTCTTTCCTGCAGCTTCTGCTGTGCATCAGGCTCTAGTTTCAGCTCCACATTTTAGGGATTCTTGGACACATTTAATGACAGTCTCTTGCCAAGACTTTGGTGAAAGATTTGTCCAAACATCAGAAAGAGGATTACAGTTCATGGAACCAGAAGAGGATACTCAGTAAAAGAAACCAGCCAGCAACTTATTTATATGCTGAAGTGTTCCAAGCAGCAGTGAATGAAATACTTTTCATTCCAAGTGATTTTCAATTGGATTCTGAATATCAGACCTTGTGGGCTCGTTTACAAACCACAGATGAAATAGGTTGTATGTCAGTGGACAGCAGGCCATCCTGGCTGACCTCGTGGTGCAGCAGATTCCTTCTGACACCACATTCTGCTCTTCTTCCAGAACAATTCACTCACATGTTGGCACAGAGACGTTTGAAGATGATCCAGCTAAAAAAGGCACAGTGCATAGCTGAATGTGGAACCCATTTCCTCTGTTTTCCAATCACTCCTGTCTACTGCTCCTTTTTTTTCTACTTTGCTCATGCCTATAATTATCAATACCAGTGCCTGAGTTACTTACTGATCTTCATGTGAAAGTAAAGCAAGAAGTAACTTCCTAACCAACTGAGGCAGCTCAGAGGGTCAAGAACCAGCATTAGAAGACAGAAAAAAAAGAAAAAAAGGAAAAAAAAAAAGACCAGGGGAACAACAGTATCCTGCTCAAGAGTTTTTCTGCCAGGTGAATAAATATTTGCCCTTGGTCAGGCTGGATGGGGCAAAGGGTTCCCTTATCTAGCTTTGGGTGTCCCTGTTCATTGCAGGGGGGTTGGACTAGATGGCCTTTAAGGGTCCCTTCCGACTCAAATGACTCTATGATTCTATGAATCAGTCATGCCAACCTCCTGCAGACAATTAGCTTGCTAAACTTTAAGTTATCCCATTGTCGTGCATAAAGTTAAGTGTCTAATTAACGTTTTTCTGATCATTTATGCATATAAATAAAATAGTATTGGCTGTGTTAATTAGCTCTGCTGAGGATTTTAATCTGGGAAATATTGTAAATATTAGAAGCAAAGAAGCAAGGATTTTTGTATAGTTAAGCATATTTTCAGAGTAATATGGACAGAGATTCATCATGGGAAAAGTGCAGCAGTTCAGTTTATAAGAAGCATAAAAGGTGGATCAGATGCAGGAACTAGAAAGAAGAAGTGAGAACGAAAGGTCACAGACAAGAACTAGGCAAGTGTCAGTGGTCAATGTAATAACGAACATGAAGCATTTACAGGTCATTCTTCTCCAATACATGTTATAGTCTTTTGGTATGAAAATAAAGCCAAAAGCCATTATTATTTTCTGCATTTTACAGAGGGGGAAACAGAAACACAGCAAAATTCTCAGGAACATAAGAAGTGACAGGAGGGCAAAGCGTACAACATCATGTCTGAAATTGGACTGCTTTCACTTAGATTCAGATTATGTAGAATAACTTGGTGATAAGCTAAAGAGACCTCAGAGGCTATGTGCTAGCATTCCTTAGAAAAGGCAAACTAGGAAAAGGTAAAGCAATATCATCAGGAATGTTTTAGAAGGGATCCAAAAACGACAACAAATGAAAAGAATATGTCTGACATTGTGGACAAAGTAACTTATCCAGCCTCTCTCACACTTGCCACTAAAGAGACAATAAAGAAGACAGGACAACATCTGTGAGGAACATTCATGGAAAAGCCATCCATAATACAGACATAACATTGTGTAACAACTATCTTCTGTGTTCAGTTGTTATGAGTTTGTCCTTTATAAAATGGTCTCCATCTGTAATTCCTGTGACATGTGGAGGAAGTCTTCAGTGACTGCTTATCAGTCTCTTTTCTTCCTTCTGTGCTTTCATTTACAACCTGTGATCTCTAAGCCTCATAGAAAGCATTTTACTAAAATGACATAATTCATTATTGCATGCTTAAGATCTGACAGTAAGACATGGGTTTGATGATGATCTGGAATGGACTGCCCAGGGAGGTGGTGGAGTCACCGAGCCTGGGGGTGTTCAAGGAAAGACTGGATGTTGCGTTGAGGGACATGGTTTAGTAGGAGCTATTGGGAATAGGTGAACGGTTGGACTGGGTGATCTTTTAGGTCTTTTCCAACCTTAGTGATTCTATGATTCTATGATTCTATGATTCTATGATTACTGCAACTGTGTAAGACTGTACCCTCCAGAAGGATGACTTTCACGCTTAGTCCATAACATGTTGCAGTTTCAATGATGGAACTCAGAAACAAGGGATCATAATCAGTCCTTCAGTGGAAGAAAGACAGAAGTAATTCAGGTGTCAATTACATGTAAATGCTTTTTTTTTTTAATAATCTCACAGTATGTAGAACACTATAAAGTAAAAGGTATTTATTCTTTCACAGAAGATCAGTCAAAATCTTCTTAGAAAGAGGTTAATATCCCTTCCATACTCAGATTCTCAAGACTCTCAAGGTTTCAAATACCACATGACAGATCTCAGCCAAAGCTCACTCACCCAGAACTGGAACCCAGCTCTGCTCCAATCTTTGGCTTAGTTATCTCATAAACTGCAAGTTTTAAGTGATAAACTATGCATAGTCAAATTAACATCATTTTTTAAGTTATTTCCTCTTATCTCTTCTATTCTTCAGCAGACAACTGTTTTGAATGGACTAAATCTTATGCTACACTACACATCATCCTAAAAGCTTATGAATATTTTATTAATTAAAAAATATCACAGTAAACATTGAGCCAAAGCAAAGACCTGTAATGTTTGATGAGTTTTTTTGTTTTGTTTTAAATTATAGCTTTAGTGATGCTTCTGTTCATATGCTTCCAGCAGGGATAAATGACTAATTATGATTTTGCTACACACAGAGGAACATTAGTCATTCCTAATTGGAAAATATGAGATGATGTTGATGGCTTACACACTATCAAAACCATGGGGCTTGTGCAGAACAGCCTTGGTAGCACACTTGGTCCCAGTGCAGACATATCTTTTATTTTAATTACTGTTCATCACTCCAAGGCAAAAAAAAAAAAAAAAAAAAAAAAAAATCATTTTAAAATGAGCATACAAATTTTCTACTAAAGTTCATTTATAATTAGTCTATAACAGGAGCAATTTTTTGCCAGCTATATTCTCTTTGATTTACATTATGAGAGGAAGTATTTTTTTCCATGGAAATTAATGTAATCTTCCCAGAAATACCAACCCATTGACCTCTGTCATAGCCTTACCTTCTCAAATAAATTTGTGAAAACTTAAAACCAAAAATCTATAGAATAAATCAACAGAGAAATGAGCAAAGAGCAGCTAAAATAAAAAGTAACTTCCCAATCGCTTTTCTTGCACCCTATTTATTCTCCAGTTTTCATTCTTTGTAGACTCATTCCTCAAAACTAACTGTTAAAGTTGCCTTTTCATTCCCATTTTATTTATTTATATTCTATTTATTTATTATTTATATTTTATTTATTAATTTTAGTTAATTTATATTTTTATATATGCATTTTATTTTTCTTATTTTATATTTCTATTACGGGAGGAAAAGAAGTAAACGTGCTTTGGTAAGGACACGGTACTACCTAACACAGTTCAAACAGTTCCTGACAGTTAAAATATGGACCAGCACCAAACTTTTCTGGTTCAGGTAGTGTAACATTTACTCACTAAGTATGCCTGAACTGAGTTATTTCCTGAGGCAGTTGAAGCCATTTCAGAAGAGCAAAGATTCAAAGTGACTTCCTCATGCAGCCCGTCTGTTGCCATTTAAGATGCTCTCACAGTCTGACAAACACTCTGCATTTCTATCTCACTCTCCTCTCAGAAAGCCTCCAAATTAGTGTACTTCACATACTCATACACTTCAGGTCTTCAAGGACACCAAAGTAATGCAATACACATGTATAGATCTCCAGGAATCATTTCGTAATCCAGATCTGAGTAGCGCAGTAAGTGTGCTACTATTTCCTTGCAGTTCAACCTGCATGTGATAACTTGGCAAAGTCCTGTCCAAGAGCATTAATGGGAAATATCAGAATTATGCCCTTACCACCACCAATAACTATTTTCTTACTTCCACAGTAATTTCATAAAATGGGAGGTATGTGTATAGTATGCAGTTTACAAGAAATAAAATGAAAAATTGTATTGTCTACTAAAATTACAGTCCTTCAGAGGCCTACCATTTTGGCTGACTGTATCAGGGAATAGTGTCTGAGAAGAACAGACTGGGTCTTCCCTGTAACACAAAAGTGTACTACTATCAGTAGAATAAATTAGTAGACATTTCAAATTCTTACTGTGTATGTAGAGTGGAGGTCTTTTATTATGATCCTACAGAACTAACAAAAATCCTTTAATATGAGACTCAAGTATGATTAATTGGTTTCTGTTCCATAGGCTTTGTTGCTCAGTTTCCAAAGCAAGCATTTGCTAAGAATCAGACTACTAGCTGCAAATATTATAAATGTGTGCTGGTGGAATCATTTGAACATTTGTTCAAATTTCTCTTAAGATTTTATTCTGCTACTCATCTCCATGCTGTCTGAGCAAAACACTCTCAAAAGAGAATTTACATTCTAATGTGTTCACAATCTTTTCTGAGTCCCTCTCCCATAAAGATGAGGCACTTTAATTTCAATAATGCAAAAACTAGTGAAAGTACAGCATTTATTTTAAGCCAGCTAAAAAATGGATCGATCACCAATTTTTAATTTTATAGTGGTTATGAATTTTGCAATCAGCAGAATGTGCTGTATTTGTGTGATTCACACTTGGGCAAAATGTTTCCTAAACAGTCAACACAGTGAAATCTGAATATTGGATTAATTCATATTTATTGTCTATGTGTTTTTAAAATTACGTATTTGTTATTTTATTTATTAGGAATCAATCAGTAAAAGCATTTGTATAGCTGGCAAACCAGGAATTATATAACAAACTTCCACAGACCCTCAGTTTCAGAGTCCTGGGTGGGTAATTTTTGCCATAACCAAAACACTTCAAAATTGCACGTCAGTTCTGGTTTACAGTTAATTGAATAATGCTCAATTTCAAACTACTAAACAGCAAAAAATACATCACTTAACAAGGCTCAAGTAAGTTTCCAGATATGAAGCAATGAAATAAATGCACATACTAAACCATTGAGGAGGAATCAATAGCTTTTTTAAAAGCATAAAAATCATTTAAAATTATAATTTTGAAAGTTAAGATGCATTTTGGCTGTCTCAGTACTGACAATCATCTTTACTCTAGATGGTCCCAGGTGCCTGTGACATCCATGGGCTGGCTTTTGTGACCCAAGACCCAGGGGGACATGCATTCTTTTGGCAGAAAAAAAGTAGAAATACACTGAAAATCTAAACTATCAATAGGTGCCTGAACAACAACCTTATCTCCTTAGATGTCAAGCAGGGGCAGAAAAGGGATGACAGTTTCTCAAACTGATAGTGAGAAAGAATCAATCTTTACTATATTTAAAATTCTTCTGGCAAATTTCAAATAAAAGGCTAGACCTGAACATAGTACGAAATAGACCCGTTCTCTTTTTTGCCATAATTATAACTACAGCACTATGCGGACAGTGTTTTCTCTGCTCTCCTTACCTGTATTAACTTTTCTTTTACCATTGCCTGAAATAGAATCACACCTGAATTATTCAGACTGTAAGTTGAAAAGATAATGTGTTGGGTAGTCACATTTTTAGAAGCCAATCTTGAAAATTTATATGAACATTAAATTACCGAAGTACTTTTTCTGAAACACTTCAATGTATGCAGATGTCTGAAATTATTCTTCCCAGGATCCTTTCAGATTGTTACATTAGATCATGTCTTTCCTTTATGCAAAATTATTCATCACATATGAGATGCATTTTCCAATAGACCAAAACTTTACAGAATATTATAATGTACCGAGTTCTGGACACGTGAGACCATAAAAAATCATTCACATAAGTAACACAGCATATGATGTAAACATCTATGTGGTAAAAAAGTCTTTCATTGGCATGGGGGAGAAAAGATTAATCAGAAGCACAGAATCATAGAATCATAGAATCATAGAATCATAGAATCATAGAATCATAGAATCATAGAATCATAGAATCATAAAATCATAGAATCATAGAATGGCTTGGGTGGGAAGGAATTTAAAGATCAAACAGTTCTAACTCCAACTCTCTGCTGTGGACAGGGCTGCCACTCAACAGATCAGGCTGCCCAGGGCCCCATCCAATCTGGCCTTGAACACCATCAGGGATGGGGCATCCTCAGCTTCTCTTGGCCATTGGTTCTAGTGCCACACCACCATCTGAGTGAAAATTTTCTGTCAACATCTAATCTAAATCTCCTCTCTTTTAATTTAAAACAATTCTCCCCTTGTCATATTACTATCAAACCATGTAAAAAGTCTATCTCCTTCCTTTTTATAAGCTTCTTTTAAATACTGGCTGCAACGAAATCTCCCAAGAGCCTTCTCTTCCCAAAGTGGAACAAGCCCAGCTCCCTCAACCTTTCTTCATAGGAGAGATGCTCCAGCCCTCTGATCATTTTCCTGACCCTCCTCTGGAACTGCTCCAACAGCTCCAAATCTTTCTTGTGGTGGGGTCCCCAAATTTGGATGCAATACTCCAGATGGGGCCTCACAAGAGCAGAGTAGAGGGGAACAATCCCATCCCTCATCCTGCAGGCCAGCGTTTTTTCAGTGCAGCCCAGGATACTGTCTATGTCATTGATAAAGATGTTGAAGACCACTATTCCCAAGATGGACCCCTGAGGTACACCACTTGTCACCAGTCTCCATCTGGATATAAAGCCATTGACCACTGTCTCCTGGTTGCTATCATCCAACCAATTCATTATCCACTGAATAGTCTCCTTCCAAATCCATACCTTTCCAATTCAGAGATCAGCATGTGGTGTGGAGCTATATCAAAGTTTTTGCACTAGTCCAGGTAGATGAGATCAGTTGTCCTTCCTTCATCCACCAGTGTCATCACTCCGTCATGGAAGCCCACCAGATTGGTCAGGCAAACAGAGATGTACTCTTGTGGAACCTTTCAGAAAACCTGGAAACTATGAAACATTAAGCAGTAGATCTCAGGAGCAGTATGACTACAGAAAGTCACTCTACATAATGTATTTACAGACAAGATGCCAAAGACTGGCCCAGAGTCTGAGTTATCCAATCAACTGAGGAGTGCATAATGTGAACAGTGGTTTATTTTGTTATAAATGTGAAGCTACCTAGATGTGTGTAGAGAATTTTTTCCAAACTGCACAACCTCACCAATCAAAAGCACTAGTCAATTGCTAATTTATTTGGACTTGCTATTTTGGTATTCCCATTATACCAACATAGAGCTCAAAGCTGAAATGGAGCTCTCCTCCTCAAAATCCAATGAACTGAAAGGCTGAGCTTGCTCAACTTCATTCATCTGTAACTAAACAGAAATACTGCAGAGCTAATTTATAAATAAAAGCCTCCTCATTTACATAGAGTTACCACCACTAGGAAGCTCAACTGCATCGATTAACTGTCATGGTAATTAAACTGTTACAGTATATAAAAATGGCTTTCCTGAACACAGTGAATTGTGTTTCCCCTCCCTGCATCTCTCTCAGTAAGAAAGGTTTTACCACTGCAGAGTGATTCATAGATTACCACAGAAGTGATCCTATGAGAAAAGAGGCAGAAGAAAACGTACGCTTACAGAAGTCCTAAGTGTGGGTGCCCTGAGGAAGTGATAGACACTGTTGTAATTTCAGTGTTCTCTTCCCAAATGACAGAGGACCACTGTTTTCACTTCACATGAGCAACTGGTCATCTGGTCCCTGTTTTACAGCTTCCTCTATCCTCCTCTCAGCATATCTCCTTTTTTTCAGTCAAATCCCACACCTGGCCTTTATAACATCCTCTGGAAAATGGCAATGTATTTTTAACAAACTTACACAGCAGTTACAAAAAAGAGTCAGGAAACAGAAAATTATAATTTGCTCTTGGAAGGATTTGGAAGCACTTTACTGATCTTGCTGCCCTGATTTAAACTCATTGCTACAAAGGCAGGATCTTGCTAGCTATGAAGAGCTTTGATTTTATTTTTTCATGCACTTATCTCGACCTCATTTTGTAAACTGCCAAGTGGATTTGTCCATTCATAACCATTTTGATGCTGTAGATGACAGCAGGGGGTGGATGTGGAGTGGAGGGGTTAGTTTTAGTACATTTGATTAGTTTAATGGGACATAATGTTCCTTTCTATCTTTTCCTACTTAAAATATTTTAATTCATTCTATGAAAAAAAAAAAAAATCAATGGCAGTCTGTCAAGGGCTGCAATTATGTTTTAAATCGGGATGAAAAATTGTGTGTGTGTGTGTGTGTGTGTGCGCGTGTTTGTAAGGGGAATCATTTACATAAAAGCTGATGGTAATAATAACTCAAATACAATTTTTATATCTCATACTCTATCCCTTGGCTGTGATTTTCAGGAGGCTGCTTCCTTCTGAAAGGAACAACTGAACTTTTTCCACAACTAAAATGTGAAATTTTAATTCTGCATGTTTTTACAAATTATCAGACAACAAACACTGATACCATTTTATCCTTAGAAGATTTCACTACTATCATTAGCTACAATCTGTAAAGGCCTCCCAAACTGAAAGTCAAATACATAATTGAAAACTCCCAACCAAACCAATACTGATGATTAGTGGTGGCTTTCTAGGTTTATGTAGTCTTAATCCACCAGAACCACTAGACTGCTGGTGGATTTGGTTATCAAAACATCCAAAGTAGTATTTAGTTTTTTAAATGATGGATAAATTTATCTGAATATTAAACTTCTAGAGAGATATAAAGAAGAAAAGGCATTTTTAATGTTCTAAAGTTTGAATGTTTCAAAATCAAATACTTTACTTCACTAAGACCAAAAATATCTTATTTGAAATTCAAAATGCAGTTTTAAGCTACAATTTATCTTTCGAAATTTGAGCTCAGTATGGCAGAAACAGCAGAGAAATGGGAACAAGGGAAGGGGAATGGGAACAAGGGAAGGGGAAGGGGAACAAGTGAAGGGGAAGGGGAACAAAGGAAGGGAAGGGGAAGGGGAAGGGGAAGGGGAAGGGGAAGGGGAAGGGGAAGGGGAAGGGGAAGGGGAAGGGGAAGGGGAAGGGGAAGGGGAAGGGGAAGGGGAAGGGGAAGGGGAAGGGGAAGGGGAAGGGGAAGGGGAAGGGGAAGGGGAAGGGGAAGGGGAAGGGGAAGGGGAAGGGATGCCCTCTTTTGGACCCTACCCAGTCTGACCATGGTTTCTTCAAATTGTAGGGACCAAAACTGGACACACATCTCATAATAATCATCATAATAGTTTTCTTTTCCCTACCTTAAGCTTTATTTCCATTTCCAAAATTCCTATTCAGAATCTACCATAACATTCAACCCTATGTTCAAAGTGAATGAACAGAAAGTCTTCCCCATCACAGACTGTTAGCCACAGCGGAGGTCAAATAGAAGACTTACAAAGCCTGTTTGACCTGGAATTACTTTTACATTTAAAGAAATGTGTAACTAAATGTTATTATGTTAATAGCATGGTAGAAAAGTTTTTTTTAAGTTTGGCAGACAACTTAGTGCTATAAGATGAATTGGACTCTAGACTTCAGCCAAGTATTTTGACAGGTAGTGTTATTTTACGGTTCTTACTACACTTCTGCTGAAAAGGCTGCTCAATATTCTGAGTAGTTAACCCTGCCTTCTTTCAGCTCAAAAATTTACCACTTCAGTCTGTTAAAGTAATTTTTGCAATAGTAATCAGCAGCTACTACAGAAAATGAGTTTTATCATTAAATAATCACACCCTTGAGAAGCTCTGGGCACACAGCTGGCTCTCAGCTGGATTCAAACAGCTGAGATAAAACCATTACAGAGAAATGATACCTCTTGCCCTTGAGTATAAATTAAAACTAAAATAGTAACATCATTATTCACATTTATCTTATAACATTTCATATATATGCAAAACTGCATACCCATACTTATTACATATGGTTGAAGGCAGTCCATACCACTGTATAAATACATCATTCCAAAATATGAGCATACTAGTGTATACATGAAAACAGATTAGGGTTTGCTTTTGTCTATTTGGTGGCAAGAGAAATAATGCTGCTACCAACATTCTTCTAAACAAAATAATACAAACTTCTGTGTATAAGTATTATATATCCTATGTAGGACTATATATAACATTTTAACCAGAAATGACAGAAAAGCACCTGTTGGTATAAGCAGCTGAGTGAACTAGGTCACTCCAGCACTAGGCAAAAAGGGGCTTCCCAGTGCAGCTCATTGGAGCCAGAACTGAGAGCGAAGAACTGTTGTACAAAAGAAACTGCTGCCTTTTAAAGGTACATGGTAACTCTGGGGGAAGAAGGCTTTTCACTCTAAATCCTTCTGCATCCTGCAAGAAACCTCTCATATCCTCTCCATGCAGTAGTTCTCCATTCTCCATTGCTTCCCCAGCTACAAGGAGGGAAGACAAGGTCAAGCATCCAACACTAAGAGCAAAGGTTTCTCCTTGCAGTGATGCCTGTTTGGCTTGAAAAACCTGTCAGTAACTCCTCTGATGTAGGCTAAGTAAGCAAATCTTTTCCTCCTGAAGTCTGTAATCTGCATAAATACTTTTTTTTTTTTTTAAATGGATTTCCTGATTTTCCTTTTGAAGTGATTTGAACTGATCCCAGCACAAGGGAACAGGATCAGGTGAGGAGGAGATGACTGTTAGATGGCCTAACCGTTCCTGTTTCCTAGCCTTACTGCCAGTTTGCATTAATATTAATTCAACAGAATACACCTTGAAAGTCTTGGAAATTGGAATTCAAGATATGAATATACATAGATCACTCAGAAAGTAATGCTTCCTATCATAATTTCAACAGAAACTACAACAAAGAGCACAGTGACACTATTTGATAGAACAAATTCTTGACTACAAAAGACTACTTTTTCAACATAGTAACCAGCATTAACTATGCATCTTTACTGGCGCTGAATAAGAGCCTGAATGCAGTGTTCCCAAAAACCTGCACCAGTGCAAGTGACATTCTGTCACTATCACCATTGCTCAAACAAACCACCCACCCCTCACTGTGCTCAAATTCACTGTTTGGTCTTCCTAAATGTTCAACAAGCATCGATGAATGTCAGTGGGTGCCAATTTTTCTTCATGGAAGAATTCATTCCCATTGCTTCATACACATTTCCATGTCAGATGCCATTTTGTCAGACTTTCCCTCTGCTGCCACCTGTCACAGCAAAAAAATGTAACAGAATATTTGTGGGAAGGTTCAACCTCTATTGCCATACACAGAATCACACAGAATCACACTGAACTGCAGGAGTTGGAAGGCACCTCAAGATATCGTTGGGTCCACCCCTGTGCTAAGCCAGGTTCCCTACAACAGCTCACACACGTAAGTGTCTAGACAGGTCTTGAATATCTCCGTATAATGAGACTCCACAGCCTCTCTGGGCAAC
Source organism: Tetrao urogallus (assembly GCF_951394365.1). Lineage (NCBI taxonomy): Eukaryota > Metazoa > Chordata > Aves > Galliformes > Phasianidae > Tetrao > Tetrao urogallus. Next base: position 77,991,004 of record NC_136813.1, on the reverse strand, counting down.
CTGTTCCGTGTTCTCTCACCCTTACCATAAATAAGTTTCTCTGCTTGTTTATATGGAACTTCCTGTGTTCAAGTTTTAGGTCATTGCTCCTTGTCCTATCACTACACATTACCAAGAAGAGCCTGGCCTCATCCATTTGTCTTCCAACATCCACCACCAACATCTGCCTCTGATGTCATGGAACAATATAATAAAGTAGGAGGTATTACTTTCAGAGCAGCTCTCCTAAAAATGGAGTCCTGATCAATACTTCAAGTGGTAACACTGATCCATGGGATTTATGTAGCTCTGCTCTAAGTTCTGTTCAGCCTACTGAATTCAATTTTCCAATGCAGAATGACACTGCGCTGTTAAATAATAAGACTGTTCTGGAATCGCAATAAGGCCACCAAAGGGAATTTGATTTATCAAGACATAATCATCTCCTGGAGGGGAACAAAGACACCTGGCTGTCTTTTGCAGTCAGAATTTAATTTTAACGTTTATAACGATCCCGCTGCCTTACATAATGTTTACTTAATAATTTAATTATCCAAATATGTAGAGTTTATGTTTTTTCCCCTACTGGATGCCTAATAGAGCTCACATTACTGTTTTTGTAAACACCCAGAAGCAGATCTCTCTCCGTGCTGAAAAGTTCCTGCAGAGACACAGTGCCATGCTGTGGAATTTGCTTTACTATGGAATCAATGTCATGCCAAAACAGCTCTTATCTAAAAGCGCTGCCTAGATACTCATATAGGTTGAGTTCAACATATTTACACTAATGCTTACACTCAATATTTAAGTCTTCAAAATGTTCCACAGAGCTCCCCAAATTCATAACTGAAGATTAATCCTCTTCAAAGATACACTCAGAACTGTCAATTTCTGGATTAAGATTGCTTTCCTAAGACCCTGCCTTTTGGATGAGTAACAGTGCGTGCTGCTGTTGGCTGGCATGTTGCTCTGACTGTGCATGGGTGGAGGGAGAACCTACAGGTTGTCCTTCTGGCATGGATACAGACCTCAATGTTTTCCTACTAAAAATCAAAGAAATTCCCACTGATTGCATTTAGATCCTGATCTACTTCTCTGATACTTCCTTTTCTGACAGTATGCTAAAGTCTAACACTTGTATAGAAACAAGTGCCCAAACTCAAAACAATATGGGACTGATAAAACAATTATTTCACATAATTTCCCAAATCAACATAAAGATCATGTGTAAATGGAACAACTGTGCCACAGTTTTGTCAATCATATTTCTTTAACAGCACATTTTTACAGCTTAAATTGCATATTTTCTTCCTCTCCTATGTTGCCACATAATGTTTTTTAATTTTGCAAAGAGTCCTGGCCATTATCTACAAACAAAAGAATGCATTTGGACAATATCAATTTGCATGCAAATAATATTGCTTTCTATTCTACCTATGCTAGCACAGTAAACTAGGTTATAGCCAATTCCCATTCTCTCTTTTAAGACACTTGAAAAGTGATAGTTCTAAGGATTATGGATCCTCTTCTCATTTCCACTTCTCAGTATTGCCAAAGTCTTTATTACCTAACGGCTTCAGCTCGTATTAAAAACTACTCAAAACCTCAGAGACTTTCTGCACAGCCTCATGAAATTTATTTTCAGAAAAAAAATGTGTTTGTTTTAGGCATAACATACACTTCATGTTTATTACTGAAAGCTTTTAGTACCTTTGTATTGGCTTGAATAATACTGACAGGTTAAGAAAATATTTTCTATTTTTTTTTTTTTTTTGCAGTCCAAACCATCAGCAACTCTACTGTTGGGGCTTCTTTGGTTGTGGCATGCATAGCTCAGGAAACACCTTGGATGGTTTCATGGACAAGCTGTCCAAACTTTAATCTGGGTAATAACATATAAAGACTGTGCCAGAAAAGTACGGCAATACTATGCCTGCTCTTCTGCAGTCAGAATAATCCAGTTCAAGAGACAAGGTGCTACTGAAATGATTTTCTTAAATAGCTGTTTGAATCATAACTCATCCTGAATGTGAGATGCAAAGCTGGAAACTGCTTTTTCACGATAATATTCTTCACTTTCTACAGCATCAGTTTTTCAGGTAGAACTACTTCCCACCCACCTTGCTCTAATCCCATGGTGAAATCATACCCACTAGCCATACTGCAAATTTAAATATATATGTATTTTCATTATAAAAATATCTATATTTTTCTTACATCATCAAGGATTTTTCACTCTAGTACTCACCAGGTTGCTGAACACAAACTGAGTACTGAATGTGGATATGTCTGTGACGTGGGACGTGGGAAACAGACAGATTTGGAGACAAAATGCTGAGGATCCAGTATCCACACACTACACTTATTCTGGGACTTCCATGTCAGACTAGCTTTACTCAAATCCCGCAGGCCAAATAACCATTTGGGGCAGGAGCATGCTAGGTACAATCCTGTAGTGCACCACCTGGTTTTGTTTTATCTGAGAGGAAATTATTTCAAGATCTCTGAAAATTCTCTTAAATTTGTGAACAAAGATGCACTAAAACAACTTTATTTTCAGAATTGTTTTAAAAGAATGCTCCAGATCCAAATTTATACAGTAATGTAGACACAGCCTTTGCAATTTAGAAGCAGCTGTTTTCTGGGATCTGAGCAAAACTTAAGCAGTGCTCCTCTTGGCTCCTAGTCAGCAATCAGCCATATGCATCAGGTGTGCTCCACATATCTCCTATATCAGTTCTCCAGACAGCACACTCTGCACATTAAAACTACTGAAAAGCTGATTTAACTTTTGAAGAACTTCACTTTTTGAGTCAGAGATCTTACCAGGAGGAATGTGATGAATGGAAACTAGTAATGGAAAGTACAGCTGTAGGGACATAGAGAGAAAATCAAACTGTATAACATTTGCATAGACAGATTCCCTTGCTGAAAGGGAAATCATAAAATTCTCTCTTCCTCTTGATAAAACTGACTGAAAGTTTAGGATTTATTTCTTCTAAGGAAAAAGTTTTACTGAAAATACATTCCAGCAGGAAGTTTGCATTTTTATATAACACAGTTCTGAAAAGCACCAAAATAAAAAGTTTATACTGAACAAAGCCAAACGCAAATTCTTGTATTTAAAATTCCCTTCAAACCTATTTGTAGTTACCAGAAAAAAGATTATACAAAATATTAAAATAAAATTAGAAACCGCCCTTATGAGTATATTGGTTTTTTTAGCAGCTATAATTAGATAAAACTGTAATTAAGAAATCAAATGTTTGAAGCTGAAAATTTAAATGATTTATATTTGTCTACAGAGCAACTTTGAATGACTTTGCAATCTTCTTGATACTCTATGCAATACTTTTGTTACTGCATCTGTTTTTCCTATCACATTATTTCGTAACAGTCTTCTATTTTCAATTCTTGCCTTGTAAGGTAGTATTTTCATTGCTTCTTTCTGAAAGAGGCTGTAAGATGTTCAATAATAAAGTGCCATGGTGCATATTCTTTGAATGTTTAAAGAAAGAACCACCATGGTAAGAAATAGAAAAGGCCATCAGCTTAACCCAAAGTGAGGATAAGTCTGCTGAGGCTTGCAAAACGCTCTTTAGCACAGTGATCTGCTATGTTCAAATCAGGGCATGCCAAGAATGAAAGAAAAGGGAGTACTTGCTTTCTCTGCTGGTCAAACATATTCAGGACTCCGTTTTCATTTTACTGAACTATGAAGGAAAAAGCAGTATGAAGCAGTACAGTCATAATTTTAATAGTTTTCTTCTACATTTACTTGCAGCAAGCCTATTTAAATGTGTTCTCCATCCTGTCCAGTCACCATACTCAAAATCTGACTTCTAAGGATATGATCCATTTCTAAAATAAACAGCACTTCAGACCACAAGCATCTTAACATCTATTTTCTTTGGGGAAACTGATCTTTGGTCCCAAAAGTGACTGTTTATTTAGCAATCCTTTTGTGTGAACATCTAGTGATCAGTAGAACAAACAAGGGTAGCTACTGTTCAACACAGTTCTAGTCTCTGCCTAATGACATAACCCTTCCTTGGCCACTTTCCATGGTTGCTGCTCCTTCCACATGTGTTTCATGTGGAAACCATGGAGGTTATGTCCTTAGAGCTTCCAACACTTTCGGTTACCCCCGCTTTCTGCTTCTCTGGGGCAGAAACTTCAGCTTGCTTCCTCCTCCACTGCCTGAGGTTTGGGGAATAAACACAGATTTCCTGGAGTCATACCTTTGACATCCAACCTTTTTCAGAGGTTTGTAGAGTCCACACATAGGGAAGTCCATTAACATATTGCCTTACTAAGACATGTTACAAAGCCCCGCTTCATTTACTGTCACAAGCATCACAGAAAGGAACAGTTAAAATACTGTACTGAGTAAGGCCCAATCTTGCAACTTCAGAGATCATAAAATTAATTCAGACTTCTTTAAGCATGGCCATTTTCCTTGATGAGTATTTTTTCCCAATTTATAGATAGTATAATGCCAATCAAGTACTAAAAAGAAGGGCAGATATAAATGTTGTTTATACTTAAAAGCTTAAAGCACTGATAAATGCACTTAAGTCAATGCAGCTAAGTTTATATTCTGGATCTGATTTGAGTGATGTCAGGGACGTTCTGTCTATATGAGCACATGTCTATATAGACAGTCACATTTTTTGTTTTGTTGTTATTACCTTCCTCACTGCTTGTCAAGTCAGATGTGAGAACATTTCAGATACTAGAACATGAGATGTGAGAGTATAGCTGATCTCAGTGTCATAGATTACATTTAAAATTACTTATTAGAAATGTGTGACATTTTTAAGAGCCCTGTCAATAAAATGTAGTTAATAGCTAGGATGAGTGCTATTTTTGTTTCAAGAATACACTGAGTGATAAATTGTCACTTGGAAAATTCAGCACAAATCTTAAAGGAAGTACTGAAATATCTTTTAGAACTGTATTTCCTGTAGCACTCCCTATTGCTCCCCTTCAATTTTTCAGGTCTTCCAGCTTCCACTAAAACCAACCCCTGAGGGAAAGAAATTCCTTCCTGCTACTTAAAATAAATACAGTGACAGCTCTGTATCAACGCCTCCTATTTTATTATGTGACCCACAACATCAGAGGTGGATATTGGTGGTATGGCAGTAGGGATTGAGCCTTCCCAGCAATATTCCATTATACTTTATTGCCATGTGACAGATGGCAGCAGAAGTGCAGTCTGACACAGAAGTGACAGAAGTGGTGCAAATGGCATCTGACGCGGAAGTGCAGATGAATCACGTAATCATAGAATTACTTAGGTTGGAGAAAACTTTAAAGATTATCCAGTTCCAACACCCTGCCGTGGGCAGTGCTGCCCCCCACCAGCTCAGCTGCCCAGGGACCCATCCAACCTGGCCCTGAGCGCCTCCAGGGATGGGGCACCACAGCTTCTCTGGGCAGCTGTGCCAGCGCCTCACCACCTCTGGGTAAATTTCTTCCTAACTTCAAATCTAAATCTTTTAGTTTTAAGATATTCCTTCTTTTTTTATCACTACCAGATCACATAAAAAGTCAGTCCCTCTCCTGCTGGTAAGCTCCCTTGAAGTACTGGATGGCCACAATGAGATCTCCCCATAGCCTTCTCTTCCCTAAGTGTAACAAGCCCAATTCCCGCATGCTTTCTTTACAGGAAAGGTGCTCCAGCCCTCTGACCATCTTCCTGTTCCTCATCTGAACCCCCTGCAACAGCTCCACATCTTTCTTTTAGTGGGGGGTCCCAGGCCTGGACACAATACTCCAGATCAGGCCTTACAAAGGCCCACTCCCTGCTGCCACTCTTCAACTCCACTCTTCAATCTTATCAACTCTTTGAAAGGGTTGATAACTGCAGGAGAAGGAGAAATGGTTTTAAGTTGAGGGAAGGGAGATTTAGGTTGGATGTCAGGGGGAAATTCTTTACAGAGAGAGTGGTGAGATGCTGGAACAGGCTGTGCAGAGAGGTTGTGGATGCCCCATCCCTGGAGGTGTTCAAGGCCAGGTTGGATGGGGCCCCGGGCAGCCTGGTCTAGTATTAAATGGGGAAGTTGGTGGCTCTGCATGTGGCAGGGGGGTTGCGGATTCGTGATCCTTGAGGTCCCTTCCAATCCTGTGATTCTGTGATTCTACCACTCCTCTTTTAATGCAGCCCAGGATATAGTCAGCCTTCCATTCTTCAAGTGCACACTGCTGGCTCATGTCCAGCTTTTTGACCATAAGGACCCCCAAGTCCTTCTCCGCAGGGTGACTCTCAATGAGTTCTGAAGCAGAAGTGTGGAACTGAATTTCTCCATGCAGAGAAAATAGCACCCATCATAGCTGAACTTCATTTCTTGCCAGCACATTCCTTGTGCCTACAGATCTACTGATAACCTGAGTTAGAGAACACATATTACCCATTTAGATTGTTAGGTGTGGGCAGCCAGAAGTACTGAACACCACCCACTTACACTGTGTCCTACATCTCCATCACAAAAAGCACAGTGCGAGCTTTCTAAAAGACTGAGGGAAAATGTAATAATTTCTGAAAATTTCAGTTAAAAACAGTATACTGGTTGGTGCTAGTATCTGGAGCCTCCTTTCTTTCTCTCCCTCTGAAGTTTCAGCCTTCAGCTCCTTGTTGTAATACTGAAGGCTCATAATTACAAGCTCTGACACAGCCCTTAGTCTCTAATCACTACCTAAAACACTGCATGGTTCAAGAGGTACAAGGTCAGTAGGCATGAAAGGACAAGATGATAGGGAACAGATTGCTTTTATTACACCTTATATCAACATGACTTAACCACCTCCAGCTTCTTTGCCAGAAAAAAATGTCAAATAGTTACAGGTTTCTCAAGTAATGTCAAACTCATGGCAAATCGTGTAAATACATGTTAGTGACTAAGTCCTGTGAAAATTGGTCCTTAATATGAAGATTTTAGATTGCGATGAATAAGAAAGAAATCCAGTTAAAAATTCATACAATCAAAATAAAATTATTAGTTTCCTTCACTGAGATTGTAGTTGGTAAGTGAGCATCAGACACACAGTGGATCTTTGGGCTGAGTCCTAAAGTGAATGAGCAATTTGCTCTTTCTCTCCCTCCAATGCTGCTAATCAATTCAACATTTAATGCTTTTTGAGGGTCATATGCATTACACAATCAGCCTTAATAATAAAGAATGAAAGGGAAGAAAATAAATTCTTGCTAAACATCAAAAAGAACAATAATAAAAGATCAAGAAAGGGGAAAAAAAGGAGATCCAGATTCTGAACAGAAAAGGCACGAACAAGGTTAAAGGAGTAACAGACTTTTCCTTTTCTTTTATCCCCTAGGGGCAGGGAGGAGAGTGCAGGCATACCTACCAAGAGACTTGTGAAGAAGGCACTGTCACATCTGAAACTCTGAGACAACCTCTGTTTGAGACAGAGAAACTCTGTCTGTTCAGTGACACAGGAGGCAGCAAGATAGACACTGTGAAAAAATTATATTAAAACTATAATATTCTGCCTTCCCAAGAGGACTGGAACATATGACAGAAACAGACATAAATGACCTGTGGGAGGATGGATAAATACTGAAGAAAAATGAGATAATGTCAAAAAAGGTTAGTTTTAAATTAATTTGACAAAGTTTCAGTAGCAGGAGGGATTTATTCTAGGCTTTTCAAGTCAATGGAAAAGTGATGAAGGAGCAGAGGGAGGATTTAGGTATCATTCTGTCTGACAAAATTTTCTCAAATGATTCCACTTACTGTTTTGTACACTTTTGTGTTCTGTTTTGGTTCTTTTCTTTCCCCAGAGCATGCAAAATTCTATGAGAGCGAAGTTCTACCAGTGGACAACATAAATAAGGACTGCACGTATTCAAGTATACAAGTCTTGTATAGAACTATGCTGTACAGAAGACCACACCCTTTTGATGAGGAGTGCCTTTTGTACACAGATGAGCAGGACATCACCATGTTGCTCAGGGTGACTTCCCACTCCTGGAGTCCCATGGCTAATGAGTATTCTGATGGAAGCATCAGAATACACAAATTCTTCCCCAGATACCATCAACAGACTCATTTCTGCTATTCCACAGTAAAAAGCATTAAAAAATGTTCTCTGTAACTATAGTGAGATTACCCCATAACTTGGTGACTGGCTCCATCTGGTTGAGCAGAAGGCTGTACTGTAACCAGTTAGCTGTGATTGCTTAAAACAGTTAACATCACTGGTTCCTCTCATCCCAGTTTCAGTGAACATCTTCCTCCCTAGTACCGCTTCTACTGCCAAAACATCACGCAGCTCAGTGATATGCTCCTGCTCTCCTGCCAATGCCACTACTTCTCTGCCAGCCTGGGCACTTATTTCCTAGCTCTCTTTGACCTTTGCAGCTATTTTCTATTTCCACAAACATAAGGTATATATCCGTTACCTTGCACAAGAGCTAACATTTGACATGCTTCTTTCTTTCTCCAAGACATTAAATGTAGAATTAGCAGGTCCAAAATAGCACTTAAAGTATTTCCTAAACTGGAAAGGAATTAAAATATTGCATAAGATTGAGGTCAGAATATGTTCTGTGTTTCTGAGAAAACAAAGATACTTGAAATCATAGAAACAGAAATGGTTTACTCCTCCACAGACTAAAATCATTCTGGAAGCATGGAAGGATAGTTGGTTATTTTTTATACTATTCCTTCAGAGATAAAGACATCAGAGGACATCTCCCTTTTTCTCCATTCCTCCTGATATACACACCCTCTTCTCATTTCATTTGGAGTCATTTAGAGTATCATTAAGTATTCTAAAGTTTGTAAATAAAATCTCCCCTCCAAACTTGCACCACTGGAAACATGGAATTCAAGAACAGATTATTTAAAACTGTTTCCAGCTTCTTCCTGGGGTGAACACTTTTGTGGGTGAATTAGAATAGAAACACACATTACCTTCATACTGTTCTTGACCTGAATTGCTCAGATTAATGAAAGTCTGTGAAGGTTTACTAAAATGGTATTGTAATTACACACGTAAGCTTCATAGTTCACATACACATTCATTTTTTTCATTTTTTCCATTCATTTTCACCTGGTGATCTTTGAGAATATGAATCATTATTTAAAAGAAGGGGGTATTATGCTCTGCACTGGGATTGCCTGCAACAAGTGGTTTAAGGAAAAAATCTGGCCAGTTTTGGCCAGAGCAGAGCAGAGCTCAGCACTGCCCCTCTGCTCCCTGTGAGGAGCTGCAGCCGCCGTCAGGCCTCCCCTCAGTTCCTCTGCTCTGTGCTGAGCAAACAGAGGGACCTCAGCTGCTCCTCATATGCCTTCCAGTAGATGCATATAAACCTCAATTATAGACAGTCTATCGACCCAGTGAGCTCCAGCAATCAAAAAATTGCTAATTGAAAAGGATACAGTACTTATAAATGAGAACTCAAAGTGCAACTGTCTTCCATCACAAGATGTTAATCACCACCAGCTAAGCTCCAACAGACCTCTTCACAGCTGACAGTGTTTGGATATTTTAATCTGCAGAAAGCCTTGAGTTTAATTTTAGTTCTGTTATATTATCAGCCACTGTTGCACATTCTTGAAGAATAAATCATACTATCCTGACAGAAATTCTGTGATTTCTTTATTGTAAAGTTTAATACTAAATATAAAATACAGTTCTGTTGAGATACTGAGTAATGTCTGAAGAGGACATTACTGCCTACATTGAAAATTATTTATTTTGATGGTTACCTTTTGTTAAAATTTTACTGTTGGTAAAGAGGTCATTGAGCTTTTATAATAAAACAAGTCTTATTTCCCTGACCTGCTTTTTTACTGCCATTTGGATCAATTCAGGCAAGTTCCATTTTTCTCTGAAAAAGATGAAGTTGCATCTCCAAAATGAGTTGTGTAATGAACAGATGAGTAAAGTGATGCAAATTACTAGCAGATCAATGTGATCCTGATTCACTATAAATGCCAAAATAAAATCAAGAGAGTTTTTTGAAGAAGAAAAAGGCTTCCCTGTTACAATGCATGAGTTCATTCTGGCAGTTCTACAGCCAGCAAGCAATTGATGGCAGTCCAAGACTAGTTTTCTAAAATTTCCATGCTTTCCAAAGCAATACTTAATTCCTTCCTTCTTTTGGTCATGTCTGTGTTGCCAGTATTACAATATAAGATTTTTTATTTAAGTTCTTCAGACAATGAAGCACTTTTACCAACAGGGAGTGATCAGGTAACCATCATCATTAAAGAGTAGGAATGGCAAGAAAAGTTTAAGAGTTAAATTACATCAGCAGCATGTTTACTGTCTCCTTGAATCTTCAAGACTGCATATATTACTGTGAGTCAAGTTACAGAAAATTGCATCGAACTTGTTTGAATGCAAACAGCAGGCTTTAAGAGATTTAAGAAATTTACTGCTACTAACAAAAGTAGCTTAGTATCAGTGAGTAGACAAACAGGACAGTTCAGAGCAGAATGTACCACTTCACCCTCTGGAAGACTCTGTATCTCTCCATTGGCTCACTTTTGTCAATCCCTAACTAAGCACAAAAGTTAAATAGTGAAAAGTATTAGTTAATATAGTCAGTCTCCGTTCAACGTTTTGTGGTATAGAGGATGCCCAACAAGCAAACAGGGCTGAAGTTTATAGGTACATGTGTAGGTTTACGTATGTAGGTTTACATATTTCAGAAATCTTTTTCACCTAAAAGGAAAACCTATATTCCCTGTAAGGTCAGAGACAGACCACAGGAAAGAAGTTTTGAACTAAGTTCACTGAGTGATTGCCCAGATATCTGTCCCCACCCTGTGTCTACCCTGGGAATGAACAGAAAATGCTGAACACCAGACTCAGCCTCTGGAAATCATTTTTTCTTCTCATCTTCTGAGAACAGGTGAAACGAAGTGATTTTGTTTTTGATTAACTGAAAGAAAGCAATACACACAGAAATATTATCTCAATGTTTGCTTCATAGTTTTGTGATTAGAATACTTATGTGAAAAGTAGGGGTTGAGGGTTTTGAGTTTGTCTTCATCAGCTGCAGAGATGGAAGGAGGAGTAAAGGTCTCTAATACCTCTTTAGAATACAGGCCACTACCAAGGAAGCAGGTTCTAGCTTGCGAGTGCTTCTCATTTTTATAAGGAAGTGAGCAGAGCTGGTTTTTTTCCAATCTTGCTGCTTCCAGTGTATAGGCTTATCACACAACACCTGCTGTGGATAATACAGAGAGGGACAGACTGTTCTGTGGGACTAGAACCAGTGTGCTTTCTCCATAAAGTAGTAGGTAGGTTTAATTTTTTCTTCACTTCTTTTCAACCTATACAAAGGAAGCCCACTTCCAGCTGCTAGTTGTAGATGTTGCTTTTACTCTCGTTGCTCTTAACCATGTGACTCCCACCAAAGCTGAAGGTTTCAAATTCCTTCAACTTAGATCCAAGTCAGCCTTCATTAATTAAGCAGCTGATGCAACTGTGCTTCATGCCAGTGGTAGACAAGAGAAGTGTAACATACATGCTTGTCCACCCTTCAAACAGAATTATCTCTGAAGGGAGCTTACTACTGGATTTGATTGCCTTCCATGTAAAATCAATAACCACAAGCTAGTCGCTAATAGGTTTTCTGAAATCTCCATTTCTTCATTTTTTGAGGGTATAAGCTTGTTAATTTTTCCCCTGTAATTTTATTTCATTATCTTGTTAGCTTTATAATCCACTTATTTTTTGTAAATTTCTCTTTCATTTAACACAGGGTGGAGAAGGGACTTGAGATGGAGATGTTATTAAGGTGAGTGAAGGTTTCTTAAGAATTAGACAATTGCAATATGCAGAATAATTTCTGAGAAAAAGCAAAGAAATTGAACTTCCTGTCTATTTATTTTCTATTCACAATAGCAGTTGAGAGTTTGCAAATGATTAACGTTCGAGGAGACTAGTCAAAACTCAGCAGTGCACAGCAGCCTGTGGATAAGTGCATTTTGATTTCTTCCTGTGGTGGAAAATGTGTATGTGAGTGCATTAAGCACTTTCTTGTCCATTCATACACTTACTGCAATGCTCAAACAATTGTGTTTATAACTCTTGTTCTCTTTGTCATTTGGCTTTATGGTTCCTTTTTACCTTTTCCTTTTCTATGATCTTTTAGATATGGCTGTCCTGGTGCTTAAATATTTTAAAAGTAAATAGTTAAAATATGCCCTAATCTGTAATATGCAACAATTGTATCGAACAGTCACTGCAATTACATTTTAATGTGCTTTGCACCTATGGCTTTTTAACAACAAACTTAGTTGAATACATCATCAATGAAAAGTCTGCTAGCATACTTTAAACAGCTCTCTTATATGACTTCTATTATAGCTCAGTGCACTCCAACTAGTCTCACAATTCAGGTGGATATTGTGAATCTGAACGTGAATTTTTCTAATACATCATAATTACAGAAGCACTAAATAATGTTTTGATCGCCAACTGTGAAAGTAATATACAGTCTTCATGATTTCTTATTTCTAACATATTAAGTCACAATATATAATTAGCTTGAACAACATAGAGGTACATCCATTTTTTTTAATTATATTTTAGCTGAAATTTTCATAGAGGACTATGTTTGAACACTGTGTGTGTTGGCATATCTACAGTAAGGTAACTTCTTCTAATGGCAGTGGTGTTAAGATGGTATTAAGCCATAAAGCAGTGTTAAGAACTGAGGAAATACACCTGGGTCAAATGTTCTTGACTGTCTCTTTCATTGTGTTTGAAGTATCTCAATTGCCGAGATTTTCACTTGCTCAGTTCTCTTCTTCAGAACCTTTATCTTCATTGAATGTCCTCTGAACAAATACATATTATTTATTAAAAACATTTTTCCTATAATATATCCCACAGAGTTAATACTAAAAACAGGCAGTCATTCTAGCTAAGTTTCCTACGGAGATCCATTTAACAAAAGCATTTATGCATGTGATTAATTGTAAATGAAATATGTCCTACTGAGGCCTTGTTCCTAAGATTTGAATCATTCTCCAACATGAACAAATGTAATACACTTTATCACATAAAGCCCGATTCAACCCTCTTCTAACTTTTGAAAACTTCTGTAGAGAATATTTGAACTGTTAATTTTCTTAAAATACTGTAACTCCAGACCTCTTAAATGTCACATACAGGTCCCTCAAGCTGATTCTTTTATCTGATTGGTTCTGTCTCTTTACCTACATAGACATGATAGACCATATGTATACTTATAAATTGACATGAAATGATGTATTTTTAGAAGAAAATGACAGTGTTTACTTGAATGGATGTAACTGCCATTGCCATATCTTTCTTTGTGCTCACCTGACAATGTTAAGAAAGTATTTCCATTCAGATTTTAAAAACTCTGAGCTTGGAGGTAACAAATTCACCCACTCCCAAAACTTTATTTAATGACTGATTTATCATCTCTGTATTTCATAATGAAGAGAAAAAGACCCATGTTGCACAAGACAGAGAATAAATCAGATGCTGTATGCTTCTTTTTTTTCCATATAAAATATTTACAGTCTCATGGGATCATAGGGGTTGGAAGGGACCTTTGGAGATCACTGAGTTCAACCCCCATGCTAAAAGGAGGTTCCCTACAGCCAAGTTGAGCAGAAAAGTGTCCTGGTGGACACAGGTGTTCTCTCCTGAGAAGGAGAATCCACCCCCTCTCTGGGTAGCTTAGAGTGCTTTGTCACTTTCAAAGTAAAGACATTGTTCCTTGTGTTCATATGGAACTTCCTGTGTTCCAGGAAAAAAAAAAAAAGGCTTCATCTTTCACAACTGATTGTAAGCTCAGAAGAAGTAGAGTTTAAGGGCCAACCAGCTCTCATGGGCTCCCTTACTTTCTAACACTCTAGCTCATGGGATACCTCCAAGTAGGCTCTCCTGAAGTTCAGGGTAGCACTCCTACTGATTGCTTTGATTCTTCCACATAAGATCTTGAGCACCACCACTTCATGATCACACATCCCAAGCTGCACCAGCCTTCACATCCCCTACCAGCCCTTCCTCGTTAGTAAAAACAAGATCAAGTAGCAAATCCCTCCACATCAGCTCCTTCACCACCTGCACCAGAATGTTATCATCAATTGGAACTGCCTGGACCTTGTGTGCCTTGCTGTGTTACTTTGCCAACAAGTATCAGGGTGGTTGAAGTCCCCCATAAGAACCAGTGCTGGGGATCGCAAGGCTTCTTCCAGCTGTTTGTAAGAGGCCTCATCCACTTCCTCCTCCTGATCAGGTGGCCTGTAACACTCACCCACTACAGTGTTGCCTATGTTAGCACACCCCTTAATTCCTACCCACAAGCTGTATCCACTTGTTCATCATCCCCCCCAAAGTGGAGCTGAATGCATTCTAGCTGCTCTCTCTCATAAAGAGCAACTCCACCACCTCACCTTCCCATCCACAACAGCATGCCAGTCGTGTAAGCTCTCCCACCATGTCTCCACGATTGCAATGAGATCACATCCCTGTAAGCACACACAGATCTCTAGTTCCTCCTGTTTATTCCCCATGTAGCATGCATTGCAATACAGGCACCATAGGGAAGCAAAGGGTGAAGGTATCTCAGAGAGATGCAGGAAGGTTTAAGCCAGGCTCTTGGCAATGTTACCTTCTCTGAGGAGTCCACACAAGGTCCTGCTGGACAACTGAGAATTTAGTAAACAATAGCTTATTAAAAAGACAGCATTCTCAGGCCCTTCTACGTCACAAGGAACTGCATCCCCATCCTCCATCAAATCTAGTTTAATGCTCTGGTAATCAGTCCAGCCATGTTGCTCCCCAGAGCACTTTGGCCCCAACTGCTCAGTTGCGTTCCATCTCATGCCACCATTAGCTATTCATTTTCACCAGTGATGAAATTAGCTTGTAAAACTCTGCATGGCCGTGCAGAACATGGCTTTTCTTTCACATTGCTGTCACCACTGTTGAAATACAATATTCACTGCCCACTGTTTGGTCTCCATAAGCATTACCTGAGCACTAATGAATGTTTATGGAGTCAATTTTTCCCACATGAAAGAGTTTCATTCCATACCTTTGTTTCACCCACACTTCCACATAGAACTCCATTGTGTCAGACCGTCCCTTTGCTGCCGTCACATGGCAACAAACTGTAACAGAATACTGGTGGGAACGTTCAACCTTTGCTGCCATTCCAACATCTGCCTCTGACTTTGTAGGCCAACATAATAAAATAGAAGGCATTACTTTCAGAGCAGCCCTAGTATATATACTAATTATAAATAAACTTCCTTACTTTCTAAATTTCTAAATTGGTTTTCTTGAAGACACCAGAGATCTGGTCCACTTGTAAAACCTGATACTGCAAGTGCCATCTGAGAGGAAGGGGAATAATTGCACAGCTCTCCTCTCTCAGATTTAAATCTTTTCCATCCATGATGACAGTTTTGATTTGTGTGAAAGTTTTTCAGACACATGAAACACTGACTCTCCACCTTAGGAAACAGTAGTTTGAATGTAAACTGGATTCCCTCTGTTGAAAAGGAGACAAGCACATTAACAGTATCCCTGATTCTTGCAGCTGGTTGTCTATGATGTTGGACCTGAGATTAAACTGATCAGAAATTCAGTGTAGAGCTGTTCTGCTGCTATGTTCCACAACAGCAAAAGACGTGTATAAGCCAGTGCCTCTCGATGGTTTTCCTTTTCCTTCAAACCTTCACCTGTAAGCCATAAAGCAGTCAGTATGCACAATAAGGAAGAGGAAGCTAAAGCTGAGTAGACATGTAGAGGGAGATTATTTGTCTTGAATGTGAAAGCATGATTGGACTATATTTTAGTTTTTATGCACACAAATGTCTAATAGAATAGGCATTTGCACACTCTTCTTCTCATAGTCTTCCTCATTATTAATGTGGGGTTTTGCAAGCTTAGATTTAAAAATGAAATCCCTTCACAGCATCAGCATCATGTAAGGGAATTTGGAGAAATCTATGATAAAAGAGAAAGGCAGACTTTCTACACATCTGGTGAGAAGTAATGCTGTGTAATAAATTTGTGTATCATCCCATTTAGCTAAAACCATGTTGGGCTGAGGAGCTAACATCCTTTTAGTATAGGCAAAGGCTCTCTGAAGAGATCACAAAGCCTCAAGTTCTTCAACTGAGAACCATGTTAAGATGCTTCAACTCAACCATCTGGGGTCATGTTTTAAAGGTAGCTGAGCAGACAGAGATACAAGACTACAGTTCTGAAAATCCCAATGAACTTCTTTTTTCTTTTTTCCTTTTTTTTCTTTTTTTTCTTTTTTTTTTTTTTTTTTGCAGCTCCTGAATACATCTTCAAAAGTATATATACCTTTACATATAAATATATGTATGTATCACACTGACAACTATCTTTTCAGAAGTCAAAAGACTTTCTTGGAAATGTAATTCACAAAGACACAAATTCACCTTGTCAAGAAGTGGGTTTGCTTGTCACTAACTGCTTCACCTACACTTGTCATATGAGAGATTTGACTGTAAAATGGAAAAACAGAGACCAGTTCAGAGATGACTTGAAAAAAAAGAAAGTGAAATGGAAATCAGATGGACTCAAAGTGCTATGGAGATGGGTTGTACCCAATCCTGAGAATTGAGCAAAAGTAACTAATAAGACAGCACTGGTGCTCAGAAGAAGCACCAGTCAGCAGATAAAATATGTGGAATTTAACTTCTGGTCTGACTTTTCAGAGCAGTAAGTGGTAAGTAAGTGTTAAGATTTCATTTGCACAAAAGTAGCTGCATTCTATTTTCCTTTTGGTGACTTTCTAAGAGTTAGGTCTGCAAGAATTCAAACTGAACCAAAAGATGAACATATGCTTAGAGATATAGATGATAGAGAGAGTGATAGAGGATATAGATAGATACAGATAAGATGTGTGGACATAGTTTAGTGATGGAACTCAGTAGGTATGCTGATGGCTGAACTTGATGATTTTAGATTCCAGCCTAAATGATTCTATGATTCTATAGATAGATGTATATATAGGCACAGGTACAAGTAAAACTTGATAAAAGACAGAAAGATCATCTGGATTTAAAAAAAAAAAAAAAAAAAAAAAGGAAAAACAAAAAACTCAAATATTTTACATGCTTGATTTTTTAATTGATATCAAACCAATGGAGAGTTCTTGATCCACAGATTCAAACTAAAGCATAGATATCCTTATTTTTGTTTGAAGAAAGGAAGTGGAATACAGAAGTCCTAAGAAATAAGTAGCAAGTAGTTAGGTTTCAAGTCACTTCCAAATTACACTGAATGGCAAGATCTCAACAGTTTCTAAGTGGGATAACACCTCTTTTTGACAGATCCTGCTTTAATATTGTAATTGTTCTGAAAAAGACAGGAAATGGATTTTCTCCTCACCTCTATGGGCTTTATAACCACTGAAAGAGTTTTTCCCTAAACTGTGTAAGTAGCAGAGTACAGACCATAACAGAATTTAGCCCTCAGCTATAATCACAAGAGAGAGTAAAGTATTACATTTGCTTAGTGATTAATGTGCACCTATCATTAGATAAGGTAAATTCACCACAGAATTCAGTGCACAGACTCTTAAAAAATCCTTAAAATCCCATTGTTAATTCTGAGATGCAAATTCCCAAGCACTATCTAGATTCCAATGCTCAGTTTTTCTTTCAGCTAGTCTGTCAAGAGACAGATAATAGAAGAGTTGGGTTAATTTTAGGCTTGTACTGATTTCATAGGTGACTGTAGGAGGGTACACCCATACTGTTCATCCTAAGATAGCAGGCAGAGGCTGGTGAAAGATTTCTGTTACTGGATAGACTGTCTTATTTTTCCTCTGGTCTTTCAGTGCTCCCTGAAACTGACCATCTATTAATTTACTTTCCCATTTCTAAGCACTGCCTTTTAGCTGTCAAGTTAAGCATTTCTAACCTTTGGTTATTTTATTTAAAAAAAAAAACTCTGGTGCAGTGATCTACAAAGAGTGGAAAAAGACAAAAGAGGTGAAACAAGGAGATCTGAAGATAAGATAATGCAAATGACAGGCATGCATTACTTTATGGACTATGAAAAGTGTAAGATGAGTATATATGTATGTATGGCCTTCATCTCCCATACAATCAAAACTCCTGGCGTAATACATAGCCATAGAGACCTCACAGTATTTCATGGTGGAAGAAAAGTTCTGTACAGCAGACTGTATTGGACAACTTCTTACAGTGTGATCAATTTGATGGGGTTAATTTATTCCACTTTAATTAATAGTTATATTAATAAATTAATGAAAAATTATACCTCTAGGTTTTTGATATTAATCAGTAGGTCTGCTGTTAACACACTACATCACTCCATATTGTTATCTGAGTCGCCACAGCACCTCATTAAGAGTTGTTCTTATGGTATACGTACATATGCACAGCATCTTATACATATACAGATCAATATGCACATCCTTGCATAAAAAGTACACGATGTGTGCTGCATGATGTGTATGTTGATGTGAGAAAGTTTTATTCACCGGTTGCCAACTATAGAGGCATTGCAAACACTCAAATAAAAAAAGTGTTTGCAAACGTCATTTTTATATGCCTTTGGTTATGCCAGTTACACATACAGAAAAAAAAGGTACTAAACCAGGAGCCAATATGACTAGTATATCATGTATTCTAAATTGTCATAGACTGAGGACTAGAAGTTTCTGCACTTCCTGCACTGGCTGCCATGCTAAGGCACTTGCTTTCACACAACATACAGCTTCTCTTAAAAGGCAAGGGAATGGACTTGTTTCTTCTTGCACTGCTGCAAACCAAAAACAAGCTATACCACCAGAGGAACAGCATTGGGGTGGGGGTATGCTTGTAGCACAATAGCAATCCTTCTTTCCTGTATACAGCAGGGGCATACCCTGCAACAGTAGATAAGACAGAAGGAGAAAATCCAGATTTAAGCAACAGCAACGCTCCACAGAACAGTGCATTGATGAATTCCTGACTACTCAAGACGACTATATCTTGATAAGGTAGCGTTGCTGCACAGTCAAAGAACAAGTTACCTAATGCCTGTGTTTGTCCCAAGAAGCTTTAATGTTGAGAGAGAAGACACATGGTGCCTCATGGAAGCATGAGACTAAATCTGCCAGGATGAATTCATCCTTCCACTACATGAAAGGCTAAACACTACATCCCCAGATGAAACTGTTAGGTTAACATGCTAGGTCAAACCAGGAGACTTCTCTTGTCTTTCACTTCTAGAGGGAAAAAAAAAAAAAAAAAAAAAAAAAAAAAAAAAAAAAAGACTTTAACGAGAAAGTATGCTTCATTATTTTCTAAATTGCAGTGAGCAGTTTTCCTTTTCCTCGTTAACAACAAAGCAAGTGGATCCACGTATTTTGAACTGTAAGTGAAAGGTGTCACCACCTTTTGTGCAATTATAGATGGAATGTAGGAGAAAAAAAAAAAAAAGAGAGCAAGAGCAAGAATTTGAAAGAATGTCAGGTATAGACTGCCCTCTTTTGGACGAAATAGGGCAAGGATGTGAAAGAAGCCAAATATTTTTCAAATGTTACATGCAGTCAGTTACACTGAACCTCAAAGGCCTTTTCTCGTATGAATGATAAAATGTTGACTAGAGCACTCCCATTTGTTAGAGATAAGCCATTCTCTGCACACAATCTGTGTACATTCAAGCACAGTCATACAGTAGAGGAATTATAAAGCCAAAGAACTGAGAAAGGACTGTCAAAATGGGTGAAATTGCAATCCAAACTGCAATTACCCTCAGCAGACGCAAGAGTAGCAGTATGCTAAAGGTACGAAAGAATTCTTTAATTAAACATATGCAATTATCCCAAATTTTCCAAGTTGTTTTTACTTTGAGAGTACCAACTAGTTTGATCTTTCCAGGATTTTGTCAAGCCTGAAGATAAGAGTCATATTTCATTGGTTATAAAGGTTTCAGAGATTAACAATTATGATCTGGATATTTGTCAGAGCAGCTGTCATGCATCCGATCTTTCTTATGTCTGGATTAATTGAGGAGAGGCAGCCATTCTTACTCACAGCTGGTTGAGTTATGGAGATTCACTATTGTCATGAGCTAATTTCCATGCTCTCTATCCCTGGTCAGTGGTTTGCAAAAAAAGATGTTTAGTTTTCTTGGAACCCATGTAGATCTGTCCCAGTGTGTATGTGCTCCAGCAGATCATTGCAGCACACAGAGCAATAGGTTTTAAATTGCTATTTCTACTGGCAAGGATTCAGAGAAGGTAGTACGTTTCTGATATATAAGTATAGCACTACCAAAAGGTGCAATCATTAGAAATTTGCTTTCTTTGAAACCTCTACTTATCATCAGTCTCTTAACATGAATAGCAAGTGAAAACCTTCTGAAAAACAGAAGGTATAGTAAGCATAATGCAGAATATGCGAGAGAAATATATGCTGGATCCAACAGCCTGACAGAGATTAGGATACTGACACATCATGACCCCTGTCTAGCTGATAACAAGGCTGAACATGTATTCCCAATACAAACATACACACAGGACACAGATATGTGATACATGTCTACATACAGACATGCATCTGCATATATACGTCTGTTCATCTATACACACATGTACAACTGGTCACATGCATCACAGGCACTCAGAGCACTCACATGGACACGGCACCAACAACTTCATCCTGCTCCCCTCTTTGGCTAGGCAGGATAGAAATCTCCTGGTGATTACAAGCACTTAGGCTGCTCCAAAAGTAATGCCTCCAATTTTTCTTTCTGAGGAAACTAAAACAGATACAAAGAGTACAATAGCACTATTTGACAGAGCAACTTCTTTGGTACAAAACACTATACAGCACACATTAGACTGGAGCACATTGGTTTGCCAGCAGAATATCAGCATGTCTCTACACATTTCAGTGGGCTATGCTGAAACAGCTGCAGTTTTGTTGCAATTGTCTGTCCAAAATGTGACCGCAAATGTTCACACAGCCTGACTTATCTTTCACTTGGCAGGCTGCATGTCTTGATTCATACACATAAGGTACTTAGGATCAAATGAGAAAATGTCTCCAGCAAAAACAGGTCTGTTTCTCTTCTTTCTCTGATTAGCCTGAGCATTCCTCATTCAAAAATGTGGAAATGAAATATTAAAATGCCACCTGCAGTATAACAAATCTATTTATGTGATCTCCTCTTCTCAGACAAGCAGGCTTGTTCAGCCTTTCATGCACCCCTAGTCACTTCCTCCAGCCTCTAAAGTGATTAGGAGTCTTAATGTTCCTACACAATAAGGGCTGCTCTGCATGTTAATCTACCACATCAAAAATCACTCAAGGGGCTGTTTGTAGCTTTCTAATGTTATTTACTAACAAAGAAGTCATATTTTCCATAACAACTGTAACTTCATTGAGTACATGTTCCTGACTCAAAACTATGAAGTAGATTTAACTCAACAACATATGGTGTGATGTGAACTTATGTGCTTTTTTACTTTTTGTAAGGAGAAATTATACTGCAGCAAGTGGGTTTTATTCCTCGTCACATGTTTTAAACTGCATTCTACCCAAAACTCCTGATCCTCTTTGCTTTTCCTACGGTTAGTTCCAAACGTCAACTTACTTCTTTACACTGTCAGAAAAATCCTGTCAAGGGAGTACTATTTTTTGAAGAGGAAAGGAGGATGTGGTTACCAAAACAAGTGGTACGTACAGCAGTAGGTTTTGCAGTCATTCCTTTCCTGGTTTGTGCCTGCAGCAAAATGACACCTGTACAAATGTACTAAGCAGTCCCTATTTTCAAGATGCACTGATCTCATAATTCAGTCCTAATGAATATGTCAGCAGAATGTAGCAGCCTGTTTAGATCACTGCTTCCACTAGTACAGAGGGAAAGAATACAAAAATGATAATTGCTTTAATTTGCAGTGAGTAAATATCATGTTAAGAACATGGAAATGGCAGACTGTCAGGGGCTAAGGAGTGAATGTATGCTGAGAGCTCTGAAAACATAGATATAAACAGTTCTTCATCTTTTGTCATGGAGTTTATAGTTAATATTGGCAAAAACATTAAAATATACTTGTAATGTTTTTCATTATTTCTATGCTGAATAGCAGATTAATCTTGAGTATTATGCAGCATCACTGAAAAAGTGTCATTTCTGAAAATTTGAAGATTAAGCCAACCAAACTGTAACATCCAGAATGAAAATTCGATGGGACTAAGAATCACTGCCTGAGCTCTTCATTCAGATTATCTCCATTATGACTGAATACATCACTCTCCAGTTGAGTCATCTTTTGCCTTCTTCAGTTTTTGCAGTCATGCACCCCTTATACTTGAAATTATGAATGCTATGGAAACCACAGTATAATAACCCAAGGAATGAATTTCCATTGTTTTGTAGTCCAGTAGTCACCATCTGACCATGATTTGGAAACAAGTCTTACTGAAACTAGTTATGATTAACAAAATAACAAAATGAAGAGAAAGACAAACGCTTGGAGACCTGAGAGTTAGGCACAGAAGGACAGTATCTGAGTATTGGTTTAAATATATACAAATATGGGGTAAAACTACTTCTAAAATGTTCCTTTTTTACCAGTGCAAGGGCAAAATCCACTGATTTGAACTGTTCTATAGCCCCCAAAAGAACTGACAGTGACTTGGGAATATTTATTCCATGGACACTTTTTCTTTGACACTACCTCGTCCAGGCATGTATTGGTCATAAGTAAAATGTTAGAATATCATTCGAAAGGACGAGATATAAAAGAAATCAAGTTCTCCCAGCAAAATAGAAATGAACTTGACTTCAGATGTGTTTAAATTACATGTTGAAGCATCCCAAAATTATAGCACTACAGTTGCTCATAAACTGAACATGAAGGTGTCGTCCATCAGCAGAACAGCAGAAGGCATTTAAAGTGCTTTATTTTTACTCCATTGCCCAAGCATCAAATCCAGGATTAGTTCAGTCACTTTTAATAGGAATTCTAGAGGATCTTGTACCTCTAAGCACCACTGTAAATAAATAGACCTTTTATGCAAAACTCATTTTGTCAATGTTTTTAATTTTGAAAATGTCTCATAACGAATTTTCTTCTAACTTGAATTTCTGTAAAATCATATATGAAAAATTAGTGTCTTAGGCATTTGGGCTGGAGAAGAAAATGTAAGTAAAATACAAGCATCTGTCATTCAGACAGGGGTTACCTTCAGCTTGCTTCTAATCTAACCTCACATTGTTTTTAATGCTCAACTGTCACATCATAAAGGACTTGTATATGAGAGGGATTAGACAGAAAGGGCAAGTAGGACACAGGTAATTGACCAGATGTGAGGTGCTTGTCTGCTGAATTTAAAGAACCAAACATAAACCATCACTGCTTTTTGGTGGCAAGTCTGGAAGAGCAAAGATAGCATCCAGAACAAAAAAAAATCAGCTTCCTAGTGAAAGACACAGGGCTAATTTTTACTGATATTTTCTGGGAAATTTTCTGGTACAATCGGTGGCAGCACTGTACCTTTCTGTGTTTAAGAAGTAAAATATATATATATACACTCAAAATCAAGTGAGTTAAACCAAGTAGTTATAAAATAATAGCAGAATTATTCTGAATTTCTTTGAAACAATGGGTCACCTGTTTTTCTCTTCCCATTCAATTTTTTACTAGTCAGGTATTTTTTAGTTTTACTTGAAACAGCTGACTGGATCAGTTCCAGTTCAATATTTGCCTCTTGCTTACAGAACCAGCTGAATTTGATGGAAGCTCACTACACAGAACCATTGCATGAGCAGGCATGAAAACTTCTCTTGAATAAATAGCTTCATCATGTCTCCAAACAACCTCCCAGCTCAGGCAGAAAATAGGTCTTGAGTTCACTGGCTGAGTACAGTATTTTTATTTTTTTTTTTGCAGGCTGCAAAGTCTATCAGATATAGAGAGATGGAGTCCTACTTTACATATAAGACTAGCTCACAGGCTATACTTCAATTATCTTAGAGAAGGAGAGATGTTTGTAACAAGGTGCAGCGGTGTTATACTTTATTAGAAAGGAATTCTGCAGATTTAGGTGAGATATTAAGAAGAAATTTTTTACTATGAGGGTGAGACACTGGAACAGGTTGGCCAGAGAATGGGGTTGTAGATACCCCACCCCTGGAAGTGTTCAGGGCCAGACTGGGTGGGACACAGAGCAACTTGGTCTAGCTCCCTGGCAGAGGAGTGAAAATAGATGATCTTTAAGATTCCTTTCAACACAACCTATTCTGTGATTTCATGCTATATTTCTGACATATCATTCTGTGAAGACTGACTAAATGGGGAGGCCTTGATTTCAAAATAGGCATGGGGTCTTTTGAAATCCATGCCCCAGCTACAGAGATCAAAACTAATTTCTGTTTATCATGCTGTGTGAGTAGAAAAACAACAAACAGGTAGGAGGGAAGTCTCCACTTCTACACTCAGAGTCCCGTACAGTTGAACTGCTTTTCTTGCATGGTAATATCTGTAGTGTTACCAAGACCTATTGCAAAGATCTATTTCACAGAATCACAGAATGGCCTGGGTTGGAAGGACTTCAAGGATCATGAATCTCCAACCCCCCTGCCACATGCAGGGCCACCAACCTCCTCATTTAATACCAGACTAGACTGTCCAGGGCCCCATCCAACCTGGCCTTGAACACCTACAGGGACGGGGCATCCATAACCTCTCTGGGCTGCCTGTTCCAGCAACTCACCACTCTCTTTGTAAAGAACTTCCCCTGATATCGAACCTAAATCTCTCCTCCTTCAACTTAAATCATTCCCCCTTGTCCTGCCATTATCTACCCTTGTAAAGAGTTTATTCCTCTCATGTTTATAGGCTTCGTTTAGGAACTGAAAAGCTGCAAGGAGGTCAACCCACAGCCTGGCTGAATATGACCAGCTCCCTCAGCCTGTCTTCACAGGGGAGGTGCTCCAGTCCGTTAAACATCTTAGTATTTGTAAAACTAGTTTCCTGTATATAGCGATATTTAAAGTTACATATAAATACAAGATAAGACATCTTTAAGCCAAACAAGAAGTTACAACTATTGTGACAGGAAGAGTAATGTCTCCACTGGTACTTTCACAGCAATCCTTTTTGTGCCAGTACCATAAATGGAGTGTTGAATAAAATCACAGAAGGAAACCAGGGCATGACTCATGCTGTAAACATAGACATCTAGTGTCCCAGGCCTTCAGCTGATGTTCCAGCACCATATATTATCTCCCCTCTTTCTTGTGCACTATCTGCCGGTTCCATTCAGATGTTGTGGATGCCCTGGGGCACTTCAAATGAAAGCCAATGTCTGTGTTTAGGCAATTCAACTGAGCCCTTCAAATTAAAATTTGGCATCCGTGAAATGTTTCAGAAGATTGTATACTCCTTCAAGAAGAAAAACAGGAAGCTGCCAACATAAATATTTCACCCCCAAGAGGAACAGCTGGTAACCAAAAGGGATTAGTTCTAACCCAACTCTCTTACAACAAAATCAAACACTTTTTTACTGGTCCTACATTCTTACGCAAATTCCACGTTATGTACTCAAAACAATTCCCATGGTTACATCTGTAAGCTGACAAGTCATATCAACCCCAAATAAGTTTGATCCAGTCAGTCATTAACAAGAGTCATGTGATGATTATATCACATTTACATTACAAAGCTCAAGTACTGTACAGAACAGCTGATGTCTTGGAGTCAAGTCCAGTGATAACTTATTTTTTACTATTGACTGTAGTGGGGCCAAGATGATTATGTCAGCTCTACACATCTATTGTGTAGACACATGAAGTTAGGTGAAATGAATGTACCATTTGATGTGCAGATTATGCCACTGCCAAACCAATCTAAAAGCTCCATGTTGTAAAAGCAACACAGAAATATCAACACAGGGGCATTTCTGTTTTCCAAAGTAACCTAACTTTTAGTCCATGAGGCATATACTTCCATGTACAGTCAATTCTCTGGGGGGGGGGGGGGGGGGGAGGGGGGATTGAAAACCCATGTAAATAACAGCATCATAACCACTAACCATAGCAACAAATCCAGTTATCTACTTTCTTGGGCTTACAGGCTGCAAATGCACATATGTAACCATTCTAGATCCTCAGATGAAACAGTCTGAAACACGTGGCTAACATTTCCTGGGAGATGGCAAATGGTACATGTATGTCTGAATATGAATTCAAGAGCTAGAGAAGTCCTTAATTCTATCTCCAGCAGAGAACCTAATTATGACGTTTTGATAGTCATACACAGAATAAATACATATAGGGTGAAAAACCTGGTGAAGAAAAGTCCTTCTCAGACAGTTTTAGCTACCAGTGTCTGGAATCATTCTGCTCTCCGAAATGAACTGACTCTGAGTCTGGACTTTATCAAAAGAAGTCTAAATGACATCTTAAGAGTAATAAGGCAATGAAACTGGGGAAAGAAAATACCAAATGATATTTCACACCCCCCCCCAGAGCTGAAATTATAGAATAACTTCTAAGATCAACCAGCAAGTTTTAACATTGGTCACTATTAACATCTTGTCTTTATGCCAGTGCAATTATTGGCTGATGTCAAAACTTAGAAATACTGGCAGTGAAGCATAATTTGTCCCTCATCTAAGATATGCAATTTGCACATATGGACCAATGACCTTAAGCTTTACGTGAAGAAACAAAATGGCTGCTCCTTTGCTAAGAATATTCCTGTTTGTTCAGTATGATTTTATCTGAAATCGTTCAAGAAGAGAAATGCAAAGAAAAATATCATCAGTTCAGTTAAAGCCATGCTGCATTTAGTAATAATTTTCAGTGATGGATTTTAACAGTAATAAAAATGGAGACAAGGGATTGGTTTCATAAAACCTGTCAAATAAATGTAAAAAGGACATAAACCCCCAAAATAGCTTTCACATAAAATCTCACCACAAGATAAAATACAGCTTTTGGGTAAAAAGGGAGTTATATCTCTAGCAACTTCCATAAATAATTCACTGCTAGCTTGTAAACAATAGAGAAGCACAGTATGAATGCCAAAGAGGGTCTTTATATGTCATAAAGCCGCTCAAAAGTGCACTTGCTGCAGCAAGTCTGACTGTGAGCTTTGATGTGCTGGAAAAGAAACTGCTACGCTGAGGTCATCAGTTAGTAGAAAACAATTTCCCTCATACAGAGAAGCAGACTTACTGCTGGGCTTCTGACACAGACAGATTGGATTTAAAAAAAAAAAACAAAAAAACAAGACTGCATAATGTGAGCTTCCAGGGGAAGGGAAACCTTCAGCACTACCATCTAAATTGCCAAGGCTGAAACAAAATATATCATCTTCCTTTAATGGCTATCAAAAGCTGACACTATGGTGTGGTAGGGTTCACACATAGCGCACTCGTACTTTAAATATGCAAATGGCCTGATTTGCTTCCACCTTCTTAACTAAACTCCTCCCACAGAGAACTTGAGCTTCTCTGTTTCTTAAGAGTCAGGCTAAATAATTCAAGTGACACAGATTTGGAGTTCATTTCTTATCATGGGTATATTTGAAAAGGTAACTTTGTCATTTGAAAAATTCCAAGCTAAGGCTATTGCAATAACCTTCCTTTCATTTCTACACTGATACAGCAAGCGAAAGAAAAGAAGAAAAAAATAATAATAATAACCTGCAGATAAAAAGCTATATAAATATTGAATGTGTATACAGACACTATTCAGACGTCAGCTCTCTGAAGTGATCGGCGCAGCTGACACCATAATAATTACAGTAAAAGTAACAGAGGAGAGAGGATGGGCACTCACTGGAGGGAGAAATGCAAGCTTTGAAATTCCAGTGAAGAAGACAACAGTATGATGGTATATAGTGCTGGGCATGTGATTCAAGGTGCACAATCAATGTGACAGAAAAAGAATGGGTAGATTATTTCTGTGTTACAACTGCTGACTTCTTTCCAAAGTCTTCTGCAATGCTTTGAATTTCATCTGTAATTGCTCTGGCCTATTCCACCTCTCAAAAGCTTTTGATTCATGTCAAAAGCCTTTCCAAAGTATGGTTGTTTCTTTTTTTCTCATGTGCAACTTCTAAATGTATTCAGAGGGCCAATTCAGACTTCCACTTATCCACTCTTGAGAAATTAAAGAGTTGCTTTTTCAAAAAGAAAGGAGAAAGAAACATTCTCATTTCCTGTGCTGAAGGCAAAAGTGTGGACATCACAGGAAGAGGTAAGGAAACAACCATTTGCACAGTGCCATTCAGATTGTTCAAGCTGGCTGAAGTTTTAAAGGATCTGTTGCTTTAGTGTTGCTCAGTAATAAGCGTTTTTCTGATGGGTCTCTAAAACCTGTCTGAATCATACATTGTAACATAGGAAAAATATGAAAGCAAGTTTGTGATATTACCATAGGACTGGCTGTAAATGACATCTCCGTCCAGGATGGCACCAATTTCTGAGAAGAATCATCATTTTGAACTCAAATCCAACTACATCTCAATTTTCCCAGGGAATAGGAAAAGATGCAGCAAAATTTTCTGCTGTTAGCCTGCATACCTCTGAAAAATAATTGCAAAAGAACCACAAAAGTTTTATATTTGTTATTTTTTATTTGTATTTTGTGAAGCAAAATTTGAATTTTCACTGTCAAAACATATAGCCAATACTAATATGCCTAAACATGATCACCCTACTTTATGTTTATTCCTTGTAGTCCCTTCACTAAGCTGAATGCACAGTGCTCACAGAATCGCAGAATGGCCTTGGAAGAGACCTCAAGGATCATGAATCTCCAAAGTCCCTGATCACGTCCATCCTCCCCAACTGCAGTTTTCTCTCATAAAATTTTTCTTCTTCCTCATTTACAAAGGAAAGGCTTAGCCCTTCGTTGGAGCCAAAAAATACAGGAAGCAGTTCAGAAAATTGGCTGGCTGCTGTCTTAGTGTTCCTCAGGTCCCTGATCTGACTCTCTTCGTACCAGTTCAGACCTTACTATGCTCCCTGCTGCTGTAATAGAAAAGAAAAGCACATACCTACCAATAGGAGAGTGTCTGCTCAGTTATGGAATCATAGAATCCCAAGGTTGGAATGTACCTCCAAGGACACCCAGTCCAACTGTCTGCTTATCACCAATATTTCCCATTAAACCATGTTGCTCACCATCAAGTGTGTTCAGTCTCACTTTTGCCCTTCTCTAAGATAGTAAGAAAATCTAAAAGAGTAGAAGCAACAGAAGCAACAGAAATATGGAAAAGCCTGTTCGTTTTGTTCTGGAATCTTTGCTCTAGGCTCTGATGTATAATCTACAACAACACATGATTCCTAGAATACCTCCAAAATCACCATTTTGACTCTCCAACAGTCATATCCTCAAAAGGAGGTAAGTGCTACCAAAAAAAAATCGATTTATTGTGCTCATTGCCTACTGTATCTGCAGCAGTCTGGACTGTGAGACAGTTGATGGCAGGAAGTATATTCCGAGAGTCTTCAGATTTGAAAGATAAGTTTTTTGCCCTGACAATAGGGCACCCTGTTCCACCTCTGCTTTACAGATACATTCCAGACTATCCTGCAAGCTATCTACAGCTACATAACCCCATGTAGACGGCAGATCTCAAATGCCTATAGAGATAGGCTAATGCCTGTAAGGTACTGTAACCTTTTCTGGGATTAAATTAGGTCGCTTGGACTTCTCTATATCAGTGTGAGTGAATTTTCTGCCCAGTACTTCTATCAAACTAATCATGCTAGAAAAAGACTTTCTCATTCACATGGTCCTGTTGAACCTGACTCCCTGGCATTTATTCACCAGAATTCTTCCTTCTTCTCAGAGCTCAACTAAGAAAAGGAAGGGGCTCATTAAAGCTTGGAGGAGACTCTTTGGCTATCTCCTTACTTAGTGAAATAAAATAGAAAATAGGTCACAAGACACAAATTTAACAGCATTCCCTCTGATTTATTCAGTTCAGCCCCAATTTACAGGAAGTCCTGCCTCACTGCATTGTCTGCTCATACCTAATGCATCTCATTCCATATTCCCATATGCAGTGACCAAAACCATCTGGCTCAGCAGAAGCTATGGTGTTCAGGAACAGACCCAGCTGCCTTTCTCAGTGAAAGAGTGAAGCTAAAACACAACTAGTTACAAACTGGAAATAAATTGTTTCAAGTGTGAATGATCAATTAATGAAAGTGGTTGAGTTTGCATTTCTCAAAGAAAGTATCTCTTTTTCCATATGCATTGCGCATAAAACTGTGAATTCTCTCTTCTTTTTATTTTCCCTGTGCTTTGCAACAAAGAAATATCCAATCAGCCCACAGGGCAACGTTCTAGACTTTGTACTTCTCACAGAGATCAGCCCATCAGTGTAGGTTTGCTGCCAAACACTGTCACACTGTCTGTACCTAGCACCAATTTAAAAAATGAAAATATATTTGAAAGATAATACAGTCATTTGGTCACTGCCAATATAGGTTCATGAAGGGAAAGTCATAAGTTTAATCTCTATCTATGACGAGGTTATCCATCTAAAACCATAGGGTCATAGAATCCCTGCAGTTTGAAGGGACCTTTAAAGGTCAACTGGTCCAACTCCCCTGCAGTGAACAGGAACATGCATATCTAAATCATGTTGCCTCGAGCTTAATCCAGATTGGCCTTGAAATTCTCCAGGGATGCGGCATCCACCACATCTCTGGGCAACCTGTTCCAGTGTCTTACCACCCTTACTGTAAAAGGACTTATATCTAACCTAAATGTATCCTCTTTAAGCTTGAAACCATTTGCCCTTGTTCTATAACCACAGACCATGCTAAAGAGTCTGTCCCCTTCTTTCCTGTAGTTCCCTTTTAGATCCTGAAAGGCCACTATCAGCTCACTTCAGAGCTTTCTCTTCTCCAGGCTGAACAGCCCAGCTCTCTCAGCCTGTCCTCATAGGGGAGGTGTTTCAGCCCTTGGATCATTTTTATGACCCTCCTCTGGATATGCTCCAGATCCATGCCTCTTCCTATACTGAGGACTCCACATCTAGATGCAGTACTCCAGGTGAGGCCTCAACAGCACAGAGTAGAGGGGCAGGATCACATCCCTCAAATTACTGGCCAAACTACCCAAGATACAGATGACTCTCTGGGCTGCAAGGGCATGCTGTAGCTCATTTGTAATTTCTCATCAATACCCCAGGTACTTCTTGGCAAGGCTGCACTCAATCCTTTCAATCCCCCAGTTTGTATTGGTAGTGGAGATTACCTCAACCCAGGTGCAAGACCTCACACTTGGATTTGTTGAACCTCATGAGGTTTTCTAGGCCCAATTCTCAAGCCTGTCTAGGTCCCTCTGGATAGTATCCCATCCCTCAGCTGTGTCAACTGCACCCCACAGCTTCACCCCAGACTTGCTGAGGATGCACTCAACACCACTGTCAATGTCACTGATGAAGATATTAAAGAGTATTGGTCCCAGCACTGTCCCTTGGGGAACACCACTCATCCGTGATCTTCATCCAGGCATGGAGCCACTGACCACCACTCTCTGACCCTATCCTGCAGCTAGTTTTTTATCCACTGAACAGTCCACCCATCAAATCCATATCTTTCCAATTTAGAGAGAAGGATGTTGTCAGGAACTGTGTCAAAAGCCTTACTGAAGTACAGATAGATAAAATCTGTGGCTCTTCCCTTTTCCATTATTGCAATTACACAATCATAGAAGGCCACTAAACAGAACTTGTCTTTGGTGAAGCCATGCTGGTTCTCCTGTATCACCTCCCTGTCTTCCATGTGCCTTAGCATAGCTTCCAGGAGGATCTGCTCCACGACCTTTCCCAGCACAGAGGTGAGGCTGAAAGGTCAGTATTTACCGAGGTCATACTTTTTACCCTTCTTATAAATGAGTGTGATGGTGCCTTTCTTCCAGTCACTGGGCACCTGATTGACACAACTTTTCAAACATGATTGAGTGTGGCTTGGCAACTACATCAGCCAATTCCCTCAGGATTCTGGGATGCATCTCATCGGGACCCTTAGGCTTGTGGATATTCAGGTTCCTCAGGTGGTCACAAACCTGATCTTCACTTACAGTGAGGGATATTGCTCCCCCAGTCCTCTCCTTCCAATCCAAACATTTGAGGGCTGTGTTATCAGAGAAGACCAAGCCAAAAAAATGTTAAATACTTCAGCCTTCTCTTTGTCTGCTGTTACCAGCCTGTGTCACTCACTGGGGGGGGGGGGGGGGGGGGGGGAGGGGGGGGAAGGGGGTTACACTCTCCTGAACTTTCCTTTTCTGGTTAAGGTACATCTAGAAGCCTTTCTTGTTCTTCTTGGCACTCTTGCCAAGTTGAGTTCAAACTGAGCCTTGGCTTTCCAGATCCCATCCCTACACAGTCTAGACCTTCTTTATACTCCAGCAGATGTCTGTGCAGTTCAAATTCCCTAGCAGGATAAGTGCTTGCAATCACAACATCTCTTGTAGCTGGAGATAGAAGGCCCCATTGACAAGTTCCATTTGATCAGGTGGCCTGTAATAGATACCAATGACAAGGCTCCCCTTGACGCCCCTATCTCATGACTTTTGACTTGCTCATGACTACTCTTTAGGGATAGCTCTTAACATTCTGTTCTTTTCCTGATGTAGACAGCAACGCCTCTTTCCTCTCATTCCTTGCCTGTCCCATGTGAACAGCTTGAGGCTGTCAATAGCCACACTCCAGTCACAAGAATCATCCCACTCGTTTTCAGTGAAGGCAACTATATCATAGTTTTATAGTGGCACAGTAGCTTCTAGCTCCTCCTGTTTGTTTCCCAAGCTGTGTGCCTTGGTGTAGAGGCATTTCATTTGGGCAGCTGGTCTTGTCACTTCTTTAAAGGATAACTTCTCAGTTCCTTGTAAGTATTTCACTTAATTTTCCCTGCTGTCTACTGCTATTGCCCTAGCAGTCACTGCCTCATCATCATAGGATTTCGTATGTGCTGCAGTTGGCCAGCAGAAGCCAATTGATGTAACACTTTTTGACCCAAAACTTTTTTATATTCTTTCTCACAGCACCCATCTGGACAAAATGCTCAGCATACAGCTAAACAAAAACATTACGCAATGGGTAAAAAATTTATTGACATGTTGAGTTCAAAGGGTTGGCACATTAGTGGGGTTTCTACAGGGCTCCATTTTGGATCCAGTTCTCTTTAATGTTTTCAAAAATGACTTGGATATAGGATTTGAAGGTGTACTAAGTTCATAAAGTAGACTGAGAGGAGCTGTTGAATTTGTAAAGAGTACAGAGGACTTCAGGAGACACTCTTGGAAATACTGGCAAATATTGGGTTTGATTTTTGGCAGTCCTGTGTGAAGCCAGGAGTTGTACTTGATGATCCTTGTGGGTCCCTTCCAACTTGGTGTATTCTATAATTCTATAAAAAATCATAATGGCCAAATTAACCCTTTATTAAAATTATCTACTTAAAAATCTGATTTGCTCAAAGTTGCTGTTTTACTAGCAATTGCATTTTCTGACTGATCAGTCCTAAAATGACTATGTCTGTAATGCAGGCAAGAAAAACTGTAAATGTGGTCCTTTGAAGAGGTTTAGGTGAAATATTTCAGCAACAGAGAAGAATTAAGGCTCTTTACAAGGCACTGCTTGGTTTCATCTGCAATGCTTTGAAGTGAAATAAAGTTTGGGAGTAGATGTGGTTTTTTCTTTATAAGTACAGCAGGATTTGTGACAAACTACAGGAAAAAGAAGAGCTTTTTAAGTTAAAGGTCACTGTAGGTGCATGAATTAATGAGCATAAACTGAAAATTATCATTTTTCCAGCCACACCACAAAGAGAAGAAAGCTCTGTTCTCCAACAGAGTGAAACTCTGGAATAGTTTCTCATAGAAAAACATCTTCCAGCAAAAGTAAACAGTTTTACTATAAGGAATGATGAGATGGGAAAAAGAAAAAAAAAAAAAAAGAAAAAAAAAGGATGCTATGTAGTACAGCCATCTGCAGAAGCAGAGTCCTGAACTCTGTGACACAGGAAGCCACTTCCCATGACGGCTGTCTTTTTTGCAGAATGATCAAAACCCACCAAGATAGTAAGTGACATTGGAGATAAACTTACATGGACACCTACGAGGTGAATGGAAATATCAGAGAAGCTGTGTAATACTGACAGCTTCATGTAAACTATGAGTAATTATCACCTTTAACTCAGAGAAAAACAATATGCCATTATTTTGCCTGACAGATATCTCTTAAACAGAGTTATATATTCTCATTCACAGCTGAAGATGCCAGTATGTGTAGGTACATACATATCCTTATCCTAAAATGAACGCTTTATGTGACCTAGTTCTAAGAAAGAAAGGCTTTTGCTGATATATTTCGAACACTGTATGCCTTACTTTATATAAATTCAAATGTGTAGTACAAAATGCCACCTTGTGAAAAATTTCTGTTTGCATTTGGGAATAATGTACTTTGGAGGCAAGATATAATGGTTTAATATCTGGAACAGACCTATATAAGCAGGCTTCATAGCAAGGATCTATTTTTGCATTTATTCATCAGACAAATAATAACTGCATCCTTTTTTCCCTGGTCAAATGTACAAAGCGTGATAGTAGATTTCTTTACATTCATTTTAATAATGTAGTTTAAATAAAGATGTAAAAATCTTTATAAAATTCTAGCAGCATGCAGCCATCCTCAAAGGTAATCCCATGACCTACAGTAGTTTCAAGGACATTATCCTGCAACGCCTTGAGAATTTCCACCATATCCTTTCTGAAGAACTTTTCTCATTCTCACATATCTGTTTTGTATCCTGTCACCAACATTGTTTTCTTCTGGGGACCAACATTCCTAATGGGATGAGAAAGAAAATGGGAGAATGAATGGGGGAAAGAGAGAAGGAGAAGGAAGAAAACATCCGTCCATAACTTGAGGCCAGTTAGACTTTCATGGTTGTTTCAAACCCTACTTCCTTCATCAGGGGAACTCCTTCTCAGTAATACCATTAGAAGCAAGCATTTCAGGATAAAGTCCTGTTGTGGGCAAAACAGGTTCAGCTTAGGGAATTTCACTTACCTTAATGTATTGTCATTTAACATAAAGTTTTAATAACTGATTTGAATATGACTAGAAACAGGAAAAGAAACAAACATTTAGGTAAAAATATTTTCTCCCCCTTCCCTACACTTGGTTTCAGTCTAATTTGCCTCCACCAGTCTTCCCTTACTGGCACCTTGCTCTTACAATGCATGCCTAGCCCCTCCTTCTTCCTGAGGTGGGACGGTGGGCAGAAAAGGAGGATGCTGTCACTGCACAGTGCTCTCCTGCTCTGCTCCTGTCTTCTTATTGCTCTTCTTCTCCAGAATGGGTCCTCATCAAGACAAAATTTCTCAGGGAAGTTCCTCCTTCTGGATGGGCCCCAGCTCCAGTGGACAAACCTATGTACTGCTTAAAGCAGCAGATGAAATCCTATCCGCAACACTTTCCAGGAATTTCTCTTTCACTCAAAAATGCTGAGCTATCAAAGTTGTTCAGCTTTAAAAAATGGGTGTTGCTCTGATTTCAAAATGTCAAACTATTAATAGAAAAAGCAAAAAAATCTGGAATTGAAAATAGCCCAGCTCAATTATTATTTTATTTTTTTTTAGCTTTTACGCTTTTCTTAAAATTAGTTTATTGTTCTTTGTGTTCTTTAAAGCCAGAGCCGCAGAATTTTTATTTTGGCAAATGCAAAAAATAAAAAAAATTAAAATTAAAATTAAAATAATAATAATAATAAATTTTAAAAAGCATTGGAAATATCTAAACCACTAACACGCAAAAGCCATGTCAGAGCCCATTTGGTAGAGAGAAGTTTCCACATCAACTCTGGCTGACAATTTCTGACAATCATATCTTTGTCTAAAAGTTTCTGCCCATTTCCAGCCAGAAATAATCATTTCCCCAGTACAGAGCTACTTTTTGAGTTAAGGCAGCTTTCCAGCAAGCACTGAACCACCAAATAAAAAGCGTACTTTAGCATTTCCTACAAGATACTTCAGGCTAATTACCCTGTCTGAACTGCCATGTATGCCTCAAAATGGATCCTGGTGTCAGAGTATAATTGTTGATTGTGCTTTCCAGCATCCAGAGTTCTAAGTATCTCTTCTTTCAGGTGACTAGGTTCAGGAATTAAGCTCCAATGGTCATTTGGTCAAATTCTCAGCTTTTCACTCAGCTGTATGAGCATATGTCTAAAATAATTTTGCACAGCCTGGGAACTGCAGGGGAGAAAACGCTGAATTTTGAGAATTCTGATTTTTGATTCATTATTTCCTTTGCAATTTTTTGCATCTGGCTTTGAATAAAACATAATATCTGTCTCATATAATTCTCAGGACTGCTGTTCTGTATTTCAGTTTATAAAATGTAGTAGGTTGGGACTGTCTTGTTTCATATTTAGTATAGGTAGCCTAGATGTAATTTTCCAAATAGCCACTTCAGTAACATTGCAAAAATTCCACAAGAGTCTAAAATGCAGTAAAAGAAAATACAACTCCATTTGCATTCCGGTGTTACAACTGGTGGAGTATCATCGCATTGTTTTTAACTAATTTTTTTCACATTAAATACTTTGTTCACCCTTGCATAACCATTATTCATTCCCTATTTTTTCTGATCTGATTTGTATAGTGGACTCAAAGTATACAAAAACTCACACTGACATGCATACAAACATAATAGATTTGTGTGTGCTGTGGGGATAAGGGAGTTGTGTCATCACCTATTTGTTTTTCATACACCAAGAAGTAAAACATCACCATCATATTCAGAATACAGAGGAAACTGCCTGGAACTAACCCATAGCCTTAAAGTTATTTTTTGAATTCTATTAAATGTATAACTTGCATTCACATAAATGAAGATCAATTCACTAACAGTTTCAACTTAGACATTAATTTTGGTGGTGTGCAGCAAGTGGACAAGGAGGCATGGGCAAAAACTCGAAATAGGAATTTCTACACAAGCATATGAAAGAACTTCACTGCAAGAGTGACAGAGCACTGGAACAGGCTGCCCAGAGGCTGTGGAGTCTCCGTAACTGAAGAGATTCAAGACCCAGCAAGACATTTTCCTGCTTAACCTAGTGTAGGAAACCTGCTTTTAGCAGGGGGATGGACTCCCTGGTCTATTCCAACCTCTATGATTCTGTGATTCATTCAAAATAAATAATGTAATCATTTATCTGGTGTAATTAATATTGGTGTAACTCACCATTAAGGAATGGTGAACATGATTTTCAGAAATACTTAATTATTTAGGCTTTTGAAGCTAGAAGAGACACTTTTACAAAACAGACACTAACATTCTGAATCTAGATCTCACTCACAGGAGCTACCTTCAACGATGGCATGCGTACCTTCCCTCCATTATCACCAACCACTAAAATCAAGTCATTGCTTTACTGAATAAGACACAACAGAAGAGTATCAGAAGAGGTTAACACTTCATCCTTTCACAGTCTTTTTTTTTAATATCTTGGGATGTAATTGTATTACTCTGGAAAATTCTCTGGTGCCCTTTCATTTGTCCTCTGACTAAATGATGAAGAACTACACCTAGATGCTTTTAGTCAAATGCAGCTCCAGCAGTGCTATCACTATGACACATCCAGTACTTATAACGAGAAAGTAATTTACCACAACATGTTTAAAATTAACTGAGGAAACTATGTGCATGTTCTTCATCCCCTAATTGTGTCTTCTGCAGGGGCTTCTAAGGTTTATCATTTCACTCACCTCTCCACAGAGGAGAAAGCTCACTTCTGTGCTGTGCATCCATTACATTTGCACGAAGTTGCTCAAAGATAAGGAGAGTGTCTCCTTTTTCCATATAATTGCTTAGATTTTCTTGAGTGATAAATAAAATATAGCAGGAAATGTTGAGAAGGACAAGAAAAGGAGGGTTTAATTTGTTTATAATTTGGACTTTTTAGACAGATGATAACATGATATTTTAAGAAACCATAAAAATAGAGAAAAGAATGGAGCAAACTGAATGCAATATGCCATTAAAATGACATCATGTTTATATATATATGCATTTATGTATATTAAAAATAAATATTAAAATCAAACCTTAGTTTAGTAATATAATTAGTAATGTAACATTATATTAAAGCAATCAAGGCAATGTTAAATATTTCAATTAAATGCATATTTCATATTTATACAATTCAGAACTCCCGTATCAAATGTTGATTTGACGTTGTTTTAATTATTAACAACAATGGTTCCAAGAGAAAAGAGTTTTATGTGTTTAAAGTTTAATGCTTTAAGTTTAGTGCTTAAAATAAATCTGAACTGGAGGCAATGTAAAACCTGTCATTACCTAGAAGTGTATCAGCCTTTCAGCCATCATATCTGTTCAGTTTCAGAAGCCCAAACCTCTATTCAGCTGCACAAGGCACCGGTGGGAATACACCCCTTTCCTTTACAGATGAGCTATTCAGCACGTTCTTAAATAAGCTGTTTTGCTGAATTGATATTGGTGAAAGCAGAGTATCTCTTTTTGCACTTTTATTATCTTGCAGTGGAAAAAATCTCTATCTCCTTTCTGCAATCCCATTTTATTAAGACAAAAGTGTGACCACATAAAACTTCAACAGACATGCATAAAGCTGTTGGGTAGCTTGCAGGCATCAGTCTCAGAATAGCAGATGAGATTAATTACAATACAGTTCCCAAAACTTTCTTTGCCTTTTGTCCCTCAAACCTGCCACCTCATCAACCAAGACCCAGCAAAGAGGATTTCTTTGGAGCTCAGCAAAACTTTCTGACTTTTGATTCATTGTTTGGCTGCTCTCCTACATTTCTTAGCTGAAAGCATTTCGATCAGCTTTCCATAACCAGTCCTGTGTGGGTGAAATGCCATCCTCCAATAAATATAGCAGATCAGGATATTTTACACCTGAAATATCCTATTAGTAGTGGGCTGCTGCCTTTTCAGCTTGATTCTGTATCACAGTATAGTTACAAATCAGAAATCTGACAATAGTTTATAGCTGATTAAATAAATACGTGTTAGCATTTTTTCTGAACATAAGAATAGAATAATTTGGACTTTCTGTTAAATCTTGAATCAGAACCAAGGCTTAAGTCCATTCTTTATGAGGTTTAATCTGTGTAATAGAATTTCATGGACTCATAGAATCATGCATTTCATAGAATCATAGAATCATAGAATCTCCTGAGCTAGAAGGCACCCACAAGGATAGAGTCCAGCTCCTGGCCCCACACAGCATCCTAAAAATCAAACTATCAACCTAAAAATCAAACCATATTTCTTAGAGCATTGTCCAAATTCTTCTTGAGCTCTGGCAGTCTTGTTGCCAGATTTGATTAGATTTATATTAAGAGAAGTATTTTTAAGTTATAGGTATCAATCTTCTTTCAGTAAAAGTGCTTTACAGAATTAAAAAATCATAGAATGGTTTGGGTTGGAAGGGTCCTTAAAGATCAGTCATTTCCAAGCCATTGGTAGGGACACCTTCCAGTTGCTCAATGACTGAATGTCTCATTTTGAAGAGCAATTCGAATTGAAATTTCCTAAATCTCAAAAACGTTGTGGAGGTTAGCATGCTTTAGTACAAAATATTCTTTCACTTTATTTAAAGTCTGTGTAGGCCTTCAATGATCTGTTTAATTTACTGTATCTTACATGTAACATCATGCACTCCACTCAAAATAACAACTCACACCTTACATTTTTAAGATGTATGTATTTTCATAATATACATCTTTTATTTTTGCTGCTGACATTGCTTTAGATTTGAAGAGAGTTTTTCAGTAACCAAAGGAAGAAAAATATGATTTGGGATTAGAATGACTATAATTGCATTTATTGGGTAGCTCTTCCCTTATAATTTTTTCAGTAAGGAACTACCTAACTTCAGTACTTGTCTGGGGAGTTTTTCAATGCGCCATTGATCTGCATTATTTGCACTGAAACTGTTGATATGGTCATATCTTAGACACTGATTGTTTCACAAAGTAGTATACATTGATCTCTCCTCCTGACCTGTTTGGGTCTCTAAGGTTCATAAAGGTACAGTTTAGCTGTTCCTGCATGCTCAAAGGATATAAAGATGTGAGAAAAGATTAAAAGATTCCAGCAGCATAGAGCATATGGACATTCTGCTCCCATAGCACCAGGACAAAGGCAAAATTGATAAGAGACAGCTGGGATGAGAAAGAACCTCTCAGTTGGTGAACCACAGAAAACGGCAGTAAGGGAATGAAAAAAAATACAAGTTGGACTGGTTGTGACAGTGGCATATTCCAGGAAACAGTCTAGAAAGGACAAAAACGAAGGTAAAAAGATTGGTGTTACTGCTATTAAATTAAGTATCTTCAGGAAGTTGCAAGAATATAACATTCCAGAAAAAATAATAGGAACAGGAAGAAAAAAACAGAAGAGGTGAACATTCATTTGTTAGGGAAACTGTGGGATACTATAGAACTACAAAGGCTTGTGCTAACTTGAACAGAAAAATATAGGATCATAATCAAGACTATAAGGAGAACTGAAAATACATTTTAACAGCACTTCTTATCTACTGAATGATCTAAAACATTAACAAATTACTTTCTCCAATAGTTGAAGTATCATCAAATGCATTATACAGATGAAATTCCTGGAAAGAAACTAATCATACTTTTCTGTCTGGAACTAGATTGTGCAGAGCAGAATCTGGGAAGAAATGCCATGCCTGCCATGTCTATTTTGGGCACTTGAATGATCCTGTCCCAGCAGCATCAGGACTCCGTTCCTATTGATGGACACCTGTGAGCTTTCCAATTTCCCATTCTTCTATGACAATCTATGAAAAGCCTTATTCATTCCTCCCTGTTTTTTCCACTCTTAAGGTGACAGCACTTTCCATTTCAATTAATTTATAATCAATGCTTAATTTGATTAAAAGCTGAAGATTCAATTAAGTGTATTAAATAATCCTTTATTTTGATCAGTTTTGTTGCCTTCAATGAAGTAATATTCTATAATTAAATCACTGGATACAGAAAGTTGCTGTATAATTAACAAGACCATAGTCCTAAATGACTCAGAATAATGAACAGAAGTGAGGCCCAGATAATTAAAAAATCTCATAACTAAAATTTGTGACATATTTCCCAACCACATTTAGAGCTTAAGGGTGATCTTACGATCAGCACAGAGCAACACATTCTCTGTGTGACCTTGGACAAGGTATACAATTTGCTGAGGCAAACTCCCTTATCTGTAACACAGCAAACCTTTGTCTTAACAAGATCATGAAGTAAGCATTTCATGGCAAGCAGAGACACCCTGTGCATGCAGAGTGCTTACTGAGAAGGGATTCTGTTGGTACTATCACAAGATAAATAACAAGAGCTAGGGAACAAAACCTAGCTGTAGCAAATGAGAAGAAAGGTCCAACTTGCTTGATATCCCCTCAAGGACACTTTCCACTGGCAGGTGGTTAAGGAAAGGTTTAAAGGCCAGGAAAGTACTGTATCTCAACATTTGTCTCACTATAGCAGTGTGGAGCTGATGAAGTTCACGAGATGCTTCACGGTGTTTAATAGCTCACACCAGACCTCTCAGCAGTTTTTGAGCACAGTTCCACATCTGATCACATCATGCTCCTGTAAGGAGTGCTACAGTTCAGCGAGGTAAAAATGTACTTCCTC
This sequence comes from Tetrao urogallus, assembly GCF_951394365.1. Lineage (NCBI taxonomy): Eukaryota > Metazoa > Chordata > Aves > Galliformes > Phasianidae > Tetrao > Tetrao urogallus. The sequence continues at coordinate 77,949,310 of NC_136813.1, read as the reverse complement.
TTGGTCATTTTCTGTTTTTAGCTACTATTTTTACTTCTTGCTCCTTATGTAATATACTATATATATATATATATATATATATATATATATATGTAGTGTTTATTTCTATATTTATATTACATATATCATACTTATATTTATTTCTATATATATATTTTTTTTTTATATCATATCATCCTGAGTTATCTCTTTTCCAACCTGTTTAAGTTTTTCCTGGAAAGAAGCCATTCTAATTCTTTTTTTTTTAACCACTCATCATATTTTTCTCCTCTGACCATTGTTGAACAACTGCTGTTTTAATAGCACCAGCTAAAATAAATTCAAGATCTCTCTCCTGAGAGGCAATAGCTAATTTAGAAGTCATCATTCCATATATACAATTAAAATCATGTTTCTCCATGTGCACCTCTTTGCATATATTGACCTTGAATTTTGTCTGCCATTTTAATGTCCAGTTATTCAGCATCACAAGATCTTCCTGTAACTCTTTGCAATCAATCCAATAGTTGAATACCTTGAATAATATCTCAGCAAATTTGTCACCCTGTTATCTTTTCTAGGTCATTTATGAATACATTGAATAGCTAGGCTTCTTGAACAGCAGCATCCATTGTGATGTCTTTCCTTATCTGTTCCTTTTATTTCTTGTCATGTAATCATATAATCATATTTTACCATCTTTGCATTTCCTATCTCATTTGCTTTTGCTAAGCCATAAGAGGAATTTATCCTTTATCTTAAGACAGCTTAGTTTCTAAAATCTTTTTGATAAGGGTTCATGTCAAAAGCTGTTTGGAAATCCAAGTAGATCAACTTGGTAATTATGATCATATGTCCCTGACTCCCTCAAAGAACTCTAGGTTATTTGTGATGCATGACTTCCCAACATGAAAGCCCTGCTAATTCTTAGCCATGTGTCAGATTCTTGTATATACACTAAGAGGCTATATTCTTGACTTCTATTTACCTCAAGTCTTTTTACCTTAAGTCTGTTGCTTATTATATGTTTACATTCCTAGTCAAAAGAATCAAAGTCAGTAGTATGTACTCATCTGGTAGTTTACAGTTCCTTTACACTGGGAACAATTTAGGTATCTACACTATTGATGGCTGCCATTGTGACTGATTCACAGCTTCATTTTTAGGCTATGTTAAAATGCTTGAATTTTTTTATTTTTTTTAATTTATTACCATCTAAAATTTATTCAGTTGGAGAAATATAACTTGATGCTTCAGCTTGAGATGGTTCCTCCAGTCCTTTTTTTTTTTTTTTTTTTTTTTTTTTTGTAAAGACTTTCCAAGTCTCCTTCAAGCAAATGCTAGGGCAAATAGTTCATCTGACTTTTCTGCTGTAGACTGACTGCCTCTGAGAATTCCCCTTACACCGTAAAAGTCTCTGCTCTACAAACTCTCTGATGAGTTTCTTCATTCTGATAAAAAATAAATATTTTTTACTCTTAGCATCTTATTCAAAATCTTCTTTCTTATTCCAGTTTCACTTTTAATATGGCCTAATTCCTGCTCTCTCACAACCACTATTCTGCTTTTTAACATTGTTTTCTTTTGTTTGGCCTTTTCAAAGCATTTTTTGATAGATTATAGCTGGCATCTCAGACACTGTCTTTTTGCAGTCACAATACCAACTTCAAGTATTTCATCCTTTTACCTGTAAGTTTTAACCTCCTTTAGCAGGCTTTTTCCATTTTCTGTAACCATCATTACGTAAACTGTAATTCCTCTTCAGTTCTCTGCTAGCGTTCAAAACTGAGAAATTATTGCAAGTGACCTGTGGCTTTCTAAACAAGAAGCTGAAGGCCAGGCAAGATATATTAGAGTATCTAAAATGGCACCTCTGTTTAAGAACCTAAATCACTCATCCTGGAACTCATCTCTTGAGTTTAACATACAGCAAATGACATGGTAATTTGAAAGATACAAGTGCTTCAGAAAAAATTGACAATAGCTGGTTCTTCTTTCTAGCTGGCAGTGATAAAACAAGATGCAAGAGCTGAAATTTAGGCTATGAATATGGTATGGCAGAGTTTCTGAGATGCACTCAGAAATATGTAAGTAACCAGTTTTCAGCTTGCTGTTGCTGCAGCAAACATGTTGACAATATACAATTTTAAATCTGGGTGGGATGCATTCATGCATTGTACTGCCTTCAGGAGTGTAGTCCCACTTTTGTCCCCTTCCTAAAGATGGCCCTAACACGAACATGTGCATGCCAGAATGAGGGTGTGCTCTGTGGCAGCGCTGCTTCAACTGCTCCGGACTTCCGGATAGTTGCTACATATATCACAAAGCCTCTACCCAACCATTGGGGCAAGTCAGGAAAGTTGCTGGCTTCCTGGATAACTTGCTTCCTTGCAGCTTATGGCCCACCCTTACCTGCCCAAAAATGGGGGTCACAAGCAGAGGATGTCTCCAGGCTGAGCACATCTGCCCAAGGTATGAAGGAGGAACCTCCACCCACAAAGTCTGCCCAGGGCCACATGCAAGGACAAGGCAGGTAATCCCAGATGATCTCTTCAGGACTTACAGGCTCAGTGCCTGTGGACATTATATATCATAGCTATTGCAGAGCAGAATCATTTTTATATTCACTCTTTAATAGTCTACAGAACAGCTTTCCTAATATTTTGTTGCATAGGTCACTAAGGAGATACCTGCTATCAAGCTGATTACAATTAACGCAATAAAATTACTGATGGGACAAGAAATGATGGTGCTTATTTTTATACCATATATAAAAATATCAGCTGCTACGAAATTTTCTGCAGTGCTGGCAAGCTGATTCTTACCTTCTGTTGTCTATGAGCATCAGCACATTTTATTTCTATTCCTGAGGTCATCTTTCCTTCCAAAGAAGTTACTGTTTACTGGCAGCAGTTACTCACAGTGTTTTTCTCATTCCTTTAATGTTGAAGCTTTATTTTCATGTATCTTTCTAGATGCCTGGGATCAACAGGTCCTTATTACACAATGCCCATGCAGCACTATATTCCATCTAGTCTCAGGCTACAAGCCTCTTTGAAAATTTTTCAAGATTCTCGTTCAATGCATGGTGAAAATAGTTTATGATGATCAGGCTGAACTCAATGAAACTCCTCCATGCATTCCAGTAGATGCAGCCTGAGAGAAGAATATCTTGAGGCAAAAAAGAAATACGAGTGGAGAGTTGGAAAGTTTTTGAAAATGAGACTCTGGGCCACTGATAGAAAAAGTAATAATAATACACAAGTAACAAGTTGAAGTCAAACCTAGATTGTTTGAGATGCAGAAAGTGGAATTTTGGATTAAAAAAATCCTTTTTTATAGACAGTGACAACCTGGCAGTTTGCTTCTTACAGGCCATGCTAGATTAGAGCATTTTAAAATGAAAACTATATGACACTGAAATATCTCTTATTCTGTCACTGCAGCCTAAGTGAATCATTCTGGTTCTTGAAAAGCCAAGGCAGTTGCAATCATTTAACAGGTGGAGCACTGAATAGTCCACAGAAGAGATTTTTAACCCTTTTACAGACAAAGTTGGAAACTTTTTTATCATTTACTAACAGAAACAGGATAGAGTGTCTGATTCCCACATGTGCATGGTACATTCTGAGTATATTCCTTCTTTATATTCCTGCAAAGGTACGTTATGAAATCAGGATTCCTTTATTAAGTCATTTCCTGTTGTTTTACGTTTGATCACCAACATTCATGACATAGATAGTTGGCTATTTTACCTTATGATGTGCTTCTGGGATGCAATGCGTAATGAAGCCCACATGCACAGTGTTTCCTTATCTGTAATTCCTTTGTTCTCACACTCTTATCCTTTCTTGGACTCACACTGCAAAGTGAAATGAAGTTTTGTGATGAGTGCTGACTTCACTTGTGATATGAGTAACATTTCAATCTTACTTCCATTAGGTGAATCTGCATGAAAATATCTAGAGATAAAAACAAACCACTGCATGAGCATTCTATTCCAGGCAGCATTTTGGAGTTCAGCTGCACTGTTCAGGACTGGGGATGTGACTGGTGATAAGTTTGTTCTGTCTGTTACAGAGGCTCTTAGTACTTTGGGAAGGGGGAGATTATTTTGTCTCTTAACAAAAACAAAATTAAAACATCTCTGAAGAGTGGTGCTTTGAAGTGTCTCACTTTTGCATGGACTTGATAATCAGTAATGAAGAGAGAGTGCAGATTACAAAACAACATAATCAAGTGATAATAATGAATATTTCAACAGGCAGACATTTCAAAGTTTTAATTAAAATTAGTAGTGCTACTGATATTGTAATGTCTTTGGGTAACATACAGGCAAGCAATCACAGACCTCCCAAACGGACTACATTACACATGCAAGTAATTATAGAAGATGCTGCTGCTCAAAGCACCCTGGTATTTGAGACTTAAAGCAAGTGCTCAAGCATTCCTCTACAGAAAGCAGCTCCACTGACACAGCCAACAGATCGACTATTATACTTAACCAGATGCTGCATTGCTGTGATGCAGTTCAAATCTGTTCTGCTACCAACAATTACTACTCCTTTTTTTTAATAAGAGAAATGTTTCTACTTTTTGCCTAAAGTGAAAGATGATATTTTTAAACACAGACTGTGAGACTCAGGGGACAAAAAGTCCCACCTGCAGAGCCGTTCTTTTACAAGATGCCCTCCATGCTGCAGGGGAAGAAAAGTTTAATCAAAGTACATTGCTCACTCTTACTTTTCTTTCTCCTTGACACTACCTCTACCCAGTGCTCCTGCTCTGATGTCCCTCCAGCATTCTCAGGTTTTTCTGAAGCTAAATTTGTCACTGGGGAGCAGGTGTGAAGGCTCCTTACCGTAAGACAAGGAATCACAATAGTGCCTGCAATTCGCAATATAATGGCTTCATTTAGAGCATGGGGGTGTTGTTCAGAAACTGCCTTGAGTGTACCTTGGCCTATTGCTACCTGTGGGTCTGGGCACACATTTAAAAAGATCTTCCATGCCTCTTGGTGAAATCAAATCATTATTTTGAGAACTGAAGCTCACGCTGAGCTATTCTGAATAAATCTCTCTCTCAGTTCAACACACCTAAGTCCCAAAGCTTACTGTCAGGAAAAGTAAAAGTACAGTCTAAGAGCATTCTTGCTTATGGATTTGAGGGCTTGTGCACAGCAGGTTTAAATATGTGAGAGTGTATGGGTGAGAGTGTAGTTTTTATATGACCTTTCCAAACTGTTTTACCACAAGGCAAATGCTCCATTCTTTTCTTTCTACCAAGGACCCCCTTCCTCCAAAAGGACCCCCAAGCATTTTCCAGACTGCTTCCTGGATCAAAAACTGCTGGGCAGTTCCTGAGTTTATTAGTTATTAGTAAGAGTCCTGTTACAGATAGGAAGGGAGGGATTAGACCTAAGGCCTTTCCTCTTCTTCCAGACACAAAATGTTGGCACTGATTTAAACTGATAAACAGACCTGGTAGTGTGGAGAATTGTTGTTTCCCCAATAGCTCAAAGAAGACACAGGAAATAGATCAACATCCTATAAGCTCATTTGGGCTAATTTTCCTCTGCAGAGCTGTGTTTGGCTATGCCTGATCTCAGCATATGTTCTGCAGGGAAAGGCAGCCTGCCTAGAAGGTTCATGAAGGAAGTGTCAAGGTTGTGATTTGGAGTGTTTATCAAGGCTGTTAATTTAAGAAAACCACTCCTACAAAACTGAAAGATAACATCATTCACCATGGCTTGGTAACTTTGAAGCTTTTAATTTATCTTAATTCACAGGCTGATGCAGCCTGTACTTCACATTATAGTCAAAAACTCTCTCCAGAGATTTTTCATTCCTTTCCAGGGAAATGAAAAGCCTATCCTCATTCATGTGAGATCTTTGAAATTGTAAAATGTGGGGTTATGAAGAATGATGACTGAAAAAATGAGGAAAACATTTGGTTGCAACTTTCCTATGCTTCTTTTCAATCACTGGGGAAAAGGCTGCTAATGGTCTGTCCTGCTCCGAGCACAGAGGCTTCACCCAAATTTGTGGGGCCTCTTTGGTATGGGATAGGTCTCCTTTCTGCAGTAACACAGGATTTAGTTCTTATTAACAAATTCCCTAGGCAGATCAATGCACTTACACAACGTCTGAGTTTTATCATAGAGGAAACTCAATCTATGTTTTCTGAGGAAAGGAACCACAGATAAACAGACTTGCTTTGAAAGGACATAGAGGTGATTTTTTTATTTTTTACTAGTCTGTAATTTGTATGTGGACTAATTGCTATGGGTATCCTTACAAAAATGAAATGATTATCGCTAGGAAAATATATAGACTATCCCCGTTCCCCACTGTGTTGCTGTTTTAATACTAAGCAAAAGTTAAGGGTCACACTCAACATTACATTAATTCGCATAAACTGTTGAAAACTTTATGTTCTTCTTTTAACTCTTTTTTTAAAGGCTGACTTCCCTCTTCCAGATCACATTAGAATGATTGTCGGAACAAAATCCTCTGATTTCAGCAGAGCTATTAGTCTTTTCGTTATCAGTTCTCCCAGCTGGAGCATGTTGATACCTAACACAGATGTGTCAGTGATCCCCAGGTTCTTTAAGCTCGTCTGCACTGCGACGGAATACCTCCGAGTGGTTCCAAAGGCACCATGAAAGTTTTTATGAATTATTTCCAACATGCCTACAGTACTCCAATCTATTGTATTTATTGTATTTTCATACTTACATGGAGCTTTTCCTACATTAGTTTGTTGAATACATCAGATTTTATGATCCATTCTTTGTGTATTTGAAAAGTGAAGGTATTGACATTACCTTTGCAGTAGATATCAAAACAGTATTGTAAGATATTTAGATTCAGTCAGGAATCAAAGCTCTTAGCTTTTGCAAGCAATGGGAGAAGAATCCAAAGAAGCAATGCAGTAAGAAGTATGATCCTCCAGAAAATACTGTTTCTCCTCTTTGTCAGCTTGAGAAATACACAGAACACGAAACAGTAGGAGGCATATAACATACCAACACTTTTTAATCTCTGCAGGTATTTGATGCTGCAGTTCTGTTTTATATCAAAGCTCGGTGTTCAGCCCAAGTCAGGCTCTACTTTCTTTCAAAAAATGCATTGTACCTCTGAGCAGCAGTGAGAAGAATTCTCCAGGCCTTTTAACTCTGAATCATCTGTCCACTTTTTTCCTCTCAGCTCTGAGAATACATGAATTAGCATTATCCACAAGGATATATGTCCAACTCGTGCTGTTCAGACTCAAGTGCTTGTGAATTATGAATTGCTTAAGGAAACATCACAGAGGGTTGAGCATTACCGCAACTGAACTGTCTGTACCAGAGAACAACACTCTCCTTAAGTACATGTTGAAGGCCATAGTTATACAGATAGTTGTGCTGCATGAACCATGGGACACATTTTTCAGAAGCAGGTGTCTAAGTTTAAGCTCCTAAAAGCATATTTATTTTCCTAAATTAGAAAATTTATTTTTCAGAAAAGCTTTTTATGTCTCAGGAACTGCTACTACTGTCAGTGACTGCATTTGTGAAATCAGGTCTCTTGTTCAGGTTTGTGTTTGATACTCCTCCTTTACCCTCAGGTTGTAGTCCTATAGTTGACTTATTACAGGAGCAGAAACCTCAATCTTAGCATCTATCAGTTTCAGAGCCTATAGTTGTTATACACATTCCCTCTTCTGCAGTTCAGCTTTACTGTTCCATTTCCAGAAGACAAAGATCATTTCCAATTCAGGATTCTGAAGACCTCATAGGAATATGGGTTTTTGGCCTTTATTGGTCAAAATGTTAACTGTAATTCTATCTCTTCGTTTTTCTGTTGCCAATAAACTGCAGCAGCTACGAAATTCCCTTTCCATTTAGGACAACAGTAGTGAAGCTAACACTATTCACATGAATTGGATCGATGCTTACAGTATATCAACACATCAGATTTGGCCATCCACTATGGCTCTAGTCAAGACATTAGGTCTGCTGTGCAGGAATATAGTAACTAAATTCTATGTTTTCATGGGGATATGTACGATCATTAATATTATGTTGTTGTTGAGATTGGTATTTTTAAAAGCTGAAATTGATAAGAAATTTGAGTAAATATCAACACTAGGTTTGTAAATTAACTGTAAATTAAAGGTCATTTTTACTATCTTCTGTGCCTTCTAAGCTGAAAAAACAAACTTAATGCTAACTTATGTCCAAATTCAAGGAAATACCACAATTCATGCAATAATTTTATTATCAAACAAATTCTGATGTAACTCAGAACAAAGATAAGAGTACAGACAAGCAAGGTAAGAAGCTTAAGTAAAGAAACTATAATTTAATTCTCAAATGATTTCGGTTTTTCAATAAAGACGATTTTACAGATTTCAGTATTGGAGGATGTATGGAAAATAGTATCTCTTTACACTCTGTCCCTTAAAATGCAACACAGATGCAGAAATATTCACTTGATATTAATAACTTTCAAAACTCTTGGGAGCCATTTCAGTGGAGATTTGATATGGACTGCTTGCAAGGCATGACTTAAGTGAGATTATTTACGCTGCAGAAGTGTTCCAGCTTCAGTTTGAGAGATCATTTGAAGTAATTAAAATGAAAGCAGGGAAAGATGAAGGAGAAAATAAGCTAAGTTGCTGCAGAGTGCTTATCGTAAAAACTTTTCCATAGCCAACGGTCCTTCATCATATATATTCATCATTTTCATCATCTACAATAGCTCTGCTTAAAGGAGAGTTCACCACACTCATTTAATATTACACAGTGCACTATCACCAGAGTGAGCATGAGGTAAGCTGGGGGATTCAATTAAATAAAAGGTGGCATTACTAAAGGTCAAGAAGTTCTGATTCACTGCTCTCTTAAAAGATGCAAAGTATTTTCCCTATTGAAATGGAAAATTATCTTTTCTCCCACCATTTTATTGGAAGGACAAATAGCAAACATTTATTGTTGAACTTTTATTGTTGACCTACTTGGAGCGATCCCGTGGGCTAGGGTGTTAGAAGGTATGGGGGCCTGTGAGAGCTGGTTGGCATTTAAGCAGCTCTTCTTCCAAGCTCAGGATCAGTGCGTCCCTGTGAGGAAGAAATCGGGAAAGGGTGGCAGGAGACCTGTGTGGATGAGCAAGGAGCTCGTGTGCAAACTCAAAGGAAAGAAGAAGGCCCATGAAATGGAAAAAGGGTCTGACCACTTGGGAGGAATACAGGAATGTTGTCAGGGCCTGCAGGGATGCGACGAGGAAGGCTAAAGCCCGCCTGGAATTAAATCTGGCAAAGGGGATAAAGGATAATAAAAAAGGCTTTTTAAAGTATGTTAACAGTGAAAGGAAGACTAGGGAGAATGTGGCTCCCCTGCTAAGTGACGGGAGTGTTCTGGTAACAGGGGATGCTGAGAAGGCGGAGATACTGAATGCCTTCTTTGCTTCTGTCTTCAGTGAAGAAGCTCCCCCTCGGGAATCCGAGACCCTGGAGGTTAGTGAGAGGGTCTGGGGAATGGAAGACCTCCCTTCTGTCAGGGAAGAGGTGGTCCGAGAGCACCAAGGCAACACCAATGTTCACAAATCCATGGGACCCCATGGGAAGCATCCACGGGAGCTGAGGGAGCTGGCAGAGGTGATTTCTGAACTGCTTTCTGTCATCTTTGAGAGGTCTTGGAGGACGGGGGAGGTGCCTGAAGACTGGAAGATAGCCAATGTCACTCCGGTCTTCAAAAAGGGCAAGAAGGAAGATCCAGACAATTATAGGCCAGTCAGCCTCACCTCTGTCCCTGGAAAGGTGATGGAACAGCTTGTGCTGGATGTCATCTCCAGACAACTGGAAGAAGAGGAGGTTATCAGGAGTAGTCAGCATGGGTTCACCAGGGGGAGGTCATGCTTGACCAACCTGGTAGCCTTCTATGATGTTGTCTCTGGCTGGGTGGATCGGGGGAGAGCAGTGGATGTAGTCTATCTTGATTTCACAAGGCTTTTGATACTGTCCCCTACGACATCCTTATAACAAAGCTGAGGAAGTGTGGGATAGATGAGTGGACAGTGAGGTGGGTTGAGAACTGGCTGATATACTGGTAGATATACTTGTGGGAGGGCAAAGCATGCAGGATGACTCTTTTACAGAAATCTATTAAAGTCAATGTTTTTTCCTCTTGTATATGGACTTGAGTGTCGTTTCACCTTAATTTAGTGGGTGAGATTTGTAAATCTGGTCACTGCTCCCTGCCTTCATGGATGAAATGTAACACCAAACACATTTCACAGTCATATACTGACAGTTCAGTTGATAGTTCATAGCAACATAGCATTCAACAGTGTCTCTCTACACAAATCTTGGAAAGTTTTCATGGACAGGCTTAGCATGAAATGCCATTGAAGCATCTATTTTTCCACCATTGGTCACTGGTGTCAAGAAAGTTGGATGTCCCTCATTTTTATGATGGCAAGACTATCACAAAGTATCAAAATTTGTATATGTGTCTTGTCTGAGTGTTATGATTATTGTCAACAAAAGACATCTATTAGAACAACATATAGAAGCAATTCTTGCAGTTTCTCATCGTGGTACCATACAGCTCAAAAAAGAGCTCAAAAAAAGTGGCCATTAAAATCACGAAAACATTGTTATTTGTTACATTGTTGTGTAAGCTTATGTTAGGTCACAGTTTAGAAATTAAGCTAAAGTTTCAAGTTACAGGAAGTTAGCAGCTTCAAATGCTTCAGCTTCTCCTCGTTTCTGTCAGTATAATAGGAACATGAAGCTGTTTTACATGTATTTGGTTGCTAGTCCTTTGCAGACCTTACTGCATGTAATAAAGATAATGTGAGAGACTCCTAAATATCCTGGTGAGGATTATCATGTTTACAAAACTACACGTATACAAGTGCCTTCTGTCAAGATCATTGCTTCAGGTCTTAGCTGAAGCTCCTAGAAGAGAACATTACGTCATTCATTCGGTAGCATGTATTTCACAGTTACTACATCTTCTTTATCCAGGTAGTGTATCATTTCTTTCTTTTCCTTTTCCCTTCTCTTTTTTCTTTTCTTTTTCTTCTTCTTTTTCATTTTCTTCTTCTTTTTCCCTTTTCCCTTTTCTTTTCCCTTTTATGCAAGCAAGCTACTATGTGAAAAAGTTCTTTATGTCCAGATGTCTTTGCTGCAAACTGCTTCCATAAAAATCATAGAACACTTCAGAAAGATGATTTCATAAAGAGAAAGCTACATATACAAGAAACAAACTCGAGCCATTGAAGCAAAGACTAGCTGACAGTCCAATACCTTTATTTTCAACAGAGCTCAATTTGTGAAAGCTACTCAATAACAGTAACAGAAATAAAGAGAAAAAGATAGTCCAGAAACAAAGGTGCACTTTTCCTTTTCTAATCTAGTAGAGACAATTCTAAATGCTAGTAAATATGGAACATCACATTCGTAAGTCAAAGATATTGTCAAACCTGAATAATTAAGGGTCTAGAAATGAGAAGGTGAGTGCACAGCCAAATTGGGACATACAGAGCTTGACTCTTCATGCTCCACCAGCTTGAATCCAGTGTGATTGGGCCTGCTGTCTTGCATTGATTTATTCCTGATTTATGGTACAGTAAATGGAAGCTGAATTAACCTGAAATTGGGGCTCATCACAGAAAAAGTTACTAATCTTGGACTCAGCACCCTTCATACTGACAAAAGATGCAGGCCTGAGACTAAAGAAAAATGCTGACAGGTGAAATATATGGTGGAAATGCAGGAGAGGGAAAAGGAAGAAATTATTCTTAGTTTAATCACTATTACATTAATGTCCAGATGTCCCAGATGAACTGCTAGGGCATTCATTGAATTATACCATCCATAATTTCTACTTTATGAGAGCTAGCACTTTTTGGAGGAAGAGGAGAGGTAAGAAGCTGAGCCTTCAAATTTTATGTTTGGAGACACCTGGCTTGCTTCTGAATCAGCTCACCTTCATAGTGTCTCAATTTAGTGCCTCATATAATGTTTATGTACTGTAATCAGGCGGCACACTGACTGAGCTTTGAATTTGTCATAGCCTGAAACATACAGACACTTTTGTTGCCTGCAACTTATACCATTTTTCTTAATTCTGTGGTGCTTGGTGAAGATCTAATTGTCCACATCCCAGTCTTTCTGGAAGCAAATACCAAATGTACCTCAAATTCCTGCTGGAATTGTCAATAGCTGCAGAAATGCTGATGACTTCAGTGTCCATCTATTGTTGTTCTATCCTGGGTCTCCACGGACACTGACTTGCTAAGATGAAATTCATGATAGAGCTCTTTTTGAGAGCATTCAGCATCAGCTTGTTACCTTATGTTCCCCGCTGTTTCCACCAACAGAGGGAGAATGCTTCCACCCTGAGAAGTGTCAGGAGGGACCTATTCAAAAAGTAATGTTGTCTAAAGGAAATATGGCTCTACAGTGATGCTGATGCATATATTGTTCATCTGTGCCCCTGGTACTGACAAATCTGATTCAGAAAATGAATACTTCATAGCATGAAATAACCTAGGGACCTTTTTAAATTTCAGGCAGCCTTATAGATATTGTATGGATTGACTTACTCTCACTAAGCACAGAGAGAATGGCAATGCAACTACTTTGCTGGAAGCAAGGCTTACCATATCCATGGGGATTGTTTAACAGCTGCAGTCAAGGGAACAGTGTATGAATTCACATCTAAGCTTTTTCCCTATATTTAGTGCAACTCCTACCCAGTCAAACTCAAACTGAAAATAACATGGCAAACCTAATTATTGCAAATCTGTCTCAGATGAAGAGATGTTTTCTCTTTCAGGAAGTTAGAACATACTTAGGATGATTAAAAGTTTGCCCTGCAAAGTAAATCCAAAACATGACTTAGATTGTTCCCTTAAAAAGAAAAAAAAATCCAATAGCATATAGAACAGTAATTTAGCACAAGCATTCTTCTACATTGAAGGCCTTATTATTACATATTACATATTCCGATATTACACATCTGAAGTTATTATGAGTCAGTGGCAGAACACTGAAGATTTGGCTGCAGGAGAGCAGCTGTGACCAATGACAGGAAGAAGCATGTGCAACTCACTGGCAAAAATGATTATTTTAAAAATTTAAACCTGTTTTTTTTTTCTAGCAAGACTAAATTACTGGAAAAATGAGCTAGTGCAAAAAGGAAGAAAAGATTAAGGACTGACACATATTTACAACAGTAACACACATTTTATAGAAGCATTTTGGTGTTGTATTTCTGTACTGGATCTAAATAGCTCTTCTGAGTTGAGAGCCTCATTTTTTTTTCTACTACCTCATGTGATAAACTTGAAACCACCTTGCTTGGAATTTGCAATCTGGAAGACTCATTCAGCTTAAAAGAAATGCATGAATTTACCACATATCAGTATCCCTAAAAACAGGAAGACTGAGACACTATGAAACCTACAGAACAGTTTTCATGGCCCAGCTTTATTGCCCTACCCAGCAGATGAACCAGTAGGTCTCTCTCTAATTGTGACATTACCTATCTAGTAATAACATCTACACATACTCATGTAAGTTATAACTTCCCAACACATCCAATTGCAAGAACAGTGGAACCAAGAGATGAGAGTAAACACTGGCTTGGTGACCCACACTATCTCTGTGAGCAGATAATTCCTTAGTCCAGAATTCCCTGTAAATTACCTGGAAATGCCAATGTAAATAACTGTCCACAGCAGGAATACTCATGTCAGTGTGGTTGCATTAGGTAATTGCACCATTTATTTATTGGTGCCTCCAGTTCACTCAACAATTTACAAGAAAGATTGCAGAAGGGGAGACACTATTCTCATCTCAAAAAATATACATAAATGAATTTCACACAGTATGAAAGGATATCCACAAACAACTTCATTTTTATTCAGTTATTTCCTCTGCTGGTTTGATTTCTATCTCCACATTGAGTTTTGTGATAGGCAATTGCTGAAGGCAAGGAATGGAACCAAATACATTAAGAAAAAGCAATCTGAATCGCTCCATTACAAACAGTTTCAAGAGTTTGTTTCTTAATAAAAGATACTGATTTATTTAGGTAGTTGTTTCCATAAGACATACCGTGATAAAACAGCTTTTCTGTACAGAAAAAAAGAATGTTTTGCAGAAGATTACAGAACTATAAAGGAAAGTTGGATATCTAAAGCAATGGAGAACTGGAGTTCTCTTAGATACCTATAAGAAATATTTTCTTGTACTTGTCTGTTACCACCAGACTATTTGCCTAGGGTCTTACAAGTACCAAAATATTTAAGCCTAGAAGGCTTTGTTCTCCACATACAAGAATTTAATGTATATATATAGCAGGGCTCTAAATGGAGTATAACTGCAAAAATTGCTCTTGTCACCTCTGACAAACAGTGATGGGTTCTGTGCACTGTGCTCATGTTTCTGTAAACCATAGCTGCACAAAGACCCCTGTGGGACCTGCATTTGGAGTACCCAGTGAGGAGTGCAAATACTGAGTTCTGCTTCTCTGCTTCTCACACAAGCTGAGGAGTTAGGAAACAGTAGGAACAGTGTAAGTAGACACTAAGATGCCAGCATCCTAGACCCTCTGTGATTTAGATCTTATCTGGCTTGCCTGGTTGATACACTGATGCCCTATCTGAACCATACACTGAAAAATTAAAAAGGAATTCATCAGTGTCAGTAGTCTTACTCGGTGCTGACTATTATCTCTCTTAAGGTTTAATATACAGGAAATTCAAGGGATAATATGGCATCAGTACTCCCATGTATTGAAACGTGAAATAGAACCATGGCATTTTTGTGATCATTTCACTGTAATTGCTGAAGAATTGTCCCATTAGTCTCCAGAAATTTGTGAGGAGTAAAAAAAGAGCCATATGAAGTGGACTGAAAATAACATCATCAAATAATCTACACAGGAAAATAGAAGAAGAAAAATGATGTGACTACAAGGCCAGTACTGGGCAATATCATCTAATGTGTGTGGTTGCCATATGATTACTCAGATTTAAATATTTATTCATTTTAGGGATAAGTCAGTCCAGTGAATTTATAACTCCTCTGCAGTCTTATTTGACCAATTCTGTATTGTTATGACTATGTATGGCCAAGAGGATGAATAAAGTCAATTTTGTGGTATAACCTAGCAGGTGGCTCAGCACCACAAAGTCTGCGTGAGAGGAGTGAGCAAACAACTGTGTGGTGCTGAGCCACCTGCCAGGTTAAGCCACAACAGTCAATTTGGTGCCCAAAGTGGAGCTCAGAGGATAGAGATTAACAGCAGACCTGAGCAGAATGTGTTAACACAGAGTGTTGTGGTAGTTCAATAATTGCTGGTCACGATGTTGAGGTTGATTTTTTCCATATTTATGCAGCTCTTTGAGAGTCTTAACTATACTTTGTAGCACCTACCTTGCTGTTTGTCTGTCAATTCTGGGGGTTGGATTAAGGTTTTTATTTTGGTATGCTGTGTGGCACTGGCCTATATTATGATAAAATTGACAGCTGAGAAACTAATGTTTTGTGTGCATTTGGCATTGCAGTCATCTTTGGGTTTTGGAAGCCGTATTGTTGATACTATTAGTAATTACACCCTTTGCATTGTCTCCTCAGGGAGCCTGGCTAATGAGGAGATTGTAGAGGACACTTTCCAGCAGTCCCTCAACCTTTTTTTCACCTTTCCTTCTTTCCATGGAGCTCAAGGGCTAATTGCAATAGCTCTTAAGAATTTTGCATATCTCTGGGATGTTCAAACCAACATGCTCCTATCACTGTGTGAATTGAATGTGTTTCAGGTTATGTTTAAGATTAAACAATTAGTTAAGAATATCACCCAGATATCTGCCCCAAGGTGGGATTGTTCTGAGTGGCAGGGATTATGGGATAGTATGGGCAGGTGCCTAGAGCAGTGGGCAACCCCAGTGGTTTGGAACTTCACCTTGGAACAACTGCAAAATCCTGACAAACTAGTGGAATATTTGCAAAAGTTCTGCTGTCGCTCTGGCAATCCTAGAGGCACAAATCACTGCAGCGTGCTGGGGTCTGGCCTATGCTTATCAAGCTCTGTTCAATACTATTCAGCATTCTCAACAGGAAGAGAATACTTCTGGATCCGATGACTATGTAATGGACCCTCCAACTGCTGCAACAAGTCCTTGACTGCTCCAAACTCCGTGACAAGTCCTGTGGTTCCTCCAGCTCCTCCTCCAGCTTCTGTGGCTACTCCGGGCATTGTGACAAGCCCTATGGTTGCTCCAACTCCTGTGATGGACCCTGCAGCTGCTCTAACCCCTGCAATGGGTCCTGAAGTTGCTCTGACTTTTTTGACAGACCCTGCAGTTACTCTAACAAGCTTCTGGCGAGTCCTGTAGGTGCTACAGCTCTCACAGCCAGTCCTGTGGTCACTGCAATCCCTGTGATAAGCATCACTTTGGGCATCAAATAAACCATTGTGGTTTAACCCAGCAGGTGGTTCAGCACCACACAGTCATGCACTCACTCCTCTCCCCCATCCCACTGAGGATAGACAAAAGTATTTACTAAGACAGTGAAAAGGAAAATAGTTATGACTGTATATCATATATATAAATGTATATGAGAAGTGATGCACAAGCAATTGCTCACCACCCTCCAACCGAGCAATCCCCCCAGGAAACAGAAGAGAACAAGATGACCTCTCATAACCCTCAAAAATCCTTCCACATGGTGTCGTATGGTATGGAATATTCCTTTGGCCAATTTAAATCAGTTGTCCTAATTCTGTCCCAGCCTTAGCTGAAACTAAAACAGTCACTATGCAGTTTCTAGTCAGCTGAAATTCAGTGTAGACTGAGTCTTTCCTTGAGTCTTCTTTGATTTCATGGATCAGAAAGCTGAGTCCTGTAAGACCTTTGGGAGGGAACTGCTCATGCTGGTGCGATGCTACTCCCCTGCACACAGGGCAGTGGCAGGGAGCTGTGAAAACAAATCACTGGGGTTATGCCTTCTGCAATGTATTCAGAAGTAAAACATGAAACAGTTCTTCGGAAACTAGCTCTTCATCTGTTCTCTTAATAGCCCCTGAAATCTGTCATGGCCTTGAGAGCAGATCACATGTAGGGTTGCTTCTGTCTGCCCTCATAGGGCACTTCTCTTATTGCTCCAGGTCACGTAAGCACTGCAGTGTAGTGTTTTACTCCAGCAACAGTAATGCCTGTATCAGGTTGTTGCGTGGGAGAAGGGCAAGTGAAATGACGGAGAGGATCTGAGGAAAGAAGGCAGTGTAACGTACTCAAATGTGTGTTTGAGACCAAATTGTTTGCTGAGGCCTGAAACAGCAGAATGATTTTTATGTGCATCTCTGATACTTACTTCGAGGCTGAAAGAGCTCTTTGTTCCTAAAATGCCACCCTTGATCAAGGTAAACTTCAGGCCTGTTTTGCACAGGTCACCATAATATTCAACAGTACTTAAAACAAATGGCTTTCTGAAATTCTACGCAGCACTGCTTGTAATAATACAGCCAGACACTGCTGCTCATACTTCACCATGCAGAACTTCTATGCTTCTTTTTGTCAGCATGGGTATGTTGTAGCTGAACAAAGTGACAGCCTAAAGTGTTTGAGAGCCAAACAACCTTTTTGCTTAAGTTTCACAGAATCACAGAATCACCAAGGGTGGAAATAACCTCCAAGATCATTCAGTCCAACTGTCCACCTACCACCAATATTTTCCACTAAACTATGTCCCTCAGTACAACATCAAGACATTTCTTGAACACCTTCAGGGACAGTGACTCAGCCACCTTCACTCACAAGTGTTGTTGTGAACCTTCAACCTTTCAACAGTGCAAAATGCCGATGCTAACAGAAATTGCATTTCTCTGAACAACTGAGGCACCAAGTGCTTTAGTATTGGCAGCTCTTGTGAAAAGAGCTCCAAATCTCAGTGCCATACTGCACTCAACATCCTTTTTTCCCCAATCCAGACACTCGGAACACATCTGCATGTTATGGTGTTTCTTTCCAGCTCTGATACTAAGAAGTAATTATAGTTAACTCTCAGTGAAGAGCATTAATCATTTCCACTAGCTGTATTTATTACTGCCTTTCGTCATGTTGTGAACCTGCAATATTTTGCTGTGTTTGTCAATTGCAAGCAGAATTTGAAAGCAACCAAACCCTGGGCATTTTGTTTCATACCAGTGTGACATTAGATATCTAAAAAATGACAGCAACAACATATCACATTAAAAAAGTCATCATATTCTTTCTGTAAGTACTACATTTGCAGAGAAAAGGAAAGGAAAAAGAAAGGCTCTCTTTGCATTCAATTGGACTGCATTTCTAATAAATGAAATGCAGTGGCCTAAAGCAGGCACCCAAGTAAATCACTTAGCTAGTTCTTATGGATGAGCAGTGTTAAATGCACTTTCCTAGTAATTCAGTCTAGAGATGTTAGGCAAGAATGCTCTAGTACTTCTCATCACTGGAAAAGAGTGAATGCTACAAACACTGCTCTCAATATGAGGGAAAGTCAACACTGAAGGAAAAGTACTAAGGAGGCTGTATGTAACTGGGGAAATCATAAAGAAAATTCTAACCAAAGTATGGAGATTAAAGCAAAAACTCTACTAAATAAACAAACAAAATAGATAAAAATCAAGGAGAATAAAGAAAAAAAAAAGAAAAGGAGAGGAATAACAGGAGAGAAGAAAATCTAGTACACTTTTGAGAAACAGCATCTCAGGGTAGTGTTAAATAGCTAACAAGGATGATTGTGTAGCAACGAAGACACAACCTTACGTTTTGTATCCAAAGCTTCCAAATCCACAAGATATTGTTAGACTTGGTCTATGTTTTAGAAACCTATGTTTTAGAGGAGTGGGGTTTTGTTATCCCTAGAAACTTGTAACCTAACTTCCTAAGATTTCTCATGCTGAATGCAGGGGAGCGGCTGGTGCTTGAAAGCAGGTCACTTGTTCTGAAGTGCCTGCGTGTGCATTTACTTACTGTTCCATTGACACTCCAATTTGCTTAGCTTTTAAATGGTCTCAGATTCTAGCATCCTTTGAACTGATGCCAGAACATGGATAAATTGTAGCAGAGTCAATAAGGTGATAGCACCCATACCTATTGCTATGTGTAGGGACAAGAAGATCTTCCAAGGTCCCTTCCAACCCCTATGATTCTGTGATTCTGTGAAGTTTTCAGCCCTCCTCTGCTTGATCTGAGCAGATTTCTAAAAAGTAAGTCACTCGACTTAATTCTTCGGAAGAGTTAATTTGTTCCACTTTAAACCAATCCAGTAGTCAAGTTTTTGCCCACAAGCTATCTCTTCCAATTCTCATAGAGTTCAAGATATATTAGGATGTCCCATGTGTAGACCCAGAATGTGTGTGGACTCGTGGACTCAAACATCTTCCCTAAGTAATTAAATGAAGGTGCATATTGAAGGTGCATCATTCAAATGAGCTGTTGGGAGTCACAGTTCAACGACAATATTTAAACTCCTTTTTATTCCTCTTACTTGGAGTTCAGATGTCCCAGAAGTACCTCCTCCATGTATCATTACATCCAAGATCTACCTCTCTCTATTTCTTAGCTGGCTGTAATTGTATGTTGTCCTTAAATGCACTATCAGACTACAGAAGTAGTAATTAAATAAACTTCCATGAAGTTGGGATGTAATTTTGGCAATCTCAAACACTTGTAAAGCCTGTGTTAAAACCCAAAAGAGATAATTTCATTTTTTTTAATAATCATGAGGGTGAAAAAACAATATTTCTTTATTTGTTTGTTTGTCCTTTCATTCTATTTGTTCGTTAAGTGGCTGGGGTTTTGTGCTCAGTCACATAGGCCACAAATACTTTTTTCCTTTTTATTATAATTATTGTTATTATTACTATACATTTCGTTTTGCTAAAAGGCTAGGTTTTGCTCAAAATCAAGTGAATCTCCACACTAATAAGATCTGTTGGGAGATTTGGAAAGCTCATAGAGAGAGGTGAAAATGAGATTAAAACAAATCTTTTTGGATGTTTTTTTTTTTTTCCTTTTTTTTTAATATAAGAAATTGAAGGGATCCAGACCTTGTAATAAAAATGTTTAGAGGCACAAAGGTCCCTGAAGTCACTACTCACCTCAGTAACTGACTTAAACAGGGACAGATATATTTAAAAGCAAATCCGTTGTTTTCACTCAATCCTTCTTGCAGTAGAAAAGTAAAACGCAATGCCTGAAAAATGGACAAAATGTTACACTTAGTAGGTAACACAGTGCTGCTCTACTGAGGCCATGAACTACAGAGGATTTCTAAGGTGTGTGGCACACTGTAATATAAATTCATATTTCTTATTACGGGAAAAAGCTCATCATTGCTAGACAGCTCAAGAGGGTTAATGACAGAGATATGACAGAAAAGGGACTGGATGACATAGAGCATCATGTCAAGACAGTAATTCAGAAGTATTCCTGTTACTCAGAATAAACAATTCCTGGAATAAGAAATATTATTTATTCCAGACATATTGCCCTTTGGACTCAAAATGTCTTCTGTTGTCACTTCCTTGTACATAAGGAAATCCACTGCATTATCAAGTAAGAATAAAATAACAAAGGTGACCTATATTTACAAAATGTATACAAGCATATTCTATCATGCAGAGAACACCGCTTAGTATTTTGCCCAAGTATATGCCCTGCAAGAAGAGGCATTCATCTCAGCATTTCCAAGGTAACCACTGGTTGTTTAAACATGTTGCCTCCCTCTTTTCTGTTTGCATTCATTAAAACCTATGACACATCAGTTGAGTAAAGTGGGAGCCAGGGCAGTGGCTTAGGCGAACAAGGAGCAGCTTTCCAGCTGTCAGTTAATATTCATCCTATACACAAGTGAAAATCATCACTTGTAGAAAGGAGAAAAGGCAATAGTTAAATCCCAGCTTGAAGAGAGAGGCTGGAGGACACAGCTGCATACTGATGACTCCCAGGTGGACTTGGCAAATATTTGTGTTTTCTTCATTAGACAGCCAGGAGGATTTATCCAGCCCTTTATCCACCATGGGCATAACAGACTCACAAAACACAAACATTTATCTTTCTACCTGTGCAAGGCCTTTGAGCTACTGAGGGAAAGAAGCTGTGCAGTAATCATGATCCCCTTGCTATCAGCCCCAGCCTCCTACCTGGGCCCAGGAATACTCTGCGCTTTCATGCCAGCACCACTGTTCATCCACAGTGTGCAAAATTCCACATCAAACCACATTCTGTTCACTATACCATGTGATTTCATCCCCAGTTTTCTCAGATCTAGAGAAGAAATGAATGTAAGTTCATTTGTTAATGGTAGGAAAATAGGTAGAGGACAGGGTGGCAGCATATACAGTACATACTCTATGATGGCTTGAATCTCCCTTTATCAATTCTAGTACCAAAGGCACATAGTGTTGAAGGTGCCTATGAAATCCACTCTGTGTGGAGTCAGTAGGATGATATCACTGAGAGGCCAGGCCAAGCTGTGCCTACACCTACCTTTGTGAGTGCACGTTGAGAAAGCACTTCAGAAAGGTTGAGTTTGCACAAAAGGCAAAACAGTGGTCTCAGCCAGAGTGTTTCTTACAGTGTAAGTTAACTCCATGCATTAAACAAAAAGTGACCTTATGCACCTGCTGTGCAGAAGAAGCCATGTCTCAGTACCTCAGAGCTTGCCACATCGTGCAGGACACAGACCCATCATTTTCAAAGCCCTGACCAACAGAGTGATACTCCTGTATCACAGAATCATAGAATCCTTTGAGTTGGAAGTGACCTTTGAATGTCATCTAGTCTAACTCGCCTGCAATGAACAGGAACATGCACAGATAGATCAGGGACCTGATCCAGCCTTGCCTTGAAAGCCTCTAGAGATTGGGCATCAACAACATCTTTGGGCAGCCTGTGCCAGTGCCTCTCCACCCACACTGTAAAAGATATTTTCCTTATATCTAATCTAAATCTAGCCCCTTGAAACTTGAAGCAATTTCCCCCTATTCTATCATCACAGACCCTGCTAAAGAGTTTGTCCCCTTCTTTCCTGTAGCATCTATAGAGATACTGAAAGGCCGCTGTCAGGTCACCTCGCAGCCTTCTCTTCTCCAGGCTTTTGGAGTTATTTCAGCCTCCTAAGCACTATGCATGCAGAGCCAGGGAGCAGAGGACACTGAATATGGAGAAAAGAAACTCAAAAACAAAAAGCACCTTACGTACACGTATTTAAGAATTAATTAATCTAGAATACACTTAAGCTGTACGCATGCAAATTGACAGAGTTAAGAACAGTAAACAGTTTTATGATGTGTAATAACCTTTCACGTAAACGGGATCATTGAACCACATAAATAATGACTGCGTTTCTCTCTTCCTACATAAGCAGATAGTGTAATTTTACAACAGCCATGTGCTTAGAATAATAATTCACAGTCAGGGTGCGCAGCCGTCTGCAGATCTTTCTGTTTTGCTACTCTGAATGCCTCTTGGCTGGCGAGCTCAGCCACCTAACGGGAGCAGCCAAGCAGCCACCTCCCGCACGGCCGGCTCTATGGACACGGACGCCCTCTGCAGGCATCAGGGAGGCGGTGGGACCCAGGGCCTGCCGGCGGCCGGGCAGCACTGGGGGATGGGGCCGGCTCCGAGGGGATAGGCTCTGCTCCTTGCATCCTCGCTGCTTGCAAGAGCCGCATCCAAGCCTCTGAAGGAAACATGACGCAAAGGGAGAGCCTGTTAGGAAGCCTGATCTAGCTGGCTGATCATTGCAGGCACATATGGTAAAGAAATGTCATGATTTTGAGTGCGTGGCTTCTTTAAGATGGGTGTGTGGTGATAAGTATGCTGTTAAACAGCAAAAGGTAATTTCTCCTTCCACAGACACTTTGCAGCACATTTCATAGTTGTAGAATCATAGAATCACCAAGGTTGGAAAAGATCTCCAAGATCATAAAGTCAAACCATCCACCTATCACCAGTATTTCCCACTAAACCATATCCCTCAGTGTGTCTAAACGTTTCTTGAACACCTCTACGCACTGTGATTCCACCACGTTCCTGGGCAGCCTGTGCACTGCCTCACCTCTCTCTTGGAAAAGAAAGTTTTCCTAATATATAATCCAAACCTCTCCTGATGTAACTTGGTCCTATCAACTAATTACAGGGGAGAGCAAAAGAGGTCAACCCCCACTTCTCCACAACTTCATTCAGGCAGTTATAGAGAGTGATAGGGCCTCTCCTGAGCCTCCTTTTCTCCAGACTGAACAATCCCAGCTCCCTCAGCTGGTCCCCATAAGAATTGTGCTCCAGATCCCTTACATTGCCCTTCTCTGGACGTGTTCCAGGGTCTCAATGTCTTTCTTGTAGTGAGGGGTCCAAAAAGGAACACACAATTCCAGGTGCAGCCTCAGCAGAGCTGAATACGGTGGGACAATCACTTTCCTTCTCCTGCTGGCAACGCTATTTCTGATACAAGCCAGCATACCATTGGCCTTCTTGATCACATGGATACACTGCTAACCTTGTTCTGCTGAGTGTCAACCAGCACCTCCAGGTCCATTTCTTCCACATGATCTCTGCCACAAGCCCATAACACTGCCTGGGGTAGTCTTCACTCACCAGCCTGCAGTAAATAGATGCAATTGGCTTAAGATGATGTTCCTTTAGTTCTCAAAGACTACTTCTGTGTGGACATTCTCTAAACAATTGCATGCATCTTTTTTTAAAATCATTTTTTCAAACAGCTGAAATATGTTAAATTACTCAACATCTTTACACTGGGAAGAGGAGAAATACAGAACAGAAAAAAAAGAAAAAAGAAAAAAGAAAAAAGGAAAAAAAAAGAATTATTTTTAATAAGCAAAACTTATGCCTTTGTTCTGGCAGAAGAAAAAGAGAAATACATACTTGTTTGGGGCAAAAGTTACTAATAACTAGAATTGCAATGTTCTGAATATTTAGGGAAATAGTTCTCTCTTTCTAAAGCACTCATGTGTAACTGATAAGTTGGATTTTCTCCAACAGATCGCAGTGGGCTCCGAAAGATGTGAACATGTAACTTTCTTAGATGACTTCTGCTGATTTTTTACGTTTTCAGTAATACCACTGTGGATTTAGATAAGGTTATTAAGAACACTTTTTAGAGGGAAAGAAGGTTCCCATATTTTTTCTTCTGGCTGAAGGAGAAACAATCTTGTTTTTGTGTTCCAGCACCATATGCCAGATGCTGCTGACTGTTTACAGTGCTACAGGCTCTCTGGTACTGCGCTTCTTTGATTCTCTCTCATACTAGTTTCCTCACACATCTGCTTTTAAATGAATTTATTCTATGTTATACTTAGCAGACACATTTTAGATCCCAAGAAAATTCTTCCATTTATTTACAAATAAACATTAAAAAAAAATAGATTTGGGATGCTTGATACATGTTGCAATCAAAGCTGAATGTTTTACCTGTGATCATAGAGCTAGAAGAAGCCAAGGAGAACAAACTCATAAAGAGATTAACCTTGCCTTGGGCACCTATTTATTTTGTTTACTAGACGACGTACCTGACTGATGTGTAGTTCTCTCTGCCTATTGCATTACCTGTGACAGTTAAAGCTTTCTCTAGAAGTATGATTGGAACTAGTGTGATAATTATTTTTTTTTTCCACCAAGGTTTTATCAAAAAATAGTGGTTTGTTGAACTTCAGCTCTTTCAAATTCTAAACCCCCTGGGTTTAGAGCAGATATTTTTGAGTGAGCCCCAACTCTTACTTGGCTGCTGCAGAGCAGAGCAGAGCATGCTTCATTTTGGGGCCAGCCCCACCACCTTATAGCTCCTAGCAGCTAAAGCTTGCATGGTCCCTTAAGATGCTCCAGACGTGAAAGCCTCCCTGCACGGGGATCCCAGCCTCAAGGCAAGGTTAGAAACTGCAAGCAGGCAGCATGGACAGACAGGACACCTGGGCTTGGGTAAACACTCAGTACTGGAGCCACATTGACAAACAGAACTAGCCTGGATGGCTTTGCCCAAAGATTAACAGAATAAAAATGCTGGGACTGTGGCTCTTTGAGCACCTGGATCAGCTGATCTGATAAAAGCCCTCAAAAGCTTTTATACCTCCCCAGGACTAGGTTCATGGTGTCATAGCAGGGAGCCTCGAGACTCTTAGGTCTGTGTTTCAGGTCATCTGGTTTCTCCTTTGCAGTGGAAGAGGAACAGCAAGAAGGAGCAACACTCCCCTGCACAGCAGTGGGGCACTCACATGGTCGTATTCCACCAGGCTAGCCAGTCTTTGCTGAGATCTGCTTGCATATGTTACCCACTGGTTGCTGTATACATTGTAATCTAAGCGCTACACACCAATCAAAATCAACAGGACTCAGGCTGGGTTGTTCCTCCATTTTCACTTTCTTTCTCTCCAGTGGGGGGAGCAAGAGAAAGTTTCTGCATGAGCTTAGGTGACAGATTGACCTGGGAAATCTGATACTACTGAGATGAGCAGGAGGGGGAAAGAGTCCTCCCAAAAAACAAGAACAGTTAATTAAACATATGAAAAGTAGGTGCTTCCTTGCTGTATCAACAATGGATTGATTATCTTTGATCCAACTTTCACGAGTCTCTGCTAACCTGGCTATATATTACACAGGAAACACTTGCAAAAAGCAAGTAAACGTGGATATTTTCAAAATTGAATGATACCAAGAACTACCTGCTGTTCTTTCATACAGTGCAGATATACAGGGGAGGAATCTTCTGGGTATTAAAAGCATTAGAAAGTAATGTGTGCTATTCCTTTCTCCTTGTATTAGAATTTAAAAAGCCTTCCTACCATTTACAGAGCAATTAATTTTATATATTAAAAAAAAAAAAAAAATCCCCAGAAAACATCTCTGATTCAAAAGCAAAGCAACTCATCAAAAAGAACTTTTCCAAATTTCTCTGGTAATAGTCAAACAGCCATTGAAGAAAATAATTCAAATAACCCTTCACATTTCCCTATAGCATTACCCTTCTTCCACAGTCTCACAATGCTAGTCATGAATCTTAATTAATTTTAATCACTGACACTTTGAAGGACAGTTTAACACTCTGCATCCCCAATTTCCTCATCACATTATTATTTCTTCCAATTATCCTTTAATTTCCAGATGCCTTCAGGACTGTTTAATAATTTAAAAGATTTAACAGGTACAAACATTGTGATGTTTTACAACTAGGAAAAAAAAAGAAAAAGAAAAAAAAAGAAAAAAAAACTATTTAAAACTTGGAAACTTTCTTTTATGTGTAACTTTTCTGCTTCTTCACAACACCTTGGGTGGATTCTGGTATGTTTTCTTAGGGTGTATCTGCTCTCTCTGACAGAGATCACTGGAAGCTTTTTTTCATTTGGCATTGAAAAAAATTAGTGGAAAGGATTTTTCATTTTCACTCATCTACAGACTTTCTTTCTTCATAAAACTAAGCCTGCAAATGTGTAACCTATCCATCTTACAAAAAATTCTGTTCAAGGCTGAAATAATGCAATTGGGAAGTGCAGCTGCGATGCCTCACTGCAACTTTGATTCAAACATCTCCTGTTTCCGTTCTCCCCTTCATGCCTCATTTTCCAGCCAGACCATCTCTTTTGTGTTATACAGTGTCTCCCCAGGAGAGCTCCTGGTCTGCATGAGAGATGTAGTTTAACTGGGAGTGTAAATGCATAGTGAAAAAAAAGAGTACACGGTGAAGGAAAATTAAATCCCCAAGGCCCTAGGGCAGTGCAGGCAATGCATCCAGCAGAAATACTTCTTTTTCATCTGAAATATTTCAGCTTTGGGACTTTTTTTTTTTTTTTAATAGTAACAAATTTCTAAGCTATGCAAATACTATTATGTGTCCTTTCATTTGATATTTTCTTTTCCTTTACAAAACAATGCTTTAAAGGAAAATATTCCAGTACTTTTAGTTTGAGAATCCATGAATATGCCACAGGCTCATTAGCATGACATAATGCATTTTGATATGTTAGCAAATCAGGACCAAAGTGTGGGGGGGAATTGCACTGAATGTTATTATAGTGCTTTTGAACACACATTAGGAGCATATAACTATCTGTTTGCTTTACAGACCAAAATACACTTTTATTACCTTTACTACTTCTTGTTACCATTGCAGAGTCCTTTGCATTACAGAGATTTTAATCTGTCTTGCACACCACCAACAGAATTGCTAAGGCCAAGAAAATGCTTTATTGTTAATAAACTTTGACTATGAAAGAACACATTTTGACTTTCATCTTCTCAAGATAACTGTGCAGGGATGGCTAATAGAAAGAAAAAATTGTTTTATCTAGAAATCTATCAGACAAGATTTCTTATTACTGAGAATTACTGCAGAGTCCCCAAGAGACCAGTTTTGCAGAGTAATCTTAGAAGTTGAACTTCAAAGGTAAATGGTTCTCAGCAACTGAGCATTATTGCTACTAGTGGAAGATCTGATGTTCATATCTGAACGCTTACATCAAAATTAATGCAGAAAATTAGATGTTAATTCAGTTAGTAATAAAAGGACAAAATTAACACTCTTTGTTATTGCATTTTAAACGAACACAAACTTACAGTGTGTCAGCACACTTATACTTCCCTCTTCTATCTGACAGGACAAGTTGATCAATATGCAATAAATAAAGGTCATCATTGAAAAAAATCTAATTAACTTTTTCTAACAAGCCCCTTTGTCATTCACACGATCAAATTCACATATTCATTTAAAGGTGGATGTGTTCAGCTACCTCATATAGCGTGTAACCTCAATGCTACTGGTGAAGTAACCTTTTGCTTTATTTTGATTTATATTCACATTATTTTCACACTGAAAACATCATTTGGATCACGGTACCTTTACATATACCTCATCAGAATAATTAAGGTCAGATAACCCCAGTCTCTCAAGCATCTACTAGGTCTGTCTTGTCATCTGATTACTTTTCAGTCCAGAGGAGCTTTTGCCATGTTAGGCAGTTAAAAGCCAATACTTTCCAGCAACAAAGACAAATTATTTCTATTTGGTTTACTTTTATTTCAGCTACGCAGTTCAGGAACTTAAGCTTTTTCTAGGCAAGCCCTTTCAATTACAAAAGATTTGGTATGGTCAAAGGTGTAGAGAGAGGATACGAATTTGATTGAAGAATGGTCGTATATCTTGTTATGTTCATTTCCCATTTTTTCCTCCCCAAAAGGTATTTAGAGCCACGTAAAAGCCCTAGCTGTTGTCCTTTACCTGTAAACAGGTAATGTTGCTAATGAGGATGGCAACTGTGCTCAGATCCATCGTTGTGCACCCTCAGCTCTGACCACCATGTTCCTGAGGGAGGAAACACCCAAAAGCAGCCATGTAGGATTTCCTAACCACATAAGAAAAGTTTTGCAGATGCTGCCAGCTTAACGTACCTATTCAATCACCTGCTTGCAAATCCTAATTGCAATCCTAAATGCAGTTTACATAGGTTGTTAAGAACCTTGCTTAAGTTGTTTATAATAGCATTTGTGTTTTACACTGAAGTCAAGGAAAGAGTATTTTATTTCAACAAGAAAAACAGGATATGGAGGCTTTCTGCACCAGAGGCCTCAGGGTTAGCACAGGATATTCTGCTGCTACTCTTATTCTCTGTTACTCTGTTCTCTTCATGATTCCTCCAGTTTGTAGCACTAAGCCTTAAGGCACAAATACTGTTGTTCTGAGACACCTTTAATTTGCTATGGGTAAAGGGAACTTTATCAGCAGAAGATGAGCATCGGAGTTTTGTTAGACACATGATGGCACCATCATTCTCGAGGACCACCAATGAATTTAGACTTTATCTTTAAGAGAAAAGATAAAACAGTAATGCCAGTTTTTGACAATAGTATTGCCAGAAGACTAAGCATGTAATAATAACTGCTGTGAAGTATTCTATAATGCTTCATGGTAAATAAGGTAATTAAGCAGCAACTTTATGATAAAATATTAACATAGTAATCTATGTTAGTCCTCCTTCTCTTTTTGTAAATTCATGACATTTTTGTAGCAATGATACTCCGTAAAATCAGTAATAAATTCTGCTTAAATGAATGATAAACATTAGAGGGATAATTTTAGCACACACATTTCCTTTAAGCATTTTTCTGGTCAATGGACCACCAAATGGATAGCAACAAAACTGGGCTTTTAACAAACAAAATTGAGTATTCTAATATGGAGTCTCAAAGTCCCGTCGTCATCTGAAATCCAGGAAGAAAACTTTCTAACCCCAACGTGGTGTCAGAAAGTGACATTCCTTTATTCGCCATAACATGTATTGGGCAACTTGACAATCAACTAAGCGCGCTTTTTCAGAGTTCAAGTTCTACATATAAGCAGTTAAGACATACTTATGCAGCACACTGGCATACATATTCATTCTTTTTTCAAGGGCTCATTAATATATGCTAATGTCCCTTTGGACATGCTCAGTAGTGTCTAAGGTGGTCAAGTGCCCACCTACTTCTTCCTCATTATCCATCATCAGTTTCACTACTGAGACCTTTGACTAACTTTCAGCCACGTATCCCCAGTTTGGAAAATTTTCATTGCCTATTAGGCCATGGTGAGCAATTTTTAAAATAATATATGTGGAATCCAAAAAAGATGTCCTTGCACTTACTGGGTGCAAAAGATAAAAGTATTCTATCGTGTGCCCAGTGCAAAATGTTTAAGGAAAACAAGACTGTTCATCTACTGAAGTCAAAATGAAAAGTTTTAGAACTATCACTCATTGATTTCATTTGCTAAATTAATATATCGATTCTTAAACTAATGTACTAATCTCTTTTGCTAAAAAAAACGAATCATATCACTTCCAGCATAATTTCCAAAGACAATCTATTTCTTCTGAATGCAGCTGTTAAATCTGAGTATTTCATGACTCAAGTATTGGGGTCTCCATCTTAACAGACCAGTATCTTTCACTCTGACTGGTAGAAGGACCATACAATCATTGTATGAAGTCTCATTCAACACACACAATTAAATTGCATTATAACCTAGAAATGATCATATCAGTAAAATTATTTATGGGAAAATCCAAATGAATTTTTCTTCTGAAATGTCAGGTTTCACCCTAGCTGCACAAGCTATGATTTCTGGTCTACAACAGTTGGCTGGCCAGATCCAAAATTGCAGATGTGGCTTGGAGGTCCAGAAGTGACAGCAGTGAGGAGGCTGAAACTGGCTAGAAATTATAACCTATAACAAACCTCTGCAATCAAAAATAATCTGTGATCTTAAATATCAATTTTCAGTAAAGAGACATGTTGTTACCAAACCTAGTTATAAAAAAAAATGCTATTCACTGTTAATACTTAGTGGTCAGTAGCTTAGAAAAGGAGTCCAGGATCTTGCAGGACTGGGTGTGAAACTATATTCCTTACTGAAATCATGGCCAGACAGCATATATGTATAGAGCTGGTTATCTTGGACAAACTCTTGCTGGAAAATTTAATACAACTTCCTGCACTGCACATTTTCTAACAGTATGATTCCCCAGGTTGAAAAAGGCTTTCTCAATCCTCCCCCCCTCTCAAAAAACAAAACAAAACAAAACAAAACAAAAAACCCACAACACTAAACTTCCTGTTTGTAAATTCGATTATTTTCATGTTTTGCATAATTTTCAAGAAACTTAGTTGATAAACAACCCTGACTGCACATTAAGGGTCTTTCTTCAAAGGAGCTATTTCAAATGTGTAATTTTTCTGTATTACACATGATCGGGTATTTTTCTATTGTTTTGTTTAGTGGCTGATTTTTGTAAAGTCAAACTATAATTTCTCAGGAAAGACAGGCACCTTCTTGAAATAAAACTTCCAAAGGAAGAATAATGTTGAAAAGTTATTTTCATAGCTGTTTCTGATTAGTTTGAAATCTTTTTATTCTTTTGCCAAGAAATCCTCTTTTCTTTCCAATGGGGTCACTATCAAGAATCAGCCATGTATGTATGAACTCTTAAATCTGCAGTGCAGAGTTTCAATGCTGGTGCATAACCTATATGCAGGACTACAAAACTCAGATGTTTTCATTGAATTAAGTGTCAGAGGGTCATACACACAATAGTAAGACTGGAGGTTTATTTCAGATGAGTAAGCAGCAAATGTTAAAACTTGCCTCTCCCCTCAGCATGATCACAGAACTCATTATCTCTTGGGTCCTCTACTACAATGCAGACTGTGTTCAGGGATACGCAGTAGCTCTGTTATATGCACAATGATAGATTTAAAATGGATGAGATTTTCAGGAACATAAAGTTCTTGGAAAAATAGGGCATGATCTTTGCAGTCATGGGGAAACATAGGCAGAACCTTGTAATAGCTTGCTAATTGCCCTGAGTAAAGTAATTTGTTTTATCTGTCTGCCACTTGGTTTCCTGCAAAGCACAAAAAAACTATTATGGGATTTTACTGAAACTAATTACTACTCTTTTATCACAAAGGCAGCTGAAGCATAATCCTCTTCTTTTCTTTCTGTGTTTCTCTCACGCACTGTGTTCCCCTCCTCCTTCATCCCGCATTTAAAATCTTGTGGAAAGTCAAGAAGTACTTTAATCATCCAGCACTGAATAGATCCTGCTGATATTCAGCCTCCCACTATAATAAAATGGAGTGATAGCACAGTACAGCAATGTAAACTCCAGTAAGCTCTGCACACCACTGCTTATTTGGTCATGGGGAACCTATTTCCCACCAAGTACAAGACTTGCTGTAAGGGTATTGCATGGATCCCTGCAGTAAAACTCCAAGCTCCTGAATGACAAGCTGAGCAAAGGGTAATTTATTTCCCTCTTTGTCCTACCAATTTATGCATGCAGGAACTCATAAGAATTTGCTTCAAACACTGGTGGTTTGGTGAATAAATACTGACAGTGCAGTATTAATGCACTATCTGGTTTATAATCATAATTTGTCATAAATCCTGAAATATCTCATTTTGATCATTAGCATGAAATCTCACTAATGTTGAGATACCTCATTAGAATGGTTGGTAACTTGTCTTTGATTGAAATTATTATTCTTTTGAAAGGAACGACACTTCCTGAATGTGTTCTGTCAGATTTTGGTGGTTAATTAAATTGATTTTATCAGAACAGTCAGTCACACAAGATGCAACCCATTAAGGAACGTATTTGACAAGAAAATAAATTGATCATCAGGCTCTCATTGATATGAAGATGAAGTACAGACGTTATCAAAATTTTCAACCCAATGTAACAGTGAAGGTTCAACAAATGTCAATGGTACAGAGGAATTATGGTGCACTTTTTAAAAAGTGCTCTCCTAGAAGGTTAATTTTTTCTGTACAGCAAAGTAAATCAGAATTGATAGCTACAAGGCATAATAGCGAGTGAATCTTGAAGTAGAAGACAAGGTGAGGATTTCTTTTTCCCAAACCAAAAGTAGGAAGGAAATATAATTTCTGCCATTGAACTGCTGAAAATATAAGGTCAGAGCTGTTCCTAAAGGAAAGAATCTCACTTACACAAATGTGTTAGCTTCAAGTGCTTCGAATAACGTAGGGAAATTGGACAAAAATAATCATTTCTCAAATCATACATTGCTATGTATCATGGTTTCTTTTTTGTATGTCTTATGATTATCATATCTCATTTTTGTTGTTTTTTATTAAATTCTTTTATTCTTCATTGTCATCAGATTCAGACCAGTGGTGTTGCTAGCTGACTTGGAAGGTAGTTTATTAAAGTAGATCTGAATTAAGCCTTCAGTGTGTTAAGCATTTGAGTCTTTATTTTTGTGACATTTCTATGTCTGCTTATTATCAGTGGGTGGACACTTGACAACGATGGCCAACGAAGAAAAAATATTCTATGATTCTGTGATTCACAGATATGAATAAGGGCAATCCTATTGTGTTATCCTGTTCCCTTTCCAACAGCACATACACCTAAAGAAGACAAAATCAGACTGAATCAGGCACTCAGTACATTTGGGACAATAGCCAAATTCAGTGCCTTCATAGAAAAGACCTGAAGTCCATATTGACATGAAAGTCTCAAACTACAAATATTGGTATTCTCCTGAAGTAACAAAGCCAAGGTACCTCTGAGTGTCCTGATCCTATATCCCATAGACTTATTGAGAGAGAGGCTCCTAAATCAACTTTAATGAAAGAATCTAAGGGTGGTCATAGTATTAAGCCAACCAGAGAGCATTGTAGCTTCTCTACAGCCACATTGGAAAAAAAAACTGTAATAATGAAGAAGAGAACTTGAGCTATATTCCTTAATCATCATCAGTACTGCGATCGCTTAAACTGCTGCTTTCTCCCTGTGAGGAGCTGAGCATGCCATGGTAGACTGGAGCCAGCTTCCCAGTAGACATATGTGCCCTGAGCTAGCTTAGCTCCAGATGACAAATGGCCACCACCGCAGTGTGGTCTGAAACCCCAAATCCTACTCAGGCGAAGAGGAAGAATGGTGTGAAAACATCTGAGCTAGTGAGAAACTTAATTCATTGAGCAAGCGCTGCCCTTGCCAACCCTGTTGAGTGTCTGGCCTTGGCTAAGGCATCATATACCCTATCTGTCTGGTTGTGAGTTACTCCAACACTCACTGCTGCTAAACTTCTTGATTCTTCAAGAAGGCACAGCAAGTGTGCAACATCCATCTGTGTCCTACATGGGGCATGAAACAGAGTAGCCAAAGAGCCATCTACAAAATAAAAAGACTTAAGTCCAAAAATAGATTAGATTTGCATATAAAGAGCAAATAGAATAAATGACTAAAGAAAGGACAATAGCTCCTTCCTTTTCCTACGTTTTTTAATAAGAACCAATAATGAAGAAAGGGCAATAAACCTAAATAACTGAATAATCAAAGATCATAAAGCAAGACAAAGCTTTTAACAGCACCAAAACCAAGAAGTATTTCATAAGGTATAATACATAGAATCACAAAACGGCTTGGATTGGAAGGGACCTTAAGTATCATCAAGTTCCCACCCCCCTGCCACAGGCAGGATTGTCAGCCACTAGATCAAGTAAGAAGACCAGATTGCCCAGGGCCCCATTCAATCTAGCCTTAAACATATGCATAAATATATTCATATACAGATTAATTATACAGTCT
This sequence comes from Tetrao urogallus, assembly GCF_951394365.1. Classification (NCBI taxonomy): domain Eukaryota; kingdom Metazoa; phylum Chordata; class Aves; order Galliformes; family Phasianidae; genus Tetrao; species Tetrao urogallus. The sequence continues at coordinate 77,915,184 of NC_136813.1, read as the reverse complement.
TTAAATGAATAACCTAGTCATTCAGTTGAAAGAGCTTCCTCATTGTCATGGTTTACAAAAAGCAACAGAGCTCTGAAACTAAATTATAACTGTAGTGTTCAATTTGGGACCATAAGGTGATACTATTAATATGCAAGAAATGATTCCTGCAAGTTTTTTAAAAAGTAAGAAATACCTACCTGCATCACTCTAGACATAGCAAATGGAGTATCACATGCGTGAACTAGCCAGGGAATCATATCTCAAGCAATTGGATATTTTCTGTGTGAGACAGCTACATCTATCACTGTGATTCCTAAGTAGAAGGTAAGCACATAAACAGAAGAGGGACCCTTGAGACAGAAACATGGCTTTGATCATTACACTCATTGTTCTTATGGTATAGATTGAACGCAGATAATCATGGGTTTTCATTTTCCCTAGAAACAGAATGCGAAGGAAGCAGCTGGCTTTGGCAGATACACTACCTACAGCTTTGCTAAAATTTTTCATCAATTAAGATTTGCAAAGTGTCTGACTTCTACATTTCATTATTCTCTCCTTTCTGTTCAGATTTTCCACCGTAAATCTGGATCTCTTGCACAGAGCACATGGAGAATTATTTCTACCCATGTGCAAGTCGCAAAGAAGCACAGTCCTTCATGCCTCCAAAGGAACACTTGTCCCATTCCAAAATGATATTGTGGCAACTTGGGATCTCCATTTAAACCTATTGATGGAGTAGCACAAGTTTATGAAGTAAGAACTATCAGGTTGGCAATAAAATAAGAGTGAAATGTCTGTGTTGAAACAATAAGATTACTCTTTGGTAATGTTAAATAAGGATTGCAACTGACAGGAAGCAGAAAACCTATTGAGTTACTAATGAAGGAAGAGAGAGTTTATTTCATTAGGAAAGTGCAGTGGGTAAGGAAAAATCATTCTAGTGATGCAGTAGGGCAATCTCACTGTGCAGGGTCATTTTATAGACAGTAAACCGGATCCCATGACTATACACTGTGTCACCATAATGTACAGCAGTAGTCCATATAGAGTTAGAGTCAAAAGGTGAAAAGTTTTGTTTCCAGAGTTTGAAGGAGTATCACGTGTAAGGAGTCTTCTTTTGTAACTCCCCTGACAAGCCTTCTCAACATGCAGCCCAAATGAATGCCAGGGTAGAGAAGGCTGGTAGGTTGATGGGATAAGCAGAGGAGAGCTACTTCTGCAGCATCTCTAAACCATTTGTATTCAGGCTCTTAAACTAGTCCACTGTTTATGAGTTTTCAAAATGCCGTCTGTCAAGCCAACAACCACTGGAAGAAAGCACATACCTGGAATTGGCAAGAAGTCACAACTAGACCTGTTCTGAATCTAGTTTCCTGCAGATAATTTTTATCTTCCACTCTTTTTATCTTCCAGCTCTCTTTAGTGCTCCTCAGCTGTGCTGTCATTGCCCTAGCTGAACACTACCATAGCCTGATATATAAAGCAACTGCTGCTGCTGCTGGGTGATTTCATTTATTAATCACTTAGTGAAAAATCAGGGAGGAGAATGGAGACCAAATCTGAAAACATGGTGAAATCATTTGGAGATTGAATTCACTCTTGAGAAGGAAAATGAATGTTTCTCTCCTCCCTTGTCAGTTGTGCATTCTGCATAGTTATTGTTGGAATACTGTTGCTTTTAAGTTTGAACCACATTCAATTTGTTCATCTGTTTCTGTCACTATATATGTTGTGCTAACCACCAAATGAGTTGTAGCAAGGTCTCTGGGAATTGAAAGAAAAAGAAACCTCCCAAATACTCCTAAAATTAAGATCATGTTTTAAAAAAGAGGAAAAGGCTCATATTAGTACTACAGAGTAAATACATGTGGCAGAGAACCAGCCCAGAGATGAAAACACTGGTCCCTGTCCCAGAATCAGCCTACCAGACACATGGCCAATGTACATTGTCATCATCCTTATTTCTCGGTGCAGCTCCACATGTCAATGTGTGCAATGTGCGTGAAGGTAAAAGAAGCAGACTTGTTTGTCTAAGTTGTCACCAAATTCATTTGTATGCATACAGTGCTACTTTAATTGGTAGTATGAATGTACCAGTGCATGGAAGTGTCGTCCTGTTTGATTTCCTTTTCTTAGAAAAATTCTCATTACCTTATCTGGAAACAAAGGCTTTGTAGTACCATTGTTTCCAGCTGTCATTAATATGTCTCAGCAAGCTCCTGATGAGCCATGAAAAATTATCACAAGATGAGAATCATTTTAATAGAACTGCTTAGGTTTGCAGTGAAAAATTAGATAACCTGATTTGTACTTCAATTTCCAAGGCACCTATTTGTTAGCTAAGTAATTTACCACCATCTTTCATCATTTAAGTCCTTTCCTCTCTGAAGATTTTGTTTCCTTCTGTGTCTCACAAGTGATTTTCTTGAACCATTTTAGGCAGTCCCAACAACCCCACCAACAAATATTCCTCCGAGCACGGAAAAAATCAATAACTTCCATGACTGTTCAGTAAAAGAATGCAGTTTTTCTGATAGCTGCAAACTAGATGGGATTTAAGCCACAAATGTATCCCAGTCAAGCATGAAAACAGTGCTGGTACCCTGCTGGTAAGCAGCTCAATGGCCTGAGATTGACCAGTGGCAGAAAACGACAAGGCCTGGGCCTTTTGAAAATGATTTGCTCTGACTAAAGTCCATAAATAATCTAATGTGGAACAAAAAAATGCGAGAGAACAGACCAAATCAAACTGCTTCCAAGATGAGCTCAGATCAGTAAGTTCCTATTTATTTGTCTGCAGTTTCCTTTTTCATTGTATATTATCAAGTTTCACTGACTGCCTTATAAATATGCCTCTAAATTAACCTCAAATCAACTCCTACTCACTTTCACAGAGGTCAGCATAAACCTGTCATTAAATTCTGTAGGGATAGGTTTGAGTCCAGAATGAGTAACCTTTGCTTACTTTCCTTGTTTGCTATCTTTACTTCACCTTGGTCTAACCTTAATTACACAGTAACTTAATATTATCCTTCCTATTCACACAACCAAGTAATTGCCCTCTTTCTGTCATCTCTGCTATTTTTAACACACCCTTTGTTGTTTTTTGAATACTAATACAAACATTGATAACAATCACATAGTATGCAAACAGGCTACTGGGCTTACACTTAACAACTACTAAGGGAGGACGTGAGACAAAATGTCATTTCCTACATCTTTATGTGATACTCCACACAGGAGAACCCCAGTGGGATGGATGCCACTGTCTCTGTCAAAGGGATTTTTTTTTCAGGGTTCCCATTATTTCAATCTGTGAGTGTCTCAGGATTCTATCTGTTTGAGCTGAGGAAGTTACTGTTATTCCAATGTTATATTTAAGAGATTGTATGAAAAGTGTGAAATATGGGAACGCTTCTTTTGATCATCAGAACAAGATTCAATTACATACCATTTATATCTTTTCTTTCTAGTGCAAGAAAATGTTGGTAAACGAATAAAGAGAAGCGAGTTTGACCCTTTGCACCCAGTTGTTGGGTAGCTCTGTGTTTTGGTCCCTTCCAATAGAGCTGATTTGCATTCATCTGTTGCACCAACTGAGCACAACAATGCTCACTGCCTCTTTTGGATCTCATTCTCAGGTGCTTAACTCTCCCAGTTCAGACAGTGAAAGCTTTAGCACAAATTTTAGTTGCATATATTATGTTTGGACAGGCATATCAGGTCTGCTCAACGACCTCTCAGACCCATTCTCTGAGATTTACTGGAGTTCTGTGCTTAATGAGAATGCACATGCATGGGGTGCTACTTCCATCATGCTCCTACTCAATATTCAGAGCATTTTGGATGGTTTCCCAGAGCCAAACCCATAAAAGCCTGTTGTTATGGTGTACAGTACTAATGGGCTTAACACTTTCATCTTGGGTAGTCTTCATTCAGATAAAAGTTTTTGTATCTGTAGGAAAAAAGAAGGGTGAAATCAATACTCAGGGCAGCTTGTGATCAGAGCACTTGAGTTTCAGATGTATCCTGCCTCAGTGGTGAAGCCTCCTCTGGCCTGCCCAGACTGCAAGAAGTTGGTAAGCGTTAGCCTCTGAACCCTGGTACAAATTAAATGAAAATATATGGCAGCTAACAGTAAATTGCAAGTTAGAATCAAGCTATGGCCATTATGGCAGATATCAAGCAAAGAATTTAGGCAAGGGCTGTAAAACCTTCTCCTCAGGGCATGCTGTAGCACTGTACTGCCATCAGTAAAATTTATGGGCTATATTAGCACTCTGCTCATGAGCCTCACACTCCCAGAAATTTTTGGAAATGGGCAGGTGGAAAGGAAAGCAAGGTGCTCATAAAATAACAATATATTTGACATGCTGTTCAGTAAGATCAGAAAGCAATCTGCAGAGGTCTGACTGCTGACAAGGAATGCTGTTTAAAAAAATCACTGTAACTGCCAAACTTATCCCTTCTACCATCCAGGATACAAGGCCAATTTACAAAAAGACCTTGACCAGCCATCAATCATCCCACACATTTGAGGGTAGCCTGGGTAAGCACCTATATCCTCTGGAGGCAGTTTGGTGCTTCAAGCTTCAGTAACATGGGGCTAGTTAGGAAGACCAATCTGTGCAAAATAGATAGAGGTTTTCCTGCATGTCAGTTAACATCCATACCTCCTGCTTTTCCTTTTTGCTCCCTTTTAGCATTCTAACGCTTCAGGATTCCATTGAACTTGCTCCAAGTCCCAAGGATGTTATTTGATAGTCCACATGCAATGGACAGTGTCCCTATGAAGGTTGTTTTTCCCACCGTATTGCATGTGAGATATGAGAAAGTCCTAGAGGACTCTTCAGGCATTACTGTTGTCATACATACTCGTATGACATTCCCCTCAAGCTGAAGACTTCATGTCAGATCCCACAGTTTTTAACTTTGAATATGGTTTACTGCTTTTCATTTTCTTTCCCAATTAGAATTTACGTTTTTCTTTTTTCTTTTTTCTTTTTAAATTATAAAAGCATATTTTTCCTAAGAAGATCCACTCTCATTAAAAAGGCATTAAAGGGAATAAAGTTATCCTTGCATCTGAGATCATTTTAGCGAAAATGATTGCATTTTAGGGAACTCACCTGAACTCATATCCAACTCTTCTTCCCTTCTTCCTTTTTTTTTTTTTTTTTTAACTGCTTTCTTCTGAAGTATTTGTACCATCACTCATGACATCTCACAACACTATCTTTGAGTGAGGGTGGTACAGCCACTCTCAAGCCATTTTCCTCCCTCTGGAGCTCATTCTCCCACATACACACCACAGGACAAAACCTCTCTTTAATATGCAAGCATAATATGCCCCAGACCTCCTATGTTATTCCTTAATGCAGCTTACAAACTCACATGCACAAAGCCTGTTAATAAGTTGTCTTTAACCATCTTTTAAACATGTCCTTGTATTCAAGATAGCAGGAAATATATTATCATGTAACAAGCAAGACAAATATTTGCAATTGACTTGCAGGTTTTGGAAAAGGTCCATTCCTCCCATTCTTTTCTCTATTATGTTCCCCCTGAGACACCTGTACAAAGCTTATTTTCTTAAACTGTCTTCTTGCAGTGCTGGAAACACTTTTGCTGAGTCCCCTCACAGTTGCTGATGTATGAGCATCAGACTGGATTCTCGACACATCTGCTCCAGCAAAGGAAAATGATTTCTTCACAGGGAGAGATTTGTTTTTAGCTATTTCAGGTTACAATCTCAGCTAAGCTCTGTATAACACTTGGAAATAAAACAAATTTTATAAAGGAGGGGAAAAAGAGAGATGTGCCTCCGCTTTCTGGGATATGCTTTCATTTAATTCTAGGTCAATACTCTGTTGTACTTCTTCACCTTTCTCCCTTTCTGCCTCAGAAAGGTGGCCAACACATTACAGCATTATTTTTCATCTTTCTTTTATTTACCAAAGATTATCCTTTCACTGAAAGGTCACCAACATTTACTAGCAGTTATCTCAGAACAATAGCTGAGCCAGAACAGCTTTTTTCTTACACCCATGGTGCAAAATTCTTCTCTCCTTTTAACATGCAATGCCTAAAACCTAAATTAATTCAATATATTGGGCCCACATTATGTTTTAGATTTACGATATGGCCAGAAAGTCTATCCTCTCCTGAACAAAGAGAGACTGCCCATGTGCATGTGTATATATATACTTGTCTTTAAGTAAATTAATTACATTTTACTTTCTTTCTAAAATACAACAGTCTCCAGGTTCACTTTGCTCTTGCTGGGTTAATGCTCATTGGCAGAAACTTGTAGTAAGCACAATTCAACCCATTTTTCATAAATAGAAAGGTCAAGATCTATTTTCTGGCACACTTTTCCCTCTGCAGCCACTGCAGATGTTGCTATTGCAAGGGGATACTACTCTGTGACACACCACTGGAAAGGTCAAGAACAGCAGCTTTCCAATCATACATCATTTCTCATATCTGAAAGGCCAGTTGTGCTTCTTAAGGCAGCTAAATCTTCCAAAGAAAGATCTCTGAAAAGCACAGTCTGCATGGTTTCTAAAGAGGCTGGCCAGTTTTGTTTCAGTGTGCCAGTTTTGCTCTGTGGCAATATAATGCTTTATTCTCAAACATGTATCTGACACCAAGAAATTGAAGGATGCGGGGAATAGGTGTCAAATCTCATGTGAAGATGCTTAGCCATGCTTACTCATCTCTGATACATGATTACATTATCATGTTGAACCTCACAGTGTTAGTAGAAAACATTCCCAAAATTGCAGTTTAATTAGCTCACCATATAGGAGCAAACAAGGAAGTAGCAAGGAGCATTGCTGAGTTGTCACCTCAACAATAATGTGCACAGCATGTTTAATTCATAGGGATCTCAATAGCTTTTTGGCCTGGAGTACCTTGTTAACGCTATTTCTATTGCTTTTCAGCTTGCAGAAAAGTATAAATCTCTTCTTGGATGGTATGGATTGTATCCATTAAATGTTATGTTTAACAACAGCAAATAATAAGCTGTTGAGAAAAACAGAACTACTCTCTTCATTCTGTCTGTGTTCTGGGTATGCCCCAGCTCCACCTTTCGGTTCAGAATGTCAAAATATTATATTCTCATTCCACAGAGATCCATCAACAGGAAAAATAATAACACTGATATCCATTTTCAGCAGATAAGAAAAGAGCTTCGTTAGCACTTGTCAAGAAACATCATAGTGCCAGTGGTAACATTTACATACATAAGGTCATTTATTCTTTTAAAAAATCAGCATTTGTTGAATACTGAAGGCCATCTACCTGTCTTTTACTAGGAAGGCGAGTCTGTTTAGGACTGAAGGACTTTCAGTGTAGCTTTATATTTGAATATTTTTAAAATTTAACTTCTAAAGCTTCTGTTCAAGTATGTGTTTAATGAACAGGTCAGAAAGTCAGAAGGCAAAATATGATTTTTGCCAATAATTTCCAAATGTAAAAACCTTCAGAAAGAGTCAATTACAGACTACATTCAGAAGCCAAAATGAAATTTCCATTCCTTACCTGGGCACCAGCCAAATTTCTACAGCAATACAGTAGTGACTACTAAGAAGCATCTCAGGCAGCCTAGCAGTGAATTTCCAGTCTCCTTTAAGTTCAAAGGGATAGTTATTCATAACATTAGAGTTGCTTTTAAAAAAATCTCTCTTTAATCTTTCTGAATTGCATCCAGGAATATTAACAGGCACAAGTTTCATGATAGGTTCTTTTCCCAACTTCTGCTTTTCAGAAGACAATTTTGTGTGAGCTGAGGTCAAATTCCTCAGCCTACCCGTGAAAGCTTCCAATAAGAACAGATATCGCTATAGCAATGTTAGTGGAAACAGATATAACAGCCTCTTAAAGAAGATTTTGCTTTCTGGAATCAATGGAGGTTCAAAGGATGGAAAAACTGGTGCAACTTGCAAATGCATAGTTTATTGGCAACAGAGATTTTTTATAGATAAATCTTTCTCTTATGAATAAGCACCTCATACTACTTTGCCTTCAGTTCTTAACAGGTCAAACTAGCTTTCAAGCTATGTGAATTCTTTTATGTTTTTTCATTAAGAAATATTAAAAGTTTCAGAAACAGGATGAAAGATTAATACTTGAATATATCTTTATGTCTTACTTTTTTCAAGATGGAAACTTTTCTCTGGCTACAATAGAATTATCAAATGGCTTTCATGAAAAGCAGCTTTCTTTAGAAGAAAAGTGTGTGATGCCCCTCCCAATATTTTTTTCCATTGCCATTTATTTTCAAGGGATGATAAAGTTTTACCATGTTGGTAGGTAAATTGCCCACAAAGTGGGCAAGAATTAATGGTGTTGTGGGACAACCAGTATAACTTTGATATTTTTTTGCCCATTTAAACAGATGAGAAATACCATGAACTGATACTAGTGATATAGCTTCTCCTGCACAGAGAACTGGGGAGAAGTACTGGATACTTGCTGGAGTCCAGCCCTCTTCCAAGTAGAGGCAATCTATGGAGAAACACTGCAGGACAGAGGCAGATGAGTCACCCATATCTACCCAGTGTATTTTTGCTTAACTCCAGCTGGAATCGTGCAGCTTGTTTCTTAGGTCTTTCCTCAACTTGCGAAGGTTTGGTTTTTTATCTGCCCACTTAGAGAAGTGCCATGGTGGCACTGCAAATGCTTTAGGTATGTGCAGCCTATTTATGTGCTCACAACTGATTGGAACAGAGATAGGGAATTTATTAACTGACATGACAAGAGTACTGAAGAAAAGTTTGTCTTCATCTACAAGCTAGGGAAATTATATTTGTCAGAATTACTTATTGTTTCATCAGAGTGGTTCCTGACATTGCCCTTGATCTTATTCTTTTGTTGTGGCTTCGGTATTTTAGTCCAGTTCATAAGCTTGCAAAGAACTTTGGGAAATGCTTTGTGGCATGTTGTGGATTGAAGTGACATTCTTGATGAGGCTTTTCTTCATGTTTCCCTGCAGCTTCTATGGAGTGGTTCCAATAAATTAGGATTCCCTATAAGTTCTTTTTTGTTCTCTCCAGTCCTTGGTGCCTAGATATCCCATAGAGAAATCTCACAGCCTGCAAGAACAAGTGTTACACTATCCTCTTAAATCAACCTCTTAAAGATTTTTTCAGGAGGAAAATGGGTGCAAGCTACATCTAATTTTATGTAACTCCCCAAAAACAATCTTTGTGCAGACTGAGTGTCACTTGGGCCTGCACACTTCCTAAAATAGTTCCATAATTCTTTTATTTCTCCACTTCTGACCATACGTCATGAGTGGCACTGCAAATCATATTCTCACTGCTGACAGAAAGAACCAGATCAGTATAAGACTCATTCCTATATTATTCAGACCCTAGGAAAAGTCACAGGTAACACCCTTCAAAGTCTCTGACTGATGAATGCAGTTGTTTGAGGGCTGCTGAGTAGGAGGATAAAAGAATGCTCCAACCACAACCATACAGTATTCAACAATCCTGGACCGTCTAGGGGGAAAAAGGAAAAAAAAAAAAAAAAAAAGAGGAAAAGAGGAAAAAAAAGAAAGAAAGCAACAAATGCAGTATTGGATAATAATGATTCAGAATTATTTAATGCATTGTTTTGACAGACTTCACATCATAAAAGTAAAAGCAGACCTTCTTAATAATAAAATATAGATAGAGACAGAAATGCAGCGGAGCAACAAAGAACATAATGGAAGATACTTGAGGCTGTTTTGACATTTTTTTCTCCTTAAACAATCAACTTAGTGTAAACTTGTAAACTATCCAGAATATATTTATGAGATGTGGGAAAACAAGTGATGATGTTAAAATAAAGGCTAAACTCTATCAACAACATAACACTAGCATATTTATTACTTTTATTAGAAAATAAACTGACATATTTAAAGAAAATGACGTGAAAAGCATTAGAAGTTGCAATATGTTTTTCTGAACATAAAATTTAAAAATACCCGCAAATTCCAGTCATCTGAAAATTACTTCTCAAACTGTAACATCACAAGTCACACATCATAAGTACCTCCCATTTTTCATCCAAATTCAGATGACATGCCAACATATGCATTTGGAAGTCCATAACTACCATAATTTGCACATTTTGTAGGTCTGCAAGGCTTACCGTGTAACCTGTGAATCCCCTGTCAGCCCCTCTTGCAAGTCTCATGCCAGCCAGGCAGTAGCTCTCCCTCTGAACTGACAGTCCTTAATGCCAACTAGCTCACTTTGTTGTTCTTGTCACTAGCGGGAGAGAATCTACTGCTAGGAAAAAAAAAATGAAAAAGAAAGAAAGAAAAAAAAAAAAAAAGATATCCTACCAATACAAAAATACATATTTATACTGCATTTGGGCTTATCCAACCATGGGAAAGGACAGACAGCAGTGACAGTCTTTTTACTGGGAGTCAGTAACATTAAGTTGGGAGTTAAGGAAGATAGGACTGAAAAAAGTAGTGTAGTCAGTAGGAATGTTAGAGGGCAGCAGTAAGAACGTGATCAGGGAAAGGTTAAGCAAGTATGAAAGAGGAAGAGTTAATAAAAGAATAGCCCGAGCTGCAGAACCAGGAGGGACAACAGTTAAATCAACAACAGACAGAGTGCATGAGTAAGAGGACAAAGGCAGAACTGGAGAGAAAGCCACCATATTCTCACCAAATTCATACAAGAGCAAGAGGGAATTTTGAGAAGTGGATGTGTGTCTGAGAAGATAGTGAAAGACAAAACGTCCATATATCTGCATTCCAGCTTCCATTGTCTTGCATATACGGTTTCCACTGCCTCAAACTGATGCCACACTTTTTCTTGAAGACTGACTGGACCAAGAACAACATCGATATTAACATTATGCTTATGATTTGCATGACCACCAATCTGAGCAGATTAACAGTTGTTTTCTCCCAACAGTTCTGTATTCCTACTTAAGACAGTTTACCATGTCCAGAATTAAGGAGGTACAGTTGTTTCCAGATCTGATATGTGATAGTTCAATCAGTTCAGAAATGCAAAATGAATGTAGTGGCTGTGCCACATGACTGGAAGAGCTAAAGCAGAATCTCTGGAAGAACCAGTAAAAGCAGATTTTGAATAACATAGAGATGGCTGACCTAACAGTAAAGAGTGAAATGGGTGAGAAATTAAACCAATCTTAAAAATGGGAAGTAGGAGTGACACTGATACAAGATAAATGACAGGAAGAGCTAACAAATGAAAGGAAAATTAAATATAGGTTACATAGGGAAGTCTCTAAAAGAGTTTCTTGCAGACTTTAAAACAGTTTGGTGCAACAGTGGTTGCACTCCTGGGTATAAAGTAGCTGGTACTTGCATCTTTTCACATTTTCAGCCTTTCTCATATCTCAGAAGAGGGCACTGTGGGATGGGGATCTACTAGAAGTGAGAACATTCAGCTGAATTCTCAACAGGAATTGCCATCACCATATAATTTGCAATTAATTGCTTCCTTTGTTTTTAGCCAGAGAACCGTGTGTGATGTATTTGCTCAAATGCATGAGCATTCAAAGGCAGAGCTTGCTCATTCTCTGATGTTAGAGGAAATTCTCTGTCCTTTTGACATAACCGTCAGCCTCAACCACAGAGAATTTTACAACTGCAGAGGGTTTTATTCTGAGCAGGAGAGAGGGGGGAAGACCTTTTTGTTTCTCTTTGTTGTTGTTTTTTTTTTTTTCCTACAATTCATTTCTTATTAGCAGCATACAAAGAAAATGGTCTTTATCCTTGCTGAGACAGAATGTCTCTTCAGCAATTCAGGTGAAAATAGGTGAATACCCAGAACAGATGAATACCAGATACAGTACATGGACAATTAAACACAAATTATATGAATTCTACATTTCCAGGGATAACACAAATATTGTACCTGCTTCCCTACTGCCTTTCTCTTTATGAGCTATTTACACCTTTACTAATTGTATCTAAACTGCATCATTCTGAATAGTATATGGTGGGTTTATGTATGTATGTATATTTTTTAATTTCTGTCCATTAATGCAAATGACTGCAAAGCAGCAGAAAGTCCCTGAGATTTTCCTCCATACTATTTCTTGTCTAAATCAATAACAAACCTGGTCAGCTCCTGATGAATTAAATCTCCACTGCTGTTAAGTTAAAACTAAACATTCTGTAGAAACAAAGTAATTACTGTGAGAATTTGTTTGGTTTGGGATAATAAAACATTTGTAACATTTTTGGTTTTGCTTTAAAATTAATTTTTCACTTTACTTTATTTGTAGCACTGTAAGAATGTTTTGTTACATCTTGTGGCACTTTAACAATTAAAAGTTTAAACACTCTTGCGAAGCATATCAATCACGAGGAAATTAGCACTGAAGATAGTGTTCAACAGAAGCTTTTAAAATTTAGGATGTTTGTTCCACTTCAGAATGGAAGATCAACTAATTGGATTCCTCCAAAAGGGAAATTATTTCTTTGTTCTGGTGTAATTGAGTCTTCAGCAGTTCTTCTATTACCCCAATCCTATTTCTAAAACATTAAATTTCTTTCAGTTTTGTGATCTCTGGAACTTATGCTCTAGTGAATATCTGGCTTGACAACTCTGTCTGTCTTTTCTATCTCCCTCCCTTCTAATCTTTAGTTTCTGCTAAATCCAGTTTGCATGTCTTTCTTATATTTTTTATCTGTTTTGATCAGTCATTTTACTTCCAATTTACACTGTAGCTGCACAACCAGATTGGAGCGTAGGGCTGTAAGCATTGATGGCGGCACCACCACCTTCCCCAGGGTCTCTCACTCCTATCATTCTCCACTTTGGCCTCACTCATCCTTTTTCCCTAAAATGGCAGAGACAGTGGTGATGGGTACCTGGGTCCATCCCCAGCACATAATCAGGAAGACTGAAAAGATTTAAAAGTTCTTGTTGCATCTGGACAAACGGATAAAGCCATAAAGCTGCTGTTCTTAGCCCAGAGGACAGACCACGGTGATGAGCATGAAGGGTGCAGATATCGTAAAGGTATGGACACCAATGATCTGTGATGGAGTGGTCATGCTCAGTGGGAAGCCTTTTTCCTTTCTCACCCTCATCAGAGCCTTATCCATAGGGCATGCCATCCTCCTAGAGCAGCCAAGGAAATAATCTCTCAATTTCTGGATCGCAAAGAGGGAAGTTTTACACTGGCCTGAAAAGGTGGCTTCAGAGCCTGCAGAAGTGCAAGAAAAGGTGGCTTCAGAGCCTGCAGAAGTGCAACGGTGTCAGCATTTTTCTGAGGTGAGGGCAGCCAATGAACAAGATATGAACTGGAGGGGGAGGCAGTGGTTAGTGTTTTTTTAATGCACAGTAACAGCCACATCTAATTTCAGAGCCTGCTGTCTCTCCACAGAGGCTTCCCTGAGGACGAATGTTAAAACTGCAAAAAAACATTCTTGAGATTTACTAAAACTGTGGAGCTTATGTGATAGCATAAGTGTGTAATGAATGCTGTAATTAAGGCTGAGGACTGCTGCTGCTTTGGGTAATTTACAGGAATTTTTTGCATGGAGCTAATTTTTTTTTTTTTTTTTTTTTTTTAAGCAAAATGGACAAAGCTTAATCACACTTCATATTAGGTCCCATTTATAAATACTTAAGAAAGAATTAGCAAATGATTAAAAGACATTTTAGCGAATGTTCAAATAATGTTTAAACCAGCAGGTTAATAGGGGTTAGACTCACAGGATGTGTAAGTCCAAAACCTTCAGCTAGCTTCTATCTAAATTAGCTTTTACTTAAATTTATCCAGATGCTTGCATTTCTACTCATAACATTCCCCAGTTTGTAGTATTTGCTGGCGGGTATGCTGTCACATATGCCTTGACAGAGCCAATCACCTCAGCTTACCTCCAGTCTGTGCACAAGCAAGTGACAAGCAAGGCAGTCTACCAGATTTTATCTGCATCTCATCTGGAAGATGTCTTCAGAACTCATTCTAGCCCCCTGTGAAACAGCAGACACTGCTCTGACCTTGTAACCCAACCAGTGGAGCACTTAACTGGGATGCAAGCAGATAGGTTGATCTTCCTGCTTTGTGCCAAATAAACTAACCTGCAGATCCACACCCAAAGAACACTCACTGGTGGAAGAAGACCTCTGCTTCTAGGGGAGAGGTCAGAAGGGTCTGCGGAGTCTGGAAATGGGGCATTCAGGAAAGGAAACTCAGATCAGAGGCTCAGAGGAGAGTATGGCAGCACAAAAGGAAAAGAAAGGAGTATATTGTGAATGCAACAGCCAAGGGAGACAGTGACAGGATCGCAGCTGTTTGGCTTGCTTCTATACTAGTGAAAATCCACATTAGCCATGGCAGTTGCTCACCACGCTAACTGAGGCACCTCTTCCCCAGTGAAGAGCAGTGAGATTCCATGAAAGGAGATACACTCCTTTTTAATACAGTCTTATTCCACCCTAGATTAAATGCTCTTTTTCTCCTGTGATGTGGTATACAAGGCCTATCCCTGATCTGATCTGTGCTTGGTATTTAATTATCTTGTTACACTGAGGAATTCAAACCAAAGGATTTGTAGGCAGTGTCACTTCTTAGACAGCAGTGCCAGGTTACTTTTTACAGAAGTAAATCATTACTAGCCTTCATCTAATTATCTGCATCTTGCTAAGCAAACTCCACCTTAAATGCCTTTGATCAGATCTTCTTAAGAACTGCTTAATTAGCAGACTTCAGGCACCCATGCCAGTTGTAAGATCTAAAATTCTGCCTGTTACTAATCATTAATTAGTACGTACATCTCTGTGCCTTCTTCCACAGTACCATGATATCATTTGCTGCACAGAGGGGAATGCAGCTGACCCGATCTTACATAGAAGTAATAATTATTCAGCCACTTTTCTGTGACATGCTTTTTGTCTGTCAGTTGACATTAAAAATAAGTGTTTAACCTATGTGAGGAAAGAGGCTGGTGACATAAATATTATATTTCACACCCAAAAGTCTACACTCTTAAGACTGTCTCCCACATCTCTGTACTCACAATACCGTGTTTTGTCAGCTAAAGAAGTGCCAGGACAGTATTTTAGATCTTATTCTCTAGAAGCTGTTCAGTGTCTCTGCATGTCACAGAACAGAATGTCATTACATTTGATGCTAGTATTTCTACCCAAAGCTGCCCAGAAAGGAAGATAAATCTGGTAGACTTGTACAGAAATAGTTGCGCATTCTGACATAATTAGTTGATCTGTGTTTGATGGTTGAATCCACAGGCATGTCTTCTTCTTTCAGTCAGGTATAAAGTAATTTAAACCTCCGAACATGACCTGTCAGACCACATTCACAGTGCAGGACCCAGGTGTGCCTGCCAGGATTTACTCACAGCCAAGCCAAGCTGAGCTGTGGCCACAAGGCAAATGCAGGAGACCCCAGAACAAATCAATTCCCCCTCACCGTGGTTTTGCTATAAGAAAGCTATAAGGCAGACATCAGAGGAGCTGCCAACCCCTCCTGCAGATCCCACAGTCTTGAAAACAGGGCATTAGACCTCTAGAGAGAGCTTGCCCCACCCGTTAAACTGAGTCATTCCTACATTAAATCCCTAACACTGTACAACTCAGCTGTTTCAGAACCGTATCCTGCTTTCTGCGTATAGTTTCTTTTTACCCAGGCAAATTCCCCCTTGAATTGAACACTGTCACTGATATTTTTTTGTTTTGTTGGATAACATTTAAATCAATAGGCCTATTATTCCCTTTGTGTTTGTTCATTAAACAGTGTGGAAAGTTATGGCAAACTAGTGAAATCACAGTCAGAAGCAGATTTGTGTCTGCAGGTTTTATCAGCATATAAAAGACTGACATTCAAAAGTGTGCCTTGTATTATGAAAATTTACTTATTTCCCATCCTCCCACAACCAATAACAAAAACAAAGACGTTTTCTTCATCAAACACCATTTGATTCTCCAAAGTGCAAAATGAGCATGTGAATGATAATTTACCCAGCAATCACTGCTCTGGCAGTTTTACTTGCCAAGGAAGCGTGACAAAGAAAATGCAGTTGTTTAGGGAATTGTGCAAGCAATAAAATGCTATTTTGTTTTACTTACAGAAAATTAACAAGAGTAGGCATAGACTAGTTACACTAATGTCTTTAAAATGACCTAAGTGCAGTAAGTGAGCATGGATTGAGGTTAAGAAAAGGACTCCTTAAAGTTGATTACTCTCATAAGCAATTTTGTTCTTCAGACCATTTGCTCTGGACAAAATGTCTGCATCTGTATCTCTCTATTTTGCTTTGCCATGTTACATATGTACAGTAGCAATTCTCTAGACTCATTTGCGAAGACAATTTGTTTGGTTAAATGTAGAAAATACCAGGTTCATGTTTTTTAAAATACACTGTTCAGCTTCACAGTACAGTGCCCAAACTTGCCTCAAGTTCTCAGCCCCAAGACAGGCATACTGTTTCCCAAAAACATGCATGCAGGGAAAGGATAGTACAAATACCAAAGTGGTGGCAACTGTGTACCAGTGAGGATGTTTGCTTGACAGGGGATGAGCTCATGCCTGGTCAGGTGTAGTTCAATAGCATAGGCAAAGTTTACAACACCACCTGGGCACACAGCTGAACTGCCCTCTTCTATGCTTCTACAGTTGTCCATGCTATTCTGACACTACCTAATCACCACTCACCACTTCCAAAACCAGGTAACTTATAAATTCCCCAGATTCCCATGTGCTGGCACATGAAACCTGTTGTCTACTGAACCAACAGCTGAACCACACAAATATAAGCGCTTAGATTGGAAGAAATTCATCCTTAAGAGCAGGATTTGAGACTGCACTATGTCCTGTTTTTAATGTATAATTTAATGGATTTTCTCCCTTCCCCCCTTCCTTTGTACATCAACCAATAATGATATAAATATGCAATATCTTCAAAGGTTGAACTAGCCCAAGCATAAGGTTCAAAAGGTAAATCTACTTGATCTCTTTGTCTTTTAGCTCACTAGGTGTATCCTTAGATCAGTTCAGGTGTTCCAGATCAGTAGATTTTTGCAAAGAGTTACTAAATTTTCTGTGCAAAGCCAAAGTAATTCTTCAGCATGTATTAACCAGCCTTTAGAGTAGAAAGCAGTCAGGAACCATTTTGGTGGGTGAAAAATAAAGTGCTTTTGTAACTAAGACAAGCAAAAAAAAAGACATGACCTCTGTGTTCTGCTTTTCCTAAACCTGAAAGGCTGCCTGCTGATTCCAGATAGCAGCTGGGTCTCACAGCCTGGATTGATATCTTCCTTTTTGAGAGACTGTTTCTGAGAAAGGACAACAATAATCCTTTGGGAGAGAAGGTCATCTGTTATTTTCCAGGTATCAGCACTTTATATGTGGCAGAATACTTTTTCATATATTGGCAGACACTTTTTCAGAAGTTGACCTAGCATTTGCAGAACTGTCTCTTCCTCTGCACTCTCCATGTAGGCACTGTGATGTTGTAGATCTGGGTATAACCATCTAAAACACACAGCTACAACTATATTCTATACCCTTACGTGTTTTCTGGCAGATGTTTCTTTTTTGTTTCATGCAATTAGCAGTCAAGGATCAGTTACTGAGAATAAATAGCTCCTTGGTCTTTGTGTTGATGGTGCAATTACTTCCCTTCCACAGGTACTCTCATCTTTCAAGACATTCAGTTGCCCACAAGAAAAAGATGCACATAAAGGTACAACTCGATTCCTCAGTCTTGAACTCCGTTCTACAAATTCTATTATTCTATTCTATGATTCTATTCACATTACTGTTCATCTCGGGAGTATTTCTTCATCTGGAGTCACATAGGAAAAAGTATTTCTGCTGCTACTGAAAAATAGTTCTTGCACCTTTATTCTCAACTCACCACCCCAGTAACAGTTCTGCCTCCTGGAAGTGTATCAGAATAGATTTTCTCCTCCACAGTGTAGTGTCAATATTCCATCTTCTCTTAGGGAGCTGTGCTGTGCCTGGCTAGGATGGAGTTGATTGGCTTCATGGCAGCCTGTACAATGGCATGGCTCATAACTATATTTCAAAATAGCCAAGTGGTCTAAGGTGCTGCACTGTGGTTGCAGTATTCTTGGGAGGCTCAGTTTTTGGCCCGACTCCTGAAAAGATTCTCTTTCAGCTCCTTTTGCCATGGGTCCAAGGTGTAAGATTCACATGGGACCAGACATTGGTGGACATTGTTTTTCATGTATCTTAATGCCATGTGGGTATGGGAGTAAAGAACCCTTCTGGATTGGCAGGGGGACTCCAGCCTTATCTGTTACCTTGTCCCTCCTAACTGGGACATGTGGCATAAGCACCTTATTGTGATTGGCACACCCCAGATCAAAGAGCATATGTTAATGCTACCGTGATGGTGTACAGCATAAATTTAGCACCAACGAAGACCCCTTGTTTCCTATCCAGAAGCTGATTCATTGACTGAAGAATCAAAGAGCCACCAGCAAGACCTGAGCATCTTTTTACAGTCCCATATAGTCAATAAAGAATTATCATGGCATGAATGAAATCATGCTACAACTCTAATATGAAATGGTTGAAGGTAGCCAAGTGGTATGTTACAACAACATGATATTATCTGTGCATTTTTCTCTATCCTTTAGGCAGCTGAGTATGGGTACATTTTGCTTTCATATGGAGGGATGTCCCAAACACGTCCACAGGAATGCAAATGCAGACCAGCCATTTGGTACAGACAGATGAAAATTGCACTGGAATAAGATGTTGCTCCTCAACATGAGCAATTCCTTGATGACTTCATTTTGGCAATACAGCAGAAGAAGTGTTTGAGAAGGGGAGAAAGTAATCTATATCCTTCTGAAAACTAGTATTGCTATAAAATAAACCAGGACCAAAAGAACTGCACAAAAAATCTGGTTCCTGGGAATAGAATACCAAGGTGGATATTGCCACTGGATATTGTTGGATGTGATCAATAAAATAACAACTATGTCCCCACTAGCTGCAGAAAAATACAAGTTTTTCTGGAAATTGCATATTCCAAGAGAATTGGAGAAGGCAAATTCCAAGTTACAGTCATCTTGTGAGTCCTCTCTGTCAAGTGATAACAAAGAATAACTATTTCAAATTAGATCTGAAGCAATATCAAGACTTTGAACAGATCAAACAGGAGACAGATCATGCAGTAGCCTTTGGGCCCATCCGTGCAGGATCAGCTGTGAGAAAAGTGCTTTACACTGCAGCCAGGGAGCACAGCCTGTGGAAGAAAACATCAGAAGAAACATGAGGTCTACATCTAGGGTTTTGAAAATGGTGGTTACTTAGGATCTGAGACGCAGTATACCACCACCCCCATAAAAAAGAGAGATACTAGCAACATATGAGTGGAGTCAAGCTGCTTCATAAGTTGCTGGTGTAGAAGCATAGCTCCTGTTGGCATCTTCTTGGCTGTGCTACACTCTTGGCTGTGTTCAAAGAGAGCATTGTTTATACATATCATGTGATGCTACGTGGAGTATTTGGATTGCACTGATCATAGAGGTATCAAACAGGGAGCTCTAGACACACAGGAGTCCTAGAAGAATTTCTGGCTAGAAGGCAGAGATTTCAGAACATAACTGAAGAAGGGCATAGCCAAAGAGGCACTACCTTACAATGAATTATCAGAAAGTGAAAAACATTATGCTCTATTTATAATCAGACCCTGTCATGTTGTAGGAAACAATCAGATGTGGAAAGCTGCTCTATAGAATCCCACATGACAGGTAATCAAAGCCAACAAAGAAGATGAGTCAAGTCAGTCTTCAGTAGTGAGCAGATGGGCCTAGATACTGCCAGATGATAGAAGTGTTCAGAACTTCACCCCTACACTGACTTGTGAGACACTTGTGAGCAATTGCAAATGTCCTGTGTCCATGCTGCAACAGTGGAACCAGAGTAGCTGTCGGTTACAGAGTAAACTCATGTAAATTTCTGCACTGTGGCAGGACAGCAGTGCCTAGGTAAGAAACACAGCTGTGAAATATATTACATGGATGTTCACAAGCTCAAGAACTGCATCACTGAAAAACATCAAAACAATAAGCAAGAAGGAAGGAAGGAAAGAGACATTAAATGAACTCTTTCTCATTCATGTGGAAGCCATGGGACCCATTGACACCAGAGCACTTCCTAATTGAGATTAGCTCAATGGACACTCCAGCCTAGAATAAAATAAACAGATAGAAAAAATCTTGACAAACTGAGATAGAATGGTTTTTATCCATGGTGAAGGAGTAGAGGCACAACTCTGCTAGAAGTTTCATAGATTTTAAACTTTAGATTAGATTGGTGTCAATGGACAAGAAGTAAAAGGCAGAAAATGAGAATGTGGTAGCCATAGCTACTTTGACAGTGACAGCTAATACGCAGTGAGCCTGGATTGTATAGTGAACTGAGCAGTGCTAGTTTTGAAATTAAAAAACACTTAGCTAGGCATACTGGAAAAAAGTAAGATCCAACATGGCTTTCCAATGGAAAGGAAAGAGCTGCTTCAAAATACTACTGATGCTCTGTTAAAAGATCGGTGAGTATTTGGAGAGGCTATATGGTTATATTTTGTACATGAACCTCCCAGAAGCTTTTGGTAAGGTTAGGCACTGAAAGCTCTTAAAGATATTCACTTGTTATGGAATAAGAGAGAGGAAACCCATTAATTAATAACTATGACTTTAAAAACTGGTCGGTCAAAAATTGTAACTGGTCAGTTTTTACTGTGGAAGGAGGTAGTATCACAGGGAGTAAGTCCTGGAGCAAGAGTCAGCTCTGCTCACCGTATATTAATGAATGAGCCATAGAAGTCTCTTTGCTACTATAAATGTAATGAATCTCTTCTAGTGAGATGGCAAATTTTCAGCTGGTAGAAAAGTGTTCAAAAAATTAAAACCTAAAATTGACCTCAAAGACTTGCAGAAAGCTTTCATGATACCAAGTGACTGGGTAATAATTGGCAGAAGAGATTCAATGTCAATAAATGCAAACTAATGCACATGGCAAAATAACAATCGTAACTATACATATGCAATGATGGGCTCTACATTAACAATTCATGAAAGAGGTCTCAGAATAACTCTGGATAATTTCCTGAAATGTCAGCTCAGTGTTCAGTAGTCAGAAAGACATAAAGACTGTTAGGAAAAGGAGGAAGAGAATTAAAACAAACACAGAACATCACAATGTAACAAAATGTAACAAAACAATGTAACAAAAATGTAACAAAACAATGTAACAAAAATGTAACAAAAACCACAGCTCACCCACAGCTTTCCTGACCACTCTATCCCAAAATGAATGGGGCAAACCCAGGAAATCATCAGCAGCATCTCGATGTAGACCAGGTCTTTGTTGGTGCCTGGGCCACTCCAGCAGAGCTGCTTCATCTGAGAAAGAAACTCTTCTGCTGTGTTCAAAGCAAGGGCATAATAGTTAAAACATTAAGCTGCAAAGCCATTGCTCATATTTTTAGTGTTCTCAGGAGCAGTGACGTAAAAGATAAATCATTCACTGGAAATTTAAGTAATCAAGAGTCAGTTTTACTTCTTGAATTTGCTATTCTCTTTTTGTCCTTCCTAATCTTTCATTGTAGAAACAGAAGAAAAAGAAAGGTAAGTCCATATATGAATTGCAAGTTAATAGGAGAGGGGTACAAGATAGGGAGGAGGTAGATAAGATACGTATTTTAGAAACCACAGGGTCTTTTCTGGCTTTATTTAGTGTTTAAATAGCATCCTGCCACCCTTGAAATAGTTCTAATATTATCTGCAAACTCTAAGTTAATCTTCTATCTTCCCTCTGACCTCCTTCTATTGCAATAGCTGCAAAATATTAGTGGCTGGGTGACATGTAAAAGACATGTAACTACATAATCACAATCTGAAGATTTTTTTTTTTTTTTTCTGAAAAAAAAATACAACAGTAGAAGGAAACCTGGAAAGTTTACCTTGAAAAAGATTTAGTCTGAAGAACAGGTACCTGGACAGTCCATAAAAACTGCAAGATGTGCAACTACATGAGATAGACTAATAAGGAAAATGCACACTGCTGAGGTCTATAAGTTCTGTTACTATAAGTAGAGATGTTGGTAGGAGTGACAAGCATACATATATAGGAGGATTATGGAACTGCCTACATCAGTGTTTCAGAAAAGGAAAGCCAGAGGCAGGAGGAAAAGAAATAACATTGTCCCTGTTAAAGGGCAACAATTTATCTATCCTTTTCACAAATGCATTTCTTTTTCACTTCCCTTCTCCCTTTAAGTTGAGCATGAAATACCAGCTATTTTGATATTGAAAATAATAGCTCTGAAAACATTTGTAATTTCTACATAAACACGTGATTCATTTCTACAAATCAATCCCTCTGCAACCCGTACTGCAGCACAGCTCCTGTGTTTACCTAGGCCATGGGTTTGCCTAACTCCACCATATAAAAAAAATAACAACTTGCCTGCTGGAGACTGAGCAAATAAGCTTCCCTCAAACACGAGAGCATTAGCACTGTATTCATTACCACATGACATTTAAAGCTGTAATCCATGCCGTGAGGTGTCTGGGGGATCCTCCTCTCCCGGTGACTTGTTTCACTTCCTGCCTGGCCTCTGCATCTAATTGACTCTTCCAGCTAATTTCATTTGGATTGTCGTTATGATTATGACATTTAACAAGATTCCTTTTATGTCTAATACATTTCAGTAGTAAATTAAAATGAGAGCTAGCTGCTACAGACATGTGCATACTGTAAGCATTCACAGTTTTATTTTCCATTCGGTAGGAATTCAGAGAGTCAGAGAGGAGGTTTTGGCAGAGAGAGCAGCTTTATACTTCGGTTCATTTTTTATTTACTTTCTCTCCCTAAAGAACTTAGAGACAAGGCATTAGTCTAAAACTGAGATGACCCACATACGATTTGTTGATCTCATTAATCACTGAATTAGGTGATTGAATCTATTTGATTGCAATTACAGTCTCACCCTCTTTCATTAATCATGGCAGCAAGACCCTGATTTTCATAGGCACGCAAGGGACTGACTTTTTGTGAAATCAATGCCAGGAGTTCTCTCCTAAGCAATTTATCTGAACAACTTTAAGTCACTGTTTTGTTTGCACATAATTCCCATATAACCCAACCAGCTCAGCTTACTGACTTTGCACAGTTCAAGAAATCCGAGGATTTATGTGTGTGTAGAGATGAGAGGATGAAACACAGAGAGAGAATAATTGCACAAAACGCACGTCCTTAAATTGCTTCCTCTCGGGAGAAACATTTTGACTGCTAGATAAATTACATCGTCTTTGCACTTCTGTGGAGCAATCACGACATCCAGCGGGCATCTCCCTTACTGCAGGGTGCAATGCCGTGTCTACATGGTGAGAGGACAGGTGATGGGGTCACCAGTGGAAAACACAAAGTAAACATTCAGAACGTTTATTTTATTGTGTTATGCTGTGTTGCGTTTATTTCATTTCATTTCGTTCATTTTTGAAATTCCAATTATTCCTTTGATATATTTCTAATTATTAGTCTTGCTGCTTGGATTCAGGTCAAACATTTGAGATCCTGGGATCACAGCACAGAAAGCTGTGGCATGCCAGCACTTACAGATCAGTAGTTTTGCCACAAGCTCACAGTATAAGGCAGTCAGGACTGAGTAGAAGAAAACCAAACACTCAGACTGTCATAGGTCTGTGTTCTTTCTACTGGGAGATGGCAGTAATAGCTGCTGACTTTGTACTGGCTGACTGTCTTTCAGTCAGTGAAAGACTGACTTCTTGTCTTTCACTAAAACACTGCAGTAAACTCATCAGTACCTATACTATGAGAAAAAAAGAGCACTTTGCCTCCCACCTGGGGCAGAGTTGCCATCTCTATGCAGGCTAAGATTTGGAGCATCAAGTATTGTAATAAGGAGTCCAACATAATTTATGAATGGCATTGCTTAAAAAAAGATATAAATGAAGCTTGTTGGGTGAGGTGATTAATTTAAATCATAGAACACAGAATTGCTCAGGTTGGAAAAGACCTTAAAGATCATCAAGTCCCACCGCAACCTAATCATATTACCTTAACTCTAACAACTCTAACAATCATGTCCCTGAGCACCACATCCGTACGATTTTTAAACACATCCAGATGTGGTGACTCAAACATCTCCCTGGGTGGGAGGCCAGAAAGGCCTTTGAATGCTAACTCTTCTTCTTCTTCTGTAGTCTGCAGCATTATTTATCATGTAAAACATTTGCTGGTCTGTGGCTGCTGCTACATCCATCACTTCCTATTCCTTTTATGCACAAAATTTCATGATTGCTATGTCTGTGTTATTGCTATCTACTCAGTAGTGTTTGGGTGGCTGCCGTACACTGGCAATTCTGCAATGGATTATTCCTCTGAGAGAAAGATGGCCATCTCACTGTTCACTTGTTGTGATGGTGTTCAAGGCACCCGACTCAGCTTCAGCTACCCACTTTCCAGCACTGCAGATTTCTGTTTGAAGTGACTAAGACTGTGTTGGTTAAGGTTATTACTGACACAGCCATTGTCTGATTTCAGCTTTAATGCTGAAGGCAAAGAGACCAGGCACGCTTCTCGGATACAGATGTTTCCAGGATCAAACCAGTTGACTTCTAAGGATGGATTCAAACCATGTTTCTGCCATCTGACAGGCACTTAGTTTGACTATACAACACTAACCCACATTCAGAAGGCTATCTTCCTAACCAATCCTGGGCACTTCACTAAAAATGCCACAGCTTTAATTCTGAAGAATTCAGGGAGATGTTGATATGAATCACTGAGCACTGGCTCCACCCAAGCCCTGCAGACACATCTGAGTAGTGGATGCTGCTCAGTTGGGAGGACAGGCAAGTTTTAAAGGGGAGACGAAAAGTGGCTAAGCAGAGGCAGGCTATGAGAGACTCATCTATTTCTCCTAATCCGCTCTGTTTCATCATTCCCCTTGGCCAGAAGCAGAAGTTTGAAGGCCATGCAAGCAGCCATCAGTACTCCCCACAGAGCACACCACTGCTGCACTACAGTCCGGAAGCACACACACACACACACACACACACTGCATGCATAAAGAGAATGATAGTGCTAACTAAAATATAAATTCTGGGTTGTCATTTCATTAGTAACTAAGCAGCAATGGCAAGTGACTCCATCCCTCCTCTCCATTCATATAGTATGAAATGAGTGTGCACCTTTCCAGCACACAGCACTATTATAACGCCTTTAGAGGAAAATGAGGATAACCTTTTCTCCAGCCTGCCAAGGAACTGTGTAACCTTGTAATTATCCAGCTTCAGATAGAGGAGATACATGTAATTGTGTACAAAAGAGGTCACAGGTTTATGCATTCTCTGACAGTCTGCAGAAAGAGAACCGGGGCAGAACCTCTGCAGCAGACCTTTCTAATTTATTTTCCCCAAGTGCATTAAATGTTAATGTCATCTTTCTAACCTGCATGTTAGCATATTTATGAACATGTGATTAACTGGTACTACACCAGAAGGCCCAGAGTGTAAAAAATTATTTGGTTTTAATTGGTTACAGAGTTTATCGGAAAGTCAAACTTAGATGAACTCAAACCAGTGAAATTCAGTGGTACCAGACCATGGTTATAAACCTCAGCTGCTCAGCAAGTAGTGTTGTTGGTTTTGTTTTCCAAACCCTGTGGTTTGTAAAACCCTACAGAGCATGGCACCCCTTCATGGGGTGTCCTGCAGTAAGACAAAGCAAAATGTGTCCTGCCAGACTAGCACAACAGAGTAACACAACAGAGGCCACACATGTCACTGGTGAATGGAAGCATTCCAGACAAAACTTCTGCTGTGTCAGCCCCGAGTTTCGGTAGCTATCCTTCAGATGAAAGTGTTAGACAGATACTGGAGACACATAATATAGTGTCTATGACCAATGAGAAGTCAATGTTTCTGCTAGGCTCTCTGCTTCAGATTTCCTATTGGCATACCAAGAAGCAGTGCTTACATCCCTCCCTGAGACTACATCCAACAGCATTCTCCCCCCTATCTCATAGGAAATTTGGGGAGAGGAAAGAAGACCCTCAGTCACTCATGGGATTACTACGGATGCACAGGGCCACACAAAAGAGAACAACTCAGTGTTTAAAGTCTTATTAACAGTGGTTTTGTATGAAGCAACCACTGCTTAAAATAATCAAACAGGCATTAGTAGGGGTTCTACCACTGCTTAACTGTACTTAAATGAAAGCACGTTACTGAGAGTACATCCCCATCTATATTCTGGACAACTTTTACCAAAAACAAAAAAAAACACTTCTGTTTCAGGATGGAGATGTGAGCACTGACAAAGTGAAGAGATCCAGAAAGATCACAGAGACTACAAATTTTAAAAAATCATCTAATTCAGAATAGGAACCATCCTGAAAATAAGTGTGAATCCTTCTCGCACACAAGGAAGTGCATGAAATGTCCATTGTGAGATGGGAAGTGCTCACTGTAATATAACATCAGCAAAACACTGACTCTAAAGGACAAGATGTGCTATTTAAGGAGAATGCTGCTCCATATCCTCCACCACCTCCTCCTTGCCCCTGCTCACCGTGCACTGCTCTCCATTTGCTGCCCTGCAGTGCCTGTAAGCACAGAAAGAGGAATGCTTTCTTAGTGTTTAACCATACAAGTATGTTTAAGCTATCTTCAAAGAGTCTGAAGTAGCCATGGGGTCAGGCAACGTCTATTAGGAGTCCAAGACTTTGCAGGCAGCCTCTGGATGCTCACAGCTCAGTTCTCATTGCTACAGTGGGTGCGCATCCTCCTTCTCCTAAAGGCCATAAAGGCTTTTCTGCACCATTTGCTTTGCATGCAGCGTGTTCTTGAGCAGCTGTGGGATGGTTCATAGAATACATAGTATAGCCTGGGTTGAAAAGGATCTCGAAGATCATCTAGTTTTAACCCTTTTGCCATTGGCAATGTCACCAACCACTAGATCAGACTGGCAAGCTACGTATCCAGCCTGGCCTTGAATGCCTTCAGGGATGGGGCATCCACAGCCTCCTTGAGCAACCTGTTCCAATGTGTCACCACCCTCCATGTGAAAAAATTCCTTCTAAAACCTAACCTAGACCTCCCCTGTCTCAGTTTAAAACCACTCCCCCTTGTCCTATCACTATCCACACGTGTAAACAGTCATTCCCCCTCCTGCATAAACACTCCTTTCAAGTACTGGAAGGCCACAGTGGTGAATGTATCATGTCCCCTTCCTCCTAGGAGAAGAGGACAGGGGCTTTTGAACCACATTATCAGATATCAGCTTGCTCTTCAAACCCACTGTACAGCCTCCTACTCTTGACAAGCTACCTGCCTTTTATGAATCCCAGAGGTCAATTAGAATTCAAACACACCTGAAGCAGCACCTGGTAACAACTTTCTCTCTGTTGAGCTCCTGTGCAAGATCTGTGCCATGGGCGTTACCAGATGCACATTAGGTGGCATCACCCATTTTCCCACTTGGAAGTGAGAAAAGCAAAAAAGCTCCAAAGCACACTTGGGGAAAAGGCAAACATCCGATATTCATGTTATCTGGGGAGTACAAATGCAGCATACAAGAGCCTTCTCAGGGAAATCTAGTGAGAAAATGTAAATGGTAGAACAAGCATAGGTCAAAGGAAAAGCAATGAGCAGAGATGACAACCAAAATTTCCTTTTGTGCCTAATGACTAATCAGAAGCAAATTTCTCCAGCAGAATTTTTTCAGTGGTTACTATGAACAAGACTGAGAGGGTAAATGATCATGATGCAGAGAAACACAAAATGTATTACAGCTCAGATTGGTCCAGTGTTCAGTGAGACAACTGTCCCTCTCCCTTCACTTCTGCCCCCTGACAATTTGGTAGTTTCAGGGGAAATAATTTTGCATTCCACTGTCTTCCTGAGCAGAGTAAGAAATGTAAAACTAATGCCTGAAAATGGAATGCCTCATGCAGGGCATTCAATGGAGTGGGAAGATGAAGGGCAGTAGAAACAGGGTAAAATTGTGCTGACAGTGGGTCTCAGCCAAACTTCTCTGTTCGGTACTTATTTCTGAGTCTCAGGGAGTTTGCTACTATGGCTCTGTTGTCTAAATCGAGCTGGAAAAAAAAAAAACAGATTCTTTAAAGTTTTATCTCCGCTTTAATAATATTCAGTCTGAAGCCTCTTTCCCACATATAAATTCTTAATTTTTTTTCCACGAGATCTTCTATTTAAAAATAAACAAACTGCATGTGAAAGGCATTTTTACTTTTGCCTTTAAGCGTTTAAAACACAAACCAAGTCTGCAAAGGTCTTTTCTGTTAAAATATGGAAAGGTTTTTTCCAACAATTTAATAAAGGTTCCCGTGCCCTGCTGGGTGCATTTGGAAGTAAAAAGAAATGATATAGAATATACTATTGATCATTCCTTGTGGAACACCAGCAATGATAAATCATATAGAACTGCACAGTTCATTAGACATTGACAGGGTGAAGTACTGCCCTTCTGGTGTGTGTGCTGCAGGCAGCAAGCAGATGCATTATAAAATACTCTCTTTTTTACTTAACTCTTAAGAGGCCACCACAACTTGAAAGAATGGCTTTCAAAAAAGTTTCACTTTCTTTAACTTGATTACACACTTGTGGTACACACACAGAAGAACAGTGGACGTTTTGCCTATGTGGAGAATCATAGAATTACAGAATGGTTCAGGTTGAAGGAGACCTCAAAGCCCACTCAGCCCTAACCCATGCCATGGGCAGGGCTGCCCCCTACCAGTTCAGGCTGCCCAGGGCCCCATCCAACCTGGCCTTGAGCATCTCCAGGGATGGGGCACCACAGCTTCTCTGGGCAGCTGTGCAAGAACATCACCGCCCTCTGGGTAAAGAATTTCTGCCCAGCACCTAACCTAAATCTCTTCTTTTAGCTTAAAGACATTTCCCCTTGCCCTATCACTATCAGATCATGTAAAAAGTCAGTCCCCCTCCAGCCTTTAAGTTCCCTTCAAGTACTGGAAAGCGGCAGTGAAGTCTCCCTGCAGCCTTCTCTTCTCCAAGCTAAATGAGCCCAATTTCCTCACCCTTTCTTCATAGGAGAGGTGCTCCAGCCCTTTTAATCCACAAAAAAGAACAAAAGCTCATTTTTCTGGAAAAACTGAATTGCTTTGTGTCGGTCAGAATCTATTCCTCCCCATTTAAAACCCATCTATACTGAAGTGTTCAAAGAAGCAAGAATGCAGAGTTCAGAAATTCAAAATCCTGACGCTAACATTGAAAATGAAAAGTCAATTTTCACAGTGATTATTTATACATCTAATGATGCTGTTGTCAGCATTACTGATGCCATTCACCAGTAATTGTTACTTGTTTTTCCTGCCACTACACAAACAGTAGAAGCGGGCATAGGCTCACATACATCACTGCAGCATATGACGCCCACAAATGGATTAATCAGCTCTCATTAGTTGCTAGGTAACAGTGCCTTGACCTTAGTGCATGTTTAGCCAAGGAGGGACATGATGTGGTGATGCTTCGCATGTGAGCACGCATTGCTACCACACCTGCTGCTGGGCACGCTGCACAGCCAGCCCCATGCAAGCTGCACCACCCTGCTCTATAAATGTGCTAGAAAATGAGATGACTTCGTATCACGGCCCTTCTAACAGCTTCCCTTGGCACATCTTGCTCCCTGCTGTCAGAGCCTGCGTGATGCTGATGTTACCCTGTGGGGCTGCTGCAGGGCTTCAGGAGCAATACAATCACTCCTTCCTGGTTTTCCAGTTTGGGAGTTATTCTGATCCCACTGTATGTGGCATTTTACAGTTTTTATTTTGCAGTTAATGTTACTGATTGGTACCACCTTCAGGATTCCTGCTGGCACTGAAGAGTGAGAAACAGGTAAGAAACGATCTCTGCTCTAGCACACATGTATCAGACAAAATATGTAAGAGATAAAAGAAATGAAGCAACACCCACATTTTACTTGAGTCAAGAGTAGGCAGTGAGGCACAATGAAATAGAGAGACTTGCATAGAGACTTAGGATGAACTGCAGCAAAGCCAAGAGCTGAGTTTCTGCTTTGTTACTTTACCCTAGCCCAAAGGAAACACTGGTAGACACCATCTCCTGATGACTTTTCACATCTCAGCCTTCGTCTGCACTGCTTGTAGTCTTTGCAATGGAAACTCCAGAAGGATTAGAGGACTGAGAGCGCTGATGTAAAGAACATTGATTTATTTTAGGAAAAAAAAAAAAAAGAATTACTGGGTAAATCAGTCGCTTGACTCAAGATTAAAGCCCAGTCTGCTTAGTCAAAAAGATATAGCTCTGTACTTCCATGAGCTTTATTAGAATGTATAAAGGCACTGACATTCAGAAAATAGATAACCACATTTAAAAATACTGCTCTTTAAAAAAAAAAAAAAAACTAAACTAAACAGACTTTAATTCAATAGTGACATCAAGATGTCATTAAAATTGCATCAGGAAATTAATGGAGGAACATTAATAATAGGTTAAACCACCAATTAGTCAAATCACCAAATTAATGCAGCAGGAGATTGAATCATGAGATTAAAATGACAAAGAATCTCTACTTACCAATTCTTCAGAGTAGAAGGAAATAGCATGTTTGCTTTAGCTTAAACTTGCCACTAAAAGATTTTACCCAAGGCAGTAAAACTAATTAATCTGCTTTTAAGAAGTTACAGAAATCAAATTGTGGTTTGAGTCATGTCTTAGTGATAATTCAAGAGTTTTCTTTAAAGCTCACCAATGTCATAATGACAAATATTTATTTCCCCTATCCACGTTTTCAAGACATAAATTTGATTGCTAATTTTAAAAGAGAGGGTTTAACAAAAATAAAAATAATTAAATCATTTAAATCTTGTGTTGCTTTTGCTTACCCAGGAAAATACCTCACTTATTCTAATAAAATTACACCATACTAAATCCAAGAAGGTTTTGGTCACCTTCTATACATGCATTTCACAGAGGAGTACAAAAGGACACCCAGCCCATGCTCTAACAGATGCCTGTCGCACTTCACCAGGAAGGAACTATCTAATCTATGGCTGCTGGCTCCTCACCTGCTCCGTCACCTGCTCTATCTCCACAAGTAGATGCTCCTCCACAACACCCTACCTGCCCTAAAGAGCACATCGGACTTGAACATATCCACTCTCTTCCTTGCAGTGCCACCCACCAAACTCTGTTAGTCCATTGGTAATAAACAATGCAGCTCAACCTGGCTCATAGTGAACAGAATTTAGGCACTGCAAGATGCACTTTGGCCACAGATGTTGTTCTGGGGGACATGGTTTAGTGAGAACTATTGGTGATAGGGGGTGGTTGGACTGGGTGATCTTTTCCAACCTTGGTCATTCTATGATTCTATGATTCTATGCCTATCCAAAGCATCTTCTTCCTGGAAACACTTGTCATTGAAGTCCCAGGCAGTAAATACTATCCTAGAAGACAAACTCAAAGGAACACTGACCATTCTCTTGGGTAGTAATCATGTTGTTGTATGGCACAAGCATCTGCTAACCAGTTCATATGTGTCCTGTATGAACAAGGACCCTAGTGGCATTCCTGAAAGGCATAGCTTATCCCTGAAGGTTTTTCACATCAGCCCACAAAGTAAGGCTGCTGAGAGATTTTGTATTTGTGCGTATAGTTAGGTCTGGCTTCTAGTGACTGCCACAAAGAGTGGAGAGGCATCTTTGATAGCAGCTGAAGGCTGCTGAAGAGTGAATTATTTCACCAAAACGTGTCAGAGGAGACGCTCAATCAGCTGAAGTATTTACCTCTCAGGATACTCTTTTTTGTAGTGTACCCACAACCTACACATTTTCAAAATGTATTAGGAGGATAATTTCTGATCCATCTTTTTCATCCACCACTTTTATTTTCTCTTCTTTTATAGGTTCACTTAATATTTTTTCCCATGTCTATTCTGCAAAATGCCTTTAGTTCACAGTCACCACAGACACTGCAGTTTGTCACTATGAGTACAAACTACAGTGAGCACAATTACTCTAGAAATAAGGGAGCTTTCAGGGTGGGTTTGTTTGTTTTCTTTCTATGAGTCAGATACACCTTTGATGTCAGTAATATGTGGGCAAGTGATCAAATGAATCAAAAGAGAATACTTCATCGCTATCCAAAACAATTTACTATTGCGATTTGAGAAGGCTTTATCTAAACGGACAAGATAAGAATAAATAGATTTGATTTAGAGAAAGGGAAAAGATAATGACAGAAGGAGAAAGGTTTTGGTGTGCTTAGAAATGAACCATAAAAATCTATTTCATTATCTCTTTAATACAGAAGTCTGGGAAAACAAGGAGCTAGATTGGGAAAACTAAATCCAGCTAACTCTCTTTTTGTTTTTTAAGATGCCCTAACAATAATGCAGCAGGGTGAAAAGATCAGGACCACTTTATACACATTGTGCTAATTACTGCAAGTACTTAAAGTTGTAATTAGCTTATTATACTGCAGAGAACCTAACATAGCATGTCTTTCAAAAAAATTTCTCTCCAGATCATTAGTGGGAAAGCTAACAACATCTGCTTCAAATAAAATCAACCAATTAGCACAGGCAACTTCGCATAGTTTGCAATCAGAGAATTATATTGTGCCAAGTGCTAATTTCAATGTGAATTCTATCTCCTTCTTATATCCCACGCTTATCTGCCAGCACAGCTGGTGTTTAACACCACTGACTTCAGTGAAGTCTCCAAAAAACTTATGTTAATTTGAAGTAACCTAATCAGAAGTGTGCAATACAGACCGGGCTTGATCTCAGCTTAATTAAAAGTGACCTTGTCATTTCACTGCATGCAAAACACCAGTATCTCACTATTTATCACTCAGCTATGATAAATATGCAGCTTATGTGAGAATCAGGGATGACAAGCTCCATACTAAAGGAGTTATTTTCAGATATCAAAGCTTGATTTTAACATACTGTAAAATGCCATTCGCTTGTGCTTGCCAGCAAATCATTCAAATAATTCAGAAAACCCAAAATAATCTCCAAAACCTCCCTCCAAAAATCCCAAACAGGGCACCAATGCCAGAATTTTTCTTTTGGTTTGCTGTGAGAATCAAAAGCTGGCTACTGTCGCTGGCAGTAGACGGGAGAGACAGCTTGCTTTTTAAAATGAAGTTTGGGCCTGTTTAATGTTGATTTTGCAGTTTTTCTAGTGGATGAGATTAAAAAGATGAACCTGAACATGAAACCAAAGATTTATTCAGGGAACTCAGCATAGCAAAACATAATAATCAGAAAACAAATTGTAAAGTAATTTACTTCTTTACTGCGTTTTCTTTTTTTAAATCAAATGCTATAATTTTCATGCTTGATTGTGTTTTATCAGTTATGTTTGCTGAGGTGGATTCCCGAACCAACTTGGAGTTTCCTGTGCAGGTAATACTGGGGAGTATCACAGAATCGTAAAATGGCCTGAGTTGAAAAGGACCACAATGATCATCTCGTTTCAGCCCCCCTGCTATGTGCAGGGTCGCCAACCACCAGACCAGGCTGCCCAGAGCCACATCCAGCCTGGCCTTGAATGCCTCCAGGGATGGGGCATCCACAACCTCCTTGGGCAACCTGTTCCACTGTGTCACCACCCTCTGTGTGAAAAACTTCCTCCTCATATCTAATCTAAACCTCCCTGTTTTAGCTTAAAACCACTTCCCCTTGTCCTGTCACTATCCACCCTCATAAACAGTCGTTCTTCCTCCTGTTTACACACTCCTTTCAAATACTGGAAGGTCACAATGAGGTCTCTCCGGAGCCTTCTCTTCTCCAAAATAAGTTTGCAACTTGTGCTTTCTTCCATTCTCTGAAGGATTTTTGCACCCATCATTTGCCTGTTGGAAATCCGAGGTTCCTTTTCTCCCTGCAGATCACTGCAATAATCCCAATATGGGCCCCACACTGAAATCTACACAGGATCATAACTACATGGGCCACTCCTAGCATACACATAGTTATAACAGAAAAAAAAAAAACTAATTTTTTTTTCCACTTTGGCTGGTACTGGCTTACACAGCAGAAAAAGTAGTAATGAAATCACTTCTCCTGTCAGGGTAACTGTGTCAGTGCTAAGCAGTCAGACAGAAGACAGTTTGTCTCAGTGGAATAGTAGTGACCAACCATGCATGCAGACAGCCTACTGCAAATGCAAGGTGAATTACACTAACTCAGCTCTCCCCAAGGCTGCAGACAATATAGCTGACCTCATCCTTACTTAGAGCAAAAGTATAGCCAACTCCTAAAGCTCAGCTGAGAGTGATTTGACCTACTGAAGACATCTCCATTGTGTGCTGGAGACATCTGCCCAAGCAATGTCCTCACTGCAGTCAGTGGAGAGGAAGAAGCACAACCAGAGCACCACTCATCTTAAAGCAGAGAACTGAAACAAGCAAATGAGCTGAACTTCAGAATGCCCTCAAGTGAAGTTTAGTATGACTAATTCAGACACATGCATTCATGCTGAACATGGCAAAGTGAGCTGAGATGGTTGAGCAGCCTGGCTGAGAACCCCAGAGAAGTAAGACTTTTGCCAGAAAGGGACAAGAAAAAAAAACATGCTTACCCCTAAATTCTACTGCTCTAGAATGAAGGTTTCCAGTTAGATCTGGACTAGTATCCTGATTATTCTGGCTCAGGGTCACCTGTTTGTAACCTGCTCCCCAACACACCATGATCTGGTAGTTGGGTTATTTACCACTTAGCAGTTAATGTCCTTGCAGGAAGTTAGAGGTAGTCTTTTCTGGTGGAAGGTGGTCAGCTTCTCATTTTGAGTATGCTTTTTGTGGCTTTTCAGCATGTTCAGAACCAGCATCTCCTTCTCTCACACATTATATTGCTTTTGAATTTCTAGTTTAGCACTGTAAGAGACAAACAACTTCACTGACTGAGGAAGGGTAGGGACTAGGTAAATAATCTTGATATATGTAGCGACAGGATTAAATGAAAAATTACCATGACCAAAGGCATTGTGTTTGTTCATGGTAGCATCAAAGTATTTTCTTCCAATCCTCCTGTCACTAAGATTCCATGCATCTGTATGCACAGTAATGCAAATATCCATGTAGTAATGTGTGTGATACATGCAAAAATAGGAAATAGATACAATTCTATTTCAGTGTATATCTGTTCTTACACATATGAGTTTAATATCCCAATATTCAATCTATTCAATCTACAACAAAAGCTCCCTATAGAACAATGACTCATGCAAAGCAATTGAAAACATATCCAACAGCTCTTTTGAGGGAGGCTGCGTATTACACAGACAAGTCAAGTAGGTAACAGTTTATGACAAAACATAAATTAAATTGATCATCATGGACTCATTGTTAAGTCTGGATCACTTAGAGAATAAAGCCAAGAATAATTCTTTCCCAAGTTAGGCTTTATAAAATGTTGTAGGTGGCAAAATAAAAGCAGAGAAACCTGGAAATCTACATCTAATAAAGGCTCTGTAGACACTCTCACAAGTTAATAAAGCAGCAAAATAAGCTTTGGAGTTTACCTAATATTAAATACTTCAATATTAAGGCTGCATCATCCCAGTCAAGCCTTTTCATGAGAATACAAGCCCTGCATGAAACAGTTATGAAGCCCAACACTCTCAAATCTAGTCTTTTTTTTTTTTTTTTTAAAGAAAGCTTTATTATTAAGGAAATGTTCTAGGGGATTGCTAGGATTTAATCTTGATTTAGTAGATGCTTTCTTCTCCCTCTACACAACATAGTAATGGTTTTGAGCTAGAGAAGTCCAAAGTTGTTTGCTACCATTTACTGCCCTGCATGAGACCAATAGAAAACACACTACCACTCCTACACCAGAGGCAGCTGTTCAAAACTGAAGTAAACTGGCAGTGACTGGGGAAGACAATAGTTTTAGAGTTATATAGAACGCATTTAGGCTCAAAACAACAGCCCAGGCTGTAATCAGGGGCAAAATTATTGTGTTTCAAAGTTTTTTATAGACTGCTAATTATTATGTTTGTTCATTAGTTCTTCAGCAGTAGCTAAATAGTTGGCTTTGTAGAAAGAGCATACGTCTAGAAGAGATTGTAATGTAGGTCAGGCAGCCATGTTAAAAGTGAGATAAGCTTAAGAGGAGGCGAAAGGGAGAAAAAAAGAAAATATATTTAGAAAGGAAGTTTGAGTGGAGAAATGCAAGAAAGAGAAGCAGGGAGGGAGAGATAAGAAGTAGAAACAGACAGATAATATAAGGTATAAGAAAGTGAAGGGAACAATAATTTACCACTCAGGAAAAATAAATAATAAAATTTAAGATAATTCTGTTAGTTCAAAGAGCAGAGAATTAACAATGTTTGCAGTTAAAAAAAAAAAAAAAAAAAAAAAAAAACCACTGCAGCTCCACCATTAACTTTTTTAACTTATCTACAAACTCCAAGTTATTCCTGAAATTTACCTCATGGTGACTCATGCACTCAGCAGAAAATAATCTATTAACAGAAGGTCGATTAAATATTGCATTCGTCTTTTAAAATACAATTGTTTCAAAGTCTCAGTCATTCTCCAATTGCTGGAGTAAATCTGGCTGTTATACCAGAGAAGTGGAAACTAAATTAAGGATCATATAACAATAGATCGTGGAAGTGTACAGAAGTCCTAGGTTACAGAAGTCACTTGTTGATAAGAATTGGTAGAGGTAAATGGCTAAAGGAATAAAATTCCTATCAGAAGCCTAGTTACTGATACAAGCATACTCAGCTTAACCCTTATGCATCCTGTTCTTCCTTTTGTCTTTGCGAAGCTCAGCCCATACCAAGAGATGCCAAGACATTTGTTTAGATTCAGATAAAAGTAAAAATAAGCAGGCTGCTGTCATTGATTGAGCTGCCTCAGTTCCTTGGTTTCTTCTTCAGATGGGTGGATTGCAGAGGAGAGGAACGCCATCTTGTTAAACACATTGTTTCCTACTGCTTTTTATGTGTAACAGAAGAGAGAAACTACTGTTTACCACATATGTAATGAATCTAGACATACTATTCCACACATTTCAAAGCACTAAAAATCACATGTCCTCAGTGACTGGAAAAAGGGAAATATGACTCCCATTTTTAAGAAAGGTTGAAAGGAAGATCCAACTACAGACTGGTGAGCCTCACCTCTGTGCCTAGTAAAATCATGGAACAGATCCTTCCAGAAGCTATGTTAAGGCACGTGAGGAGGGATGATCAGATGATCCAAGACAGCCAGCACGGTTTCACCAAGGGAAGTTGCCTGACCAATTTTGTGGCCTTCAGTGATGGAGTGATGGCATCAGTGGACAAAAGAAGAATTGATGACACCTACATTTTTTCTAAACTTTTTACATGAGCCCACACAACATTCTTATCTCTGAGTTTTAGTTTTCAGCATGGATTACGCAATGGATAAGTTGCTGGTTGAATGGCCTTAGCTATAGAGTTGTAGTAACAGTTCTATATCCAGAAGGAAGGTGTTGATGAGCAGTGTCCTCCAAGGATCCATTCATATTGCTTCTCTTCAACGTCTTTATCAGCAACTTAGAAAATAGGATTGAGTGCACCCTCAGCAAGTTTGATGATGACATCAAGCTGAATGGTGCAGTTAATACAATAGAAGGAAGGGACTCCATCCAGGACCATGATAAGCTTGAAAAGTGGGCTCATGTGAACCCAGTGTGGTTCAACAAGATCAAGTGCCAGGTGCTGTACCTCTATCAGGACAATACCAGATGTGTGTGCAGTCTGGGAAAATAACACATTGAGAGCAGCCCTGAAGAGAAGGACTTAGACAAAAAGCTGGACATGATCCAGTAATGCGCTCTTGCAGACCAGAAGGCCAACAGTATCCTGGGCATCAAAAGAGGGGTGACAGCACAGAGAAGGAGGTGATTGTCCTCCCATACTCTGCCCCTGTGAGGCCCCAGCTGGAGTTCTGTATCCCCTAGCACAAGAAAGACATGGAGGTTTTGGAGTGGGTCCAAAAGAGGACCACAAAGATCAGAGGATTACCTCTCTTATGAAGGAAGCTTGAGGGAGCTGGGCACATTCAGCCTGGAGAAAATTCTGGGGAGACCTCATTGTCACCTTTCAATATTTAAAGGGACTGACTTTTTACACAATCTGATAGTGACAGGACAAGGCAGAATGGCTTTAAACGAAAAGATTTAAATTCAAAGTTAGGCAGTCTGATCTAATAGAAGGTATCCCTGTCCATGGTAGGAGGGATGGAACTAGATGATCTTTAAGATCTCTTCCAACCCAAGCCATTCTGTAATGATTCTATGAACTCCAATACCAAAAACAAACAAACAAACAAAACAGCTAGATTCAAATAGATATGTATCTATATTTTTTATATAGCTGTATATAAAAATGGAATATACTAAGCTCACTGTGTGCTTCTGGCAAATGAGTTCCTTTTTTTTTAAGCAAGAAAGAAAACCTCTGCATTATGCATCCTTCTTCCCTTTTCCATATCATTTAACAGCAAGGAAAATAAATGACAAAGCAATCCTGTGCCCTCTCATTGAGTTTTGTAGAAAACTTAATCCTAGATAATACCTTCAGAAGACAAAAAAAGTGTTTGGACCTACATAGAAGAAGAGTTAAGTGCACTGTAGTGCAAATCTGGTCAGAGCCTACAACTGAACTATGTAATAATAAAGCATTTGGCAATTTTGTCACTAAATACTTAGAAATCTGCTTCTGCACAGGCAACTTTGCACTGTCTTTTAGGAACATGT
Source organism: Tetrao urogallus (assembly GCF_951394365.1). Taxonomy (NCBI): domain Eukaryota; kingdom Metazoa; phylum Chordata; class Aves; order Galliformes; family Phasianidae; genus Tetrao; species Tetrao urogallus. The sequence goes on along the minus strand of NC_136813.1, from coordinate 77,876,418 downwards.
TACCTTCAAGTTTATAAAGTTCTTACGTTAGTGCAGCAAAGGAAAGTGTTAGGTCTTCATCTGAATATCTGCAACAGACACTAACTCCGATGATTGTGTCCTCATGAAAGTGTGGTTTTCATGCCTTGCAAACTGGGATCATAGTGGTGCCACTTAAAAAGAGCATTGCTGAAGTGTTTCATTCTAAAGTCATGTGCTACATTTACTTTAACTACCTAACCAGAAAATTAAGCCTATTACACAATTTTCAGAACAATAAAATTAAACTTCCTGTGAAATGTGTATTGGAAAACCTGGCTACTTGCCAGCTACCTTTTGTAAATTAACTGACTAAAAATATTTTTGTAGGGCATTACTGAGTTTGGGCAGGACACTGTGTGAATATAGTTCCAGAGACAGCTGTTATCCTTACATCAAGGAACTGAACTGCATCTGTTGTTCCACCACCATATTCACATATCCAGGGTTAACCCCAAAGCATGACAGGTACCATGAAGCAGCACTACCCCTGGCAATGTGTCTCACTGTAAGGGACAAAAACTGTTTCAGAAGTAAAGGGCACGGGTCCCTTTGTAGCAGATATGAAAACTATGCAGGGACAATAAATTGAACCAGGCTTGAGTACTGGGCTTAGGCACTAACTCTCACTTGTGCAATCATTCTGTTTGTTTTGTTGAATCCTTTCACCCTCAATAACCATGCAAATGGGTGAACTAGCCATCTTAATTATCAGAGATGGCTGCCATATCCCTTTAAGCTTTTTAAGGTTTTACTTTTTAAGGAAAGCACCTAGCTGCATACTTTGGGAGTACTGCTGTAGGATAGACATCACTCTGAGAAAGGTTCCTCTGCCAGCTCTAGGGCCTCCTGAAAGCTCTTCATAAGACCTTATTCTTAAAAGTGGTCTAGGCAATCCTGGTTCCCACTGATGCCAGGGAAGAATGAGGGTGCACAGCATTTTGCAGCACTGACCACTGACTTTCTTGAATTACTTAGCAGCAAAAGCTTTTGGAAATCAGTGCATCAATCTAAACAGGGTTTAAACATACAGTGCTGAAATCTTGGGGTTTAAAATGTTCACAAAGCATATAGCTGGTGCTATAAGAATAATGTTTTACATGAAGTGTAAGTCTAATTATATAAGAGTTGAAGACATCTGGGTAACTTGCATTGAATAAAATATCAACCCAAGGATGGATGGGTTAGTAAGGGGGATCTCTATGCTGTAACTGTAGACTGATATTTTCTGTGACTATCTTCATCTTTGTTTTTCAGAAATCCTTTTCAATCATTATTTCTCCTCTTATATTTGCAGATGCTCAGTTTCATCCTTCATGTTTTTGCGTGGTACAGGAGTTCTGTCTTATCGGAAGGCATTAGCCTTCAAAGACAAAAAAAAAGATATTTCCAATTAGAAGATATCCATATGGCTGAGCCCCCCTGCAGAGCAATGTAGTGTCTGGGCTTCCAGTCATACCCCTTAAGGACTGCTACATGAAATGCTGTACTTTAAAACACAAATATGTTTATTGTTATAATTTCACTCAAGCAATCATTGTTTATTGCTGTATAATTATAGTAACGTAGTTTTGAGTATGAAGATACATAGCATTTGGAAGACTTTGATTTCCTCTTGGTTTCTGCTTTCCCCCAAGTTCAAAGCCTCTCTAGTGTTCCAGGTGAAATTAATTCATGATAAATTGATCAGTTTGAGCTGCTGCTAAGACATAATCTATTCACAGAAAAGTAAGGAGTGTGAACCTGCAGTGCTTCTGTCTGAAGTTTTATCCCTCTAGGATCAAAAGGTGCAACAATGACTGCAACATATGAACACGTGAACTACATACACACAGTCATTATTTACTTGAAGATTTCTTTTTCAAAGAGTGTTAATGACACAGTAAATACTGGTGTAAATACTTAAATTAATAGATATATTGCATTTGAACTTAAAAGATTTAAAATATCTGATGCTAAAAAATGAAATAAATAAAAGCAGAAGATAACTTTCTTAGGTCTGAATAAAATTAGTTCCAATTCTTTCCTCCTTATCAAAGAAACTGAATCAGAGAACCACAATCCTATGTCTGTCTATAGAGTTTCTGTAGTTCCACCTGCTGCTTGTATCTGCAACAGGAGATACAGGAGTTCTGGAAGCATGAGGTGGTGCTGTAAAAGCCAGGTCTCTAAGACTGGGCAAGCAGCCCTTAAAATGCCTGCTCTCCCTTAGGTGACATCCTATCTGGAGTTAAAAATACTGCTGAAATTCCATTTCAGCAGCAGCTGTGAAGCTGCCAACAGGTGTCCTGAGCCAAGGTTCCTTTGCAACTGTTATTGCTTAATGGGAACCAAAATGATTACAAAGGATCTGCCAACATGATAAAATGCTATAATTATCCTAACAGAGTAATACCAATAGGCACATTAACAAGGGAAAGAAGGGAATCATTTTCCAGAAAAACTAACCTTAGTATATCACTTGTCTTCTTCTAGTCTGTGATTGCTATATTTATCAAAAAGAAAATATATATATTTTAAAAGACTGTTTCTATAATGAAATAAGAACAAATATACCACAGGGAAAATTGGCTAGAATATAACATTTCATATTTCTCCTTCCTTTCTTTGTTTAAGAATATTTACCTCCCAAGTGATATTTTCCTCATTCTCAAGAGACAAGATAATGTATCTAAAGTCTCCCAAAGTTCGGAAATACCCCCATATGGATTTTGCTAGGATTCTCTCTTTATTCATGATGATTGTATATAGTAACATTTTAGGGACTGCTGAACCTAGTAGCCCAATAGAGGCAAAGATGCCACAGCTCCATGTCCCCAAGTCCAGAGCCAGAAAGTAGTTTAAGCATCTATCTCCTGTAGGCACATACACACACCCAGACATACAGCACATACATTCAGCAAGTAATACAGTATAGTGTATACGAGTATAGACAGAAATACTCAGCACTCACGCAGACTCAGAGTACCTCTGACTTATCAGTATAAATGAATATAAATAAGTGGCAAATATATACATATGGATAAAATAATGGGCATATCTAATAGCTGGCCATGCACACTCAATTTATCTAGTACCTGGATGTTGTATTGCAGGTCTCTCTAGCAGCTGGCAGGTGGGTGTGCAAGCCCCAGTCTGGCTGCTGGTACAAATCTTCTCACTTCCTGAATACACACATACAAAGATTCACATGCCTATACAGCATAAAGCCCACAGTAACAGGCCTTGTTCATTTATGGATGTATACACATCTCTCAGGACATAGTTGAACCCTACAGCCTCTCCTGTAGTAGGCTATTCCCTCTAGCAGTCAATACTCAGGCCCTCTGGTCTCTCTAGTATCTGACACAGACTTACAGCTCCTTCAATAGCTTGTTCCCAGGACACTTTTGCATCCCACCATATAGTTTTTGATATTTGATGCTGACAAGTATAACTGAATATGCTCCATGTACTGGTACCTTACGTTTGGCCTGTGGTCCCACTGCAGTTGCTGGCACTTAGTCCTGCACAAAAATACTTGTACACAGAACAAAGAATTCCTCACCTAAGGAAACAATTAGAAATTGTATTTGGTGAGAAGACAGGACAGACTGTGTTGAGGAAGAACTGAACATGGGTGTACAATTGCACTGACCAGCAACATTTTTACATGGATTCAGCTCCTTATCCCTCTATTTTCCTAAGTTTGTTCCTCTCCAGATCACCTAAATCTTTTCTGCCACTTCTGTTCCTCTCCAGACAACCCATGAAAACCTTGTGCAATTTTAAAATACTCTTTCTTGTTTCCCAAAGTAAGCTTCATATCCCCAAAAGCAGTAAAGCCCTCTGTGTGAAAGTTGTTCCTTTCCACCAAGTCATTGTGATGAGTTTCACCTTCAGACTATAGGGCTGAGAAAGGGGTCGTAAAAGGGTAATATTCAGATTCCCCATTGTTCCTCTGTGCACTTATTGTGGAGACAAGGTTTTTATAGCACCCCCCAACAGAACTTATTAATGCCATGTCATCAGAACACAGAGGGTGGAATAGGCAACGAGAGAGCATAAATGCTGCAGACTGAAACAGAAAAGGTGTTCAATACTGCCAGCTGTGTGATGAGACTGTATTGATCATACAGAAAGTACATTCATTATCCAGGATGCAGTCGGCTCCATGCTGGTAAGTCATTCAGGAAAAGGCAATGACACACAAGAATCAATTCATGCCCCCTCTCTTTTTCCCACATGATAGCACAACAGTATCATTCCCTCTCACACATAATTAAATTTCTGTCAGCCATCCACCATCACTTCCTAGGAATTAACCCTCTAATTTTCTTTTTACTTTTCCCACATTTTTCTAAGGTATAAGCACTTTGTCCTGCTGTAAGAGCCAAGAGTTATACGTAACAGTACCCTCATTCAGTGTTAGCTGTGCTTTTGTGATCATCAGTAGCTTGGAAGTTTGCGTTTTCTGGTGTTTTGTTTTGCAGAAGCATGGAAAACTCTGGACAAACTTCCATGATATTTGGTTCTGCAACTAACATTCATGAGCCTAAACCTATCACATTCTGCATCAGGAAAAGACCACATCATGAATGTTTACGGAAAAGCTGATTTCTTGTAGGTTTACAGAGCAAATACGTTCGTAGTGGTCTCACTTTGGCATCTGTAACTTACAGTAAAAATATTAAGATGTATGGAGAAGGAATAATGACTAGGATAGAATATGACATCAAAATCCAGATTTTTGGTCAGAGAGATATAACTTCCTAAATAGCTTATCATGCACTGGTCACTGTGACACTCTCCTGTTAAGCCCATACATAAATTACCCACATTCATCAAAATTCAGTTATTATGTCATAATGAGAGAATTAGAGATTTGCTAATTCAGATGAGAGAAGAATTTATTGCATCTGCCACTTATGGGCTTCCCTAATCATCTCATAGGTGTCCAAGTGTTCAACCTGGCAGGCATGAAGCAAACTCTGGTCTCATAACTATTGACAGTTCTATGTTACTTCAACAGATATGTAGATACAAAACCACATTTAATGGTCAAAAGCACTTTGGTTATAAGACACACAGTCGTCATGTTACAAAGATGACAACAACCTTAAAGAAACAGAGACTATATGACATTCCAATTAGCTGTTATTCTTTAGTGAAAGGACTCCTCAGTTCTGTTTCAGGTGTTACATTTTTAAAACTCTTTCGCCATGTTTGTCCCTCTTTGTCAAACCAAACTTTGCTTTCTAACCAGGTTAAAATCAAACAAATCAAACAAATCAAACAAAAATCAAACAAATATCGATCAAGACACATGTCAAATTTTCTAAGCCATATTTTTCTTCCACTGTTAGCCTCAATTCCATTTTAAACCCATCTTTTTTTTCTCACAGGAGAATGAGAATTCATGTAAACAATATGTTTGGAGGGGCACAGAGCTGACTTTCTGTCCCCAGGCAGTGCACACAGACATGCATATTGCTCTTGTGCCTGAAAAAATCATTCCAGTCCACATCATTCTTTCATTTTTTCCTCTTGTGACAGCCAACAACATTGCCAATTAACACTAATCATGGTATGGACACCTGTCCACTAGGAAAGAGGCTGAAAACAATTATGTAGTCATTTTAAAAAGCTCATGAAGCAGCTGTCAAATGATAATGATTTTCAGTCACTGTTGGCTTTGGCTGTGTTGCAACAGGCGGCCAAAAGGTGAAATACTACTTATGCCAATATCTGCTGTTATTGTAACCTGGGTTTTCATTCTCACCCCTACATTCCACAGTACGTAAACTGACGATGAGGAATGACAAATATAATGTCTATGAATGTATGTCACATGATCTCCTACTGAGTGTAAAGTCTTTTCAAATATGAAATTTCATATATCTCAGAAGATAAAATTAAACACACGGAGATTATAAATGGAAATTGGGATTGTAATCTGGAAGTCTTTGCATTTCCAGTGATGTGATATTTAATTATTTTTACAGTTACGTAGACTCTGACAGGTTCCTATAAGAACATGCTCTAGCAAACTCAGATGGTGCTGTTTGTGCCAAAGCTTTTGGAATTCATGGATCATAATCACCTCAGATCTGGGAATAAGAAATGTAGAGACATCAAGCAGATGACAAATGTGAAAATCTTGGTTGAAGCAATTTTCCTGCCACTGTAGATGATCTCTTTGGCATATTCTCTAGGAGTCCATATCTCCATGACAGCATACAACCACCTTCACATCAGCTGTGTCACATCTCTTCTTACACTCCTTTGCCTTAATTACTATATATTTTTTTGTTTTGACAAGCTCTACAGACAATCAGTTTTTTACCATGACTAACTCAGATCCATGTTTTGTATTGTACGAGTAGAAAACCTGAGGAAAAGACAATGCACAGGAACAGCAGGATGAATTAGGCTTATAAAGAAAGCTTTACTGTGGCCTACATTAGTTGCTCAGTATTCACATTTGCTAGCTTAATGCTCTTTCCTTTAAGTATCTGTATATGATTTACCTTCTTATTTTTAAAGTGCAATGAGATCTCCTCACTGCAGAAATCTAATGGCAATGATACATTGCTCATCGGTAGACTCAGAGATACTAGATGCACTACACAGATCTCTGGAAATTTGGGTTTTAGATTACTTCCACTATGATTTATTCTCATGGAGTAGAATCTGCACCAGAGGGATGAAGCAGTCCCTTTGTCATGCAGTACTGGTTGCATTTCAGACTCTGAGGACAACATTCTCAAAATAGGAAACAGACTCCTATACCTCTTCTTCACTGTATTGTTGGTCTTCAGAAAGCAGTGGGTAAATGCACTTATCAGAAGGTCATTTGTGTGAAACACTACAAAAACGAATTAATGCCCCATACTCCACCTCAGCCAGAGTACTTAGGCAGTTAAACAGGCTTGTTAAACCCACTGATACTGGTCACACACTGGATAACAGAGCCCAAGTACTTTGCTCAGTAAGGGTCCTAGACAGGTCTAACTGTCAGAAATCTACTCTATACATTGCATGTTAGCCATGGTCGCTTTCTTGCTGTTTAAAATCTGCTCCCCCAGAACACACCCAGCATTGCTCATGGCTCAGCTCTGGCAGCAGTGGGTCCCTTTGGAGCAGTTGGAGCTGTCTCTGATCTGACATGGGACAGCTGGTGGGGCCTGCAGCCCACCATTACCAAAACCTTACTATGAAAATCCCATACTCTAAAAAACTCAAACCTTAAATTTACTTTTAAGACTGTTGGAAGTAGCTATTACTTCTAGCAATTAAAAGACTTAACAGTGCAAGCACATTTTTAAAAGAATACTCCCATTTTTGTCAAAAGAGTAGCACAACAAATTCAATCAAATTATCATGTGAATTGGAGAAAAATAAAAACATTCATGCCAGTTGAGATGATATCGAGTCTGAAGTTTTTTAAACTGTGACTGTCGGCTGGAGATCAAAGGAAAAAGTCCTGACAAGCAGTCTGATTTGTTCTAAAAATTCAGTTATTACCTTTTCTCTACATTCTGTTTTTGATAGAAAACATTATGAAGCAGAAATAGTAATTTCACAGTTGGCAAGACTTGGCATTCAGCAGCAGTTCTTGTAGAATAGCAGAAGTACAGATTCTGACTCATCACATGTCTTCAAACAGCCCAAGCCCATATTCTTATATCAGCATCTTCTTCAACAATGAGTTCAAAACTGACCAGAGACAAAATACACCACGTTTTACAGCTGATTGTTCAAACACTTCATCACTTTCTCACAAACTGATGTTCAGGAAGCAGGCTGCTTATACACAGAATAACTAAGGTCACTGCCATCTATTCAGATGATATTCAAGTGATGCAGTCTATAGGTATACTCCAGAAAGAATCAAGGACTGAGCTAATAGAGCTCTGAACTACAGCCATTAGTCTACCAAAACAAAAATTTATTAAGTTTAGTAATTAAAAAAAAAAAAGAAAAGAAAAAAAAAAGATGTTTTCTTATATCTTGAATCATCACCTAATTTTCTGCCAACTGACTGTGGATGTTGTTTCGAAACATGCTTTCTCAGATACTGGCCATTTTCAGATGCAAATGTGACTACATCTAGCATTTCAGTGGCAATATCCTGCATGGGAAGATGAGTTAACTTGGTCAATTTTATGTAAACTTTTAGAACTAAGGCCTAAAACTGCACATTACTTACAGATGACAATTAAAAGTAGCTTGAGGGAAAGTTCAGATGAAGACTTCAGTGTTATAAGGTAAATCCAGACAATTATGAAGGATCCTGGGATCCTTCAGAATGGAGGGACATGGCTTCTAGCCACAATGAAATCTGGAAAATACAAATCTAAAACCAACAACAAGAAGAACAAAAGTGTTTTAGGTTCTGTAATTACTATTGAAACTTTACTTGATAGTAAGAGCTTTGCTTGCTGTACAACCAGAACGTAAGTATGACTATGCAACAAAGGTAGAAGGAATAAGACTCTTTTTCACAGAACTGAGTTCCTGGCAAAAATCAGTTCCTTCAGGTTGAAGCTGCTCAACAAGGCCCAGCATGCACATTAATTTAAGGGGCAAAACTCTCCCTTGTCAATAAAGGTCACATGGTCTGGTCATTCTGAATCTGTATAATTCTTTGGGAAAAAAAATAGTTTACTCAGTGCATAACCAAGGAATAAATTCCTTGATTCCCAGCGGAACAGAGAACATTGGGACCGTCAGCATGGATTTAAGAAAGTAAAAGAGACCAAAATGGAGGGGAAAAAGCAAACCAGCTGCAAGTTTGCCTGCAGAGTTTTGAAATGATAGCACGCTGAAGAAAAGGATGCCTTTTTTCTTGCAATTACTGAAAGCTGGCCTTATTCAGAATAGAGAAATGCTGTAGAAGTATTTATTAAAAAAAAAAACAAAAAAAAAAAACCAAAAAAAAACAGATGACATTCAAAACAATAACACACTGTACGGAAAAATAGTGGAGAAACGCAGATACAATCACATTCTAACCACATTTTCCTCTTTAATACAACAAATAACTTCAATTTTCAACAATGGGAGTTACTCACACACAACGAAAGGAAAATAGGCCCCAGTCTGCTCATAAATTCGCATGAATGGAAATCACAGATTACTGGCAACAGTGAAGCACATTTCTGCTGATAGCTCACTTTTCTTCCACTGTGCTAGATGTGAGTCAAGATATCTGTCCTGCGACTCTTCATTTTCACTCTTCCTTTTGGGGAAAACAATATTTTTCATCTTCTCTGTATTGAAATACAAATTCAAAAAATGCAGACATTTGGCACCCTGCAAAATTCCGACTTTTCAAAGGTTTGGGGGCAGAAAAAGTACAAAATCTCAGATATTTCAAAATGAAGAACTAAAAAAGTACATATCAAATAACACAAGTAATTATCAGAGTACTTCACATTATTGTTTATAATTCCAGAATATTAATATATCATAAGAGGAAAGTTAAGTACCCTTTGATATTGGGAAAATTAATAGTTTCCACCAAATATATTTATATCTTTTAAAATTTTTATATCCTGTTTAACAGTTTTACCATGTCTTGTGCTTACAATGAATATAGAGATTTAAAGGGGAACAAATGAACTAAAAATCCCAGGATCAAAATCTGCAGATTATGTAGATCTCCTCCAGAGAGAACTCTGCTTTCTCCCTAGAAATGTGATCTTTCTCTCTAGGGAAAGTCTGGAGAGAGCTATTCAGGAACAAAGACTTCAGTCTCTGAAAGAACAGTGTGTGAGCCAAATTTTCCTCTGTTTGTTCAAGCTCTTACATTGCTTTTTTCAGCCCTGATCATGGGCTACCCACAGAAGTTACCTTACAGTGTAGTCAAGGAAACTCCTACTCCCTGTCTTGGAAATGCCTGGTTCATCTACTCCATTGAGAATGCAGTTTCATCACTGGGCAAGTCTTACCTCTGCCACAGTAAAAAGGAGCCTGAGAGCAGTGTGAGACGTGCCACAGCCTAGCTATCAGAGCCAAGCCTTCTTCTTGGCCTCTAAGGGCATCATTTTTCCAGTGTGCCTACTCTTTTATTTTTAACTTATTTTAATATTTTCCTTGCCACCATATTTGTTTCATCTTTACATGTAGCCAGTTATACGTCCTGACCCTGAAGTAGGCATTTTGCAAAGTCAGTGATTTCAACATAACACAAGATAGCCAGATTGAACTAATGTATAATATCTCTATTCATCAAAAGATGGAAGAAGGAAGGAAGGAAGGAAGGAAGGAAGGAAGGAAGGAAGGAAGGAAGGAAGGAAGGAAGGAAGGAAGGAAGGAAGGAAGGAAGGAAGGAAGGAAGGAAGGAAGGAAGGAAGGAAGGAAGGAAGGAAGGAAGGAAGGAAGGAAGGAAGGAAGGAAGGAAGGAAGGAAGGAAGGAAGGAAGGAAGGAAGGAAGGAAGGAAGGAAATGGCATAGAAAATATCCCCATTTAATATTGCTATATTTTGAGTGTGTCATTCTTAATGATTTATAATGTAAAGGTCCCAACCAAGGGTCTACCAAGTCTACCAAGATTTAACCTCATTTTGTTTTCATTAAGTAATTCAGTCATTTTCTGTCTTTCATGGTGTTGGAATAGATTGAACTGTCAAAACCTTTCTGTTCACACTTTCCACTCTGCTTCATTCCACGAAATGCTTAATCATGTTATGATGTGCCTACAACCCCTAATGTGACAAGAAAGAATGGAGAAAGAACTCACCTGCTCATAGGAAAGACTACCACAGAAGAATTGGACTCTAAGTAAAGAAATCTGTAACAGAATGAATGTAATTGTAGAGAAAGTTTTATGAACAGTTGGACATGAAGAAAATCTCTTCTTCTGAAATTTCCCTGTTTCAACATTTCATTACTAATACCTTTGGTTGTCATTACCACTGCTTAGAGCTCTTGCTGGTTCTGAAAGCATACTTTACCATGTATGTCTTGGCTCTTGGCTCAATATGCCATAATAATTTGATCCCAAACATAAGCATTTCATATATTACAATATTTGAAAGCTTATTGATGCAAACAATGAAAACTGTTTGAATTTATACTGTTACCATTAACTTTAAACAAGCTACAAGGGCTTTTTAAATCTTTATGGCTATCTTTAAAAATATGTCACTATAGGGCCCATATATCATATGTTAATTGTGATCCCTACTCCATCTTCTAAGGTGAAGTTGGAATGTATGCCCTACCAAGATTTACAGTAGATGTCAGAAAAGTCTGCAGATTACAGAGATCAGTGGAATAGGAAATAATGAGGAAGAAGTTTGATTTTACAAAAAGATTTCATTTGCATGAAAAGTGACACCAGTGCATTAAAAAAAAAAAAGTCTTGAAATATAACAAAGTGTGGGATGCAGATCTCACCTGCAAGTTGGGAATGCAGAATCAAGGGATGGTGTGTGCGTCAGACTGAGAAGTATGAAGGGCTGTCTCAGCCCTTGACATCAAAAAAAGGTGAATGTCAAACAGCAGAGAAAGGATTTTGCTGCTAGAGGGCATGCCAAATAGGAATGTCAAGCCTGGTTCTGTTGAGCTCATTTTAGCAATATGGAGTGAATTCACTGGAAGAAAGAAAAAAAAAGCCCAAGAGTTTGAGAGCAAACTTTGTGTTATAAACCCTAAAGGCTCAAAACATAGCTTCTAAAAGATAGGACAGGAGGAAGGGCAAACAAAGAACAAAGCTGGTAGACAGCAATTCCTCAGCCAGGCCAACAAATAAACTGCAAGAGCTGTTGTCTGGATGCAAGGTCAGACAAATTCTACCTTGAGGTAAGATCTGATTTCCATCTCTGAGAGGTAATTAACTTTCAAAACAGCTTATCATCTTTAAAATGAGGCAAGTTGGTTTTCCATATTATGTGTTGAAACAAGGGGTACTCTGAATGCCTTAGAAAGCCTTTTCATTCTCACACTCCAAGAGAAAATCAGAACCATCAATAATAGCCATGCTGGGAACTGCACACAAGCAGTACATTTTTAAGAGAGTTTTCCAAGCAAAGTACATAGTCAGGAAGCCTGACAGAGAGAGGACAGGCTCAGCACTGTGGTCTCAGACTGATATCTCCCAGCAGGGGTTAAACTTCAGCAAAAGTTTTCAAAACACAGGCTGAAAGATTTATTAAAGGGACACATTCTATGAGACGGTAGCAAGAGATTAGAAGGCCCCTGGAGGGCAGGTGCAAGGGTATGATAAAGTGCCATTCCTGCTTTCTCCTCTGCATCTGCAGAGCAGTAAGCAGTACTTTTTTTTCTAACTAGACAGAGCAGACTTTTCTGGTTTTCTCCTACTCTTTTGTGCCTACAAAGAAGCATTAAGCATAAATTACCCTAGGCGAAAATTTTTGCAGAGTTCATCTCTGATGTAACGCTGATGCCACTCAGAATTTCAGTGTTAGTATAAATACGAAACCAACATTGAAATAACATTGCTAGAAGTATGATACAAATGAATTTATTCCAGTTTTACCTTCATTTTTACATATAGCATAATCCTGTGTCCCAGGAATCCAAGTGGAACTACCATTGTATGTTCTTTGAGACAAGGATTTTCTTTTTCTAAAATGACATCCTGTAACCTGATAGTTGCTGTCAAACAGAAGACCAATAATTGCTTCCAGTTTTCCCTACCAACTTTAACTCTCAATGTGGTAAACTCTTCACAGAAAGTTACATTATGGAACCCTTGTAAGTGGAGCTACAGATCGCTTTGGTTAAAAACTGAGTGTTGTCCCAAGAAGTGGTTTTGAAGTGTTCTCTGCTGTTTTGCTTTTATCACTAACCTGGACTAGCTACAATCCCTGTCCATGGACTTGACTGGCAAGGAGAGCCGTATATGCAGCTCTAGTACAAGGCAAGGAGTTTTCTTACCTTCTGAGTGAGGACCCTGCAGCTGTGATTCATCTCCTGGAGTCTGAGAAAGCTGCAGTATAGACATCTATGTCTGACCAGGTTGTCCTGTCTTGGCAGTCCTCCCAGGATAATACTCCTCTGACTTCACAAAAAGCTACTTGACTCACACTGTAGAATTTCTCGCTTCTTTTTGCTGGCTGAAAGAAAAACTGATGGTGATGGGCAAACACCATACATGTGTCTTGTAAACATCAGGTTTGGATTAGACTAATCCCATACCTTGTGACCTTTAATCTTTTAGACCTGTCATTCAACTCACCAGCTAGTAGAGTGCAAGTCGCCAGCCCAAAAGACCACAAGGAAGTAGAGTAATTCTGAAACATCCCTGTAATAAATGATTACCCACCAGATGTACTTGTTTAGAAGTAGTAGTTTCCTTCTGACCTTTGCAAAAAAAAAAAAAAAAAAAGGGGGGACAAATTCTACCCTGACACTTCTGGGCTAGCAAATCTGCTTTGCATTTAGGTCTCTCTGTTTCTACACAAAGGTATCATTTTTTTTAAATTCAAGATTATGCAAACAAATGTTCACAGTCATACGTACCATGGCAGAGGAGCCAAGTATTAAACATCCTCATCCTGTGACCTTCGTTGAACACGAAAATGCTCATCACCTGAGAACAGATGCCTACAAGCTCAGCAATAACCACTCAGTTTGTATTACATTATCACTTTAAACCCTGAGTAGGGTTGAGTCAAAAATGAAATTTTGTTAAGTAATGTTTAAATATGAAGTGAGTTTTCTTTTAGAAAGAATAAAAACATCAGCAATCCAAGGTTACAAAGGAATAAGGCACAGTGCCTGTGTCTCAGCAAAGGAAATCAGAACAGATGACACCAAATTTGCTATAGGCTGTTAGTGAGGGGAGCGTGCCAACAGTGCAATGTGTTACTACACAGGGAGCCTGAGCTCAGATGCAACAAGAGCTTGTTGAAACTGTTCTGCTGCGATGGTGTTCCGCAGAAAATAGCTTTTGACAGGGCAGACCTTTTGGGGGGAAAAATGAAATCTTTCACTTTAAATTTAAAATGCATCAGGAGTGAGTAACAGTTCTGTAAACTGAAAAGAAAGAAGTTTGGGGGGCTGCCAAAAATCAAAGGAATGAGGAAGTGTTGCATTTAGTTGTTTGCTGGCCAGAAAGCTTTTCACTGTTGATGATGTTAGAGAAATCCAAAATGTTATCATTCTTCAGCTTCTGATTTTTGGCAACGTTCTACCCCAACACTTTGCATTCATCGTAACATTTCTACAGGAAGAGGTTAATTCTCAAACACCTCTAGCAGCAATTGCGTGCTTTACTCCTTTCTCTTGTTAATGAATACCACAGGAGTACACAATGCTTAAACCAGTAGCAGCACTGAAGGAAACAATCTTTGATTGTTTTTCTTCAAACTCCTTACAATCACGGACAATTCCACACGGAATTACAAACAAAGCAGTCTTAAATTAACTGCATTCTAAATAGACTGTTCTCAGGAGTGCTGCTGGGCTCTAACAGAAAGACAAAAGAAGCCCAGAAAACGACATCTTCGTGTTACATTTTAAGTAACTCGCCTAAAGGAGCAGTGCAACTCCTGCCTGTGTGTAAATACAGTATTTTCTCGGTTGTTCTGCTGTTCCCGACTCCAGCAGAGGAGAAGCAACATGCAGCACCTCTGTGGAAGCTGGTTAGGGTAAATGCAGCTCCCTACGCCCTCTCCCTGGGCTGGCTGGTCTTAGTGAAGAGCTGGAGGCAGCAATGGCATCATTGATGTGGTCACATAAAGCATTTAATTCTGGATGCAGTGTTTTGTCCATGTGGATTTTGGATTGGAGCTGGCAAGTGTACAGATACACTTTGTATCTGTGTAGAAATCCTCAAAACCAAGTGGCTTGGCTGGTTGAACCCAGCCTTAGTCCACTGTCAACCCATCTCCAGCTCCTGGGACAACTTTGCAGAGAGAGCTGCCCAATTCCTCTATTCCTGGTGTTCTGCCTGCTTCTCTTCATGTGTGCAATACTGCAGGTTGGACTGGAAGATTGAGCGTCTTTTGTAAGATTGCAGGCAATTTGTTTACCATGTGTAACTTCAGTTATAGCAGTGGAGTCTATGTCTGTGATTTACTGGAATATATAGCCCAATCAACTTTCATATATGAAATCAAGGTATTCAGGGCAGGCAGATGCATGCATGCATGTATATGCGTGTAGTTTTTCTGGTTTTTATATAAAAACTGTTGTCTAAGAGTATACCTAGTTGTGTGGTAGCAATTACTGTGTCCACCAAGGAAGCAGCACAGACACTTCAAGAAGCAGAGACAGTATTTTCCAAGAAGAAATGCATAAACAAAACTGTTTTTATAGTTCTTGCAACTTGAGAAATAGTAAGCACTTAATGACCTAAGTGCAAGTGACAGAAAATGAAGATATAGAACATAAGTGACTAGAGTACAGTTAATATGCCAACTGAATGAAAAAAAAAAAAAAAAGGAGAAAAAAAAAACAGGATAAGCATTCTGACCCTTCAAAAACTCAGGATGGTCACATACATGTGAGGAGACACTATATGATCATGTTTTCCACAGTGAACAGCAGCGTTCAGTGTTTCAAGAATAAAAGAGTCAATAATTAAATATTATAATATTCATAAATTAATGATGTTTTGTTTGTTTTATTTTGTTTTGTTTTTCCAAGACCAAGAAACGATAAATCTTTGTGTTGAAGAAGTTTTAAAACTATTTGCAAGCATTTCCTTAAAGATAATTTGGGAGGGAGGGGGAAAAGTCTGTTTAAGAAATCAACGTGTTTGCAGGCTCTGATTAAATTACTGTTTTCAGGGAAAGCATTTTCAAGATTAAAAATTAAGGTACCATTTGGAGTGCTACCCATAACAGAGCTTGTAACCCATCACTGTGACTTGTCTTCCACACTCTGGGCTCCAAATCACGGATGCCAATGTCCTGCCTAATGCTACATGAGAAGGAGAGTTAAAGAAAGATCACTGACTTGAAAGCAGTTGCCCGCTGCTTCAGGATCAGTTGTCCATACCTTTTGGCTGGGCTTAGGGCTTCCTTGCAATCCCTCCACCAATAAAGTAACCTCCCTTTGAGCTGTTAAGCCTCCGACTTCAAAATTGGTCCAGTATCTTGGTTGGGTTCTCTATCAGTGGGGAATGAGCCACAGCTCAATGGTTTGTCCAAGGAGGGATCTGAATAGTGGACTTTTCCAGTGTAACAACTACAGGAATGTTTTAGCATCCTTCTGTGATTCTATCAGGCATCAGGTGGAGATACATCTAAAAACAAACCAGGCTTTTAAGCTGGGCCTGTGGAGCTCTGCGATCTCACAAATATATGAAGGCTGCTCCAAACGTTATGCTTCCTGTTATGTTTGTCCATGACATCAGGGTCAGATGGTGGTGGTATGGCAGTAGATGTTGAAACTTCTGCCAATATCCCCTTACATGTTGTTGCTGTGTGACAAATGACAACAGAGAGGCAGTCTGACATGATGGGTCTGACAGGGAAGTGCAGATGAAGCAAAGATTTGTCGTTGAATTCTTCCATATGGAAAAAAATTGTATCCATTGCCTTTCATCAATGCTTGCTGAATGTTTCTGAAGACCAAACAGTGGATGCGAACACAGTCTGGTGGCAGGTGGTACGTTTCAGTAGTGGCAACAAGAGTGTGACATACAAGTCATGTTTCAGATCACTGTGCACAGCTGTTGCAACACAAAATGAAGAATGTCCTAACAGCTCATCCACACGAATCAGCTAATGTAGTAACTATTGTTGAAAATTCATGTTTTGTAGTTGAGAACTTGCTCTATCAAGTAGTGTTATTGTGCTCTTGTGTCTGTTGTAATTTCCATGGAAATACACAGGAGGCATTACTTTCAGAGCAACCTACATACTTACTCCATATTTATAAGATAATTTTAAAGAAGTGAGTCAACAAATCTATCCCTGTGTGCCCACTGTGATAGGATGATTTAAAAAAAAAAAAAAGCTGAAAGACAACCTGAGAACTGGCAAGTATATTGTACAGCATGAATAGTCTGTTTAGATGAGTAGATACAAGGTACGCTTGTGGTGATTTCCTCCTATTTGAGTCTAAGCAGGTTTTCTTTCCATAAAGAGGAAAACATTCTTTTATTCTCTACTTCATTCAAGTAGTTGTGAAGCCAACTTGTCCTTAGTACTGCGTGACAGCCTGCTGAGGAAATGGTCCCGAAATGAGGGATGGGATTCAGAGAAATATTGTTCATATTTATACAGCCACACAAAGGCTCCGCAATAGCAGCAGCATTCTGCTGATCTACTGATTTTCTTCTATGTAGACCCCGCAGAGGCACAATAACAAGAGAAAAATAATAAAAAAAAGCCATTTAAAGATTTGCGACCGTGTTTGGTATGAATGTTTCTTTAAATGAGGCAGTCCATGAGAACATAATGCATCTACGCAGTGCTACATTTCACCTGCTCGGAGAAAAATAATTCATGACGAGAGCATTTCAAAACTATTAAAATATTCCCATTTCCTCTTCCATCAGCTTCAGTTAAGAATAGCAAGAAATGTTAAAGATTTAATGGCTGTAGAGATTGTCCTTTTCAGACTGTCCTGAATGTAGCCGAAGGCCACTGCTCTTGCTGTGCATTCCCAACTGTCTCAATAAGTTTCCTGTATTCTGCCTTTTCGATAAATTAGGCCTTTCAACTTCTGTACCCCTCAAAAAGGGCAAAAATTACATTATTTTCTTGTTCTCCACTAGAAAATATACCCCTACTTATTTCTTATATTCATCCTAGGAAATTTAATTTTTAAGGATTACATTTCCAGATCCTGTAAAACTGGGAAAAGCTCTCTGAAATACCCCAGTGTGAACAGAGATGTTCTTCCACTTCGTGCCAGGGTATGAGATTCAATTGGAATGTGAAATACTCACATTTTGAAAAATGTCAGCATATTCACAACCTTGAAACAGTCTGGTCTGAAATATAAAAGTTGGACACCATCAGCGAGCTAGTTCTGGCTCCACAGCATTTACTAGGTTGCTGCCACTTCACCTGAGCCAGCCAGGGAGGCCTCTTCTACAGAATGAGGAGTATAACATATCCCTGAACCCATTATTCAAGGCAGAGTTTGCTGGACTTACAAACTCATGCCAATTCAATCTGGAGCAAATCCGAAAAGCAGAAACCTTCCTGAAAAATGGAAATGCATCAAAGAAGAGATGCATCTGTACAGCATTTAGATTTTACAAATCGGCATTTTTCAATAAAGACATGCTTTGTCAGGAAATTCCTGGCCAGCTATAATCAGGAATGCATCTGGGAACTAAATGTTTTGTCAGATCTATGTGCAAGATGAATTTAGCCAAGGTACAAAAGAGACGTGACACTCTGTTCAGCAATCCAGAAGATAAAAGGACATGGCAAATCAGAACAACATGGAATTCAGCAACAAATCTCTTTGCTTGCAATTAAATTAATTTAACATCGCATCTGATCAGGCTTTCTTCAAAGCATACAGTTTACCCATGATAAACACAGATCTGATACAAAAGGGCTATAGACTTATGTAACTGTAACCATAGCAGGTGATATGGAGAACATACAATCCAGTGGCAGGGAGGAGAAAGTAGAGATTGTAAAACCTCCTTTTCTTCTAACAAACAATGGTTGATTACCAATACGTGAGAGTATTTATCCTCTGTAGATTTAAGTTTGCTTGCCAAGATACTTTTAAAACAAACCAAACTAACAAATGGGGTCCTATGGTCATAGGGAGCACCCATAGTTTGTTAACTTTATATAAACTTTTTTCTGCATCAGCCTTTAAAAAAAGAAAATAGGAAGCTGAGGTCCCCAGGGCACTTTTTACACGAAAGCACAGTGTCGACAGGAGACGGTTCAATTCCTTCTCTGAGTGAGATAAATCAGAAATACATCTCCTGTTTTCCCAGCCATTGGATTATTGGTGCATCAGATTGAAGATGTGGTTTTAAACCCCATCAGGCAGAGGAGCTACACATTGGGGCTCACCAACAAGTTGAGCAATTTGGTATACAACAGAGAGAAGTTTGGCCATTTCTCCAGTGGCACCTTAACCTGAAAGCATCAGCAATGTTCTTAATAAATACAGCTCCAAAATAACCATTGTCCCAGGCTCACCACCTGCTCTCCCCGCACCACAAGCTCCATACTCCCTGCTTCTGCCCAATAATACTTGGCTCCCTTTTCCCACACCCATACCATCATCCAGTAGTTGGTTACACCAGTTTCTCTGTTTGGAAGTAAACCCCTCAAAGGAACTACTTCTCCACAGGACAAGAATTTCCACCCAGACGATTTTTTAATTGCCAGAAACCACCACTTGCCTTGAATCAGTTACCCTGCTCTAAATTCACAGGCTGAAGAGTACCAGTCTTATATTCTCCCCATTCTATTGGTGGTTTGAGACCTGAATTACAACACCTAAATATTACATCTGCCAGCACTGCAGAAAAAAAAAAAAAAAAAAGTATTATTATTATTACTTTAAGATAGAATAGTCCTGGTTTAAATCACATGCTTAAATGTTTTTCTACATGAAACATCTGCTGACATATCTGCAAACACAAGATGGTCTCATACCAATAAATGATTGTGAAAACCAAGCAATTTCTATTTAAACTGAGCATTCAACTAATTATCAGTTGTCGTGAAGTCATGAGGGAACATACACAGACATGGAGTTAGGATGTGCTTTTCTGCTTTTTCTTCAGCCTTCAAAATGACACATTTTTTGTGATGCATTCTGTAGCGGAAGAGTACAGTACTTGCAGTGCTGGGAGTGCTTTATTTTAAGCAGTTCTGGCACTCTGATCTTCTCAATCCCAGTATTCACAGGTACCAAGTCTCTGATTTGTCACCTTTAGAAAGAAGAGAGCTTGGGACTGAACAGAAAAGGAATAATTGTAATATGCAATGTGTAATAACAGTAGCTACAGAGCCCGTGCCATCTGGAGAAGCAGGACTTTACACAAGCTTTTTGTGGAAGCAGAATGAATGGAAAAATTCACTGTAGGAATAAAGCTGAATCTGCACAGGCTTGCAGGATTTAGATGAGTCCTGCAAGAGAAATGCCTCTCGTGAATGTTTAATGAAGAGGCCTGGTGCATGTTACATACTCTGAGCTGGACTGAATTTGAGGCAGCAGTAACCTGCTCACCTGCTGACTGATGGAAATGGCTGATTCCGGGGCACAGACAGTAAGATCAATTATTCACATCTCCTGTGCAGTTGCTGCCTGCAGACTTCCAGTAGACCTGGAAAACAAAGAATACTTGGGCTTATTTTTAACACATTCTTATGGACTACCTTTATTTGTAACTCTGTAGAAAAAACTTAGGAAAATCACTGCTTCATTTTCAAAACGACACAGAAGTTAAAATCCTATCCACATTTCTTCTCCTCATGGCATTTATTGCACTCCTTTCATCAACTTTGCCTTGTTTAACCCACACAAATATCATCTGAGCCAACAACAAACTGGGAAGTCACTATACTAACACTGCAGTGATTCTGGTAGATTCCTTATGCTTGTATATTTCTGCTCTTTCCTCTGGCGTGTATTATCACAAACTTTCCCACTTTGAATTTCACTTCTGCTGTGCACCAGTGAGGCACTAGTTCAGTCCCAACCCCCTTCACTCATTTCAGAGGTAATTTCTTTGCATTACGGCCACAATTTTGTCCATTTTCAGTGAGCATGGTGTGGAGCAGATTACCCAGAAAACTTTGGTTTTTGCCTCAGGCAAGAACAGTCTTGTTTGTCACAGTTGCCTGGAAAGTCCAGATAAGTCTTTCCTTGGGGTTCAGAGAACAACTTATCCTTAGGTATACTAATGCCCAGTGACAGGTCACCTGTGGTCTATTTTAGACAATCCCATCCTAAAATATATTTCCTGTAGTCCTCGTTATGACTCGTGCATGCAGATTTCTACTGAGCCAACTCTCTCTGCCAGCATAATACTCCAAAACAGATATAAAGAAGTTAAAGAAGCCTTCAGAACAGAAACTTTTGGAAATAGATTATCCATGGGTAATGCAGTTTATTTTTGCACCAAATACTCCAACCTTAAAATACTGGCTAGAAAGCCAGGAACTTCCCTGATCTGATTTCTATACCTATTAGTAATATAGAGTCATAGAATGATTTGGGTTAGTGAAGACCTTAAAGAAGATCAAGCTCCAACTCATTGTCATGGGCAGGGCTTCCCCCCTACCAGCTCAGGCTGTCCAGGACCCCATCCAACTTGGCCTTGAATGCCTCCAGGGATGGGGCACCACAGCTTCTATGGGCAGCTGTGCCAGCGCTTCACCAACCTCTGCGTAAAGAATTTCTTCCTAACATCTAACCTAAATTACCCCTCTTTTAAAGCCATTCCCTCTTGTCCTATCACTATCAGACCATGTAAAAAGTCAGTTCCCTTCCTGTTTATAAGCACCCTTCAAGTACTGGAAGGCTGTAATGAGGTCTCCCTGTAGCCTTCTCCAGACTGACCAGCCACAGCTTGTCTTCATAGGAGAGGTACTCCTGCCCTCTGATTATCTTTGTGACCGTGCTCTGGACTCACTCCAACAGCTCTGCATCCTTCTCATACCAGGGCCCCCAGTCTGGATGCAGTATTCCAGGTGGGGCCTTATAAGGGCAGTGTAGAAGGGAATAATCACCTCTCTCTCTCTGATGCCACCCCTCTTTTGGTGCAGCCCAGGATACTGGTGGCCTTCTGGGCTGCAAGCATCCACCAGACAGGTTGTGCTGTACATTATTCTCTTGTTTTGGCTGATGAATTGTTGCTAATTTAATTTTAGCATGCTTCTGGGCTAACTTAGACAGCTTACACATAAAAAATTACATGTGGATGAGTTCAAACTGTCTAGTGCTAGCAGGCAACAGGAAAAACATGCACTGTCATGGAGTCCTTTTGATCCTCAAGCGTAGCGCTTCATAAGTGTGACATGGAAAGGGGCTTATGGCAGAATTGACCCATATCTCTGTCAGAAAATCAAATGTCACTTTCTCTTTTTGGACGATAATGCTTGTCTTGCAGATTGATTTGCTTTTTGGGTTTTTTGCTTTTCTTACAGACTGGTGTAACCAAGTTGCTGATTTCTTCCATCTGCTCATGTAAGAGAAAGTTGCCGTATTATATTGAAAACTATCACAAACTGGGTCACTTACTGAATAGCAGGGGGAAAAAATGCATCTATCTCCCTAAGGGTACTGCATAGTTATGCGACCTGCTTTGCTTGGATAGTTTTCACAAGCCACCAAGTGACACCCCTTCTCAGCCCTTTGTCATCCTGAATACTTTTATTTTTGTACATCTCTCCTGCTGCTGTGGGAATAAAAACAGCTCTATAGCAGAAAGTCAGAATTCAAAGCTGAAACAAGCAAAACGCAGCCTACAGCAACTTCACCTCTCTATCCCTTATGACTGTGAAATGCAGTCACCAAAGCAACACTAATGCGGCTGCCCAACTCAGGGCATATGGCTTGCTGCTCTGCTTGTGTGAATACACCATGATGAGAATGCACAAGGACTTGTTATGTGAGGACGGGAATGAAATGAAAATAGGGAAAAGATCCCAGCTAGATCTGCTCATCTGCCTGCAGCAACTCCAGAATGCTCAGACTCTGAGCTCTCCAAGAGAGATTTAGATCTGGATGATGGTTTTCTCCTTTGGGGTTTTCTATGGAAAGAACTAAATTGGCAGTGGTATGGGACATAGCCACCAGCCCTGGCCTCCTCCCTTCCCCAACTTAACTTCTTCCAGCTGCATGCACCCCCTTGATGTAGAGAGGCTTGTGCCCCTTGCTCTCCTCCATCTCCTGGGACAGAACCTCCCCAGGGAGAGAAAAGTGGAGGAAGCTGAGTGCCAGCTAGCCAGGGGAAAGGAACTACTGATGATGATGCAGTCCGTAGTGATGGGCAATGGGCACACAGCCCCATTACCATAGAGATGGTGATGGGGAGCAGCTGGGAATATCAGCAGTCACCATACCCTGTACCACTCACAGATTCCACCATCCAATCCAGCTCACCCCTCCAGGCACTCTGCCAGCATCAGGGAACCAGAGCACAGAAGAATTTGAATTGAAAGGAGAGGAAATTTGGACACAGTTATGGAAGTGCAGAGAAGTGATAAAAAATCACAGCATTACTACAACTCTTTTCTGCTAAAATTTTACCCCAGAAAACATGAAGTAATTAGCAAATCCTGCCTGCTGAATAGTCCTGTAGGGTCAGCCCCCCCATAACATGTCTCCAGCTTGAGTTACAGTGCTTCACAGTGATGGGACATCACTGCCACTTCTGATGGACACCCATTCTGAGCTGCACCTACCCTCTGCTTCTGGTGGGTCTTGCAGCTGCACTACGGATGCTACGCCACCCACAGCATTACTAGAGAACAACACACAGGGCTCCTCCACACAGGGCTAGGTGACCTGCTGTGCTATTCAAGGTTAAACTTCAGGTCTCATACTAGTCTTTCTCTATGGATTTGACTCAGATCCCAATCAGATTCCAATCCCTTACTGGCACCTCATCCTCTAAGAGCTGCATGATTGTGCCTAATGTGAGGTTGCTGATTCAAAGCCTCTATTTCCATCTTCTTTCTCTCTTCTGATCTTTCCATAGTTATTTTTTATGTGAAATAAATGATTCTTCATAGTTCTATAATGTAGCGTCATATGTTCTCTCTTCTCAATCATTTAGCTGGATAATACGGGCTTCAGAATCAGTGACAGCTAGAAATAAAACTACCTTCTGACTATTTGTCGTGCATTAACACTTAGATGCAGAAAAAAAACAGTGACGGAATATTCTCCAAATTAAAATCCCCTCCATATTTCCAAGGGCTTTTAACTGCCATTTCTTCACCATTTCTTTCCTCTCCATGTTTTCTTCTTTCCTTTCCTTCCCAATTATAGGGAAGGTTCCGCAGCCTTTCAAATCTATTAGAAACCTGTATCTGTCAGTCTCATGGCCCTGTAAAATGTGAAAAGCAACCAAATGTGAATATCCCAAGACACATTCCACTTTACCCTAATGGTGAGCCTCCCTACAGCCAGCAAATCCCAAGAGCACGGACTCTGCAGCCACGGCACTTCAGAATTGAATCATTCCTACTCCAGGTACTTTGCCAGCCACTCAAATGCACACAACCCTCTGAAACCAGCATTTCAGATCTCAGAAGTGATGCATCTTCATGCTTCCTGAAGTCTCCTCAGTGAAAAGAAGGAGACCAGAGAAGCTCTGTTGCACATAATTGCTACCAGCTCATATCTCCCATTGGGACACTAAGCACCAGTGACCCGAAGACTGGGCAATTCTGCCTGCCAAGTCTAACAGCTTTGTGCCAGAAGCTGTCCAGATCTCACCACAATTTCTCTGTGATAGAATAACTACCTCCCTGAGACATGTTAACTTTGGCTAGTTGGTTTGCTCAGGCAGGAAAATACTGCACTGTAGAGTTTGTTACTAAATTTCCTTCCAGTCGGTAATTCTTCTGTGCTCTGTTCTCATGTCTTCCTTCTTTGATACCATCACATATTTCCTTCAGCATCTAAGGTCCATTCCAACAGTAGAAGTAGTAGGCTTTCAACAGCCCAGCGGACTGCTGGTTGCAGCATTGGTCATGGCCAAAACAGGCAACTTCTTTTTTTATCCATCCGGCATCTGTAGTCTTTTTGCTTCACAGGAGAGTCCATGGAGTGGCAAGTATAGCATGACACAGAGACCTAGCTGATTCCTCCAGGCCTGCTGAAACCTGCAGCAATGTTCCCAGTCTCCCTTATCACTTACCTGAAATGCACAGTGATGTTTCCAACCCTGTATGATGGGTGAAATTCCTAGTGATTTCTCACCAAAAAATCAATCCTCCTATCATAGCAAGGTTCAGTTTTGCCCATATATCTAAGAACCAAATGTAAGTTGTTCTTTTCAAGTCCTCAGTTGTACATCAGTCATGTGGATGTGTCTTAATGGATAGAGTATCTGTACGTCCATCATAAACTTTCACACAGCACCTCAGGTATCCTCCCATAAAACATTAGGGTATGATGTTCTGCAGGGCAATGCCTTAGCTGCAGCATTTACACAAGATCATTTTCAGTTTCTTTTTTTCAGGCTTATCTGTGAACTTGGAATTGAATATAATAAAGATAATTTCAAAACTGCCAAAATTACAAATACCATACATACACACACAGTTCTGCCAGAAAATATTGCAGTGAAAGCCCACATTCACAGCACATACAGGGCCTTCATTCAATAGGTACAGCCCAGGTTAGTTCTGCAGCTCTCACACAAAAAGTCCAGCAAGCCTGGCCTCCACCACAGGGCTCTCAAGATGGCAAGTTCTGAGCCTGACCCTTTCAAATCTGTACCTGCAGGCACTGCTGGATATAAAAAATACTGAAGTATTCATACACATTTGGTACCAAACAGCTCATAAAGCTGCTGAGCAGTGTCATGTTAGAGGGATCCTCACTCAATTTAGAAATGCATTTCCTTACCTTCATGACTCTCTTATTATTTTTAACTAAAAACTACAGTAATTACTGGCAACAATGCTAGAATATGCTGTGAGAAAAACTTAACTTTTTAATTTGTGCTTCTTGTGCCACCCACTGGAACAGGCTGAAAACCCAAGTGAAAATAAAATGTTCAGGGAATTTCATATCTACTTTATTTCAATATGCTGCATGAATTAATGTAACAAGAGCTTGCAATATGCTCCAACAGTTTTAATCAATTCTCATTAACTCAAAATATCTGAAGAGAAGAATTCAGGCTTTCTAATCTCCTGACCAAATGCCTACAAGTCACTAAGACTCTGGAATCAGAAGCAAAGCAAGCACAGTTCAATGATGCATCAGGACATGTATTCTCCAGATATTAATGATAATGTACAGGGCACAAAGAAAATTTCAGCTGACGTAGTCCATCCAACTCTGGTCACTGTCATTTGAGAAAGCTCAACTGAAAAGCAAGAGGAGAAGCTGTTGGTCTTATACAAGGAAGAAGGAGCTCACTGGACTAAGGAAATAGAAGAACTTACCTTGTTTAGTCATGCAAAGTGAAGACTTAGCAAGAATATAATTGCTCTCTCCAAATACCCATGGGCTTATATTCCAAGTGAGCACAGCCTCAAGAACATTGTTCAGAGTGATAAATAAGTGATTACAAAATCCATCAAGGATGAATTTAAGCTGAACTCACAGAGAAGTTTAATAGCATCAAAGCAGGGAGTGAAACCCTCCGGTAGGATAGATAATAACAGAAAATTTTACTTATAGTAGGATAGATAATGTCAGAAAACCTTACTGTTTAAAAAACAAAGAGATTGAACCATTTCTGAAAAACTGTATGATTAGCTTCTTTGCAATAGCAAGGGATCACGCATAGGGGCACACAGTCTCTTTTCTGTATTTTTATAGAGGACATGAGGACACATATCTATCCTCTAGTAGAAGTGCAAACGACAGCATTAGCTCAGTGTGATAGCTTCATTAGGAAAACAATGCTTCATTCATTGGTTTCTAGTTATTTCTTTTAGTCTGAAAATGATTATGGGACAAAACACAACAAAACCTGAATTTGATGCTCTCCTTAATGCCACCCCCAAAAGGCCATTCTGAGTAACTAGCCATTCAAAGTACCCACTGGGTTTCCAGCACAATTTTATTTGACCTTTTAATGAAAGAATAACATGTATAAGGCAAGTGATTTCAGCTGATCACCTGGGTGACTGCTTAAAGCAGCCCTCCTTATAACCTAACCCACCCATTGTCCAAAGTGCAGTGTTGAGCTTTGCCTCTCACAAATGTGTGCCTCAAGTGCATTTTGTGATTCTGAAATTTCTCTTTTAGTCCAGTCTAACTGCATATTTTTTTCAGTGCACACAGAAAAAGTAAGATATTTCAAATACCTAGGAAAGAAACCAGGTACCCTCAGATATTAAAATACAAAATAATAATAATAATGAATACTTTTTGATGAAAACTCATACTCTATTTATAGAAGACTATGGAACTGCATAAAAATTCCTTATTTTCCAAAGATATTGTTTGATCTGCTGAAAACTGTAGTTGTTCCCTTTCTGTTATGAAAACAGCCTGGAGAAGAGAAGGCTCTGGGAGGGGGACTTTATAGCAGCCTTCCAGTACCTGAAGGGACTTCCAGGAAAGCTGAGGAGGGACTTTTTATAAAGGCAGCAACAGGACAAGGGGAAATGGCTTTAAACTGGAAGAGGGTAGGTTTGGACTAAATATTAGAAATAAATTCTCCACTGTGATAGTGGTGAGACACTGGAACAGGTTGCTCAGTGAGGTTGTGGATGCCCCCTCCCTGGAAGCATTCAAGGCCTGGCTGGATGGGGCTTTGAGCAACCTGGTCTGGAGCGAGGTGTCCCTGCCAATAGCAGAGGGATTGGAACTAGATGATCTTAAAGGCCCTTTCCAAACCAAACCATTCTATGATTCTAAAAAATTATTAAAAATTTAAGAAATGTTTTTTCAGTTCTTGCTATAATTCAGTCAAAGAGGGCTTTATGTATATTCATGCATGAATGTGTGTGTGTTTATTATTGCATATATGTACAGTGAGGCTTCATAATAGTAAAAAGAAAAAAATCTAGCCAAAGAAGCAACAAGATTCTCAGTGCCTTAAAACATTGCTCCTTTTTACTACATTATGTGTGTAGTACACACTACATTTGCTTAAGAGAGAGTTCATTTGGGCAAACATTGGTGGAGTACCTCATGTCCACTCCCAAAGTAACTGCACTGGCATTATATAAATTTATGCATTAGTAGTTGCGCTGAAAGCCTCCATTACATTCACACCAATCTGTCTCCATATTCATGTTTGTCTTCTGAGCTTGGGTTGTTTAAAGCAATGATCCCCACAATAGGAAACAGGGAAAAGCTGAAAGGATCAGACATTTAAAGTCCTTGTTGTGCTGTTAGAGTTAACACTCACAAGATAAATTTCATTTAACATCTAGTCATGCCACTGCTGCCAAATTAGGTAAGTATATATATAGATTCAAGTGAGGAAAATGTAGGAGCACATTCAACATGTGACTCATCATCATGCATAATTAGAGGTATTGAGCTAATAAATTTTATTTTGAAATATGTAAAATAAATATAAAAATATTTTTAAAACCTCCAGTTGAGAATGGTTATTAAAACAAAATGAAGAAGTAAGAGAAGAGATAAAGACTCTATTGTTCATTTTAAGCTCCCGGGGGGGAAAAAAAATCATTCATTCATTTCCATCTGTTTTCAGTCTCTATTGGAGAGCCTCAGGTCAGCAACCTCTCTTCCTCAGAGGTAAGCCTAGAACATTCCTCAGGAGCTCTTCTGCCAAAAGGTTGTCCCACAAGATGGAGAAGCTGTGTCAGCAACCACGTGTGATGTGCAATCCCACAGTAATCATTGATTCCTTCCTGTGCATGAGATCTTGTATTGTTAAGCCCAGGCACATAGAATTTTGTCACAGGCAGCCTGGAAAATGTTTGTTGGTTTTGTTTTGTTTTGTTTTTAATTAAAGAATTCAACCCTAACTGCCAATTAAAAGGAATTGCAGAAAGAGTTGTTAATTACTTAAAGAACACAATTACACTGCTCACTCTGACACTTAAGCTTTCTTTAAGAGGATCCAACAGGTACACGAAGTGTGCTATAGGGACCATCAAGAACAATATATTTAAAATGGATTTCATCAGAGCTCAGGGCCAGAAAACTGCAGGTTTATACCGAGTGACTTGAAAAGACAGAGAGAGCCAAGCCAGGAGGGAGAACCTGAGTTCACCTACCAACCTGTGCACCTGTCAAGAATAACAGAAATAATAATAATCAAAATAAAATGCAAAACCATGCAAGTTAGCACTGTGTTGACAGGGCTTCGGTAAAATTTCAAACAGGGGCTCTATCACTAAGTCCTCCCGCTGAGCAACATTTATAGTTATTACTTTCTTGCTGCTGGCAGCAAGCCTTTATAGACATTTTGAGAATACATCCAATATAGGAAGTGGCCTGTTGTTTTTTCTTTCTTCCAGCTACATTATTGATATTTCAGGAGAATAATTGAACTTCTCAGCACTAACTTGTTTTCTCCATGAACTACTATCCCCTGTAGATACGCATGTTTTCAGGGCATATACTAAAGTAACTGCAAATCCTGTGCCTAAATGGCACTTGTATTTTATCAGCCTTTGCAGAAAAAAAAAAAAAAAAAAAAAGAACGATATCAAAGCTGTAAAACATCTGACAGCATTTAAACTGTACTAGGCTTCATCTCTTCCTCATACATTCACATATGCTCACACATATGTAATTAAAATCTCTCTTAAAAAGTAAGTTCAGAACTCAGTATAGGCACTAGACCTTTGTCCCACTCCACTAAGTCTGTTGTTTTCCTCTTTTTCCTGTTAATGTAGAGTACCACAAGCAACATAAATACTCAACCAGTTATTCATAATAAGGAAAATAAGTAGATAATGCAAAGTAATTTTGTGGTGAAAAGCACAGACCAGAAGACCACAGCCAAAACTGGAGCAACTCTCAGCACACAGCACTGGGCAAACCTTTTGTGAAGTTTCAGACTTTTGGGGCACAGAAAAGGGTCGGTGTCTCACACCTGCTCCTTTGTGTCTTGGTTTCTGCAGGCACTCAGACTGGTGACACAGCATTTTCCAGCATGTACTCAGACAGGACAAGCAAGGGACGAAGATCCCTGCAAGGATGTACAGATTCACTAACAACCAGCTTCCTTCCCCAGCCACTGTGTATTTGATGTGGAAAAGTCACTAGTCAGAGAACAGAAATACTTTCCTTGGAAGTTCACATGGAAAATTAAGAGCAGGTTTCTACCAGAAAAGAAAGATTTGCTGTGCAGCAGGAGGCAATGTCAGCACATGGTGCCTTAATTTCACATTCTTTGTGGACCCAAATGCCCCAGCTGCAGAAGTAGTGACAAGGAACCCTGATTTGCAGGAACTTAATAGACCATTTGTGGCATAAGAACAAGACATTGCTCAAGGAGTGCATGGCTTGGCTGGATCACCCCCACAAGATTTCTCCAGTTCCCTGATTGAGTAGGCAGACTGTCAACAGAAGGGAGCAAACACAAAGCAGAGTGCTTGGCTGTTGCCAGGCTATGCCATAATCTCTAATCCCTTATGCCATAGTCTTTAATCCTTACTAGCACAGGCCATCTCATTTTTGCTCCCAGGTCTCTATAGCTTTCAGCAAAAGACAAATGATACTCATGCAAGTTTAGTATTGCATCTCTGCCTGTGGCAGAGGGGTTGGAATTTGGTGATCTTTGAGGTCCCTTCCAACCCAAGTCATTCTATGAGTCTCTGAATATGGCATTTTTGCTTAGTTCATTTCATTTAAGTTATCTTGCTTCTATTTAAAAATAAAATTAACCTTCAGTGAAGAGACCTCAGAAGTTGTGCTAGATGGACTGGTCAGGTTGTAGGTTGTAGGCCAGGCCACTGCCAAAGAGGAATTATAGTATTAAGCCTTCCCACCAAGGAAGATGGTCATGAGGAATGCTGAAGTAATATTTTCATGTCACTTTGTCAAATCCATGCTTTGAAATAAATGTCATTATTTTTGCAGATCAAAAAACTTGATATCTACTAGATATTCCTATATCAGATTTTAGATTGTTGTTGTTTTTTTTTAAGTATAACACACAAAAGTACAATTGTTCAGAAGTTCTGGCCGTAAGGTAGAGTACCAATGCTTTATTTATTATCTCTTGATGTTTTATAAAAGATAAATTTCGAGGTCACTGCCCATGAAATTTTTATGGACTATTGCTAAGCGCTTGTGGAAAACAAATGTTCAAAATGAAATGCAAGAAAACCTCTAAGTCTTTTTTTTTAATCTACATATGGAAAGAAAGAGTTTGTACAATTGTTCATTCCTGAACTCATGTGGCCAAGTCACAGTTCAGCAAGAAAGTCAGTAAAACAAACCAATGGGAAAAAAATAGAAGAAACAGTTTAACAGCAAGCATAAGAACATTCTGAATATTCTGGGCTTACTGTGAGCAGGTTATGAGGCTAAATAGTTAAAATAAATTATTCAATCTGAATGACGCATTCACCTGCTGTAGAAATCTACTGTGATCGGTAATCTCTTTCCTAGAAGGAAATTACCATGTTGCTAAATATGTTTCCTCTGCAGTGAAGATCTGACCTTGCATATGCTGAGGATTGTGGCAGCCAGAGGAAAGTGCTGTAATTTACCCAACCAATCTTTTAAGCACCTGCCATGAAGCATAAATGCAGAAAACACAAGGAGATTCCCCCAAACAAACAAATAAACAAATGTTCAAGAGAAAATACAAATATAAGAAGCTAGGAGCATGAGGTCCCAAGATACCAAGACCAAGGAACGTGAAGCTTGCCTAAATCTCCCTTAAATCTTGAGGACCACATGATTACAGTCCTCTATACTCAGCCTACTGTCTCAGCCAAGAGGTGAGTCCAGGTGAGTCCAGGGGCCCTTGCACACACACCGTTTGTGCACACCTTTCCTGTCCCCAGCTGTTCCTACCCACCTGGCTGTCATGCTGCAAACACCAAGGAGCAGAGTGTACACACCTGCCTGGGAGGCGGAGGGGGACTTAAGCATGCTCTAAATTGCACTTGTTATCACTCACCTCACTTCCATGGACACAGCGAGAAAACCTGTGACAAAAATCTCCATTGCTCATTCTGAGCCATCTTCACTGCTCTTTTGTATAGCCAAAAATGAGAAGGTTATTTGTAACATGCTTGTGGCAGCAAAATGTCATGTTATCTTTGGCTGGCAGAATGGGCACTGTACTTGTTAAGAAAATATGTACTTAAATCACATTATAATCACAGTTTGGGGGTCAGCATGGCTGAGGATCTGAAGCAGAAATGTCTGCAGATGAAGTTTCAGAGGAAAGTCACTTTCCTTTTAAGGAGATCTGAAAGTTATTAAGGCCATTCCAAGCAGTGTTCTTTATTAAAATAAATAAATAAATAAATAAAGCACTGCTTTTTTTCATTATTTTGAACAGGATGTAATGGAGAGCAGAGTCAGCCCCTTGGCTTTCTGAGTGTCAAACAACTTCACACTTGAGAGGAATCAAATTAATGACTAATTAAATTCATTCACTCATTTCTTTCACAGGAAAACAGGCACCTATATCCCAGCAGTACTCAGCAGTGCACAGTGTAAAGAAACAGCTCTGCTCTTTCTAAATGCCACAGTACAGCCCCAAGGACTACCCAAGGACTGGTTGCATGAGGATCATCTTCAAGGACTGTTGCACTTGCCCTATCAATACATATGAGAACTGGCAATACACACACCACCAAAACATACAAGAGCTGGTAGGCAATATCTCCTGCTTTTATTCTTCTCCTTGAAAGAAGGGAACTCTGTGCTGTGATAATAGTTCCAAACACTTTAAAAAAGAAAAAAAAAAAAGGAAAAAAAAACCTTCTCTCCTTCTCACCCAACCTTCCTTCCTTTTTTCTCTTGAATCTTTCTATAAGTATGTGGCACTCAATCAAAAAAACCTGGTTCTGAAGCAGAACTTTCCAAGTACAGCATAATTTACCTGCTGAAGACAGATATTACTTGGATTTCTTTCTTAAATCTCACTTCCAAGAAAACAGAAGTGTTCCTTGGCTTTCCCTTTGTGTAAAGACATGCTGCGTGTAGTCACAGACTTCAATGACAGTTTTCATGTGATGCCTTAAGGTGAAAAAATCTGATTAGAACAAGCCTTTTAGTGAAGAAAACAAAACAACAAAAGAAAGATAATTGTCATCCTGCATTGATGTCAATGCCAAAACTCTGCTATCCAGAACCTGCATAAAGTCACCAGTTTGCAGGCCGTGGATGTAAGCTGCTCTTTCCCTTTGCTGATAGTCCTTGGAAGTACCTGAGGGACTAACCTCACACTGCC
Source organism: Tetrao urogallus (assembly GCF_951394365.1). Taxonomy (NCBI): domain Eukaryota; kingdom Metazoa; phylum Chordata; class Aves; order Galliformes; family Phasianidae; genus Tetrao; species Tetrao urogallus. Next base: position 77,843,462 of record NC_136813.1, on the reverse strand, counting down.
TCCTGTCAGTACTTTTCATCATGTGTCTGAAGTAGCAATGTTTACATTTCTGAATATTAAGGAGAAGAATGACTAGAATAAGCTGGGTTCTTCAAAGATTCCTTATTTTCGTTACTGCGTATAAGCTGTGCGCATTACTTCATAAATGAGCAAAATATAGACATTAACATCATAGAGAATTTGTCATTTCGAAAAATGTATTTCCTTCTCTTAGACTGTTGGCCGTGAGAAACTTAAAGTTTGTCAGTGAAAACCTTCTTATACACTGGCCAAGAGAGTGTTTTGCATACAAATTCTGCATCTGAAGAAATGAAATAGAGATTAACACTTTTTGTTGAACTGACAGCCTCTTAAAAGTTAATCAGAACATAGAAAAAATATCAGAGAAGATGAATTTCTAATCCAAATATATGTGAAACTGTGAAGTAGTGTCTATAAGAGATTTACTATCACCAGATAAGATTTGTGCCCCCTAAAAGAAAGGATATTTATTTCTGATTTTCTACTAGCAAACTTACCATGAAAAATATCCCCATTTTTCCTGAGACAAGGCCTCTACTCATAAGTAGAAGAAAATCAATCCATGCTATCCTTTGGTTTTGTTATTTAACAGCACTGGAAATGGCTTCTGTCCAATACTTCATAATCTCAAACTCTGTCTGCACCTCATTTAATTGTTGCACATCCCTTTATCTGAATAAAATGTTCTGAGACTTCTGTATTTTCTATTAATCTTCTTGATTCACAAGAAACATTTTGTTTTCTTGGCATGAGACACAGAAGGCTCTAGCTGATATTCAGCAATTTACCCATTTGGTGTTGAATTTATGCCTAGTAATTTGGCAATAAATATTCATCATCTCTCAATTTTGGCTTTCTTTCAGGGCAGGGAAAGTTATGTTTATTCAACTTCTGAGCTGAGAAAAAATGTTTACTACCATATCATTAATAACAAATGAAGCTCTGGCATAACTTGAGCAATAAATAAAACTCAAGTTTGTCCATCTGTGAAATTCTGTCAATGGGCATTGTGTCAAGCAAAGCTCCTTTAGATTAGCTGTTCTTGGAGATTCCCATTTGGCTGTAGTTCTTAAGGCATTTCAAAATACACAGTAGAATTAACTACAAGCCAGAACTCCTATCGAAGGTGCATTAACTTATTCTTGCATAATATCTGCTTTGATTTTTCAGAGGAGAAGTTATGGAGAAACTTGAGAAGTAATTAAGGTGTAGCCCTATTCACAGATCTCTGAAAAGGAACAAGACATAATGAAGTGAGGCTACGGAAGGCACTATTTAACCTTGAAAAGCTGTTATTGTTTCTGAGGTTAGAAAGTGAATTCTGGTAGCTCTACTGCAGCTGAAGAATTCAGGGAGAATCAAAATGTATATTAGTCAACGTAAGGTAAGTAAAAGACAGCCCTGTTGAAAAGATGTGATCTTCCGGTTTTAGGGGCAGGAGGCTTGGCTTGGGCATGGCAAGTTTCAGAAGCACATTACTAAAATTATTGAAAATACTATCATTTGCTCCTGAAATTTCAGGTATTTTCTTTTTAATAATTTTCACAGCAAAATCACAGTGATGTGATAGACATTTTGCATTAATTTTGTACAGCACTGAACAGACTTTCATGGACAGAATACCCGCTTAAAAAAAAAGAAAAAAAAATACATGTACTGGTATCTTGGCTAGAGTAACCTCTGCAATGGAAATCAAATCTCAGCCATTATTGTGTGATGACAGGAATCTCCACTGCAGTAGTTCCTGCTTCAGTATCCTCAGCTGGATTGGAAGATATGCCCCACACCACTTGACTGATATATTCTAAACAGACACGTACCATCTCCTAAATATTTTACTTGTGTACAAGACACTGTCCTATATGACCATTTCTGAAGAAACTATTTCCATTGACTTTTTACAGATGTCTTATCTGTGTAGGATTTGATCACTTCCTCAGCAGGAATTCCTACGACACTGTTTGGAACACTCCACCCAGGATGTTAATCAATATATCTAATCATTAAAAAAGTGGGCAACACACAGCAGGAGCTGCTATGGGGAATTTCAACAACTCTCCAAAATTCTCACCTGCTCAGAAACCTGTGACAGTCAAATTGTGATGATTTGCTCAATGCCCTGGTTTTAAGTTAGTCAAGTTAGGATATGCATTTCAGCACAGCACTGACACGCAGCCACACCAAACTGTAACAAAAGATCAGACTTGATTTTCATATTTATGACTCACTGATAATTTAAGTCCTGTAGGTCTTACCACAGTATGTGTTATGTTATTATCAGACTTTCCAAGTAAGGTCTGACCTTCAGGTGAAATAATCCTCTTGAATTCAAGTGATCCTGCTAAAGGCACACATCTTCATTTGTTAGCTTTCCATTTTATGGTATTGGCTAAACAGCCCAGCCATCTCAGCTTGTTATCTTCCTTATTTAATCAACTACCTTTTTTAAATTATCTCATTATATAGCCAGTTGCTGTTTTCATAGGCTATTTTATATGTCATGGCATATCCTTACATCCCTTAGTTTGCTTTCTTTGCCAAAAAAAAAAAGAAAAAAAAAAAAGAAAAAAAAAAAAAAGAAAATACCGAGTTTGGCAATCATGATCTGAAAGTAGCAGTCTGAATTTATTTTATGAATGAGGGTATGAAAATTCTGTAGCTGTTATGCACAAATTAAATGAGCATTGATATTATCTAATTTCAGCCCTAGGGTGGGATAGATTAGTAAGTCTCTCGAAATCTCCTTCAGTTCTATTTATTTATTTCAGTCATCTAGTTTATTTTCATTTATCATCGAAATGATAACTACAGCAATGGCACAAAACAGTGTAACCACAACCCCTTTTGGAAATCCCCTTTCTGAAAGACACACATGACATTCTAGTAAGACACTAATTAATAGACTTTTTGGATAGACTAACCTGTCTACCAAAGTTAAAGCTCACTCTACTCCAGTGGAATGTAGGCTCCCAGCTGATATCGAGAAAATTCTCAAAAGCCATTCAGAATGGTCTTTAATCTGAAATGATGATCATAATGACTTATATTCTTTCTCTCTGAATCCTTTGGATGCTTCTGAAAATCCTTGCCTTCGTTTTCATTCCTGTAATGTCGCAGTGACATCCAGTGGTCAGTAAGATTACTCTTAAGTTGGGCTCTGACCCTTCCAAAATTCAAAGACATCCTACCTGTGTACACTGTAAGCCAAAACATGTGCTTCATGCCTGTTTGTTTTCATACACATGGGGTATGATTAAGCACTGACTTTGTCTTTGGAAAAGTCAAAAGGCCTGTCAGATGCACACGGAAAGATCCCCATATCTTTATTACATAGATCACTTTCTTTTCATGATCCTCATTTGTGCTACAACTGTTTTAAGCTACTCCCAAGCTTACCTGATCCCTAAATGCTAATTAGAAGAGAGCAGTTAATCTAATGTTTGCACTGTAGTAGCAGCCTGGATGTTGTAGGCAAAGGTAAGAACTCAGGCCCCTATATTCTGCACCATGCATGTATAAAACAAAAACCTGTAAGCAATATTGGGTTGGCTACAAGACTACTAGTGAAGGAGATATTGCAGTATTCACACACAGTTTCATCCTTATTGGAAGCGAACTGTGATATTAAGGGCAGAAACTAGTTGAGTGATTTTGTCCAGAGAAAGAAAAACCAAAGCCCTAAAGTGCAGGAAAGGCTACAGTGCAGTAAGGGGGCAATCAGTAAATAATCACCAGAAGAAAGAGCAGAGGAATGAAGCAGACAAAAGATCAAAGAACTTTGGCACTGGTAGCCAAACTGTCTTGAAAATGCCACAGGTCTATCTGATTGGCAAGACAGAAAAATGAGAAGCTGATAGTTAGAGAGAGGGTACTCAAGTGATGAGGTGAGGGAAATAGTGGACAGGAAGGAGAGCACCAGGTAGGGGAAAATATAGGTAACTGGAAGAGGAAGACTGTGACTTTAGGTTAAGGAAGGTAATAAAGACAGGAAAATATGCAAGTATAGGGCACCTAGACTGATCAGAAGAGATATGGTTGTTTCCCAGGATTTGAGGGGATGGTAAGAAGAAGTATCTGTAGAGTCAGGAACACAAAGCAGAGGGAAAGGCTAAAGGAAATAATTAAAGTAACCACAGCTGACAGTGTCACTGAGAATAAAAGAGCTGGGCTCTTGGGACTCAAGTGCTCCAAGAGAGAAGGAAAGATCAGAAGGAAAGGGCAGAAAAAAAGTAGAGAAAGATAAAAATAACAAGAAGCTCATACACTCAGAAGGTATAACCCCTCAAAGTTATTACCTTAAAGCTATTGTGTACATGGGAGAAGGGCTCAGTTTACATTCCACTCTGAGACTTCAGCATTGTTTCTTCGGAAGAGACAAAAATTGAAAAATTGCCTGCAGATGAGAACAGGCTCCAAATATCAAAGCAGCAATACGATAGAAAAATCTTCATATTGCCATTTTACCATTCACAATAAAGACAATGCATTAAAAGACAGGTTAATGGGACATTTGAATTTCAGTTGGAAAAGCAGAGTCAATACTTTTTTGTGTTACAATCTTTCCCTCCTCCCCAGCTGATAGCATAAGCCAGAGAGGAAGGTGTCATCTTGATGAGTCACGGAAGCTACCAGAGATGCTAATACTGCCAAAGAGGAGCTCTACTGTTCTTTGTTCCCACAGAACATGCACCTTTATGATGTTACTTAGTTATTTATTTATTCAGAAATAATATTTGTTGACAAAGTTGGGACTGAGTGTTTTGGCTTAGAAGAAGATGCTACACCTTCACACATAATAAATAGGAGGAGAGAAATTAATTAATTGCAGGGATAGGGACAGTGGAGTGGGATAGAGGGAGAAACAGATTAGAGATATGATCTCTGATGTTGAAAGAAGAAAAAGAAGAACACAGTTTTGATGGTAAATCTAGGATTTGGACAGCTCTCACAGGGGAGATGCTCCAGTTTCTTCATCATTTCTGTGGCTTTTCTTTGGACTTTTTCCAGTATCTCCATGTCTTTTTTTGTTGTTCGGAGAGTTAAACCCAGCACTACAGCTGTGGCCTCACCAGCGTTTCAGTCGTCTCCTTCAATACATTGGCAACTGTTTGCCTAATTCAGCCCAGGATGCCACTAGTATTCTTTGTAGCAAGGGTACATCATTGGCTCTTGTTCAATTTCTTGCCCACCAAGACCCCCCAGGCCCTTATATGCTAAGCATCTTTCCAGCTGGTTGGCCCACAGCATGTACTTGTACCTGGAGTTTTCTTCCCTAGGTGCAGGATTTGTACTTCACCTTGTTGGACTTCTTCTTGTCAGTCCATTTTTCCAATCTTTGGAGGTCCCTCTGGATGGAAGCACTACCCTCTGTCTTATCTGCCATTATCTCAGTCTTGTGTCATCAGTACAGTGCCAGCCGATGCACTCTGCCCCATCATCCTGGGGAACACCACAAGTTATGGGCCATGTCATGCTACTGATCACCACATTTGCTCATTAATAACATGAGCATATTAATAATTATTCTCCTCACAAGGGTCATACGTTAATTAAAATTTGAAGATATTTGAAGATATTGAGGTCTTCCAGTCAAATGCTGCTGTTCTAGATATGTAAGAAAACATTGGCTTTGTTTTCATATGCATTTTACATTACTTAGTTTTATTAATCTTTAAGGTATTGAATCCCTAACGCGGCTACAGAGCAAGATATTTACACATAATAAAATGAGGATATAAAATAAAATTCTCATATTTATCTTAAATAATTTACTAAGTAAACCTTGAAACTCAAAGTTTTATCATCACATCTTTCATTTTAGAATGTGACATCACCTGTCCTTTCTCAAATGAATCTTAATTTTCATAAAGACCACTCAAAGGTGTCAGTTCTGCCAACATAATTATCAAGCACATAACAGCTCAAAGCAGAACAACACGAACAACTCAGCAGAGAGGTAGTCCTAGTATATTTCAAGGTTTGGCAGTGATTCCCAAACTGCTTGATGTTGTAACATCAGTAAGGAGATAATTATTTTCCACTGCAATCACAATTAGCCTTACAAGAGATTAATAGCAAAAACCAACACCTTTCTCTCCTTTTCACAGAAATTTCTTGCTCTGATACTGGGGTATCAGGGAGAAGTCAAGATCACAACGGAGAAAGGTTGGGTGGTGTATCATGTACTTGTGTGCTTTATAGGTTCCTACAAATTTTATCAGAAGACTTTGTCATCTATTCTCAAGGCTGCACAAGACCGTAGTGCCAGAGTCAGGGCTAAGATGCAGAAAGCCCTGGTTTTCTTCTTCCTACACTGAGCTAATAGATGAAAATTCATGTTGCAAATTACAGTCAGTTTGGGTTATAGAAAGGATTCCTACTATAGTTCCTGAAAGGAATATTTCTGTGAGTAAATTTTTTCTCAGTTCAGGTGCTTCAAGGAATGATTGCTCTTCTCTTCATTTAGTTAATACATGTTATCTTTCTCATCCTGCCAGTTTCACTTACAGTCACAAAGAGACGTAAGGTAATTATGGGCAGAACAACATATACTGTAGGAGGAATTCCTCTGGCTCCTAATTCTTATCACTCTCATTCTCATTGAAAGGGATTTATGTCCATTGGGCTGATGAAAAATGGAGATGAAACTGCTCAGTAGCACTATTTTTTTTTAAGACACACGAGATATTCACAACTGCGTATTCATTTAATGCTACCATTAATAATTGTATTTGGCTTACACATATATTTGCAACTTTTAAGACTGCAGAGAAGAACAAGTATTTTCTTTAAAAGGGAAGGGAGAGCTTGGCTGTACTTAGAGCACTGTCCAAAAGCAGTAGTAGTCAGGCTAAATGACTTGCTGCCATCTACTGACCATGTGCCTTACATTATCTGGAATTTTCAGTAAGATATTGAAAAAGCACTAAAATCTTGTAGTACATCAGGACAAGAAAAACTACCTTTTGTGATGAAGCCAGTACGTATGTGTTCTCTTCCTGTCTCAGCACTTTCCTGAATTTTCATTAAAAGTTAATGCTAATTGTTTGCACAATGTCCTCCTCAATATTTAAATGTAAACCAGCAGCTTCTCCTCACAAATCAAAGTACATTTACAGGTAAAACTATCTACTTTCAAGGACATCACACTGATGCTAGCTGAGCTTGAGAAATGACTTTGTATAGATTTGTTGCTCATATCAGATTCTGGCCCCTTCTCTAAAGCAAACGAAGCAAACTAGCATCATAGTTTCCTACCCAGAATTATTGCCATGTCTCCAAATGAGCACTTTTTATGTGTCTGTTTGTTGAGGCTTTAGAATAACAAATCACTTCTTTATAACAGAATTGTCTCCTTGGAATAATAGGCTTAGGCATGATTTCTGGTAGAGCAATAGCTCTTCTACATAATAGCAATGGCTTGCAGCAAGGAACAGAAGCCCATTCATTCTGGAGGTTTCCATTAGACAGACAGGCACTGCTGTAAAAAATTAATTTATTTTCAGAATCATTGTGGTACTTCATCAAACAATGGGGTTTTTTTTTGCCTTTAGAAGGTAACTATGCTACAAGTAACAAATTGAAAAATAACTATTTCCTTTAAAATTTGAAAAAACAGGCTTCTGGGGATACAATTGTGCATCAGCCATACTGTGTTCTATGAAGAGCACAGAAAGACCAGCAAGTTGTTAAGGCATTCATTGCTGGTAAATATTTCTTCAAACAACTTTCAGCTCCGCCAAGGCTGCTCACCAGCTCTCTTGATTCACTTCACCTCAGGCCTGCATCTAGAGATGAACAGTGCAACTGATTAACTGCCCTGACTTGATATCAACAGCCAAAAACCTGTGTAATTATTGCTTCTTTCTCACTGCCATGCTAGAGATACATCTTCCAGGACTGTGGCTTTTTCTCAGTGACTCTTCCCTTCATCCAAACACTATCGTTTTTATTAAAACACGAATATATGTTCAAAAGCAAAATTGGTCAATTCAACTAAATCCAGTGTCACTATGGTCTGTAGAGGAGAAAAGTACAAAAAGCATTATAAGAGAGCAGAAAATCAGGCTCACAGCTAACCGATCTAGACATGGTATTTCACCAACTGTAGTTATACAAACAGACAACTATACTAAATTTAGTACAGTGGAAAGACTCTAGTGGTAATTATTAGTAGTACATAACATAGTAGGTAATTCAACCTCTGAAAATCAAGCATTTATGTTGGCCAGGATAGATGTAGACATCTGAATCAATTGCTTCAGAGGCAAATAGAACTGAGACTTTATTACTGCATGTTCCTAAATTTTAGCAAATGTTGATATCTCCCTTCTTTATACATGCAGTAAGATCCTTTGGAACATCAGAGAATCTAATATTTGGAATTAGGTCATATGGAGCCCGAGCTCTTAAAGCTCTCTCTCTGTTGCTCTCTTCAGAAGTCGTAGCTCCTACAGAGGAGCCACTCTGCCATAGCATAAAGTAAATCTTGAATTGTAGTACCTGAGAGTGGTAGGAAGTACCTTTTATATGCTACCATTATAGGAAACCAGTGAGTGCTATATAATGATGCATTTAAGGAAGCAGAAATGATTTTTCTTCTTTCCCACCCTTAAACTTATGCAGAACACTTCAGGACACATGGAACAATTGAAGCAATTTATTTTGGCACAGTTTTCTTGTTTCTCATCTTTCATCTGTTCTGTAATCTGATCCCTTAATATATTATTGTCTCACAATATCTTTGACCAGAACTGGCCTTTTCCACTACTAAGTTGCAATTGTTTGCTTCTCTGGTGAAAGAAAAAAAAAAAGAGAAACTCTCTGTTTGCAGAAGGAAAATGGAGTCTAAGCTTCCAATTTTACAGCAGTCTAAGAAGTCTCTTGATTTTAGCAGACCATGAAATAAGGAACTAAAAGACAATCAAATAAGGAACAAAACTAGATAATCCAGAGTAGATCTATGGAAGTGGAGACACCAGCTAGCTGTAAGTCCATCAAAAAGCCTCCTAGAATCCAGAAAGTAGCAGCTTTTAAAAGTGGAAGCATAGCCCTGTCCTACCCACTAAGATAAACTTGACAGCACACACTCACTGCCTCCTAAAACCAAGATTATGGTCACTTCTTGACTGGCATACGTGGAAAAGAAAGAGCCTCTCTCCCCCGCCTTCTTATTTTGGAAAGTACATGCTTTTCCTCTCAACCACCTGTGCAGCCTCAAAGGAGCAAACTGGGCACAGCATCTTTCCCAGTGTTAGTTTCTATTCTGTAAATCCCTCTGCAGGTGAAAAGATTCCCAACCAACAAAACAGATTAGATTTGATCAGTCCAAACTTACGACGTACCTATGAAAAATAACACAGTTGATAAAATTACCTGTTTTGGTGTATCAGGTGCTTCACAAAGGGAGTCAAAAACATCTCTACAACTATGCTAAACACCTCTGATGTGATTCTTTTCTTTTTTTTAACTGGAAGACACAATGCATCCCAGTGTATGCAAGAGCATTATTAATTTGATCTCAGGTAGCACAATTATATGACCATTGTGTGACTCGTGAAGAGTGTTATTCCTTTCACATGATTTCTTTAGAAGTCATAGTCTCTAGGAGATCTCACTGCCATAAAGCAAAACAAACCCTGAACTGATGCCTAGTACCTGACAGCAGTAGGAAGTACCCCTTTATATATTACCTCCCTAGGAAACCAGACAGTGTTATATAGCTGACCAAAGTCATACAATATTGAACATAGAGCAAACCAGTTCCATTCATGTATGAGCTTAGTTTCCAAGTGACTGACCTAAAAAAAATCAACACTCTACACTCTATACATTTGCTTTCCTCAGATAAAACTAAGCAGTACAGTTGTCAAGACGGTTATAATTTAATGTGAGTATTCAGAATGCAATGTTCTATATTGGTACTGCTGCTGATGCTAAACTTCAGGTGATAATTATAATGTTGATCATCTGAGTTGAAATTGTATCATAAAAACTGCTTCAAAAAACAAACAATTAATGTGTAAAAACAAAATCCTTTATAAAGAAAGTCTGTCATAAAAGAAAGTATATAAACAAGAAATGATCACTTGAAACCTAGAAATCCATCTTCCAAAACGCTGACAAATGAAGAACTCAGAAATTAATTGCTATTTAGGAAAATATTTTTAAATTATTATTGAATTAATCTTTGAAAATTTATGAAATTCTGTATCAGAGGAAAAAAAATTGAAGATATTTCCCTTCTCATTGTTTTCTTTTTTTCAATGAGGCATGAAAATTTGATTAATAAGATTCAATATTTGGCAGTCTTTCACCTTCAAAATGTAAAATACTAGTTTCATCTCTTGTTCTGGAAACATGAGTTCTCTTGGCTTATATATTGTTCACTTTCTCTTATCCTGGACTAGCCAAGAAGAAGCCATGGCTACAAGCTCAAAGAGAGCAGATTTAAATTAGATATAAGGAAAAAATATTTTACAGTGGGGGTGGTGAGGCACTGACACAGATTTCCCAGAGTTGATGCCCCATCCCTGAAGACTTTCAAGGCCAGACTGGATAAGGCCCTGGGCAACCTGATCCAGCTGTGCATATCCATGTTCATTGCAGGGGAGTTGGACTAGATGGCCTTCAAAGGTCTCTTCTAACTTTAAGAATCCTGTGATTCTATGGTTCTATGACCCTCATTTAAAAATGTGGTCAGCACGAACCCAGTAACTACAGATACAAATAATGGAGCATTAGGAAAGTTCATGAGCCACAGACTAGACATCACCAGACTGTATGGATCTGCAACTCATATCTAAACATGAGGAAATTCATGCCTTATCTAGCAAAGGTCTACTTGATAGGAACAGTGGACAAATAATCTGACCTTTGAGGAATACTGCTATCATCCAGCAGTTAATTTACCCATTAAACCTCATTTTGCATAGCACAGAGCTGGCTGAAAACTGCAAAATAAGAAATTTCCTAATGAATTAACACAATAATATCCACTCACTAGAGTATTTGAAGAAAGATATTTTATCCATCTGCATCTAACACCTAAAAGTTAGTTCCAAAGGGTGATGCCCATGCATTCTATTGACTGTGGTGCTATGGATATCAACCTACCATGACCCAGTGATAAAAAGAAAGATCGCTGTTTTTCCAGATATAGATTAAAGGGAGCTAGACGTAGGCCCTTGAAAACAATGGTTTTCATGAGAAGTTCCAATGCAGCTCTCATACCCCTGTCCTGCCACGTAACCATAAACAAGTTGGGCTGGTGACAAGTCTTCTGTCAATCCTAAGCCAATTCTCCATGAGAATTCATGGATAAAGGAGTCAATTCAACCTAAGCCAATCCTCCATGGGGAGGCAGGGGAACAGAAAGGGATACATCCATATCTTCCAACCTTCAGCCACTTCTGGAGACTCTCCTAACCTCCAGTTCAGCTAAAAATATGCCCTTTGTATCTTGTGAAGCCCTTCAACCAATGAAGACTTTGGTACACATTGTACACATACAAGGAGTACAACCTTATCTTATCCAAAATCCAAATCTAGGATAGTGATGTGCGCATCCGTTAAGGAAGTCACAGAGTCACAAAATCACAGAAACATCAAGGCTGGACAAGACCCACAAGATCACCCAGTCCAATCACCCACCTGTCACCAATAGTTCTCACTAAACCATGTCCCCCAAAACAACATCCAAATGTTCCTTGAACACCTCCAGGGTCGGTGACTCCACCTCCTCCCTGGGCAGCCCATTACAGTGCCTGACCACTCTCAGAAAAGCAGTATTTCCTAACGTCCAGCCTGAATCTCCCCTGGCACAGCTTGAAGCCATTCCCTCTGGTCCTATCACCAGTTACACGAGAGAAGGGGCCAACCCCCAGCTCACTACAGCCTCCCTTCAGGTAGTTATAGAGAGCAGTGAGGTCTCCCCTGAGCCTCCTCTTCTCCAGACTGAACATTCCCAGCTTCCTCAGCTGCTCCTCATAAGCCCTGTGCTCCAGACCCCTCACCAGCTTTGTCGCCCTTCTTTGAACCCACTTCAGGGCCTCAATGTCTTTCTTGCTGCAAGGAGCCCAAAACTGGACACAGAACTCAAGATGCGGCCTCACCAGAGCTGAGTACAGGGGCACAATCACTGCCCTGTTCCTGCTTGCAACACCGTTCCTGATGCAAGCCAGGTTGCCATTGGCCTTCTTGGCCACCCAGGCACACTGCTGGCTCATGTTCAGCCAAGTGTCAGTCAATACCGCCAGGCCCATTTCCTCTACACAGTCTTCCAGCCACACCGCCCCAAGCCTGTAGTGTTGCCTGGGTTGTTGTGGCCAAAGTGCAGAACTAGCATTTGGCCTTGTTGAACCTCATCCCATTGGCTTCAGCCCAGCTATCCAGCCTGTCCAGATCCCTCTGTAGGGCCTCACTACCCCCAGGCAGATCAACACTTCCACACAGCTTGGTGTCATCTGCAAACTTACTGTGGGTGCACTCAATGCCGTCATCCAGGTCATCAATAAAGATACTGAAGCGAAGAGAAAGATATTGAATTGAACTGACCTTTTCCAAAACTGGACTCTCAACCCTTGAACCATTATGCTCTCAAGGTACACTATGCCTTTGTCAGTCATCTGTGGTGTTAATTCTTAACAAATCCACCTGAATCAGGGGATCTTATGAGCTGAAATTCTAAATCAGGGTTGAATTCTCTTTGTTATAAATACAGCTGAAAGAAGGTCTGGCAAGTAAGATTGCTTTGGTGCAGCTTTCCACAGCCTTTGCATGTGAGTCTTGCTTTACTGATACTGTAAACTGATACTACTGATACCAGGAAAAACACCTGGCTCTGGAAAGAGGTATCTAATTATAGGCTCCATTACATTAAGTCAAGTTTGTTCTCTAGTTCTTATCAAAAAGTCAAATGAGCTGCCAGACAGGCAATGGACAAAGGGGGCATAATCTAGGTAAGTAGACTAATTAGTTTTTGTAATTCTCTTTTTACATCCCATTTGGCAAGTAGCAGAAAGCTACCGTTATGACAAAAGCCTCTTACTGGGCAATGAGCAGTGGTGCTTATAATCTTAATTCAGGATGTAGTATTTCTTTAGATTTTACCTTGTTCCTTGTCTAAAGAAGATGAAGGTGGAAGTCCTCTCCTTATCTTGACCGGCAGGTGATTCTTACTAAAGAAATAATTCACCCTGCTGGTTAATCATTTCAAAAGCTTTCAAGAGATTTAATGTGGCATTGAGTTTGACTCACTTTATTACTCCAGATGGAAGACCTTATTTATTTCAGAGCTAATGGGTGAGAGTTAACTCACATTTCTCCATCTCCAGTGACAAGAAAATAACTTTCAATTGGTTTATTTAAAAAATCTGTTGAAAACAACGCACGCACAAAAAGAAAAATTGAGTGAAGCATCGAAGAGTAAATCATGAACAGGATTTATGGCACAGTAAAATGATGTTCTTGCAAAAGAAAAGAAAAAAAAAAGAAACCACTTGCCTCCAGTAGTTAATAAAGTGTAAGTGCTATTCAGACAGTGGAAACAGCCTTCTTACCAGTACTAGAGCACCTCTATGCACAGCCTGAACCTATATTCTACTGTAAGTGCCTCAGTGATTAAAACCCCATTGTCCATAGAGTTGAACAGCAGGTTACGCTGGATCTGAGCATGCAGACAGGTTATCTGTTTGACAACAGCTTACAATAGGCAGCAGACAAAATTATTACTCCTTTGGTACTTACTATCACAAGAGTTACTGAAAAGGCAAATTATTTGGTAACCTCACACATACGATTATAGCACTAGGTTAGAAGAACCCTCATAATAAAAAAGTGCTTTTTCGATCATGATTCCTTGTTTGCAAATAATCATGATAATTCTTTAGGAATCAGCAAACCACTCAGTGGATTAAAAGTTATGAATCATCACTGATTTATGGCAAAGTTTTTACAGATAACACAGTTATCTGTACAATACTTAAAACAGGTGAATATAAGAAAATATTATTATTATGTGGAAAAAATTGTCACCATTGACGTTCATTAACACTTGCTGAATGTTTATGGGGAACAACCTGTGGATATGAGCACAGTGAGGCGGTGGGTGCTGTGTTCAGCAGTGGCGACACCAACAGCGGGTCACTTGCTGGTGCAGATTTTTACTGTGGTATGCAGACTCTTGTTCATTGTTGGTGAAAATGCATAGCTCATGGTAATTACTATGTGGAAAAATTATGTTTTGTAATTGATAATTTACTCTACTATATAGTGTTGTAGTACTCCTAGTATCTGCTGTCATTTTCATGGAAATAAATAGAAGACATTACTTTCAGAGCAACCTGAATATTACTTTCCTGCAGAATCTCACATCTCACAGGATCTTTTTTCCTTATTTCACAGAAATGACCAAAACCTTTCTCATGCAAGATGAAATACACATAAAATTCCGATCAGAGTAAGAAAAGAGTAATTAGGACAGTTCAAACACTTGCTAGAAATATAGTTAATATAAACTTGTTACCTCAGTATCTCTTGCTACCACATGGACCTGCTTGCTAAAGGAGAAAGTTGCAGAACACTTCAGGAGGAGGCTGGGTGAGATTAAGGACTGTGATCAAAGAGTCACAGTGTGTTAACCCCTCAGGTATATGTTCAATACAATACCATGTGCTCTGCCTTTTTCTCTGACAAAAAGAGAACTCTTAATATGGTGGTCTGCCTGCTTGGATGCTGATGTAAATCCCACTGACCTTTCAATTGCCATTAGTTGGTAATAAAACCTTAAAAAGGGACAAACACAGAGACTTATTCCTGATTTTGTCTAGTGAGAAGACACGTATTTCTACTTTCAGTTTCCCCACTCAGTTCCAGTTCTCAAATGAATCTCCTTTCTAATTTGCAGTACAATTTTTGTGCTGATTTAGAAGCACAACATGAAAGGAGATCAGAGTACTTTGCAAAGGTTGGATTCAACATCATCCAGTTCACTGATGAAAAAGCTCAGACATAACAAGGGGATGTGGTTCACCCTACATCCCACACACCTGGCAGTAGCTAGCCAAATTCCATCACAGCAGCCAGAGTTTGGACAGAGCATTGCATGACCAATGTGGCAGGAAAGCAATGCGTACTGACACCCTCCTGGACATGCTTGCTGAACTGCTTTCCAGCACGTTGCTGACTTAGCTCACAGATGGGAGGGAAAGGTGTTGAGTTACTCCAAAGAATGTCAAATTGTCCCCCTCTTCAGCAGGTTTCCAGAACAATTTTTTTCCTTATCTTACAGCTGGGAGTGATTGCAATCTATTCATCTACTTGACAAAAATATCAAGACTTGCCACTCATGCAGATCACAGGTAGTATACTTTTTTAAAAGCACACAGTTTACTCTTAGAAAGGTTTCTTAAAAATAAAAAGAATGTTGTGGTTTTATTGAAATGTCACCAGATGACAACAGCACGCATTTACCTTTCAATTTTTAATCTGCCTTTCCAGCAGACAGATGCCATAAAACACTACAAGATTCATTGCCTGTTGCAGTGAGTTGAACACCAAAAGCTGAAACAGCATCTCACTCTCTCCCTCTTGTTTGCAAAAGAGATTTTCTTGTTTTCCCAGCCTTTTTTTGAAGGGCTGCTTATTTTCCCACTTTAATAAGACACTCTGAATGAACCAAAGCTGAAAATTGCAGAAGCTATTGAGCCTTGGTCTGTGTTTGGGATGTAGAAGGACAGATGGCTGGGCAGACAGACAGATTTTTTTAGAAGCTTTATTGTCTAACCACCAATTTATGAAGAGAGATGATAAATGATGTGGCACATGGGACAGCAAGCTGAAATTCTGGTTATATTTCATGTCATGTTTAAAATGCATCTCCCATTCTGAAATCTTGAGCTATATAGAATTTACGGGACATGATTAATACAGCAAGAAATGAGGTGCAGCTTGGCAAATTGTGGACAAAATCCTGGAAAAGAGATACATGAAAATGTTTCAAGAAGCAAATTGATTAAATTTTATAGCTTATACAGCTGCCACATCATTCTTCTCACACATTTCCTGCCACAACTGATGTTATCTAACATGGCATTAGGAAGTACAATCCTAACAGAGAAAGAATGAAAAAATTCCCTGGGAACTTTGTTACCTGGAAGACATGCAGAGAAGCCAATAATCAAGAACCTGTTTGAATTCAAACAAAGAGTCATTGAGACTCCTTTTCTGGGAAACAACTTCATCATAGACATAAGAGAGCAATTCAGCAAATCCTGGCCAGTTTTAAAGTGTTTACAGTGAGTTATTGAATGCCTGCTTCACTGGACATTGTTGCTAACTGCAGAGCCTGTGATCAGCGGCTTCCCCACTGTCAGAAGTGTCTAACTACATCAGCGAACCATGCAATCTCCTGACAGTTTTATTCTTTCTTGCAAGCAAATCTGACAAAGAATGAGAAATAAACAAGAGAAAAGCACAGGGTCTATCCTAAGCCTCACAGGCACCATCAGCAGCAGCTGATTCTCATAGCTGTATGTAAAAATGGAGACAACATTTCAGCCACAATTCTGGGTTCCCAGTTCTAGGCTGATTCTGAACTCAACAAGTGCTGCCAATTATACACAATATCATGACATGAAGTTTTAGACTGGATGTACAAAACAAACAAAAGCCAGGATTCTGGGACTGGAGGAGTGTGATCTTTCAAGGCTTTTGAGCAGAAAAAAAAATGTTGCTGTAATTTTGACAACATAATTTAGAGGCTTTTATATGGAGCAATCTACACCTCCGCCCCTCTCCACCTCGCCTCCCCCTCTGGTATTGTCTTGCCTGTCAATTATTGGAAGAAGAACCTGTTCTTTAAAAGGCTTTTAAATGATTAGAAATTATTTGGAATATCATCTAAAAGCTCTTCAAAGAAAGAACACTACCCCCTCACATACACACATCAGAAAGTATTTATTTGTACTGTCACCTTAAATGTGCAGGAGTAGCATGAGAGTTTGTCTGGCTAATGACGTCAAGGATCATTATCTGTGCTGACCTTGGGTTTGAGTGTGTGGATGGTGTAAGGTGAAAATGTAATGCTCTAGAAGTCTAATACATAACTCTGTAATGCCTGTCTCTTTAGTACCTATAATACTGTGAGGACTGTATAGAAAGACAGAGGACTGGGGGCCACAGAAATACCATAGACTGTGTTGCTGTTAATATATGCATACCAGAACGCAAAGCAAGCCAGCTGCACCATTTTGCCAAGTAAGCAACTTTGTTGTTAATGTAGGGTTTGTTTGCTCTGATACATAACAGACACATTCAAGTTCCTTCAAACCATCACTCTGACTGGCGTTGAGAGATATTGTATTATAAATCTTACATTATAATAGTGTTTACTGGCGGAATAAATTGCATACCTGTATTGAAGTGATGGAAAAAAGACATCGCTCATTATCACATTCAGCAGCATTTTGAATACAGCAGTGAACAGTGATAATCGTGCCAGCTAAAGTGATTTTACCTATGAAAAGTTGTTCAGATGTAAGAATCAGAGACTGCTAATGTCTTACATGAAGAACAGCTATTTCCTAGTTATTTCTGGGAAGAACCTTAAAATCCATTGATAACTCAAAAATTTCATAAATGCAATATATGCTAAAGGTATAAAAATACCACTCATTTTTCCTCACAACCTCTCTTATCTTCATAACACCTATTTTAATTGTCACCAACTGCTTTCTTCCTCTTTTTATGTGGCCTCACACAAATTAGAAATAAGCATTTGATTCAAATGTCACCATGCAATTGATTCACATTGCCTTGGATCAGTCCTGAAATGGGTTTTGAGACATTCTAGCATGAAACATGCATCAGACAAGGAACTTTCACCTCTGGATTCAGATTTTTTAGCCAGGAGTAAATAAAGCTAATCACACTTCCCTTCCAATGTTTTCTTCTTGTTAGTTTCCCTGGCTGAACTCTACTGTCTCTGCCTACTTGTAGATATCTAGGGTAGGCTTCACTTCTGGCTAGAGACCTCATTTTTAGGTCCCAACACGCAGGACTCTACAGATGGCTGTGGTGCTCTGCACAGTCCATGCAAATCTTATCAGTAGAGCCTGCATACAACTCATGCAAAACAAGTACTAGGGCAATCTTAGCATGTTCCACCTGGATGTTGAAGGCCTCTCTAGGGCCTCTGTCATGTGTGCCAGTTTCATGCAGAGGTCTTGAGCAACCTAAAAAACCTGAAATAGCTCTCAATGCCTATCTTTGGGTTCTCCAGTATCCATAGTGAAATCCAAAGCATATCACTCACAGAGACACCCACATGTATGTGTTTGAATCTCTCCCTGGAAGTGAGAGATGAACCCCAACCACTGGCTGCAGTTTCACACTAACTACATCTCTGAAGTTAAACATAATTACAGAGATTCCATTCTCCATAGCTTTTAGGAGTCAGCTCCCCTTGGTTTCAGCTGGATTTCAT
The DNA here is from genome assembly GCF_951394365.1 of Tetrao urogallus. Lineage (NCBI taxonomy): Eukaryota > Metazoa > Chordata > Aves > Galliformes > Phasianidae > Tetrao > Tetrao urogallus. Next base: position 77,824,957 of record NC_136813.1, on the reverse strand, counting down.
GCCTTTAAGAACATGGTCCCTAAAAGGATCTAAATACCTTTAAGGATCTGCTCCTCCTCAGGAGACTGAAGAGTTGCACAGTGCCATACAACTCCTCACAAGGGGAGCAGAAGGGGAGCACTGATCTCTGCCCTCTGGTGACAGGGACAGGATCTGAAGGACAGCATGGAGCTGCATCATGGGAGGGACAGCTGGGGGTTAGGGAAGGGTTCTGCACCAGAGGGCAGCGGGCATGGAACAGGCTGCCCAGGACAGTGAGCATGGCCCCAAGCTGCTGGACTTCAAGGAACATCTGGACAACACTCAGACATGGGGTTTGAACTTTGGTGGTTTGGGTGTGGAAGCTGGAGCTGGACTCGATGATCCTTGTGTGTCCCTTCCAACTTGGGTTATTCTATCACTGAACATCTGTAAGCACCAGCATCTCAGGGAGATGTTATTGTAATTAACAGGTGGAAACCTAGACCATGTTATACAGAAAAAGCATAATGAGGGTGTATATCCAGTGGTAGAAAAAGATCTGGGAATGTCCCTTTCATTCCCTTTCTGATATCCAGTATCATATACAAAGCATTGCAGTTCTTCTAAATAATATGAAAGAATTAATAGATATCTCTGAGATTCTCTGTATTCCAGTAGAGGACCCTGCTATTTACTGACCAATGTAGCAATCCACCACCTCTTAAGGAAAAAGCCTCTTTCACATACCAATTTGTCTTGTTTCCTACAAAAGAATACTGAAATGGAGAAGAGAAACAGAAGACTAGTAAATAAAAGCAGCATCGTTCTTGGAATATCCTTTTATGTTGGAGCAAGAGGGCTGTTCTAAAAATTAATGGTCATCTCTTTCCCATTTGTCAAAAGGCACAATCTGCACTCAAAGGAGTCTCACTTGCCTTCCTTAGCACATACAATTCCCAAACGTGGGTGCAATTCAAATACTACAGTTCAAGCCAGTTGCTGGTCCTAAATCAAGTTCCTGTTGACAAACAATACGAATCGAGGCACTTCTGTGTGACTGAGTTGATATTCAACACAGAAACACTCCTCCACAGTCACAAGACAGACTTGAAATTAAAATAATTTTCAAAGCAAATTGTAGGTGAGAAACAAAAGGAGAGAAGATTGAAAATTGGAAGTAATGGGAAAATAAAGATGAGGTGTTAGTGCTACCTAATTGTTTTCATTTTTTCATAATAAAAATGATTATCTCTCTAAATGTATGTCACCCATGCATTTATCTACATTTCTGTTTGTCTATCATTTACCTGTCTTCCACCTGCCTGAAAGTAACTACCTATTTGGAAAAGCAAGTTAAATTGTCTTCCTTGGTGAAGGGAGGGGATAGAGATAAAAAGGAGAGAGAAAAACGATGAAAAATCTTGGTGTAATCTGAATAGCAATGAAGGTAAAACTACTCCTTGATGTGCCTATGAATCCTGTAAATGAAGTGGCCCTTGAATTAAATTAATTTAAAATCTGGCAAATATTACTCGGCATGTTTGTCAATGTGCAGTATAATTATTAATTTGTTCATTGAGGCAACTATATAAATAAATAGAAAGCAGAATGCCATGATTAAACTAACACTAGAAATCCAGGGTCAAGAAGCCCTGTTACACAGGGATCTAAATAGCTTTCCCAGGTCCTATTTTTACATCTCCATACAGATCTGCAGGTCTGTAACTGCGAATTAATTGGCCCACATTTAGATGCCAACAGAGCCTTTGTATTCTCAGTGCACATTTTGTCTTCTCAGAGAGAGATGTTAGTAATGGAGGTTTTAATATTACCCCTAGGGGAGCACCAGAAAATCTTAACAATTTCCTTCACTAGAGTATTTTCATTAGAGCTAAATGCTGTGCAATTTACATTTGAAATCAGGTGTAGGGTAAGTATAATGTGACAAGACATGTTGCAATGTTAGTTTTTTTGTTCAAATGTTCCTTATTTACTGCAATATAGCCTCTGAAGATAAGCATGCAATTAAAATAAATATCTTGATTTTTAACCACTCCTAATTGGACTGTTACTGGGATAATAGGAGCACAAAACACAATCAGATTTAACAGCACCCAAAGCACAAGATTAAAATATTACTCTATTTAAACAAAAACCTTTCTGGCGAATTAGGTTCTGTAGAACAGAAAGGAGTTCATCATAAGCAAATCAGACACAAAACCCTTCTTTTGTTGCACTAATTTGACCTTACAGATGCTTAAAATGCCAAGACCTCTGTATGACTCTCAGGAAAAACCACAAAACCTACCTCTTCCAACACAAAACCACGAAATAAAAGGAATAAATTTATCTACAATAAATAAATAAATTAAATTAAACTGCATTCATTTATAAGGGCCTAATGCCCTTATAAAAACCTGGAGGACTAGAACCAAAACAGGACTGATCCACAACTGAGGATGAATTTCACTGCTTGGTCTAATAGGAAATATTACTCTGCCATTGTTCAAACCTCAAGATATTCAGATCTCATCGTTGACTAGCATTTTCAGAGCAAAAAAAGAAGAAATTACACACCAAAAGCAAGTTCAGTCAGATCAAGTTCTCTTTCATGCCCAACCCTGAATACAGGATCCACTGTTTAAATATTTATACACCAAAAACTCCTAGCAAGCTCAATCAGACCAGACTTATCATTGAAGAGTGTTCCTACAGAAAGACAAGGATTGCAGCATCTGCCTCTTAGTTAGCCAGAAGAAATTCCCTAAAATTCCCTAAAAAATAAATTAGCCAGATTCCCTAAAAATTAGGAAACCAGAATGTAACAGAAGAGACCTGCTGGCAGCAACAGAGGAGAGAAATCAAATATCCTAGCATTTTTCTGCTCTGTGAAACAGCAGCAATAAGCCAGTTCTTGATGAAGGATTTCTAAAAGCAAAAGGTCATATCTAGAGGGCTGGAATGGTTACAGGAGTCCCTTGACATGTCCTGAATGCAACACACCTCTCTTGAGCTGAATCAAAGACCAGAAGACGTTATCATCTTCTTCCTTGCATAACCAGGCCAGAAAAAAAGCACAAAAATAACAGATGTTTTTAAGAGCAAAAATTTATCCCACCTGACCAAAGTGGCCAGGTTAGGCACGTGGAAGCTGTTGTCTCCATACAGTCAAATGAAGAAAATAAAGTCCTACGCAGGGAGTAGTAGACTCAGCAGGGTTAAGCCACCCTTCATATTGCCTCCATCTTGTCACTGGATACACAGGTTGTCCAAGACAAATTGGTTTCTAACTAGGAGGAGAAAAATCAAGCACGAAGATCAAAAGCCTTGGCTGGACAGAACCAGGCTTTCAAAGCCTAGCCATTATGTTGCTGACATACCACAGTAGTTTCTCATATAATCACACAGCTATATTCTACATTGAAATCTTCTATTGTCAAGGACTCCATGAAAAGCCCTTCATAAATTTTCATTAGAAAATTTACTGAATGTAGGCCAGTCTGAAATCACGTGCAGGTGTTTCTTTCAACCTTCTATACAAGATCTACAAGATATACAAGATATAACAAGATATAACAAGATATACAAGATATAACAAGATATACAAGATATAATCCTAGAAGTTATCACAGAAGAATTAAAAAAAAAAAAGAAAGTAAAATTTAGTTCCTTGCCTTTTAAGGGCATTTGATAAATATTATTTCTGAGAGCAGCAACACATGATTATGAAGTCTTCAGGACCTGACAGATTTCTACAAATAATGCATGAGTGACCATTAAATCTATGCAGAGCAAGAAGTATGTAAGTTTGGAATATGGCTTTTTCTTTGCAAGGCAAAAGAGTTGTCAGGAACCAAAGAACCCTGTGAGTTGCCAAACAAGGAGCTGATACCACATAGTGGTAAGCAGTACAATGTGAGCGGTTTGAGTGAGAATTAAAACAAACCTTTAAAAGCTTGCAAATATTAAACAGCAGAGATGAGAAGGGAAGAAAAGAGGGGGACTAAGACCAAATATATTTCCACTTCACTTCAGAGACCAAATGAGGACTCAGCAATTCGTATATCTTAAAGAAGCTTCATGCAGTTAAGCACCTTGTCTCTGTAGTATGTTAATGAAATAAAATGAAAAATCCAAATAAAGCATTTTGGCTAGGGAACATAATAAAATCTTGTTAAATGTATTAGGCAAATAGTAAAGTTGAAACATAAAAACAATACAATCCAAAATCTTATGACTTTTCATAAATCAACCGCTGTATGTGAAACTGCTTGAATACACAACAAAACAAAATAAAATAGCTCTGATTTACACATAGCTCTGCCCACAATCTATCCACATATCCTACATAGCTTCACCAGATATTCAGAAGGTTTTTGGAAGTATTGGCTATATTTAGAAGGATAGAAAGCATATAAAGAAGTTTCTTCCTGAGAGTGGAATAGCCACTAAAGGGAAAAACAAGATAGAAACCAACGTTAATGAATTTCAGATGCCCAATAGATTTCCATTCTTACCTATTTTATGGTCAAAGCAGAAAATATGCATTTCTAGGACAAAATTATTGTATTTTAGTCTGGATTTTTATTTACAGACTATTTACATAGGAAAGCATGTGTTATGTTACAGGAAGGTGGAATGAAGATTTAGGATGCCTTTACAGCACAAGAGGCTAAATCTTGCATGCTTTTCTTTGGTGAATCTAAAGATGGTGTCGTAAAATGGTATTGAAATAACTTTTAATTGAAAAAAAAAAAAAAAGGAAAAAAAATGTATTTGTATTTGTGATGCAAAAGCTCCTGACCCAGGTTTTGAGCTTGGATAAAGACACTGGAAAAAGATTGAGGTTAATTCTTCCTCTGTTCAACATTGAAACTATTTGTCAATGGCACATAAAAGCCAGAAATCCAAGTTCAAGTAAAATATCTACCACACTTTACCATATTTGTAAACATGTGAAAAAAGATGTAATTACAGAGGATACGTGAAACTCTGTACACAGTAGCCCTGAACTAGAGATGTCTCTGAAGCATTTTGCCAGCAAAATATTCAGCAACACTGGATTTTTATTTGGGTACAACAGTTAGCCTAACTCACTGACTTGGCTTAATTTCAGAAGGATATTACACTCTGAAAATTCTTTGAAAAATGCCTGTACAGTTTTATTTCCTTTCCATGAGCTCATTTTCCTTAATTTAAAAAATTATTTGTGTTTGCACTGAATTTGTTTCTGTTTCTCTTAAAATTACTTGGAGTTTCTCACTGTCTTCGCTAAAAGATAGGATTATGGGTGCCTCATCAAACTTGATTTCTGACTGAGAGCTGATTAAATATTATGTAACTCTAGATAGAATGCTCATTTTCACAGATTTATTATGGCCTATCAAGTAAAAGTTAAGTGATTCAGCTCTGTGTAAGTCCTCCTACGTGAGTAACAAGGAGCACATACTTAAAGATACACTTCTTTAAGGTTATCTGAAATGTGGCCTCTCTAGCAAATAATAAAGCATTGAGTGAAGTCAGAAATTCTCCAGAGGATATTATATCTTTTACAGAATGGAATAAGTCGTACCATAAGCAGACTTGAGGAGATGTGAAATTTCATACTGGGACTTATTTTTCTGTTGCCCATTCTGATTCTGGAATACACCCACTTCCTACTTCAAGTATTTATTTATTCCTATTTATTAAGTTCTTTCTGCTTTCTTTTTCAGTGCAATTGTAATCCAAAATTATTAAGAAATTTCAGTGAAAAGAAACAGAACAGAAAAATTTCCAAAATTGTATTTTTCATTAATTTTGAATATTACAGATATTTGTTTTTAAAGACAGAAACATTGTTTTCCTTTTCAGAAGAAATAAAAGTATGAAAACTTTTTACATTTGGAAGAGGAACCCCACTTTTTCAACTGACAACAAAAGCTTTGATTCGAGGAATAAAGAAAATCTAGGCAGTAAGATCCTCCTTCAAAAATCAACTCACTCACCAGCTCTTCCACCAATACCATCAAACTCGACCCCAGCTTTGCAGTCTGCTGAATCCTTGTCTTAGACACTTACTGCAGATGGAGTAGGAATGACTAAATCATAGTCTGTGCCTATTTTTTCAATAGTTTTACATTCAGTTTTCCATGAATCAGAGGCATGGACAAAGTCTCTCAAACCTTCTTGTAGACAAATGGAAGAAATCCTTCAGTGCTACAGAGGAAAAAGAAAACAATTTTGAGTGTCATTTTTAAGAATGAAAACTTGCAAACAATAAACATCAGTTATCACAGAAAATCTGTATATACAATTGCTCTTCTTTCCCAGTAAGGTCTTCAGACGTGATGCTGCTTTATGTCTTTCCAAATGATTATTTTATTCATCATAATCCTTACAATATGGCTCGATATAGGAAGAGTTTAAACAGACTTTTTTTTTCTGTGATAGTGCTATACTGCAGTGGGAGGGGGTGTCTTTTAAGGAGTGATGGCGATATTTTTCTTGTGATTAAGGCTCTGATATTTCGTCTAGCTTTAACCATTTCTCATGGGCACAGAACTTGCAGGCACATTTTGCAATGTAATTATTTGTGTCTGCAATCTAGTTACTTAGATGTCTGAGTCCTTGATTGCATCCATAAGTCAGGGACTTGGACATCTAAGTGATCTAAATTGCACCTGAAACAATTTGCACCTAAAATGTAAAAAAAAAAAAAAAAAAAAAAAAAAAAAAAAAAAAGAATAAAGCAGATAGAAGAAGAGTTGAAGAGTTCAGAGATGGGTGATGAGAATAATTAGGGGCATGGAAAACCTCAGAAATGAAATAAAATGGAACAGAATTGGACTGTTTACCTAAGAGATGAGATGAAATGAATAAAAAAAAAGAAAACGATCAAAAGTGAAATAAATAAGGAGCAGGATAGAAAAGATAGATGAGGTACTTTTATCCCTCCTCTCTTTACCATAATGCAAGAACAAAAAGACATTTCACAAAATTTATACAAATGGAGATACACTTTCACACAATTAACATGAAAAGCCTGACCACATGACATACTGAATCCAGAGGGACTCAGTGGAGGTTGAGATGCCTCTTCGAATTTAAAAATACTCAAAAACACTTAGAAGACAACAATTTCAGAGGGTTGATGACCTTTTTGCTTCAGCTATTTTTTGGTAATACTGGGAGCAAAATCTAGTCTTCTTTCCTCAGGATCAGATTAATTTAGACATATGTGAAGCAAGATTCCTTGTACCTTTTCTTTAAGGGCTGCCCCTGTTTGGTGGCGAAGTGATAGGCAAGGTGAAGTCCAACAAAGAGAGGCACATCAGCTCAGCCTCTCCTGCCAGGAGCACACACACAGTTGGAAGCCCTTTCAAAAACAGGAAAAACCCCCTGTCACAGGAGGACTCAAGAGGACAGTAGAGTTCTTGCTTCTTCACTACCTGAGTAACACTAACTGAGAAGAACAATGATTTCACATCAGAATAGGGAATTCCAATACAATACTTGAAGTACTAGAGGGTATGGTATATACCATATGGTATATGATATATACGGTATATACCATATGGTATACCATACTAGGTATGGTATGTGTATACTAGGTATACTAGGTATGGTATATGTATACCATACCTCACAGAATGAGCTAATATACTTAGGCAAAAGAAAATAAGAATATAAAGAAGAATTCAAAAAAACTTGGAGAAAAAAAGTGGTAATTAGTGCACTCAGAGGTAGTCAAAGGACTTCATGAGGTTCTCCTGCAGTACAGGTTACCAATATCTGAACCACACCCTGTGTATCACACACAAGTGTGATAGATCCTGCTTTTTCAGGGTGACTTGTAAATAAAGCAATGCATACATAAAAACTGTGCAGGAGAAAAAAAAAAAAAAAAAGTGCTGACATATTCTATGATTTTCTCTGCTTCAAACCCACAGCTTACACAGGCTAGTATGCCCTTCCATACATTTTAATTTTATTATAGAGCTGTGGAAAGTCTTCATCAGGATACACTGAGAGCTATGTGCCAAAAAAAATAGAGATATCTCGTGAGTCAGGACACTTCCTGAACTATGGTCTCAGGTTGGGCACAGATTTGGAGAATGATCTTTTACCATTCTGCAGGAGTTCCCTAGACAGCCATATAGAAAATGACTTATTGCCTCTCTTTTCAGGAAATAGTTTCAGTCCTAACCACCAGAAAACATAAGACCTATCTACTTTCTTGGCCATCTTGGTCCTAGCTGTTTTTTCCAGCAACGCTTCATGTGCGGACTTTTCCCCATGATTCCCCATGTATCATAGATGTGAATCAGGTCTTAGGTAAAACTAAGAATCCTTAGTGGACTAAAAGTGGACTTGTATCAGCTACATAAGGTATTCCGTGTCATGGGCAAAAGTAGTAAGAGGCAAAAAAAGGAACACTTAGGAAATTTTAAGCAGATGGATAGAGGACTAACTCCAGGTCCTGGCTAAATACAGTCACAATCTTTCTATTAGCCATCAGTGGTCAGGATCCAACAGAGCAGTGAGAGGTTAAGGGGGTTATCATAAGAGAAGTAGACAAAAAAGATGTTCACTAGGCTGAAGATGTGAGGTGAAGAATTACAGAACGGAAAATAAAGAAAACAAGAGGCATTAGTGGAGCAATTCAAACAGCTGAACTACACAATCAGAGTAGTAGATAAGGAAAGTGATTTTGACAGATCTGGGGTCAAGGAACAAGCACGGGAAGAAAGAAAACAAATTAAAAGTCATTGCAGTGTTCAACTGCAGCTGAGACAATGGCAGAATGAATGCACTCTTTAGCTTCTGGAATTAAGAGTTTAGACAGTATCTGAGATTTAGAGACAACCAGTGGATTTTGGCAACTGTTTAAATTTCATAAACAAGAAGGTTTAATATACAATATTTGCTTCTCCTGGTTTCTTCCCTTTTATGTGAATGAATAGGTTCCAGACTGTTTAGTCAGCTTAAACTTCTTCAAAGCTGAAGGACCTAATTGACAACTTTCATTTAAAGGCAAGTATAAGAACCCAGGATGGTCCTTTTGTCTGCTGAGATGTTAAATCAATAGCCACACACTGACACTATGCGAGACTGTCCAAACAAAGGGGTGCTTCTAAGGCTGAGGAATTTGTTCTGATACTGAGGAGGTTTGGAAGTCTGTGAAAGAGAAAAGGGAGCATAGTTGTTACAGCAACCTGCAAGGAAACGCTAGGCACAGCCTAAATATGTGGATCTCGGAAAAAGTGGGAGAGAAAAGGCTCTCCTCTGATTGATGGCTGAAGGGCATTTGGACCTGAAAGCAAGGAAAGTGTCTAAAAATCATTTGGGAGAATGTTAGTCATTACAGGTTAAAACCTGCCAGGGCACCACTTTCTAAATTTAACAGCACAATCAAGCTGGCCCTGAGTGTGGGGCTGTTGTGTATAAGCAAGGCTGCAGCTCGAGGCTGAATTTGAAGTGTAGGAGTAGGAGGTAGTTTCCCCCTTGTTATTTCACTGTGTTGAAATGCAAGTACCCAGAATAGCCATTTCACTCTCTCCCCCTGGCTGTACAGGCACATAGACTTTTTCCCAGAGAAATGCAGGGCAAAGTGAGTAAGGATAGATAAAGCATTGAATGCTATAATACGAGTGCTAGATTAGTAATGCTCAGCCAATATCAAACAAGGAACTTTGAGCAAAAACGGTATCTTAATAAGATTTCAACATTCATTTTCTTTCTATGCCCTACCACTGGGTCATGCTCAGTTGAAAACAAGCGCTCTACTTCCTCTCTTGGCCAGGCTTCAGCAAGTGCTGTTACAAGAAAACACTTAGCCACCTTTGCTTTCTCCAGCAAAGGAAAAGAAGTAGGTATTTTCTTTTTTTTTTTTTTTTCTTTTTTTGTCCTCTGTACTTCTTCCTCTCCTTTCATATTTTCCTTTTTCTACATATTTCTATACCGTTTTTGCTTTGTAAGCGTTTGTATTATTTTCATGGTTATTTTTATATTACCGTCTGTTCTCTACTCTATTATTCCATGTTTATTCCCAGTTAATGTTTGCTGGCCAGTGCCAGTACTGCAAACATCTACAGCTGAGCTTAGTGGCCTATAGTCCCTTGTAAAGAAATTTCTGTAAGTTGCAATTTACCTCATCCTAACATAGATGAATCATAGAATCATAGAATGGCCTGGGTTGAAAAGGACCACAATGATCATCTAGTTTCAAATGGCTCAGAAGTATCTAGTTCTCTTATGTCTTTCCTTCTGTGAAAGAGTTTCGGAAAATAGGCTTCTTTTTCCTAATTAAAGAGAGACTAGCCCAGATGGTTTCTCACTGAAAAGGTATAAGAGAACATGTCTCGAGCCAGATCTCTGTGAGGATATGGAAGCAGGACTTGAAAATTTCAATGCAAAGAATTTTCTTTCTTAATCTCATCCAAAATTGAAACAGAAAGCTCAGAATGTCCAGCTTTCAAAATAAAGCAAAGCCACAAGGTATGACATAGCCACAGGCATAACAAGCCCTTCCTCAAGACTTATGCCCAGGAGAAGGCAAGGAAAAGTTTAGCAACATGGGGATTTTGCGTTCTCAAAAAAAAGGAAATTTACAGCTGCTATGAAGTCAACTTTCATTTGTTTCCTTTGACAAATTTCAGAAAAAGAAGCAAGCAACATGTTGGTTGCTAATATTAATTCTGGTTTTACTCACTTTCGTGTACATATGTTGTTCCTGTGAACTGAAAATACAAAGTTTAGCTAGTCACGGGGAAATATGTTTGCCCTGACTTCCATGCCTCATTCACTGCCAGAGATGTTTTATCATGCCAAACAAGTGCAAGTTCTCTCACTATAGTCAGGGGTTTGTTCAAGAATTGTTGGGCCAAAACAGCATTATTTTAAAATCTGCTTTAAATTCTAGAAGACAGTTGTCTAAGAGGCCTAAATAAAAATACCATTCAACCATCAAAAAAGCACAATTACCTATTCAATTCTATCACATCTGAGAGTTTCCAAAAATTGAATGAGTCAAGTAGAAATAATGGCTGCAGGAAGCTATTCTTCTATAGAAAAACTGATTACCACACTAAGATGGGCAGACTGACCTTTTATTGGGAGTCAGTCCCTCAGTTTTGACCTCAAATGTGAAAATCTGAATTGCTTTCACTGAGAATGTGAAATAATGCAACAGGAGAGGAGTTTATATTGCAGAAATATTTCTGTTATAGAGTTAATTTCATATCATTTTATTTTTCTCAAACTTATAATTTTCTACTACTCGTACATTTTTGTGGCCAGAAGTGATTGTTAGCATCATCTAGTCTGACATGCAGCATAGCAAGGGCCAGAGAAGTTCATCCAGTAATCCTTGCATTGATCCCAACAATTTACATTTGGACTAGAGTATATCCCCTATAAAAACATCCAATTTTCTTTTTAAAAACTTAAAGCAATGGTAAAAAAAATCGATAACTCCTAACAATCTGAACTGTGAATTAAATGATAAAAATCCACATCTTATTTCCAATGTAAAATTTGTTTTTCTCTATATTTTACCACTGGATGTCTACGTAACAGTCAAGCATCCTCCAGTGTTCCCCATCTTTCCTACTGACATGATCATAGAATCATAAAATCATAAAATGGCCTGGGCTGAAAAGGACCTCAAAAATCATCTAGTTTCAATGCCCTTGCTATGTGCAGGGTCGCCAACAACTAGACCAGGCTGCCCAGATCCACATCCAGCCTGGCCTTGAATGCCTCCAGGGATGGGGCATCCACAACATCCTTGACAACCTGTTGCAGTGTGTCACCACTCTGAGTGAAAAACTTCCTCCTAATATCTAACCTAAACCTCTCCTGTCTTAGCTTAAAACCACTCCCCCTTGTCCTATCACTATCCACCCTGTTTATATATCACATTCCCCCTCCTGTTTATATGGTCCCTTCAAGTACTGGAAGGTCACAATGAGGTCCCTCCAGAACCTTCTCTTCTCCAAGCTAAACAAGCCCAGTTCCCTCAACCTTTCTTCATAGGAGAGGTCCTCCAGCCCTCTGATCATCTTAGTGATGACTCCTCTGGACTCTGGTTAGGAATTTCCACTTAACTACTCTTTCATTCAAAGGTGTTGACTCATTAGAAAACTACATATGACACATGGCCATGTCCTGTCCCTGAAGTCCTTCAAGCTGACAGCAGACCCCTGCTTCTCTCTCTAAAGGGAAGCACTTGCAGGCTACACACAAGGAAGCAGCCAACAGAGGGCTCACCTCTTGCAGAGCAGCCCTGCCTCCAAGATGATCTAGGGCCCCATCATGCAGAAAAGCCTATCTGGCTTCTTTGGAGCAAGAGCAGAGACAGCTTATTAGCTCCTAACAGTGTAGCTGCAACCACAGCATAATGGATGCTAACCCCAAGATAAACTCCGAAGAGGACGGAAAGGGTGGCTGGATCTGCAGTGTATCTAAACAATCAATCTCTGGATTAGAAGGCCACCACACAGACCCAAAGACCTCTCCAGAAAATAAATAAATAAATAGATAGATAGATAGATTAATAGATAAACAGATAAATAAATAAATAGATAAAAAATCTGAGATAAGTAGGATCTTTAAGCCACGTTTGCTATTTACAGCTGAAAAATAATTGAGTATTTGCAAGCTGGCCACTTAAAAAAAAAAAAAAAAAAAAACCTTTCACCCTTCCGTCTTCACACCCCTGCTTAATATATGGGTATTTCATCTGTAAAATTATTTTAGACACTGGCAAAGTGGCCCTAATGCAATCGTCATTGCTATCCTCCCTCCTCACTGCTCTTCCGTGAAGCCTGCTGTGCTACTGTCATGCTATTAACATTCCTCCAAAGTCACAGAAATGCTAGGATGTACCTGATGCATTCAGAAACCCAGCAGGTGCCTTCTGCAGGTACTGTGCGTCCAGGCAATGCCAAGAAGCAGTCATAAAGTTAACACCGTGGTAAACTATGTAATTTTTAGATAACAGCTACTTACATAAGTACAGAAATTGCTACATTTTATATGTACAGATTGCTCACTTTCCAATTATGGACCAAGACCCAGTGCATGCAAATAATTAGTATTTAGGAGTAATACATTATTTTTTTCCCCTGCATGCCACTCTGCAGCCTGAAAACACTGGCAGAATCCAAAAGTTGCTTTGCATCTCATCTGTTGGTGCAATTTCCCCTCCAACCTAGAAGTTTCTAGAGCACATAAGTAACATTATAGTGTTACAAGAGCCTAATAGTTGTGTCCAGGAAGCTTCCCATGCAATTTTTTTGTATTTTATCATACGATTAGTTTACTTATGCACCCGTATCATTTGGCAAGTTGTACTTACAATGCATGGGGAGGCTGGATCTTTAAAATACACTCACGGCAGCCCCAGATGCAAGATCTTATTTTTAATGTCGTGGACTGTCTGCAACTGCGTGACATGAGAACAGAGCATAGTAAGTAATTTTACTTAAAGATTTTTGCACTCAGGCATTGGTACTGGATTCATGGGCTGAGGCCAATCATATGAGCTTCAACAAATGCTGCACTTGTCCTGCACTTTGCTCATAACAACTCTATGCATCGCTATAGTCTTGAAGCAGAGTGGCTGGAAAGCTGCACAGAGGAAAAGGACCTGGAGGTGTTAGTTGATAGCCAGCTGAACGTGAGCCAGCAGTGTGCCAAGAAGGCCAAGAAGGCCAACAGCATCCTGGCATGTATCTGATATAGTGTTGTCAGGAGGACTAGGAGGTGATTGTCCCTCCATACTCATCTCCAGTGAGGCCGCACCCCAAGTGCTGTGTTCAGTTTTGAGCCTCTCACTACAAAAAAGATATTGAGGCCCTGGAGAGTGTCCAGAGAAGGACAGTGAAGCTGTGAGGGCTCTGGAGCACAAGTCTTATTGGGAACGGCTGAAGGAGCTGGTATTGTTCAGTCTGGAGGAGTCTCAGGGGAGGCCTTATCGCTCTCTACAACTGCCAGAAAGGAGCTTGTAGAGAGGTGGGGGTTGGCCAGTTAACAGCAATATGAGGAGAGAGAATGACCTCAGGTTGTGCCAGGGGAGACTTAGGTTGGATATGAGGGAAAATTTCTTCTCCGTGAGAGTGGTGATACCCTGGCATAGGCTGCCAGGGAGATGGTAGTCACCATCCCTAGAGGTGCTCAGGAACAGTGTGAATGTGGCACTGAGGGACACGGTTAGTGGGCAGGATGGGGGTGAGTTGGGAGTCAGACTAGATGATCTTTAGAGATCATTCCACCCTTAATGATTCTGTGATTTCATGATTACCATACTCGGATCAGCTTCTGGGGGCTAGCACTGGAAGAGCACTGGGTGATTTCCAGTGAAAGGGCTGAGGCTCTCGGGCACGATGCCCAGCCCTGCTCCTACCACCGCAGGAACCCGCCGCCCCACTGAGCGCCCGCGGGGAGTTCCAAGCCCCGAGGACGGCGGGGCGAGCCCTGCCTTGGCCAAGAGGCAAGGGAGAAGGGCAGCTCGGCGGGCCGGGCCGCAACCAGGTTGGGCTCGGGGCGGAGGGGCAGCGGGCGGCGGCACGGCCGGTAACGGCCGCCGGGGGGCAGCGCGAGATCGCCCAACCGCCGCCGCCATCCCCACTGCCGCCGCTTCGGCACAGCGCCGCGCGGCGCAGCGAGGCCCGACTCGGCCCGGCCCGGCTGCTAGCGGGCTTCTCCGGTGTCGGTCCCCGGGGGCGACCGCTCCCCGCGGGGTGAGACCCGGCGGCCCCGGCGGTCTGAGCCTCGGGCGAAGCCGCGGCCCCGCGAGAGGGAGGCCGCGCGGTTGTGTTATTTGAGGAGATTTCACCTAGAGCCGCTGATCAAAGCTAATGCAAAATAAATGTCTGCCTTTAATAGTCTGATTCCTCTAAGCCCTTGACACTGGGAATTGGGATTTCCCAATGCTATTAGCGCTTAGCAGTAGGCGCTCCAGACCAGCCAAGAACAAGGGATTAAGAGGTATTTGTCTAAACTAATTTCTCTCTGTATACCCGGTCTATAGAGACTGGTGTTACTCTGCTGGAATTGTGCAACACTGCTAATTGGCTACAAATCTAACAGTGGCAGGGCTCCCACCGCAGGCTGCCTTGTATTCATTCCCCTGCTCACACCTGGGCCCGGGGACACGGCTTGCTTGGTGCGGCCACCCTGCAGCAAGGTCCGTCCTCTGGGCACCCCGTGGGAAAGCAAATTAGTCACAAAATATCATAATTATAGTGGAAATAGGACTGTATGGCGCAGGACCCTCAAGCTTTTATTTGTGTGAATGAACACTCAGGATGGATTTGGCTGGGTTTGGGCACATGTTGTACCATCATTTGTATCCTTTACAGAATAAGAGATGAAAAACTTGCAGAAATGGCTGTGATTCCTTGGAATTCCTCCCCCTAGGCTGGTTTGCACCCTGACTTGACCAAGTGTTTACTTCTTTACCACCCAAGCTCAACACATCCAGCCAAGGGGAAGACTTAGGAGCCACTAATGGTGCATCTCACTATTGATTATTTTGGAGTGGTGGCAAGAATCATGCAGCAAAACTGTTCAGTAGTAGACAAAGGTCTCAGTTTCCAAGATTAAAATTTGCTCTCACAAGGGCTCTGATGGCAATCTGGACAGCCATATGAATCAGACAGGATCACAGGTCCTTGAGAGTTATCTTTTCAGGATGAAGTACTGCATCATAATTACTTTGAGTACAAAGATCATCCTGAACTTGTGAATCTATCCACCACCTATATCACATATATCTGGAAACCTGCATACTAGGAAATAAGTAAGTAAATAAATGAAAACTGAAATTCACCACCAGGCAGTTCAGCTTGCTAGCCTATGTCACTTCTTCTAAGATGGGGGTCCAGTTTTTTGGTTTGCTTGGGCCTCAGAGTGAACTGTCTTGGGCTGCATAAGCTTCTCCAAAAGTGATGCCTCCAATTTATTTCTATGAAAACAATAACAGCCACAAGGAGCGCAATAACGCTGTTTGGTAGAGCAAATTCTCAGCTACAAAACACTATTTTTCAACACAGTCACCACCATAGACTATGCTTTTTGTCAGAGATGGACAAGCATTTGCAAGCCCAACCTCAGCAGAGGTGACCCATTGTTACAGTTACCACTGCTGAAACGCACCACCTACCACGCCGCTGTGCTAATACACACTGATGTGGATGATGAATGGCAGTGGGCGCCATTTTTTCCACATGGAGGAATCCAGTGGCAAACTTTGGTTCATGAACACTTCCATGCCAGATGCCACTGTGTCAGACTGCCCCTCTTCTGCTGTCTCTCTGATGGCAACAAAATGTATTGGAATATTGGTGGGAACATTCAACCTCTACTGCCATACCACCAACGTCCACCTCTGATATCACAGGCCAACATCATAAAATGGGAAGCATTACTTTTTGAGTAACCTTCATAAAATATGTAATACATTTAATGTATATAAAGTAACAAAACCTATTTTAATTTTAGTGGTTTTTTTTAATTAAAACGTAAAAAAGCAACAAAACCAGAAAACCAGAAGAATAAGTGACGCTGTGTTTGTGATATTAATGAATCAGCCTGGTTCAATAGCATTGGCTGCCATTCTCAGTGAACTCTCCAGGTGTTCATCAGAGATTTTTGATGAAATGTTACTCTTCCTGTACAAATGTGTGTACTGCCAAAAAGTGGTAACACGAATAAGGTGTGATTGCAAAGCGAGAGATATTTCTCTCTGGTAAGAGAGGTCTTAGAAAAGTCTGGTAGACATGATCAGATTTTTCATAGCAATTCTGTACATTCAATTTGAAAATTCACAAGTAATTTATTTATGTTAACTCAAAATGGAGTTATAAATAAACCAAGAAATTGCTTATTTTTTTCAGCAATCTTGAAACCTATTTTCAAATCCCCATCTCATAAATGGAAAGCAGAAAGCAGAACTGCATATTTTTCACTGTTCACAGGACTGTGTTTAGCCAAGGTATCAAAATCCATGAAGTTATTTGCCTTCACGAGTTAGCACTGCTCTGCACCTCATGTCCCAGTTTCAGCCCAGATAGGGTTCACAGAGCATCAATGTTCAGTTGGTGATGAAGGGCCGGGCCTCTGGGCAGCTCTGATGGCACAGAGCAGGGGGTGGCCGCAGTATGAGCTATGCCAGCCCACACTGGACATGCTTGTACTAATAATAGATGCACGAAATAGGTTGCAGTTCACTTTGGTTTCCATCCTCCAAACCTGTGGACTAAACCTGAGGTCTGTGATTTATATGTCTAAGATCTCTTGGGTTCAGCATCTTCTAATGCCTCACCTACTACAAATACCTGTGAAACTCAAGTAGCAGCTTACACAGCAAAACACCAAAAACACCATTGCAAGAGTGATCATTTAAAAAGTTTTCCAGCATTCACTGTTGCATCTCTGCGCATGCTGCTGGATGCAAGCATCCTCCTATGCAGTGTCTGATGCACGGACTCAGATGTGAATGGTCGAAATCGTTTATTACAAGTTCTCACATCACTTATATACCTTCACAAGTTTTCTTTTTCTAGCTTTCCCATCCACCCCTACAACTTTCCTATCCACCTTTACATGTCAACAGAGCATTCTACAAAACACTCTTCAACCGTTCACAGGCGCTTATCCACTCAGAGCCGTGAAACGTTCTTTCTTCTTCTAGAGGTGTCCTTGGCTCTCATGCTGCTTATCTTGCTCCACAGCTTCTGCTCTGAACTGTTTTTCTTGTATTCCCACACTCCTATAATAAGAAAATCACATGAAAATTCACAGAATGAAATACTGTCTTTACTGACGTGGATGGAAGTGTTCAGAATTTCTACAGATGCAGAGTTTTACTGAAAGAGAACACCAAGCTTCAGCCATTTGGTGGGTGGAGAGGTTTGCCATGCAGTGAGAGGGACAAAAGCCAAGTTGGCCACGTATGTCCCTTGCCCTCCCTTACAAATAGGCTGCTGTAAGGTTAACAAAAGTTGTCTGTTGATGTGTAATGCGCTATTGTCCTACAACAAGTCAGAGATCACATCAATTTTAATCTCAGTCTATGAGATAACCGGAAGATCCTAGCCAAGAATCAAATGAGCAGTAGAAAAAGTATTGGTCCATGAACAAAGAGAACTAATTCAGTTAAGATTCCAGCATATAAGCTTTCATTGATTAAATCTTTCAAGCTAGAAATTGCATGGGCTTAACTAGCATGCTTCTTGAAACACGTGCAGAGAATATGGCAAACTCAGTGGAAACTTCTTCAGTACTAGAATAGAGAAGGATAGGTGAGGGAGCAGAAATATATGATGAAGATCATTCTAAGTATTCCCCCACTGTGCAAGATGTATCTAAAACATCACCAGTGTTCACCAGAATCAGAGGTTGTCTGCTGACAAGAAAAGTGCCCCCACTAACTTTGCACAGCAGACGGAAGCCAAACTGCCTAGCACCCTTCTCATTACAGGAGAAGTGCTCCTTTCAATGAAGCACTTCAACAGTTGTCTACCTTTGAACGTGTAAATACCCCCATTAAATCTGGTGGATCGGGGCCAAAGCTAATTAACTTAGTAATGCTTTGCATCAAAATCTCTTTTGCAATACATAGCACTCACAAACGGAAAGACGGGGGATTAATTAAACAAACTATTTCAACAAGAAAGTTGAACAGGTTAGGACTGGGTTAGGACTAAAGAGCATAATGATATCCTTAGTGGAAGCCAGTGAAGCAAGTGAAACCAATAGGAATTTGTGGAGGATTTTTTTCTCTTTGGTTTTAGATTGTTTTGCGGGTTTTTTTTTTTTTTTGTGAGATAGATGAATTGGGTCTGGCAAGCCAGTCAACCTTAGGTCCAAGAGGCTATGTACTTTTATTTATATTATTTCTTTCAATCTGTCTCTACCAGCCAGGCTCAACTCAAACTGTGCCATGAGCAGCATCTTTGTAGTACTTCCAGGTATCAGAACAGGCCACAAAAAGTCTTCTATGACTTGAAATAAAACAAAAATGGAAGCCAAAAAAAGGAAGAAAAGATAGAAGGAAGAAAGAAAGCAAACCAACATATAATTTCAAACATGATTTAAACGTGAACCTAGATGCATTCAGAGCTTGTGTTCACTGTGCCCAGCTTGGTGATCAGTCTGGATAGAGAGACACAGGCTTGATAATATGCTGTACTGCAATGAACTAATTCCAATTGTGCTGGGCTATTCTCACTAACAGAACAAGAAAAGAAAAAATAAGGAAATTAAGTTACTGGAATGATATTTGAGAAAGTAAAACAGTGACTGCAGCACTGCAGGCCCTCTGGTGGGGTCTAATTCTCTAAAGTACCCTGGGGTGTACGGGCAGCGCCATCACTTAGTTGATGTCAATTGAACAGTGCCAGTTTGTATCTTCTGAGGATCTGGCCTTTAAACTCACTCAGGCTGTGTCAACAACAGAGTGGCCTCTTGCAACCTTTCCACAACACTGCTAAATCTTTAATGGCTTGGCGCTGCTCGAAATCATTCTGTTTTATAAGAGGAAAGTAAGTGGTATTTCACCTGCCTGGGAGGCTTCTTCCCTTCCAGCTGATTAAGGAGGAAGCACTACCGTAACCTCAGTCCTTCTAATATGACAGGCGGTAATGAATGGCTGAGATGACAGTGATCGTTGCATCCTATTGCCAGTCTATTTCCTATATGTATTTTTTGTGAATGTGGGAAATTATGGGCAAGGCAACAAAAGTAGCATCCTAGACAGTGATAAACACTCCAGACACAGGTCAGTGTGAAACTGGCATGCCCATATTTGTTACTTATTGGCACATACATGTTTTTGCAAGGTTCTGTATCAATTAATTGTCAGTCAAGGACTGCACAACTGTAGTAGCGTTGGATCTTTTTTTTTTCCTCATCAAGAACTGTAACTTGCATGTATGTAAAGGACAGTGTACATGCAACATACAACATAAAAAGGATCCACTGTCTGGACCCACCACCGAAACAAGAGAGACTTCGGGGCATTTTTGCAAAAACAAGTCCAATTCTCTTTTAATTGCAAGACATAGTAAATATTAATTATTCAGACAGATGAATCTCTCTGAAACACGGTCCTATTTAGGAAGTTATATAGTTTGACAACCCCCAGAACTGTAGGAAACAATCCAGACTGAACATAGGCTTCTGACATTACACAAGGGAAATACACCTTAACAAACAACATCTCTGTGACTGAACCCTCAGTTCCAACAGTCATATACATTCATGCATGGAAAAACCTACAAGAATATTGACATGCCAAAATGTTTGCACAATCACTGCCTGTGAAAGGTTATTCACAGATTGAGTCTTAGGCAAAATCATACCCTCAGAGGTATTACAACTCTGCCAAAGTCATGGAAAGCCAACAGTTTTCTACTGTGTGAGGAACAATAGAGCTATTCTAGGCAAGAATTACTGCTGAAAAGTAGAGGTTGAGGATAGTCATAATTTTCTTTTCAGAACACCAAAAGCTGCTGTGCCTGACCATTAATGTTGCCACAGGACATACCCTATCCACTGGAAAAGCTAAAAGTGCAGAAATCAGAGGCTGAAGAGGAAGGTGCAAGCTTTTCCTTCTCCACAAGTACACTCCCAGGGGTTGTATATGTATCGTTTTTCCACAGATGGCAAAAATGAGTCCTGAAATCATTGTATTTACAAGCAAATAAAAGCACTTGATACTGTATTATATCCACAGAGGAGTCCACTGCAGCTGTGTTCCCTGTCACTGAGCCTCCATGTGGCTAAGTCTACTTTGAAGATCTGAGGAAGGAAGTCACACATTGTTTGAGTATCACTGATTTTCCCCAGTAATGGTGGTAACTCCACAGCACCTCAACAGTCTTTAATAAAGACTTTGTTTTCCCCTTCTATGTATTGTAAGCCAGAGGGAAGCCAGACCCAACTCTGCTGCGCTCTGAGAAATCAGAGATCCTGGAACAAGGACCAGGTCCTCCCAGGGCAGGTTCTTGCCTTGTGGAATTTGAACCAATTTAGGCATAATGAAAGCTCTGGTGTTGCTACCCCCACCCACCCTACTCTCCAGGTAAAATGATGTGCATACATTCACACTGATCTTCCTCATCTCTCTGCCCTCACCCCTCTGTAAACCTCCTTTAATCTCCTGCCTGGCACTGCAAACCTACTGCCTTCCTTCTCAGGTAGGAGAAGGAACCTGCTGCATGTTGCCCGGTTTAAGGATCAAGACTTAAGACGAAAAATGTCAAGGCCATCATGGACTTATGTTAAAACTGGCACTCTTACACATGATATGCCAGTTAGGAGTTATCCATCTGTGCCATTAGCAGCACACTTACTCAGGGCATCACTGACAGGCTGTGAGCAGACACTTGTCAAAAGAAGAGTTTGTCTCTGGAGAGGTTTCAGGACATTGGAAAAAAATAAGTAATGTGGATCAGCAAATACATCAGTGCTTTCTGAAGCTTTAGATGTAATATAACCAGTATACTTACATCATCACTAATGCATTGTTATCCTAAGACACATTCAAAAGTCTGGCTAGACATACTAGAATAAGAGGGGTAAGAGGCAGGCTGGATAATCACAGAATTACAAATGACAGGATGGCTGATGTTGACAAGGCCCTCCGAGTCCAAGACCCAAACCCTGTCCCAGCAGAGACACCCACAGCAGGGTGCCAGGCCCACATCCAGGCAGTTTTTGAATATCTCCAGGGAGGAGACCCCACAGCTTCTGGGTGGCTTATGCTGGTGCTCCATCAGCTGCACAGCACAGAAGTGCTGCCTGGTGTTCAGAGGGAACCTCCTGTGCCCAGGTTTGTGCACACTGCTTCTGGTCCTGGCACTGGGCAACACTGGAAGGAGCCCAGCTCTATCCTCTTTACACCCTCTTTTCAGGAATTTATAGACACTGATAAGATCTCCTTGATCATCCTCTTCTCCAGTCTGAACAGTCCCAGCTCTCTCACCATCTCCTCATAGGAGAGATGCTCCCATCCCTCCATCGTCTTGGTGGCCCTTCATTGGACTTTCTCCAGGATATCCATATCTGTCTTGTACTGAGGAGTCCAGAACTGTACTTGGCACTCCACGTGTGGCCTCACCAGTGCTGAGTAGAGAGGAAGGCGCACCTCCATCCATCTGCTGTCAATACTTTGCCTAGTGCAGTCTGGGATACCACAAGCAAGGGCAGATTGGGGTCTATCACTCAGCTTATCCATTGTTCTTACATTTTAGGATCTGTCATGTTTCAAGTGAAATCCCAAACACACATGATATAGAAATGTCAAGCATCTGTCCTATGAGAGATCTTCTCCAGACAAGAATTTGTGTTGAGTCTTTGGGGAGGAATAGGACTATATCCATTCCATAAGCTAACATTATCAGAGACATCCAATACGGTTCAAAACTATTTATACTGTAAGTAATAACCCCAGGAAAAGGAGCTTTTTGAACTGCATTTTATTGAGCCTCACCTCACTTCAGAGCTCGGCAGAAATGTGCATAGCTGATGCAGACAGTCACAGAGATTTTTGTTTGGTCTAAATAAATCTGAATAAACAATAAAAGGTTAAGTGTTATTTTTTTCAAAGCCTGAAATGTAGGCAAACAAATTGAGGGTAGAGAACTCAATTATCTGAAGCAGAAGCTACTGGCAGTTACACTCAGCAGAGCTGAATAATTTTCAATTACTCTGGGAGAAGAGGTCACCAAAATATGTTTCCCAATCTGTACATTCCTAAACTCAGATCTTCTGATGTTACAAATGCCCTTTGTCAGAGTAATTTAGTACTTTTTTCCCACCAATCACCCTTTCCCCTACTTTGATCTCTTAAATCAAGTTCTTTCCTCAGGGCACCTGCATTAAGTTTACCCTAAATATGTGCCTTCAACAGAGAGCTCATTCGAACTCCCACTTTCTGAAAGCCAAACTTCACTGCATCACAGCCGGCCACTTTCCCAGAGCTGTGACAGGGGCTGCTGCAGTACTTCTCTGCCCCAGAGTGCTAAGTGCATTAACTCAACAAAACAAGGAGATGGATCCTACCCAGGAGTGATATATCCCCTCCTCTTCCCAGCTGTATCTGCACATCCCCGCTAAATTTGCAGGTTTCCCAACTACAGAATCTCAGCAGGCTTGACCAGTAGGCAAGAGAAATCTTTGGTATAGTTGACTACAGCTCCTACCAAACAACAAAGAGCCTTAAATGCTGCTTACCAGCTTTGCTGCATCTTCCTGGCTTTGAGACTTCATCTCTGTTAGCATCATTTTTTCTGGCACAACCAGTTTCCTGCAGCAGTTTTTCCTTGGCTTTTCTCTCAGCAATGTTTTTTCAGCGTGAGTTTTTCTTTCCAGGAGGCAACAGGAACAGAAGTTACATTTTACATCACAAAGCAGCTCCATCGCCACAAAAGGAGAAAGGAGACTTTTGCTTTGGTGTGTATCACACACGTATATAACAAACAACATATGGTGCCAGAATGGTAAAATGTCTAGCATATGGAATGAACAAGGAAATTTTCTGTGTACTTCTGTTTTCACATACAGCAGCACCTAAATGTGGCAATTACGGTATCAGGAAAGATGCTCAAATGTTTATCTCTCCATTAGGACTTTACACTGCTATCTGGTCTAAATGGTGCGGTGAATCCCAACAGGAGAAGCTTTTATGATGATAGTGTCATTTTTACAGCAAATATAAGCTGATGATTTTCAGTGGAAGGAGAAAGCCACTGAAAATTGACTAACCTACTTTTTAGTCAGAAAAGAGACGTTTCATTTAAAACCTTTGTATGAGAGAGGCAATCCATTTATCATCAAATACCTGCCCATACCGTTGCTGGTGTGTGTGGAGAGAAGGTAAAAGAATAAAAATAAATCCATTTCCTTATTTCCCACACAATATGCATAAGCTGCCCACTACGTATAAAAGAGGTTTTGAACTGGCTAGTAATGAAATAGCTTCTGGACAGAAAAGCTCCCTCACTTTTAGATTCACTGCTTCTTTGGAGGTCTGCGGCCATTGTTAGCTTCCCAGTGGGGGGGTTCTCTCTTTCTGAGCCCGGCTTATATTTGGTGATCTTGGGGCTATTACAGGGCAGAGAGATGGTGTGCTTTTCTTATTCTGCTGCCTTTGGTGGGACTGTGGGCAAATTGCTTCACCTCTGCAAGCCATTGCTTACCCCTTTGTAAACTGGGTTTAAATCATACCACCTGACAAAGAAGGCTTAATAAATTAATGCTGACAAGTAGTATCTTCTTCTGGAGGATTTCAAAAAACTTCTGTGGAAATACTCCTGCAAAAGATGCAGCCATACTTTATTAGGCATGGATCTCTGTGGACTTCTGGCTTTCTCCTTGGCAAATACAAACCTTACCATGTCATCCCTCCACTGTGTTAAAATGAAATAAAGCTGGATGACACAGATGAGAAACAGTAGCAGCAGCATCTTGCTGTGGGATGATGGACCCCTTTTATAGGTCTTGACTGTGTAGGGAAAAAGGAAAGAAAAAGATAAACGTTGAGGTTTAAAAGTCCTTTGAGCTTTGCAGACTGTGTCTGCTTTGCAGACCACACCAGCAATTCAGAACACTCTTGTGTTTTAGGAAAACTCAAATATCACACACTGAGCTATTCCCATTGTCTCATTTTTGTAACGTGAAAGAAAGCAATCAGAGAATAAGAAAAGGAAATGATAAATAAATGGCTGTTATATCATCCCAGTCTCATTCACTTCCTAATTCCAATTTGGTATTCCTCCCATTGGGAGGGTTCACCCTCCTAATGCATTTTGCTGCTGTAAGGTTAACTCAATGCCGTTTTCTCTACACAGCAAAATGGCTACAATTTTAAGGTAGGAGGACTATAGATTTTGTAGAGAATGTCTCAAATACCTAATCCCTGATAGGACATGATTTGATGTAAATATACTACATAGGTACTGCATTACTGCAAAATTCAAGAACAAAAAGCAAGTAAATTCTGTAGCCTGTTCTTTAAAAGCCTCTTTTTAGCCACTCTTCTCTCCACTCCATTCATGCTCTTAGCACTCCTGCAGGGTCCCTTACTGCCCAAAAACTTGTGCGACAGAGGCTGCTCCTGGGTGAGCTTCAGCCTCTCTCCATTCTGAGGAAAGGAGAAACCAAAGATGTGGCCCCTGAAGTGTTCTTTGCCTCAGTTTTCTGTTGTGCCTCAGCTCTGCCTAGTTATGCATTCCCAGGAGAGCGCTTAGAGCCTGAGAGGCATGACACATCCTCAGTACCACTGCTGAAAGGGAGGGAACCAAGCACTTCTGTAGCATTTGGTTTTGCAGCACTCTACTAAGCATTGTAAAGTGACCATTGACTTCACCAATAAATTTAGGCATGGCCAAATCTGCCAAAGCTCTCCTGACCATCTGGCTTGACCACAGCCCATGCATAATCACTTGATTTGAATTTTTGACTGCCTTATTTCTCACCAAAACATTTAAATTCTTTTTCTGCCATATCCAAGAAATTGATACAATTTATCACATCAAGAAATGACTGTCAGACTTAACTTCCCCTTCACAGCTGGTTGACCATTGGCAACATCTCTCATCAAGACAAAAGAGTTCCCCTTCTGCTTTCGTCACACAGCAATTCCAACCTCAGTCATCCACCTGGCAGCTTTTCAAGCAAGCAGTTCCTATGATTTTTAATGACCTTTCAAACTTTCAAAGTCCTCTGACAGTCACCCACAAAGCTCTCCTTCAAATCTTCTTCTGCAAAACAGTTTGAACATCTGCACTACAATTTGCTGCATGACCAATGTCATCATAATGCTACAAGTGTTCCCTGTTCTGGCTGTTGTCTGGCAAAACAAGGATAAGTGCTCTGGCATAGGAAATCCCCTTCTTGCTTTGTGTTGCATTAGCCAGATGTATCCAGATCCACAGCTCCGCTCCAAGTACTGTGTTTAAAGCAAAAGAAGACGATTCTCCAAGCTCATTCAATAAATATATCTCATGTCAAACTTAAGCAATAAACTTCAGGTCAAAGTTAAGCAATTTTATTTTATTTACTTCAATTTTACTGGCGATGAACAATTCTTAGCAGGTAAACTTCAAAATACACCTCCAATAACAATTGTTTTGCCTCAGGTATTTATGCAGCATTCTAGCTACGGCAGCTATATAGCATTTCTTTTTCACCACGCATACAAATACACACTCATACTTAATACATTAGCATTTCCACTATACATTTGTACAGTGTATCCAGTTAAGCAAATTGCTCAATTAGCTGAATAGGGTTTTTTCTTTTCATTGTGAAAAGAGAGAGCCTTGCCGAATGGAACGCCATTCTCAGTAAGAGGTCAGTTGGGTGTGATTTTTGGAATAAAGGAGAGAGGATGAGTGGGTTGTAATAGATTTTTTAATTATTCACATTTTATTGCCTTAAAAAGTCAAACAGAGAGGGCAAATCAACATACATACCGGTTCATGCTGGTATGTAACAGAAGTGTGTTGTAGAAAAAGCCCACCATACTTACTGGAATTTTCCCATTCTAGTGCATGCCTTGTGGACACAGAAAAGACTGTGGGACTGTCAAATACCGAGTGTCAGGGAACTCTATCTCCACTCGTTGGTAAAATAAGTCAGTTAATTTGGCAGGTAAGTATTAAGTAATCATATTGTCAGAACAAGGCAAGTGGCTAAGAAAGGAAGACAAAGAAGAAAAGAAAAAAATATAAAGACAAGGAAATAGGAAGGAGCCAAACAGGAGAGGGGGAAGGGATTTGATGGCCCGCGGATGAGAGGATAAAGATGATAATCCATCTGTTCTGGTTGGCACCTGGTCACCTTGTCCTCACTGCTAACTTTGGACTTCCTTTCTGACTTTCTATTGCAATGATACAATCTGAGCATTATCCGACCTGGGTTTTGTTACAAACCAAATGGAATGGCTGAAAAAACCTTGAGATTGGGGATTTTTTCATGCCTATTTTTAAAGATTAAACAAACAAACAAACAAAAAACACGCAATGTTCATGCTTTCTGTGGATTTTCCACATTTTTTGCTGACTCAGATTTTAGTAATCGTTAGTTTGATTTTTTGAAGTAAATATTGTTCCATTTTGAGTTGGTTTTCCTGTATTTGGCTTCAATACAGCAGAATTTCAAATGAGCTGAACGTTTATTTTTAATTTAATTGCATTTTCCTGGGGTAAAAATGCCTATGATATTTGCCTAGGCAAAGTGTTACATCACGTACTCTATTTATGTTTCAGCATTGCAGTGACTTTTAAAAGCTCACAGCAGGAAATGAAGAAAAGCTTGAACTCATAATTATTAAATAATAATAAAAAATGTACTCTGCTAAGGTTACATTTATTCAAAATGGTACAATTAATATATCCTCGTGTTTCCATTAATATACATTCCGGTGGAGAAATTGATAGGAAATGTGGTCATGGCATGAACTTTACAGTAGATTTGTACAGTCTCTGCTGAGCAGAGTTTAAATGAGCAAACTGTTTGGATGGAGTGTACTATAGAGAAATGAGATTATCCATCATGCACCACCTAAAGGATCGGTCACCAAGTCCTCCTTGTGCTGACAGATTTGGAAACATGCTGTCTAGCATGGCAAACCAGACAGTCTAGAGTGAGGTGGGGTAAGGCCTTCCCCCACCTGATTTCCCTCCAGGTTGTCCTTGCAGCTCCCAGCACTGCCTTTCTCTGCCTCTCTCAGGCCTCTCTGCCCCATCTGGCACCCAGGGCTTGCATGCTCCTCAGTTCTCACCCACACCAAGCACTGGAATGGCTTCTCCTCTCCTCTCCAAGTCCAGGCTTTACTTGCTGCTCTCAACTGAACAAGCCACAAGCCAAACCATCATTAACAAAACACCAGTGCAGAGCTTCAGCCCCGTTCAAGGCATCGACAGCAACATCACCTTCCTTGGATTCTCATTAGCACCATGAATTTACAATACCTGTTGCCATCCATCTTTACTCATTGATCAAAGATCTTCACCATTACGGCTCTTCATGACACAGCCTATCTCTTGGGGTCTCTCACCTCACAATTAACCCCTATCTTCAGTTTGCAACCAATGCCACCTTCTTTTTGCCAAAATAAGACCAAGTCTAACTTGTTCGTATCAACTTCTGCAAAATGGATGCTTTATTTCTACACTCCCTGCAAAAGCTGTCTTTGGCAGAAAGGCTTTCAAAGCACAGCCCTTGAAGAAGAACTCGGCACACCACAAACTGCAGTTGCTAAGTGCCATGTAATGCCTGTACCTGTGCACATCTTCAGACAGTCCCATTCTGATTTGTGCTATTAACAGGTTTATCGTGACAAATTTCTTGAGAGTGAGTTGTCACACTCTGAAGCCTTGGACCCCTGGAGATGCTGCTGCAGTAAGCATCTGGAACACAACCCCATCTTCTGATCTTTCTTCCATCATTAGTCTGTCTCTGCCAGAGATCACAGTGCAGTGAATGTCCATGGATGAACCAATGCCTGGATCTCAAAAAACACTAGAGCTGAAGGAACAAGTGCACACTGTGGCATTGCTTTGATGTGGGGGAGAAGAGGGGATATCGGTGTTGTTATTTAAAGAGTATACTCAACACTGTGAAGACCTAGCAAGAAGAAAGATTTAAAAGGAGAAGTAGGATTTTGTTAAGCATTTAGGTTTAAACTGTGTTTATGCAAAGAGACCAAACTCACACAGTTTATTTCTTGAAATCACAGAGGAAAAAAGCCATGTTGCTGCTGCTGCAAAGGAAGGGATGTGCAAGGCTGCCACAGCACCTGGCAGCTTAAGTATCGCTGCAGTTCTTTGCACACCAGGGCACACTGTCTTACAGCTCACCCAGCCAGGAGGCACAGCACAGAACGCCCCAATCCCCTCCCAGAACCGAGAGCCCACTGCTACATCTTCATTAAGTTCATGTCTGAGGACAAAATAGTCAGGAGCCAATGAGCTATAGAACACCCATTCTGGCTATTCTAGCACTGCACCGAAGTGCAAGAGGAAAAGCAATTCTAATAATAACTTTATGTCTGTTACCATGAATATAACCAAAGGTTTCTTCTTTAAGATTACAAGAAGCCAGCAATATTCTTATTTCACAACACTTCATTGACAGACTCTCCTGTCTGAGGCAATTCAGAACTCTGGCGAGCGAAGCTCATCGCTTTTTTATCTGCCTCCTTGAGCACCGAGCAGATATTTATAACTGTTGCAGTCAGTCTGGAAATAAGTATACAGCTCAAGGGTGCTGCATGTTACCAGTCAAGCAGAAGAAGACAAAGACAAATAAAATGCAGTGAAAAGACATGATACAGATATACGGCAGATTGTGACTACCAAAGAGCTAATGGTTTTGTGATGGTGAGAACAGAGTGTAGAAGAGTAACAGGTATTAGTAATGGTTTTGTTGAAAAATCTCTTCAGGCCATTAAAGTATTAAGCTGTTCTTTATCACACTTTCCCTTCTTCTTTTCTTTGCTCATTGGTATTTTTTTAATACTCCATTTCTTTATCTCTCTCCCACTGGATTGAATAGCACTGAGCTGCCTTCATCACACGAAATCACAGCTCACCAGATTTTTGTTTAGTTGCAGACATAATTTGAGACAATCGAATTTGAATAGCAATTTTGTGTTCACATCTTTTATTTATTAAGTTTCTACAAAATACAGGAAGAAGAGAAAATGCAAAATGCACTGCTACACAATACAGTAGACGTCGGAGTGGTAGAAAAGCAAGGATTTTTTTAAAAAGGATTTTTTTTTCACTCTGTTTTTTTCTTCTAGAAGATGCAGAACCAGCGAGCCAGCTCCCTCCCTTGCAGAAATCGGCAAAGTGCAAGAGGCTGAAAGGATTACAGCAGGACGCCACTCACACGGCTCTTAGTGCCAATCCTGAGCAGCTCCGGGTGAAATTACAGCTGCCCCGGGGTGCCCATGTCCCTCGGCAGCACGCGGGTGCCCAGCTGGAAGGCAGTGGAGGATGTCCAGCATCTCCTACCTGGTTTGCATTCCCACAAGGGGAGGCCTGTGCCAACCTCGCTGTGTGCATGCAGCCTTCCTCCTGCCTGCATCCTCCTAGAAGAGAGCTCGTGCATGGATGTGGACACCAACATGGTGTTGCTGCTATCTCAAATGCACAGAGAAGAGCGTGGGACGGGGCCTGAGCCAATCCTGCATCACGGGTCAAGATTTGTAATGTTGGGCAAAGTGAGGGTTCTCCACAGGATGTAGGACTAGGGGAGTGAGGACAGGCTGACAGGTCTTCTGATGTTGCCCAAAGTTTGTATTTCATTCTTTTGACCTTCTAAAGTTTAAAAGAGAGTCGTGATAGGTAAGTAACCAGGTCCTGGGATCTGTCAGCACAGCAAGCATCTTCCAATGTTAGATGGTAATTTTCCCAGAATCTTCTGGGAAAGATTTCTCAGAAATGTTCCCAGGTACATTTCATAACTGTGTTCTATTATTAGTCTGTCACAACAGTCCTGGGCTGAAAAAATCGCTTCAGATGAAGAGAAAATAAATTGTTCTTTCTCTGTGGATGGATTCTCCTTACTTTCCACTGCAAAAAATACTGCTAAATTTACGGGCGAAGATGAATTACAGCGATGCATCCCATGTTTGGAGAAATAGAAGGAAGTTCGGCTTGAAGTCTTAGGATGACTCTCGCTTTGAAAATACACTTCCATTGTCTTAGATTATTTAATGACAGGTATGCTGTCCTGCATGCATGACTTGCTTGAGCTGCTTTCCTCACCTTCTCAGTATCCAAGGCAGAGGTCTGCCAAAGGGTTTCTAAATTACATTTAAATTTCCATATTTCAATACACGAGTACATTCCCACAGCAGTAGCAAAGCTGCTATTTCTGAGCAACATTTGGAGTTGCAGTTCTATGGAGGTGCACCCTCCTTCAATCTGAAAATCAGAATCTGAGACTCAGGATAAAAGAGGCACTGAAGGTTTCTTCAGCAGGGTTCAGTAAGCCTGAATTCCTTACCTGCTAAGCAGGCTTGCCAGCTTTCTCCAACAATAGCATTTCACATTAGTTATCTGAGCTCAAATGCAGCGTTTTCTGGAGAAAAAAATTCTGAAGTTCACCATTCTGGAAAGAGCTGATTGTTGTGTTGTCAATAAAAAGTAGGATTACAGAGTAGGCGAATTTGTTACGTACACGTATGGCCTGTGAAATACATCTTTGTATGAATCTTTAAACATTATCAGCCTACAGTAATTGTTACTTACACTCCACCCACTTGATCCTTTTTTCCCTCTTTTCCTCGGAAGAATAATTTGACAGTTGTTTTCTTTGAAAAAGTTAAGCTACAAAATGGTTTCTATGTCTAATAGGCACACAAGTCTGTTATCATAAGCACAGTTAAGAAAATGTAGACAGATTTGAAACCCTCACCCATAAAAAAGCAAGAAATCAAAGTGCTTTCTGGAGCTGAGATGGCCTGGAGAAACCCAAGGCTGTAGTGGAAGGGACGATGACAAGGAATTAAGCTCTCAGCCTCAACTACAGACTCCGGTCTATCCCCCTAGCATTGTGAAATGGAATTTATAGCTAAAATCAGAAAAATGGACCCTGGCATTAGGATCACAGGTGTTACTTAACTGACAGCCTATTATAAAGCTCCAACTGTGTCCAAAGTCAAAAAGCTATTTCATAGTTATATTTATCAGGATGAATAATGTGCAAATCCACTTCTCTTCTTTGTTTGATTTCTTTTTTTCCTTTTCTTTTTTTCTTTTTTTTCTTTTTGAGGGGGGGAATATGTCATTATTAAAAGAAATGTTCCTGTTGCACATGGCAAGGCTTCCCCAGATGTTCATCCAATGCTGCAGTGAATCTCAAATGTAAATCTACCATCCAGTCCAAGTGACATACAGGGAACAACCTCTGCAACAACTTGAAGGAGGCTTGTGCCATCCAATAACGCAGAAACAAAGCAGAGCACTCGTTTACCGTGATTACACACACACCTCCCAGTCGTCAGCAGAGGCCAAAGAGGTCTGAGCAAGTGAATGTCATCAAGAAAACTACACAGGAGTCACAGAGGCCAAGAAAAAATACAACTTCAGCAGACATATCCTGAAAGACAAGGTGGGAAGAAGGATTCTTGGGAAGGGTGAACTCTGGACATCTTCAAGGAAATGAATCTGGGGCTTTTAAAATGGTGTAATCAAAATCAGAAGTCACGTCATGCATCACGTGCAAAAGAAGCAAACAAACAAAAATGAATGCATTGATATGAAAGGAGAACGTACAGACAGATCCACCTCAAAGCCCCAGGCCACTCAGGGTCCCACCACAAGGCCATACTGCAAACAAGCAGTCGTACCAAGCCCTGCTCCTAATTTTGATCTATTAAATTATGACATCAAAGAAAAACGCACAGCTACTGGTTGTCATTATATTTAACAAAAGGTCTGAAAACAGTAGTATATCTTGGGTTAAGACCTGGTGCCAGAAGAACAAGGGATGCACAGAAGACAAAAATAGAATGAACAAGCCAAAGTCACTTCAAGAGCACAAATCCCACCAGTTCAGGATAGCTAATCTGGGGACATCTAAGGTGGCAACCATTACAGAGTGGCGGAGACCCAAGAGCTATGTAACTGCTCTTCCAAAGTTGTCATCCTCTGAAGATGCCTGCTGAAAAATGGCAGGCATTTAAGGCTGAGCATAAACAGCAGTCATGAGAGGCTCAAAGACCCCTCTCGCAAGCAAAATGTCCAAGTTATCTGACCAGAAGTACACAGAGAAGGGACACAAAATGAAGCAAGAAGTCTCTGCCATCATCTTTTCCAAGATAAGATCAATTTCACCAAACCGTAAGCATTTAAGAGCCAGCCATGTTGCCCTAACTCCCTCAGTAACCAGCAGCTCATACAGCAGCCTTCACAGGAACTAAATCAGAGAACCATAGATTATCCCATGTAGGATGGGCCCCACAAGAGTCATCAAGTCCAGCCCCTGGCTCCACACATCAGGCCACAGGGGCTCAGAGGGAGCAACTCAAGAGCTGGAGGGAAGATGTGAATGGGAGTGAAAAAGGAGGTAAAAGATTGGATTTGGAGGTGCGGGGTAGGTGTGAATCAATTACTCATCACAGACAAGGATAGAGGCTCTACCTAAAAGCACTCAGAAGAGGAAAAGCCAACCCCAGCCATAACTGCTTCTTTCTGAGCACCAAGGCATGCATATATTTGGGCCCAGATTCTTTCCTGAGGTAACTCCGCAGCGATACCAGAAATTATGCAAGTTAAGATGCATGTCTCTTATGAAAATGATGCAATAATCAGTGTCTACAGTTCGATTATGAGATAATTAATTTTAATTGCATATTACATTCTCATTGAATTAAAAGATTTGAAGAGTTTGACTATTTTTATATTCCCCTCGCAATACATTTTGTAGTCATTGCTATTTAGAGACAGAAAATTGCAACTATTTTAAAAACACGACAATGACTTTCACCTCCCTGAGGGAAATCCTGAATTATTACCTTTGATGGCATCAGAGTTTCATCCTTATTCTGTAGGAGAAAATCATTCAAGCCTTTGTAGCCTCGCCTAGTCTGAATGCCTTGAGTTCCCAACTCTGACATGAAAACGCTCATTATTTATTAGGCTAAGGGGAGGAAATTGTGTTTTTTTTTATAACTTTTTTTCTTCACCGGGAAATGTTAAAACAAAAACTTATTTTTTGTGATGTTTCTTTGATGCCACTCGTTAAGTGGGAGTGTTGGCGGAGCATCATGTCCCCTCCATGATCTCACTGCAGCTGCTCTGTTCCTGCCTTCAGCACCAGTGTCTCATCCAGAAAGGAGGGCGACTGGGATCTGATGTTGCCCCATGTGGTACAGACGTGTTTTGCCTGTTCTGATTTCCATTTCTCAGCTCCCGCCAGCAGCAGAGCATTGAGCAAAATGTCCCTGTCACAGCCCTCGGAAATTCATTGTAATATGTCAGTCGCTGAATTGAACCTTGTGGTCCTATTGTGAGGGAACAAATCACCAACTTCTTCAGTTGTTCAAATTACGTTCTCAAATAGTTGCTGAATAAGTCATGCCTGTCACCAGCAGTGCGTGACTTCCCATCCAGCGCTTCGTGGCAGGTACTCAGAATCTGGCCTTTGAAGATGACGGGGTTTTGGTTGGCCGTGAGGGTTATGTGGGAAGATCCTGCTTCCTCCTGGGGTTTGGATGCCTTCGATACCAGGAGGCTTTTGAATGGGACGAAGCGTGACCTGAGTGAATTGGCCTTCAGCAGTAAAAAGCCAGCATCTTTTGTGCCACGAGCAGCTTCGAAGTGAAATGGAGAGGGAGAGCAGATACACCTATGCTACACCATCACTGTCCCTGTTCGGGGTACAATGTTGCATGCAGCTTCCTGGGCACCCACACTCCCGGGCATCCATAGGGTGGTAGAACACATCCCAGAGGCAGCAGGGGACAGGCATGGAGGCTTTGTGATTTCCTGACATGAAATGCAAGATGTTGGGGATGTAGAAAGGAAAGAATGGATACTGGGCTTGCAAGCATATCCCCAGTTTTAAGCTTAAGTACATGACCTTGCCACTGCAGAGAATTTTTTCTAGCACTAATGTCCCCCCTTGCACACCTTTTGTGCCAAAGAGGTCAGTAAAGCTGTGCAAATGTTGCCACATTCCAGGAATCATGTTTTACTTGTCCTCAGATCCCAGTATTTTGGACTCAAACAGTATGCAAAGATGGATTTCATACATTTTTCTCATGTGTTCCTGCCTGTGCTCCTTATGTCTCAGCCTTTTTTTTCCCCAGCCTTTCTTGCTCCTGCATCTGTTACTCTGCCTGGAAGACTGAAAGTATTCAGGTATTGATTACACGTCTCTCTCTGACACACCGCTGAAGATGTCATCTCCCGTCTTCACACTGGCTTACGTGTCAGATTTCTTCTCTATGTATAAAACACATCATAATTGTATTACACGCTGTTGTTGTTTTCAATAGAAACTATATTCAACTCGCCCAAGTTTTCTTTGGAAGGTTTTTTCATTTCACCCAACGCCAGCCTTCCCTGCTGCCGCCAGGCACGGGTCCACCCAGGCTGATGCTCCCGAGCTAGCTGTGCTGCTGTGTCACAGCTTTTTATCCTGAGCTCAACGCCTATTAAGTCCTGCCAAGTGCCCGGCAAGTTGGGGCAAATCTTTTATTACTTGGCTGTGTCTGACGTCTCTAAACTAAGGCTTATCCAGTTCAATAAGTGGTGGAACAAAGGCCACTCTGGCATGAAGGCTGGTTATACTTCAGTAGCGGATTTTAATTTATTTTATTTTGGATCATTTTTCATTAAACCATTGGAGGGCCTTGGAGGCGTGATTGTTGCCCACTACCTCAGCTCTGCTGCCGGTCCATCACGCAGCACTGTCCTGCAGCCACCCCACGCCTGGCTGCGCACCGCCGCTCCGAGCATCCCCGTGCAGAGCCGGGCTCTAGAACAAAAGCAAGGGGCTTTTTACGCCACGCAAAAATATGTTAAAAATACATAATGTAACTTGTCTTAATATACTTTTCTGAGTCTAAAAATATGCCAGACCAAAAGAAACATATTTACATAAAAAGCAGACAAGGTCAAATAACAAAGAAAGCCCTTAATTAGTTGTAATCAACTTTAATTTGCATACCGTATATAATTCCTAAATGATTGTTAATAATAACTTTATATAATGGACTTCCAATTTTCATGAAAATGGCACATTTTGATAAGCAGACACAAAACCCTAGTACTAATAAGGTTTAATTTGCATACATTAGACTGATTATCCAAACAAAAGGATTACAGTATTACTTCTCCATACCTTTATGTCCTTATTATGCACATTTATTAACTTCACAAAAGCTAGCTGTTAGTGACAAACAATAGCCATGGCTGGGAGAGAAATCTGCGGTGTGAATAAAGTGCATTTTAATGCCTAGGAGCAAAGTTTATACCGCATAAATGTTTTGTTTAACTCTTTCTTTGCAAAAGGCATTATGCTGGAGGAGACGGGCGCTATTAGCCAGATAAAACCCTTCTTCATTACACTACTTTTGTAAAGAATGCATTTTCTGCAAAAATGACCCACTCATGCTCCCGGTTTCCTGATGTGAAGTTAAAGACATGCATGGTGCTTGAACGTATCAGGAAAGATGTTTACAATCACAGGATTAAGCTGTTAACTCGTGTGATACCAGGGCACGGTGTTAATAAACATATTGCCATGAGCTTCGCTTTCACAGCGTAAATAATAATACAGGTGGCAATAGCTGTTCCTGAGGGTATCACACACACCCCGCAATTAAAGTGTGAGCAAGGGGGAGGGAAAAAAATCATTAGTAGAGCCGGTGTCTGAAGGAAACGATGCTCGCAGGGGCTTGTAAGAAAGCCAAATGGATGTGAAGCATAGACTGAATGCCACCCGGGAGCTGTGTGACACGGGCTGCGCTGATATGCCACAGTGACAGTGATGGGAGAGGAGGATGTCACAGTGCTGCACTTTGCAGCTTTCTGGTGAGATGTGCTGCCGTGAACGGAGTCGCTGCTGCTGGAGACACATCCCCAGCCCGGGTGGCCCATCCTCATGAGCTGAGCGACTGGCTCCTCGAGAGCGCTGCGCCTGTCATCACAAGCCTGAGAGACTTCTCAAGGTAGGTTGTTTCTTGCATAATTTTTGATCAAGATCTCCATGCCTACTCGCAACCTGTTTGCTTGAAACGTCAGAGCAACACAAATCATTTCTTGACGTTAGGCTGGTGCCATGCAGACAGTGCATTGACTCTACCGTGCCCAACTGGCAAGGCTGTCAAATTATATTTCTTTCAACACCATTCCCATCCCACTGCTTTCCAAACAGCTGTACGAGCTCTGCTTATTTTCACCTGTGTAACTCAAGGCCACCAGCCTCTTGTTCTGTCCTGGTTAGTGCCACACCATCAAAGCCCAGGGTCCTTCTCCCAGCAAGAGCTCAAGGATTTTGCTGGGAAACTGTAAATGAATGAGGGCCAATGAGCTCTCTACAGGGGACACCATCTCTGGAGTAGTCTTGCACAAAGACCTCGTGCATTTATTGGTCTGGAAGGACAGGTGGGGGAAACGCATTTCAGAGGATATACCTCCTGACATCCAGATGGGACTTAGATTCCTAAAAACACCAGTGAAAGCAAGCCTTGGCATCCTGCATCATTTAGGCATCCATAAACGTACCCCAGATCATGAAGCACATGGAGTTTCATATAGATTTTAGGTTAGTCCAAAACTTACACTGAATAAACATGGATTTTTTCTCCTGTTGGAAAGGCACATTCAAATCTGACTTGCTTTTCCCTACAAAATCACTGCTCTGTTTCCATTGAATCCTACTACACTTGAGCTGGTCTCAGCTCCCTGAGAATCCTCACACATGACTCAATAAAGTTGCGTTCGGATCTTGGTTGCAATCATCAGTCTGTAAATAAGAATATTTTCCTAAGACCTTAGC
The DNA here is from genome assembly GCF_951394365.1 of Tetrao urogallus. Taxonomy (NCBI): domain Eukaryota; kingdom Metazoa; phylum Chordata; class Aves; order Galliformes; family Phasianidae; genus Tetrao; species Tetrao urogallus. The sequence continues at coordinate 77,787,478 of NC_136813.1, read as the reverse complement.
ACCGTATTCACAGTCTTCTCCTTCATAGCACTTTGCGGCAATTAAGTGAGGTGTGCCTGATTCTCCCTTTCTCTTCCCCTTTGTTTTTCTTTGTAAAAAAATGGTAACAGTTTAGGAAGCAAGCTCTGCCTGGGCCTTTGTTGCCATTCAAAGCAGAAAGGTACAAAAAAATAAGAGTTTACATGTTACGGGCATTTGGCCTTTTGTCTGTCTTACTGGAGGTCAGAATCCACCTTCAGCTTTAAAGATCATTTTGCCCCTTGAATTTGCACAGCCTTGTCCTTGATAAAAAAAAAATTAAATAAAATTAAAAAAAAATTAAAGAGACAGTTCAAATGATTGTCCCTTTATTCTCACCAGTAAATTTGTGTTCAGGGAGAGAAGACTCACACTCCATGCCAAGCAAAAGGTGTACATTCACAGATCAGAAGCTACACTCAGTTTTAGAAATCCAAGGGCATCCAGAACACTCCAAGCATTTTGACATTACCAGAACAAAGCCAAACCATCCCTTCTCATCCACGTTCAGAGAGAAGAACAACAGCATTTTCCTGAACACCATCAAACAACATGGATGGGAGTACACTCAGTGCTAAAGAAGGCCAGCAGACGTCCTCCAGCAGCCCCTAGCCCACCCAAGCCTTTACCCATTTCTGCTACAGTTGCCTGGGCTGGAGCACAAAAACCATCACACCAATGCACTGTCACTCATGAGAGAGCCCCGCTGACTTGAGGAATAAGGGGTTACAAGTGAAGGTTACAAGGCAGGAAAGCAGGAACAATCATTTTGTTAAATCAACGTCTTTTGTTTAAAGTTTTAGTTTTTCTGAGGTTCCGTAACATTATTTTCAGTTTTCAGGAACAGAAACAATAGCGTAGCACAGTAAGTGCCACGTCTGCTTCACGGTTTGATAGAAAGCTACGAGACAAGAAGGCGCATTGATTCCAAATAATAACTTACACCCTGTGATTTCAAGATTGTACAATCCATGCATGTGACTGCAAATATCTGTCTATGGAGGTCTAAAAACTATGTACGAAGGGGAAATCTTAAGACACCTTTCTTTTTTTGTTGTTGTTTGTTTTTGAGTGGAAAACTTAAAATCCAACAAATTGCAGCTGTCTCAATCACTGAGCCAATTTACAATCAAATTTTAAGGTTCTTTTTTTCGGTTAAGAAAAACCTCTGAGGTTGGAAGGAAATGCTCTGCTCTACATCAATCCACTCACACTGTCCTACAGCACCACATACACCTGCTGCCATAGCTCTTGTGTGCTTCCATAGGCAAATTCTATCACAGAAGTGTTTAAGAACTCATCTCCATTCGTGGTTGTTTCAAAACATCAAATTTTTCTCTCGTTTTTTTATCTTCTTATTTTAGTTTATTTGATTTGGGTATCTCAGAAGCATCTCTTTCTGCCATCCATTGCCAAGTGCCCTGCTGCTGTTAGCTTTACTCTCACGACTGCCCCGAGGTGCTCAAGACATGCCTGTTATGTCCTGCCCAGCAGTGTTACACCTGTGAGACAGCCATTCCATCAGCACAGCACCAGCTGTTCTCATAAAGCATCCGTCTTCCTGCAGAGCAGCACAGAGCACATTACAGGCAGTTGGACCTTCCATTAGGAGAGATGTGGGGCACGAAGCAGAGAGCTCTGGAGAAGTGCGTGGGGATGCTGCAGCACTGAGTGTTTGCCAGCAGCCCCCATGAAGTCTGTGCCAGACAGGCTGCACAGAGAGGTGCCAGCACCAAAAGAAGCAGAGAGGTGCTGACAGACAGCCCCTTAACGTGGGGGTTGTCAAGGGAATCGCTCCATGCGTCAGCAAGCATCAGCCTCCATGAAGAACACACAGTGTTAGGTGCAGGTTTTTCCCAACCATGACCATTTTTGTACCTTTACAGCATAGTGATGCACCCTCAGCAAGGAGGAGGCAATGGCTTCTGCACATGCAGGAAACAATGACAACAAACACTCTTACAGGGCTAGAGCGTCAAGGGGCGAGATCTGACTGAGACTCGTGCAGTTGGTGACCTTCCCTCCACCACCCCATTTCACTTTGGCTGTGCATCTGGGCCAAGCAGGTGCAGGAGCCGCTGCCCAGCGCCAGCGTACTGCCTTCTGCCCTCCTGCCATTCCTCTGCTTCCAGCTCCGCCAGCAGCTCCAGCACAGCATGAAGGTCGCACTGCAGCCGGGAGGACAGGGTGGAAAGTGTCCTCTGCTCGCCAAGCGCTCATTTGAATTTTTAATGGCTTTGCTTCAGCACTGCTCACATCCTCTCTGCCGTTCGGATCACGTTCCCGTGGCACGAGCACCAGCAGAAAACCCACTTTGCAAGGTGCTTGTTAGCACGGGCAGAGTGGTCGGTGCCACGCTATCGGCCAGCCCTGCAGCTCCACCACGGGAACCATCTGCAGCCAGGCCACACCGGTATGCATTTAAAGGAACCACTGAAGCGTCGCAGAAAACAAACACATTTGAGAAAATGATGCTCTGCTCATGGATATTCCACTAGCAGAAGAGAATGCGTTTGACAAATAAATTATTTGTTATGAATCCTTTGCTCAGTTCTAGTCAGCACATACAAAAGAAAATAACACAGAAGGTATAATGTTAAATAAGCCTATGATCATCATTTTAATTTTTTTAGACCACTGCACCTGAACGCATTCATAATTTCCCTGAGATGCTGCAGATTGCTGCCATGAAGTTGCTGGAGGTTTCATCCAGGGGTTTGCTGGGGTTGGAAGAGCCGAACCCCCACCCATCACCAACATCCTGGAAGAGCCAGGACAGGGAGTACAGCCCCACACAGCTCCCACGCAGCCCAAGAACTCACGCTCAGCCAAGATGAGGGTTGGAGCTTGATGATCCTTGAGGTCCCTTCCAACCCAAGCCATTCTATGATTCTGTGGGACCCCTGGGACAGCCCTTAGAGCCTGCAAGGCCTGCGCTGCGATCAAGGCCACGGGGGGCACACGGGAATGGGTGGGAAGGGGTGGTGGGAAAGCCGGGGGCTGCCAAAAGGCCTCGGGAGCCTCTTGTGCCCTCCAGGTGACAGTGGGAATGCAACCAGGAGGTGTGGAAGGAGGCCTGCACAGCAAGAACGGGGCTGAAGGGCTGGAGGTGGGCAGGGGGTCACAGTGGAGAGGGGAAATAAAGAAAGAGGTGAACTCCGCTTATCTCGCTGCTGTGCCTTGTGAGCCATGAGAGCTGCGTTATGGGAAGGTAAACTGGCAAGGAATTGAAAAATGATCAGGGGAAAAAGAAAAAAAAAGGATGTAGAAAACACTTTTTGAATGAAGCACATGGAACAAGGCCCAGCCTCTCCCCAGCCCTAGGTACAAACGAAATACTAAGTTTAAGAATAATGAGTCCAAAGTGACCACCACTGCCGACAGCACGCCCCTGCCCAGATGTATGTCAATAGGGAAATTGCTACCTGCCCTGGCAACCATAGCACGGGAGCCGGGGCCGGGCCGGGCACCGCAGCGCTGGTGCCGCACGACGCCGGCCGAGGTCGGGCCGGTTCCGACGGCTGTGAGCAACGCACCGCGGGCGGGACCCAAGGAAAGCAACCTCGGGTGGGAAACGCGAGCCGCCGAGGGTTCGCGTCGCCCTGAACGGCGGTTTGGACGCGGTGCCCGAGCACCGCCGGGTACAGCTTATCCGATGTATGGGTTAGGAGCCGGCAGCAAGCAGGGAGCGTTCAGCACCGCGAGCAGCCGGGTGAGCCGCGGCATCGCCGGCTCCGGGGCGGCACACGCTGACTGCACACCCCCCACCTCCCCAAGATCCCACTGCACCGCGCAGGGCCGGGCCCGGGGGACGTCCGTAGCGCCGCTCCGCACGGCGGTGCCCAACCGAGCGTTTGGGTGAGGCCGGCGCTGCGCTGCCAGCGGCGCTGCCGGGGAGTCAGGCGCTGCCCCTGAGGCCCGCAGGGCTCCACGTGTCCCGCCGGAGCTCCGGTGCTTTAACCCCGAAAATACACCTCGGTGATTACAGAAATTGCGTGCTAACAGCCGCTGCTGCTGCGGCGCTCCGCTGCGCCGCTGCCCGCGGGGTGCGGCCCGGGGGCGGGCGGAGCCCCGGAGGGGAACCGAAAGGGATAGAGAGGGAAGCGGGGGTGTCGGACGTGCCGGGCCTGAAGCTCCGGGACGGGGGGAGGCAATGCCGGAGGCTCAAGGGCAAACCATTCCTTCCATAGTATGGAAAGCGGTAACCCAGGCACGGGGTTGGGGAAGGGGGGATGGAGGAGGGGGTTGAAAAGTTGTCGTTTTTCTTCTTTATGGCGAAGGGAGTGGAAAAAAATATAATGAACAAATATTGACGATAATATAAACGGTAATCATATTAACAATAATAATAATGATGGTGGTGATGATGATGTAAGCGGCCCGAGCCGAGGCCCACCCGAGGCCGTGCCTCTCGCTGCCCCCCCCCGGCTCCTGCCTACGGTACCGGGACTCCCAGCGCGGCCGCCCCGGCCCAAGGCTGCCGCGGGGAAGCGGCGCGTACAAATAAATGGAATCGAATAACACGGATAGCGGCGAGAGCCCCCTGAGAGCGGCGGTGGGGCCGCGGGCTGCTCTCGTGCGAGAACCGCCGTCGGAACCCCCCAGCCTCGGGGCCGCCGCTCGGGGCCGATGGAGCGGGCAGATCGCAACCGGCTGCCCCCGGGCTGCTCTCCCTGCGCGGCGGCGGTGGGTTTGGCAGTGCTCGGCGAGGTGTTCTCCTCCGAGCAGAGCGGTAATTGCCGTAATCCTACTGTATCATTTGGATCATTGCGGTATTGTTGTTTTCTCCCTGTCGTTTCTCGCCCCCTAACACTGCAATAACGCGCTCCGCTGTTAAATTAGCGGGTTGCAGGAGAAGGGGGAAAAAAAGAGAGGGAGAGACCTCGAATGAATGAAAGTTTGTTAAAAAAAACAAAAACAAAAAAACAAAAAACAAAAACCCACACAACAAATAAACCAAGAGAGTGGCACGGCAGAGGCGAGCTCGCAGCTCTCAGCACCCCGTGTGCCACTGGGCAGCACCCAGGCAGCCCCGCGGGACCCGCGCTGAGGGCGTACGGCGGCGGGGAGCCCCGGGGCGGTGCGGGGAGAGCCGAGAGCGCTTCTGTGTTCCCTCTTCTGTCTTTCGTTCGTTCCTTTTTAGTTTTGTCGATTTCTCTCGGGGTTTTTCTCCTTTTAAGAGTTGCTTTTGTTATTTTTATATTATTACGTGCTTTCTTAGGTGTAGAACCGATGCATTCGTTGCCCCTCGCACCGCGGATGGCACCGGCAGGGCTCGGCCGCCGTCCCGAGTCCCCGTGAGGACACGCGGAGCCCGCACGCTCCCACGCGTTCGTTGCTCTTTTTTTTTTGTTTTGTTTCTCCTCTCCAATTTGCGTTGATTCGGGGACCGGGAGCCGCGGGACTCTGCCATCTCTCCGCTCACGGTGGGGAGATGGAGCTGCCCCCCGCCCGCCCTCGGGAAGAGCCGCATGGGTGCGGAGGTGCCACGGGGGGCCCGAAGCTGCGTGACGGGGCCGGCTGAGCCCTCCTGTGCGGACGAGAGGGGAAAAGCGGGGAAATGACAAAGCACCGCGGCTCAACGCCGTTCTCGGGCTCTGCCGGCTTCGCTCCGTCCGCCCCCGGGGCCGCCGCTTCACCGGCGCAGCGGCGCCCCGCGCGTGGGTACCGGGAGCACCGTGCGGACGCTCCACGGGGCGCGCCCCCCGCTCCCGGCCCCGCCGGTTCCTAACGCGGCCGTCGGGGCAGGGACGGGGCGGGCGGGGGCAAAACCCGGCTCGGATCTCCCGTCGGGGCTGGGCCGGGCACGGCGAGAGGAGGATTCCTCCGCACCGCCCCCGACGGCGGCCCCGAGCGGCGCCCGCCCCCACGGCGCGGGGCGGGGAGGGGCGGCGCGGGGCGGGGCGGGGCGGGCGCCGCTCCGGGGCGATCCGGGCCGGGCTTTGCGGCGCGCCCCGTGCCGGCGTCCGCCCGGCCTCCGGCGAGAGCCAATCAGGGGGCGGCTGCCCGCACGTGGAGCCGAGGGGACTCAAGAGCGCCGCGGCCGCCGCTCACTCCCCCCGTGACGGGCGTCCCGGCGGCACCGGGGGGCGTCCGCGCCGCCGCCGCCATGAGCGGCCCTTACCCCGAAGAGAGCTGCGCCGAGCGCCCCGACTGCAAGAGCAAATCGCCTACGCTGCTCTCCTCCTACTGCATCGACAGCATCCTGGGCCGCCGCAGCCCCTGCAAAGTGCGGCTGCTGGGCGCAGCTCCCAGCCTGCCCGCGGGGGCCGCCCGCTCAGAGCCCTCCGACGGCGCCGCGCAAGGTGAGCACCGCGCCGGGCCGAGCGTCCTGACCCGGGTGGGAGCCGGGGGGAGCGGGGCTGCGGCGAGGCCGGGGGGGTGCCCGTAGGCTGTCTCGGTACCGCACGGATCCCTCGCATCCAAAATTCCCCCCGAAAAAATGGGAAAACGGGAATTTCTCGGGAGGGTTTATAAAACGCAGAGCGGACGAGCTCCAGGCCACGGGATAGAAGTAGCCCCGGGGCCGTTGCGGCCTCCGCACCTGGGGCAGCTCCGGACCGGACGGGACTCTACGGACCATGCGAGGTGATCTCAGCCCCGCGCTCCCTGCGCTGACCGCGTCTCTCTCTTTCTCTCCCCCCCGCACCCTCTCTCCTCGCCGCAGGCTCCCCGAAGAGCAGCCCCCCCTTCGAGCCGGCCGAGCTGCACTTGCCCCCCAAGCTGCGTCGGCTGTACGGGCCGGGCGGCGGGCGGCTGCTGCCGTCGGGGCCGCGCGGGGAGCGGCCGGAAGGGCGGCCGGAGGGAGGCGCCGGGGCCGGGGCGGCTGCCGGGGCAGGGGCCGGTCCCGCGCCGTGGGACACGCTGAAGATCAGCCACGCGCCGCAGGTTAGCATCAGCCGCAGCAAGAGCTACCGCGAGAACGCGCCCTTCGCGCCGCCGCCCGCCCGTGACGAACCGGGGAGCGGAGCCCCGCACGTCGAGGAGCGGCCCGGCCCCGCCGCGCCGGCCGCCGGGGAGGAGGAGGAGGACGAGGAGATGCTGGAGGAGGAGGAGGACGAGGAGGAAGAGGAGCTGGAGGAGGACGACGAGGAGGAGCTGCTGGGCGAGGACGGCGGGGGGCTGCTGGAGGAGGCCCGCCGGGGCACGGGAACGGCGCCGGGGGCGGAGGGCGGGGGGCTGTCCCCCAAAGAGGAGCTGCTGCTGCCGCCCGAGGACGGCGAGGGCAAGGACGGCGAAGAGAGCGTGTGTCTGTCGGCCGGCAGCGACTCCGAGGAGGGGCTGCTCAAGAGGAAGCAGCGCCGCTACCGCACCACGTTCACCAGCTACCAGCTGGAGGAGCTGGAGAGGGCCTTCCAGAAAACGCACTACCCCGACGTCTTCACCAGGTACCGGCACCGCCGGGGCAGCGCGGGGCGGGGGGACCGAGGCGGGGAGGGAGAGCCCTCGGGGCTATTTTTACGCCGACGCAGGGCCCGGATCGGGTTCGCGCTCCCCGCGCGGGTCGGAGCTGGGCGGCCCCGCGGGGCGCGGATCAAAGCGCCGCCGGTAAAAATAGCGCCCGGCGCGGCCCCGCCCGGGGCCCCGGGGAAGGGAGGGGGAAACCGGGGGCCGCCCGGCTGCGGGGAAGGCAGGGGGGGACGGACACGGCCCTGTCCCGCCGCGTCCCGAAGGGGCATCGCGGATTTCTCGTTTGTTTTGTAGGAAAGGTGCGGAGGGTCCCACGGGGGGGATCCACTGCCGGCATCGCCCCGGGTCCCGCGCCGCAGGCGGAGCTGAACGCTTCGGCGTCGCCCCGTTCGTTTGGGTTTCATTGCAATTTTACGTTACCCGTCCCGGCGAAATGCCGCGGGGCTGCGGGGCCGGGAGCGCTTCGCTAGCGCCGAGGTGGCTCCCGATACGCGCTAATTGCGGGCGGCGGGCGTAGGGCCGGGTGCGGGTGGCTCGGTGCCGGCTCTGACGCGCTGTCCCCGCAGGGAGGAGCTGGCCATGCGGCTCGACCTGACCGAAGCCCGAGTGCAGGTGAGTGAGAGGCGGCCGCGCTCGGCGGGACGGGGCCGGGCCGTCCCCGCGCCCCCGACGGAGCCCCCGCGGCCGAGCGGTGAGAAGGAGGGGCCGGCGTCGCCAGCAGGGCTCCGTAAAAGCGCACTTAGCACTGAACAAACGCGGCCGTCGGGAGGCGGACTGCCGGTTGCTTCCCGCCGCCCGCCGAGGAGCCGCTTAACGCCGTCCGATCGCCCATTTTTGATAGCGACGAGCCGCGCGGCTTTAATGGCGGGCGCGATGCCATTAGAGGTGTTTGCGCCCCATTCCAGAGTGCATCGCCCGGCCCGCGCCTCACCGCCACGGCGACGACAAACACGGGGCGGCCGCTGCCAGCGGCGAACAGATGGCCCCGGCCGCGGCCGCGCGAATCACTCTACAGTTAAAATCGGGCGCTGATAACGCGCCATAAATTCCATATGGCTCATCGGCTACGCGACGGCCCCGCGCATTAGTGGCGCTGAGACGGGCCCCGCGCTGTGTTGACACATCGCTCCATCGTCACACAGCGCCGTGACGGCGGAGCCGCGCGTTCGGCCCGGGGGCACGCGGCGTGGGAAAGTTAAATAGCTCTGTCGGCGAAAGCCCCTCCGCCCGAGGGAGGGGCACGGGGAAGGGAATACGAATTAGCGGAGCCCCTCCGGCGGCGCTCGGCCTTCCTTCGGGCTCCCTGCCCGCGGGATGCCGCAGGGATCCCATCTGCAGCGGGAGCGGTGCCGCCGTACCCGAGGGAAAGCGGCCGCGGGTGGGACGCGAAGGAGCGCCGGGAGCCTCGCCAGCTGCCGAAGCGGCACTTTCCTGCACTGTGCGAGAACCTCTCGTTCCTTTTTCCCGGCGGTGTTTTCTCCCCGCTGGGCTACAGCCCGGCTTGGCTCGGGGCTTTTACTGCTGGGGAAGGGGAGAAAAGAGGAAAGCGGCGGCAGTGTTCCGTATTGTCTCGTTTTGGAGAACGGTTCTGTTTCGTACCGTACAGAGCTGCGTGAAATACGGCCCCGAGGGCGGCCCGGGAGCTCCGTCCGCGCTGCGGGCGCTGCATAAATTCCGTTGCTGCGCTGTGCGGCCACAATTTCGTTCTCCCTTAAACCGGAGGAGAGCGCGCGGCCGCTGCTGCCCGCGAGTGCTGCCTTGCAGCGGAACGCGTTCAGCGCCAATTCGTTCCGTGGGGAAATAATACCGCCGCAGCCGCGGGGCTCGGAGCGGGACTCGGCCCGGGCCCGGCGCAGTGCTAACGCCGCTGTCTCTCTTGGCTTTGCAGGTATGGTTCCAGAACCGTAGGGCTAAGTGGCGGAAGAGGGAAAAGGCTGGGGCTCAGACACACCCCCCAGGTTTGCCTTTCCCTGGTCCCCTGTCCGCACCTCACCCCCTCACTCCGTACCTTGATGCTAGTCCTTTCCCTCCTCACCACCCAGCTCTAGACTCCGCCTGGACCGCCGCCGCCGCCGCCGCCGCGGCCGCCGCCTTCCCGGGCCTGCCGCCTCCTCCGCCCGGCTCCGCCGCGCTGCCCCCCGCCGGGACCCCGCTCGGCCTCGGCACCTTCCTGGGCGCGGCCGTGTTCCGGCACCCCGCCTTCATCAGCCCCGCCTTCGGCAGGTACCGGCCCGGCCGCGGCGCCCCTCCGCGGGGCGGAGCGCGGAGCGCGGATCGCGGAGCGGGGTCGCGCCGCGGAGCCCCTCCGAGGGGCCGCTCCGCCGTTCGAATCGGGGGCGCCGCCGATTGGGCGCCGCGCGGGTCACGTGCCGCCGGCCCGGCCGCCGATTGGCCGAGGGCCGCGCGCTCCGCGGGGCCGACGGACGGCGCGGTGCGTCCGCGCCGTCGGCGCGGCGCTGACGGCGCTCTGTGCTTCCTTCCTTGCAGGCTCTTCTCCACCGTGGCCCCGCTGGGCAGCGCGCCCGGCGCCGCCGCTCTCCTGCGGCAACCGGCGCCGGCGGCGGCCGAGGGCGCGGTGGGCGCGGGGCTGGGGGAACCGGGCAGCGCCGCCGCCGACCGGCGCGCCTCCAGCATCGCGGCGCTGCGCCTGAAGGCCAAGGAGCACGCGGCGCAGCTGACGCAGCTCAACGTGCTGCCCGGCGGCGGAGCGGGGAAGGAGGTGTGCTGAGCCGCCGGGCGGCCAGGGCGGCCAGGGCGAGCGGAGCCAGACCGAACGGGAGTGTGAATAGTAATCGTAATTAAGAACGAGAATCGCGGGGAGAGGAAAGGAGAGGAGAGGAGAGGAGAGGAGGACCGGCGGCGGAGCCCCGATAACGTTGTCCCGGCGGCAGCGCCGTGCGCCGCGTTTCCCCCCTCCGTCCGTCTCCGGTGCTAACGCCGAACGAAGAGCGGCGCCGGAGCGCGGCGAACCAAAGGGAACGGCACTGCCGGGGCGCGGGGCCGCGACTCTGTACATAGCGTTGTTATAAAAAAACGGAAAGGAAACCGACGCACTGCAGAGCTTTGTATATTTGAGATGACGATGTTATAAAGGCGTTGCACTCGGAGTCGCGGTGTGCGCGTCTGTGGCTGCGCGGGGCCGCGGGGGCCCGGGAGGCGGCGGCGCGGGGCGCTCCGTGCGCGGCGGGCGTTGCGACGGCGGGCGGGGGGGCGGCGAGGGGCGACCGGGTGTATTGAACAGCGAAGAGGAAAAAAGAGGGAAAAAAAAAAAGGACACACACACACACACAAAAAAAAAACCCAAAAATGAAACCGCACAGCGCCGGAGGCGGCCGCACCCCGCGTTCGGGCGTCTCCGAGCGCCTTTCCCCCCCTTCATTCATTCCTCTTTTATATTTATGTATCCCTCCTTTTTCTTATTTGCTTTTGTATCGTTTACTTTGTAGTAATTGCTCTTTTCTTTTTTAATTATTATTTACTTTTAACGATTTCCCTTTTGTCTTTCATTTTGTTTTGTTTTTACTTTGAATTTTCGCTGTCTATTTTACTTTTCTTTCCTTCGGTGTTACGTTCGAAAGCGGCCGCGGCCGTCGCAACCCGGGGCGGCTCCGCTGGGTTCTCCCGGCTCCCGTGCGAGCCCCGGGCAAAGCCCCGCACGCGGGCACACACGCGCATTGCAAACCCCGGCGCTACTGGGGGTCTCAAAAGCCACCACGAGCGCAATAATACCGATAACGATAATACCAATAAAATGTAATGGGGAAAGTCATGTTCGTTCCGTGGGCGTTTTTGGCGGCGCAGACCGAAACAACATCGTTTTGCTGTTGTTTGTTTTTTGCTGTTGTCGTTGTTGGTGGTGGTGGTTTATTTTTTTTTTTGCCATGCGGAAAAGCGGTTCGTCACGGAGCTGGCACGCAGTAAGAAACGCCATTCACCGCTCGGACTCCTCGAGCCGAAGCTCCGCTCACGGCAGAATCGCGCTTCTGCAGGCGGCAATTTTGCTAATCCGGGGGTTATTACGGCGGGCCCTCATTAGGATCGCGGCGCTGCTAAGCAATCCCATCACCGCCTGAAAAGAAGTTTACCCCGCGCCGTAGAGGCGGCGGCCGTATTTACCCCGCGCGGTCATTGGCGCACAGCTGCGGCCGCGCACGGAGCCCCGCGCAGCGCTGCGCTCCTCCGAAGTGCGGAGCGCTGAATGGAGCGGCTCCCCTCGCCCCGGCGCGGCCCCGGCGCTTTCTGCTCTCATCCAATTAGCGCGGTGTATTAAGCGGTTTATCATCTCATAGTCAGCTATTGAGAGAAACAAGGCGAACACTTTGCAATAGAGCCTGCTCTCCTTTGACACCCTCAGGTACTTACATATTCCACTGTGCTATGAATAATAGAGGAAGAATAGAGCGCTAATTCCCTCATCAAAGAGCGCCTTGTCTGCTGCTTTGCTCAACAACACCATTCCGATCAAAAGAAAAGCAATAAAGCTTAGCATAACAAAACGAAACCTACTTATTAGCTTAGTGGTTAAATTAATGCAGAGCCGTCGCTATTCAACGCCGAGGTTTGAAAACAGCCTCCAACCACCCCATAATGCTGCCGTCGGGATGGAGGAATTTTAATCTGAGCTGCGAGGCCGCCGCAGATGAGTTAATCTATTAAAGAGCGATGAGGAGGGCTCGCGGGGCCGCGCCATTCAGCGCAGCGAGCGGACGGCTCCGGCCCGGGACGCGGAGACTCTGCCCCCTCCCTTCTCCCCCCCCCCCCCCCGCACCCCCCAGCGGCCCCCGCCCGGCCCGAGCGGACGCGGAGCCCCGGGGCCCGCCGGCGGTGCGCGGCCCCGGCGCCGCTCGAGGAACCCCGAAACGCCCCGACGGGGGGAAAGGGCCCTTCCCCTCCCGACCCCCTGGCCGCTGCTTCTCTCGGCAGCGTTCCCCGGGCTCTCGTAAACATCCCTAAACTCCCAAATTAACAGGCTCTTCAGCCGTAATTATCCCGGTAGACACAAGTGCCGCGGGGTCACGGCTGCTTTTCCGAGCCGTTCTGCCCGGTTACCGTCAGGGATATCTGCACGATCCTAATTGGGTCGAGCGCTACGAAACTACGAAAACCCAAGCCCGAGTGAAATTACGGCAGCGGTCCGGCAGGGAGCTGCAGCATCCCGGCGTCGGTTTGGGCCGCACGTTCCCGAGAAACCTCCCCGGGAGTCTCTCCGACAGCCCGGGCGTCACCTCGAGGGGCTGCGGCCGCCGGGCACGGCACCAGCATGCAAACGGATCGGCCGGGCGCCGTTTCTGGGAGCGGAGTCCGAAGGGTTTAGCCCCAGAGCCGCTCCGGGCATTCGGGCACGCTCACGCCGCCGTCCCCCCTTCAGGTCCGCAGCACCACCCGGCGAGCTCGCAGCTCTCGCTCAGGGCTGAACGAAAGCCGTGCAGCCGCCTCACAGCCACGCACGGCCCTTCCGTGCCCAACGCTGACTCTCCGTGAGGCACACGGAAGGCTGCAAGCGGGCCCTTCCATCGGCCCCGGGCCGCAGCGTTGCGGCCCCCGTGGGGAGCTGCCGACAGTCAGGCAGACCGAGCCCAACGCTTTCACTAGAAAATTTTATTTTTTTTCCCATCAAGTGCTAAGAAGACTTTGCATTGTATACCGTCGACGATTTAAAAGAACGCTTTAATGACCTCACATTAATACATCGCGTGGCAAACGTAACGGCAAACAAGAGTACAACGATATTTGGTGTACAAAAGCTCTTCCCAAATTTACTCTTTGTTCTTGTCGTGTATTTATCGCTTTACTAAAAGTAAATGGAAAATACAATTTGTTCATAAAACCTTTAAAACCCCTGATACAGTAACTATTACAGAACAGCGACGACGATGCTCCTTCCTCCCCCATTAGCGCTTACAGTGCCATCCAAATACACATTTCCCAATCGACAGCTCGAGTTCAGATGCGGAAAGAAGTGACGTACATTTATTTTCTGCCTATGTACAGAACATGTTTCACTCACGTATGTATCTATACATCCACATAAAACATTTCTAATCTGGCAAAACACCGTGCTTAGAGACGCCCCGTGAAGATACCAGAGACAAATTGGTCCTCTGTTCTTTGCGCCTCCAGGCTTCAATTGGTCTCTACCTCGTTTTGAAAGGAAAGCATCCCTACCTCGCTCCGAAGGACATTTAAAGGCATTTAGGTTTAGCATTGTTTTTAATTGGTATGTTTATGATCAGGAAGGAGATAAACTGTGAAAAGGCAAAACATTAGTGCTCCTACTGAGACCTCCACTAACCTCTCTTCCTGAGAGCACCTCTACTAAATACCCTGGAGCAAAGTCTAGGATCACTTACATTCCAGCAACTCTCACTGGGAATTATCCAATTAAAGCAGCAATTCCCCCACCCCCTTTTCCCTCATAGGTCTGAACACACAACAAAACACATTGTGAAAATCAACTGCTCCATGTTTTAATAACTCTGGCTTTTCGGTGGAGAAAAGAATCGGAGATAAAAACACCTCAAGTGTACCGCGTCCACGTGGACCATGCATCCCATTTTCATCTTTCATTCTTCCTCCACCAAACCAAAGATTATTAAAACGCTATTGTGCTTCCTGACACAGAGCACTGCTCAGGAGATCCTTATTTTTAAGCAAGTAGTTGGCGCCTTTGCTCCTTCCACGTTCCGTCCATCACTGTCTTTCACTGCTGGACTCTCCTACGGCTCTTCCCATGCTGATAGAGAAGAGTTTGCCGAGGTTCACTTCCGAGTAGCCGCTCAGGGACAGGCATTTGTCTACTGTGCTCTTCAGTTTCCTGTAGGCCTCGATCACTTCCCTCCTGAGGAGCTTCCTCCTTACAAACTCTGTCAGGACAAAGATAAAACAAGAGAGGAGGGTTAAATAAAGTGCTTTTGCATTCAATAATATTGTACATTGTGGTATTTTAATACAAAGAGAAAAGAGGACAAAGTTGTAGCTAGCATGCGAAGTCACCATTCACAGCAAGCTCTTCTGCTGCCTTCCCCACTATGAGGGCTAATGGAACTAACTGGCTGTGAAGAACCAGCATGGAGAAAACTTCACAGAGTCCTTCAGGGTCTGACATGGGGTGAAATTCTGCCTACAGCCAAGCTTGGCTTCAGGTCAGTCCAGGAAACCATGACTCCCACATTCATGCTTCTGCTGGCATGGCATCGCCTGAGGTGAGCCCAACACTGATGCCACGGTCCCCAAACACACCCCACACACAGTGGGTTCCCAAACACACCCCTGTGTGTGCAGGACGGGAGCTGTGGGGCTCAGCACTATGGGGATACCCGGCCAGGAAAATTCCACGCTGTGCTACAAGCTAAAAAATGAAATGAAAACGCTCAGTATCTCAATGGGGATACATTGGGTTTACCTGACATACAAATGGAGATGTTAATTCCTACAACATATGATCAATAATACCTGGTGAAGAAATGTCTGAAGCACAAGACATTAATTACTTGTGTGTGTGTGTACAAGCTCACGTGCACACGCCTTAGCAGCACAACTACGAGTAGTTCTGGCTATATGTTATGCTGTCAGGCAACAAAGAGACCTCCACTCCCTTTCCAAGAGCTTTTACTGAGCAGCACAGGTTCAGATGGCAAACCAAAGTTGACAGTAGTGAGGTTGGTTTGAGGGAAGGTGCGGGGCTGGGAGGAGGGACACGCTGACTGGGTCTGCCCACGTGAGGGAGGTAACAAAGCACTTCTGCGCCCAACGGTGACAGAAGACTAAGCTGGGCCCGGGCGGGCAGGCCAGCAGATGGCATGTCCAAGGAGATGGGATCATGGGATAACTAATGGACAGCCTGTGCTGCCTGTGGCCGCCTCCAGCCCCAGCACAGGCAGGTGTTTTGCAGAGCCTCAAAGAGGCTGTGAGAGCTCAGCAATACTACCAGGGGCAACACAACCGGCAGCGTTCTACTGAGGAATGAGCGCCTGCTTTGGTGCCCATGTTGCTCACGATGTTCCTCAGCTGCTCTGCTATGAAATCTCTAAAAATTCAATTAAAATTTCAATTAGAGGTGGCAGTTGGAGTAACTGAATACGCTGATTGCCAGCACTTTGGTGCGCAGCTTCCATGCACGCTTGTGAGGAAGGTGTGCTGTGTGCTGCCGTGTTCAGCTTTAGGTATTTGTATTTACAACTTCGGGCAATCGGAAGTGAGCTGAAAACACCGCATTCTTGCCATTACTCAAATGGCAATGGAATTATGCTTATTAGTGGAACTAAATTTCCCTTATACTGCACCACAAATACAATAAAAACTCTGATTACAAGAACCTGCTCAGTAACAGAGTGAAGTCACTACGGCATAAACACCTTTAATGATCCTGAAATTATTTCAATGTAGGGTTTAATTAAACAAACCGTGAAAATTGCAGTAACCAGATCCATAAAAACACCAAACCCACGTTGCCACCAATTCAGCACCAGCTAGTTCACGTGTTTCCAAAATCAATAATGTGCTCAGCAGGTTCATTTGCCACTGTGCATACACCAGCAGAAACCATGGTGTTTGTACCAACCAACTGCAGAGAATACCCTTGTTGTAGCTCAGGAGTTGTGGCTGCCCCATCCCTGGAGGTGCTCAAGGCCAGGTTGGATGGGGCCCTGGGCAGCCTGAGGAGTTGGGGGGCAGCCCTGCCCATGGCAGGGGTTGGAGCCGGGTGGGCTTGAGGTCCCTTCCAACCTGAGCCCTTTTGACTCTATGAAAACACAGTTAAAGACAGTTTGAAGTGTCCTGGAGCTCAGGAGGGACCAAGGTGAGTGCTGTCAATACACAGAAGCAGCTGGCATGTACAGCCAGAGTGGGAAGGCCACCGATGGTGAGAACAAGGCATGTGACAGGGCAGTGCAGAGAGCACAGGACAACACACACAGCCCCCACGCAGGCCATGCTCAGCCCCAACCTCTACGCCAGCAAGATTTCCATCTTCCCCCCATCAATCTGAACTGTAATTACGCACGATAACCAGCCTGCTTCAAACACTCCTTAGACTTCAGCACCGGCGAGCTGAGGAGGGTGGCTGAGAAGAAGGGAGGCACACGAGGGGCCTGGCTGAAGTGGCGAGGCCAGCTTTAAGTTTCAATTATAAGACAATGGCAGCCGGATCTCGGCGGCGGGAGGCAGGCGGCAGCGTCCCCGCAGCACGGCCGCACGGCGCATTTGAATGACACGAGTGCCTCTGATGACTGGGGAGAGGAGATTTAAAGAACTGCGGTAATACAGAGCAGGGGAAGATGAGAGAGGACACAGCTCCTGATGTGTTTACCTCCTTTGCTGATGGGATATTGACTTTTCCCACCAGGTTGGTTAGAAAGGGGACTATTTACGCTGCCACACAGCAGAGTAAGAATGACAACCAGCATCACCGTGCTCCTCTTAGTAAAAGACAACTGTGACCGCCGTATATCATGCAGCCAGTCGATACCTTCGAGTCACCATTCCATCCAACTTAGAGATGCAGATAAAAGCTCCTACTTTCTTCCTAAATGAGAATTTAATCAATAACGTACCTAAGGCCCTCTGAAAACTAAGCTGTACAAACTGACTGAAATTGCTTTTCGGTAGTCTGTCACATTCTGAGAATAGTTGCCTGTCTATTATCTCCCTATCATTGTTTTAATAATTTCCAAGTTCAGCAGCAAGCCATCTTTTATGACAGCCAATACCGCATATACAGATTATATTTACACACAATACGGAGCATACAGAAGGCACTGCCGACACAAACACAGGCATGAAAAATGAATTTATCTGAATTGGCTTTTGTTTGTTTGTTTAAAGATGTGCTTCTGACTACGTGTGATAGAAGGCAGGCACTACATTCCTTATGGTCAGCAATAAATTACCAACCACGTAGAGGTCACATCACCAAACGGGCAGCTGACATCACCCAGCACCACTGCCGCTCTGCTCCTTGCACAAAGCACAACTTCTGCCTACCCCTGCCAAATTCAGTGCCCTATCCAAGCTCCTGCTTGCCTAAAATGGCGTATTTTTCTTTTTAATCATTTGAAAAAAAAAAAAAACAACCCAAAAAACAAAAAACAAAAACTTTTTTAGAAAGGTGCCTGAAATCCATTCAACCCATAGTGATGCTGGAAGCAAGGATGGGAATATCTGGAGGTTACTTCTAGCTGGCCACCTGTTTTGCACATACTGCCATTTCTCTTTGCTCCCGTTAAGGTGGCTCAGAGCACCCTGACAGACAAGATGAAGAACTTTTGTTCTCAGAATCACTAAGATGCAGCTCAGTGAAAGTCTCCTCTTTTTTCTCCTGCTGATTGGGCAACCGTACTGTGTCACACCATTAAACCCTCTCCCTCCTGATTATGCTGTTGATAGCCTGCTCCTCAGAGC